>NC_067283.1:77034183-77659183 GCF_020740795.1 Apus apus
TACAAATTGGAGCATAGGAGGTTTAAGGTGAATATCAGGAAAATTTTTTTTACTGTGAGAGTGACAGAGCACTGGAACAGGCTGCCCAGAGAGGTTGTGGAGTCTCCTTGACTGGAGACATTCAAAACCCGCCTGGACGCCTTTCTGTGTGATGTACTCTAGGTGACCCTGCTCTGGCAGGGGGGTTGGACTAGATGATCTTTTGAGGTCCCTTCCAACCCCTAGGATTCTATGATTCTATGATTCTGTGATTCCTTATAAGACTGCAGGTTAGCTTGCTAATAACAGTGAGACAGATAGTCTGTATATTAATTCTTTAATACCTTTCCCACTTGTTAATAAAAACCTTTGATGTCATCAAAGTTAGCTAATACAGGTAACCTTGTGCTTTTAACACTAACATTTATATATTAGCTATCTCCATCTTAACAGTCTACTCAAATACCATTAGTATCCTGCTTACTTTCCCTTTTCATTTAAGGAAATGTTTGGGACATGGCTGTTTCCTATTTCTACAGCATCTAGACAAATCATTGTCAGGAAGTTGACTGATGTTTCTTTTCCAGTAGAATAATGTAGATTTTACAGCATGCAGCATGTAAAGTAATTACGTTCCTAAAATGCATGAAAGAAAATATGATCTTACATTAAATGGCAAATATGAAAGAACAAACCCAAAAGAGACCATGTTTCTGTTGCCCCAACTGTTCCTGACAGAGTTATTTCAAATCCTGGTAAATATCTCCAATAATGGAAATCTCACAGCCTCAATCTAATTTAGTGCTTAACTGTCTTTACAGCTAAAGGTTTTACTAATGTCTAATCAAACTTAAAGCTTCAATTGAAGCCTCTTACTTCATTTTATGTCCCCAATGGATGTTAAGTACGATTTATTCATTCTTTCTGTGCAGCATCTATAAAAGTGTACAGGCCAATGTCTCTTGCTCTTATTGTAAGTAATCCAAAGTACCTTTTCTCTTCACATATTGCTTTGCCTCTTTCTCATCAAATCAGAGAATCATAGAATCACATAATAGTTTGGCATGGGAGGGACTTTGAAGATCTTATAGTTCCAACCCCCCCCTCCATGGGCAGGTTGCACAAAGGTATGCTCTCTCTTCCCCCTCTCCTCTGCAGGTCTTTTAGCAGTTTCATAGAATTACAGAATGGCTTGGGTTGGAAAGGACTTTGAAGATCATCTAGTTCCAACCAGCCTGCCATAAGCAGGGATGCCTCCCACTAGAACAGGTTGCTCAAAGCCTCATCCAGCCTGGCCTTGAACACTTCCAGGGAGAGGACAGCCACAACTTCCCTAGGCAGACTGTTCCAGTGTGTCACCACCCTCACCCTCTATCAGTTTCAAACTGTTGTCCCTCTTCTTCTGTCACTGCATGTCCTTGCAAAAAGTTCCTCCCCAGCTTTCCTGTAGTCCCCCTTCAGGTACTGGAAAGCCACTATAAGGTCTCCTCAGAGCCTTTTCTTCTCCAGGCTGAACCGCCCCAACTCTCAGCCTGTCTTAATACATTTTGGACTCTGAAGATATGGTCTCCTGAATTCTCCGTGTATGGCATTTCTACATTTGACCACTGAATAAACTTGTAATTCCAAAATTCTTAATTCTTAATATAAATTTCTAAATCATTAATATATAAATAATGTTTTGTGAACCTTATATATGCTTGCTTCTGGCACTTTTCAAAATATTATTACTTCCAATGAAATTAATTTGTCTTTGGAGGAGACTCTACTTGTACAATTTTAGAAGTCAAGCACCCTTAAATTACCTGGGTTAGAAAATCTATCTATTTGCTATATTTGTGTATGTCCTATCCCACCGGTTGATTTATCTTTGTTTAACTGAGATCAGAATCTGGAACTGAATTTTACAAAAACAATTTTTTTACTTCTATTAATGCAAGTCAGACATTATAATATGAAGTGAGTATTTGTCAGTAAATTTCAATTCACTGTAGTATGCTCTTAAACATTAATCTTTTTTTGTAAAAAAGCTGCTTCATTTTTGTTAGTCATGCCTGACACTTATATTAACTATCCTTGTCCCTTGTGCAGGGTAACATCAGGTAACAATTAAACTTGAGGTGATGGGTGCTCAACTCACTTAAAAATATATATTTGGTTGATGGAGTACTAATAGATCTGTTTATATCCCACAAAATCTATAAATTCGAGATATTCTTCTTACTTGGGACATTAATGCTGTACATGGAATAAGTAGAACAATCTATTTTGTTATGCAAAGAGCAGGTCCAATTATTTTACTCAATTGAGGTTTGGAAAAATTTATATTAAACTGGTATTTACAAAGGCTAATGTTTACCAAGTTTAACACCTCAACAGTCTGATTGGCTTTTTTGATAAAATGACAGGTTTGTGGATGTTGATAGTTACTCATGAGAGCACATCTGGATACTAATTCCAGTTTTAGTCTCCCAACACAGGAATGACACATTAGCTGGAATGAGCTCAACAGAGGGCCACCCATGCTGGCTGGGATCTGAAACACTTGTTCTCTCAGGAAAGGCTGAGGGATGAGGGCTTGTTCAGCCTGGAGGGATGGCTTCATCCATTAGAAGGACCATTGCTGTGCTGCTTTCATCCTTGGATACCTCACATGGGATTACTGAGGAGATGAAGTCTGAGCTCTTCAAAGCAGTGTCTGTTGGGAGGACAAGATTTAACATACATAAAGTGAAACAAGAGAGGATCAGACTGGCTATAAGAGGGGGAGGCAATCACTCCGAAGACACTCCGGCAGCAGAGCACATTTCTCTGAGGTTTTCAAGACACAGCTGGATAAATCTCTAAGCAAGCTGATCAGGTCCTATGTCTGACCCTGCTCTGACATACTTTCCAGTCTGAATCATTCTGTGACTAAAACTATGGACAATTTAGTAATCATAATTATTTAACTTCCTGTATAATACCAGGAAAATGCAGTTGGTCTGTTTGTTCTGTGTACATACTTCAGATTAAGTTTAAATATTGATTATTTTTGCAATATTATTTTTTCCAATTAATTTTACAGAGTTCTTTAGGGATTAGTCAAATTCATGGAACAGGTTAAAGAATTTGTTTTTTTTTTTTTGGTGGCACTTCAGTATATTTGCCTGATATGGTGAAAGATTAATTTTCAGGGACCTACAGGCTACCACAAACAATTGTGTTTTCTCTCTGTCTCAGTCACTGATTTCTTTTATGGTTACGAAAACTCAGTTGAATGGGACTATTAACAACTGGGTATCATTCATTTATGAAAACTTAAAATGACTGACTTGCAGAAGCCCTAACACATAAAACCTGAAGTTAACCACAGCTGTGTTTTAAGCCTTTAAGGTTGTTATGAGAAGTGTTCTGAAAAAACATACAGTTGATGATGCTTACTAGATGCTTCTGACAGTCTTATCCTTATTTTCACACTTGAATGAAATGAAACTCTGTTTCTGTGCCACATTACAGAAAAGTTGATATCAGTGTTTCATTATCTTGTGAAACTTTGAAGAAACAGTAAGAAAAAGACATATGGAGTAAGTACCCCATTCATTGGATGAGAAGTACTTTGTGGAAAACAGCCATATGTCATAGTGTCGGTGTGTGCAAAATGGAAAATAATAAATGGAACAGTTCATCTCTTAATGTTTCTTAATTTTGCAGTCTTAATATTATTTTGAAGTAAGCTAGGATTATTTGTTATTTAAAAAGCTATTTGAGGCTGTATTTCACAGTTTTGATTGAAGAATCCACCATTTGATCAAATAGTGGCAAAATCTTATACTGGTTTAAGAAACTGGTATATGGATTGTAAAAGAGGCTTGCTCCATTGTCTCAGCATTGAAAGAAAGTTTTTAATAACCACATTCAGACTTTCTTTTCCTTGGCTTTCTATTTTGGTGTCTTTTACACAAGGGGAGATTCAGGTGCTCACACCTTGTTCATTTCCACATCACTACTTCGCAAGTCAATTCACTCTGTTAACTTTCACTTCACTGCACTTTTCATATATTCATCCTGCAGAATACACAACTCTCTCTCAAGGAGAGGAGCATATCAAAGAAAAAAAACAGCAACAACCCAGAAACAACAAAGGCCGTCACTTGCTGCATATCACGGGTTATTATTATTGCTATTTTGCTACGATCTTGGTTTTCTCTCTATCTTTTGTCTGGTCCTGGGTGGAGAGAGGACATCTGGTTATAAAAAACAGAGTTTTTGTTTAGTGAGAATAACCTTTCTGTATTAGAAGTTCTTGTGACTTTTTCTTACTGTCATCAACCAACTACCATCTCTCCAACAGTGGTGAAAGGCATGCTTCAAACTGTATCCTGGAGGACACAGAATTTGCAGAAAGTTTTCCTAGAAATGACAAGCTAACTAAGAGATACTAAAGTGCATATGCATAATCTTCTACCACTCCATTCTGACATCTAAATCAAAATTTTGAATTATTAGCATAATTGAGCTATGCCTTGTTGGTTTATTCTTCAGGTCAGATCAGCTCTAGTGCAGGAAATTAAGGGTTTAAAATTCTGTAGCAAAATAACTGAACGTTTTTGTAAGTATATTGTTTGTTTAAGCAGTGTCTCTTAGTCTAAAAATTCATATTAGCAAAAGTGTATTGAAACTGTGCTACTAAATAAGCATAACAATAATTTAATTTCAAAGGAGTGTTGCCACCTAATGTAGCACTCCAAATTTGTTTTCTGTAAGAAACTTGTTTTCTCTATATTTACAAAATTAGTCTCTAGTTTTAAACAACTAGAAACAGTATGCACTTCGTCCATTTACATTGTGTCACCTTGAATCTTTCCTTCCTCACAACTTAATGGAATCTGCTTTTCAGTTTCTTGTGGAAAGGAGTGCCATATAAAAATGTATCAATCTGTGACAGGTTTCATTCTCTCCAAAGTGTATGCTAGTTTAACCTTCCTCCATTACTGAATTTATCAATTACCTAGGAAGCAATTCAAGGCTAACATAACGTATTAGCTTTAATCATCTTCATTTGAGTTTAGATATGAGTCAGGGTCCTGACCCTACAAAAGTATCGAGCATAAACCACAGAACTGTCAGACAAATTGAAGCTCATTAGTTTTCTTAGGAGGCTGTGAATTTATCTCTTCTCAGTAGTTTTTTGAGAGCAACCACTCGCAAGGTCCATGAGTGGAGGTAGATTTGCCATCTTTGTTCCTTCCAGTGCAGGACTGAATTAAAGGCTGATGCGTGATGTGGGAACACCCATGTGCCATCACCAGGAGAAAGAAAAACAATAAAAAAACCCCAAAACCAACAAAGTATGACAGTCCCTGAGGAAGAGATGGTCTTTCTCTAAGGCACATGCTCCTCTGAGGTTGTTTTTCAGATGAGACAAGAGAAGTTGTTAGGTCCAGTTTTCATACCCCCATTGTAATGCTATGCCCAAAAAAGCTATTTAATAGTTGGCAGTATGCAGCAGAAAGTAATTTTTTTTTACAGAAATAGTGGAAGAAGAAGATATAAACCAGTTTATAATATATTCTTCAACTGGTTTTATTAAAGATACATATTTTAATAGGTAATTTAAAAAAATATAATTAAACGTGTTTAGCATTGTAGTACAGTGTCCAGTAAAGAACTGAAGGGCAGAGGACTTGGTTTCTGATACATTTATATCGTCCTTCAGGACTTCTCCTCATTTCTCTGCAACAGCATCACTAATACTAGTGCTTTCCCATTCAATCAAGATCCAATTACTTAATTGCCTTCTTTGTTTCTGAAACACATTGCAAACTGAAAAAAAACTTTTTTTTTTTTTTTTTTTTTTTTTTTTTTGTGATACCTTCTCTTCATTATTCTTCACTATCTCTCTCCCATCATTTAAGGATGTATTCTCATGAAATACATTATTTCATAAGAATGGAATTTTCCATAATCTTAGAAAAAACAATTCACATGAGAATAGCTAAGAACTCACTGATTGAGACATATGTCTGGCAAGTTTCTGTATATGGAAGTATAAGGCACTTCCATATACGGAAAATGCCATTTGTCTAGCAAAGATGATCTATTATGAAAGAGACTAGAACTGTGACAGTATTTTGTGGTCTCACAAGCTCTTTGATTTGATACACTATGTTTGAATTTCAAAAGTAAAATTATTTAGATTTCTAAGAAATGTGAGACTTAAAAGATTTCTAAAAAATTAGCCTCAAAATAAAAGCCAGAATTTGAGCCAAGAACTAAATCTGTCTGTAGAGAGCCAGGAACTGAATCTGTCTTTAGATCTTTAAGAATAAAACTGTAGCTTTCAGTGAAACTAAAGTACAGGAACCAGGTTGTCTCAGACAGCAAAGAAAATCTAGCTGATAGCTACTGCTGACATTATCTGTCCCTCAGATCCCATAAAATATTCTTCCCAGTGAAGTATTTATATATTAAAATGTCCTGACTCTGTGACAAGTGGTGTCTAAAAGGCTACAAGGGTTGGGTCTAATCACTTTAGAGGTGGGTTGTGTAACAAATAGACTTTCCACAAATGCTTCACTGCCTCTAGAGTGTCTCTGTGCTTTGGTGCAGCTGTCTTAATTGAAGATTTTCATTTATGACACTACTTGTCCAAAGGCAATCTTGAGTTGATAAAACTTTAAAAACATAGTATGGCAGCTGCAAGCCAGACTGGAGGCTGAGGTGTAGGACTGGGTATGAAGGGAGAAGTGAAAAAGAGAAATGGTTGGAGGACGGTGTGGATTCATGGATGGTCAGCATGTCTGGGCTTCCTACTGCCCTAGGACTGGGCAGGGACTCCCCTGACACTTAGGCAGGAGCAGAAAAAGAATAAAAGGTAATAATGCAGATAAGTCAGTTGGAGTTTTCATCAAATTAAGATTGAGATTTTATCTGATGCAGTGATGTCTGCTCTGATGGACTGACACCTTATAATTGCCTGTTGTATATCTGTTTATCAGTCTATAGGGAAATGTGCTTACATGATATTCAGAAAATTTTCCTCTAGGCTAAAATTAAGAATGGCAAAAATATAGAAATGTGTATTTTAAAATGAATCTAAGAACATTTCCAGTCATCCACATTTTCAATTTTCTGGAGCATTTCCTGAAATTAAAAATATTTTTATACATCTGTTGTCTTCCAACAGCTAGAAGCTAGAAAACTGCCTTTGCCTACACCCTCAAAAAAAAAAAAAAAGAAAAAAAAAGAAAAAAAAGAAAAAAAATAGACTGGAAATGAAGAGACATGGAAAATAAACTAATAATTCAAAATTACAATCAGAATTATTCGGGCTTCCGAAGAACAAAGTTATATTAGCTCAAGAAAAATGCAGCTTTAAATTTTAATTCAGAATACTAAATATTATTTCAAATAATTATTATAGGCTAAAGAAATGTAATAAATGTATTTAAAGCTTTGAAATTATTTTTCTCTTTTTTTTTTCTCAGAAAAAGGTTTTTCATGAAGTTGTATTCCAATCACATACGAAACTATAAATTAAAAGAATCTCTTTAAAAACTTGTGATTGGAGGTGACAGTAATTTCTTTTTTTTTATATCTATGAGATCTAACTATACTAAAGTCTCATCATGCTATCATATTAGAAACATTTGTATTCTGAAACATGGAGAATTTACAAGGAAAAAAGTGATCCTATAGGGTAAACCCACCAATGTTCTACTTCTGTTTCACTTACATTTTAACCCCTTACTAAACTTACTCTTCAGCTTCCTCTGTACGACTGTACAGGAAGAAGAAACACTTGTTTATTTTATCTGTGCTGCTTAATTTCCTCTTTTACATTGTTTCGGAAATGACAATTCAGTGAAGTAGTACCCCAGGTTTTAATTTTTGTATAGTTGTCCTCGTTTGACCCAGGATGAAGACAATTTTCTTTTTACTGATTTTTATTCTTCAATGAACTCTCTTTTAAGCAGCACACTTACTGAAATTAGCAACAAGTTTTCCCAGCTAGTGGACTGATAATGCCTGAATGTTTATAGTTACTGCTGGGAGACCACGGCTTGTTGAATCTGCTGCTTCAGACACTAGAGGAGCAGAAGAGTCGGATCTACGACCCTCCTGTAGGGAGAAGTAGACAGATGGCAAAACTGGCAGAACAGATTATTCCATCCCATATATATGTCACTCTCAGTATACATTCAGGAATCATGGAAGTTAATCCCCTTTCTTCTTCTTCTTCTGTCCATGGTCAGTGTCCAGGGAGGACTCTGTCCATCCATCTCCTTTGATCCCTAGGCCCCTGCATTCCTGACTTCTACCCTCAGCTCCTGTCTCCTCTGCCGCGATCTCTGGTAGCAGTCCAGGACTTTTCAGGACTGCTCAGAGCTAAGGAGAGTGCCCTAGGAGGTGCTGGGAGGTGATAGAGGCTTTGCACATTCCTGCACATGTTTATATGTATTTGTACATATTTTCTCACTACCATTTCATTAAAGCTGTCTAGTTTAGTTTTCAATCCAGAAGCCTCTCTCCTTGTTCTCTCTCTCCTTTCCCTATCTAGGTGGGAGGGGGAGGGGTTAGAGAGCATTGTTATTACTGGTTTCATTGCCAGTCCTGAGTTAAACTGTGACAGCAGTGAACATTTGAATGTTGGTTGTTTTGTGTTTTTTTTTTCTTTCCATTTGTTTTTGCGATTTGTTCCACGTACAAATTAAATGCATGAATGGCAGAAATTCCCTTATTTACTTCAGTTTATTGCCTATCACACCTTAATAGATTACATTTGGACTACCAAAGTTACTGTTTGCACTTATTTAACACTATTAACTGAAGTAACACTGAATTGCTTCCAGAGAGGGCTGATTTAGCTACAAATCACTGTTCCATCACCAAGATCATTAATCAGCCTCAGGCTAGATCCATTCTGTGGATATTCAGCATAGAAGAAATACTAACAGCTCCACAGAAGAAACGTTACCATATGATTAGTTCTGACTCCCTGCTGGAGCAGCAGATTACTCTAAAGTAATAATTATAATACATTAGTAGAGGTTTAATTTCCAATAAGTGCTGTCTGTTTAAGGGATGGCAATCTCACCATAGCTTGGAGAATAATAGATCATGTTATCAGCAAGAACAAATCTACATGGAATTAAAAAAAAAGAAAAAAAAAAAGAAAAAAATAAAATATTCATTACAGCCTCTGAAATGAAACAAAAAGTCCCTGGAACTTTCCTAGCTACAGAGTTTTGTGAAAAAAAAAAAATAATAATCCTATTTATTCTGTTTGCTAAAGCTTTCCATTAATTAGTAAGCAAGGAAATATGTTTTACCTGTAAATGAGGCCTGATTATGCAAGTGCCAACCTTCTTTTCGGCAGTCATTTCTGGAACACACTCACTTCTGGTTTAGGATATATATAAAGCAAGAAAAAAGAAAGCTGTGCTGTGCCTGAATTAGTTTGAGTAAGCACAGCGTATACAGCTTGATAGAGTTACATCAGTTTATCATTGCTGAGGGTCTGGACTTTTATTTATCCTTAAACCTAGATATGAAAGGATCTGATTAGTCTGCAGAGAGCACTAAACATTGCAACATGGGGTTTCCTTTGAGAAAGAGCAACAGCAAAACAATTTGTATATTATTTTTTTGTTTGTTTGTTTTTCTTCTTGTAGCCCTGTGCTGATACTAATCCGTTTTAAACTTTCCAAGTCAGGAAGTCTATACTCAAAACATTTCAAGTCCTCATGATGGCATTCTGAAGAAGTAATATGAACTTTTTCTTCCATATGGTGGCTTTGAAATGTTCAGTATAGCCCTGATCCATGTTACTGTTTAAAATTAATTCCTAAAAACTTTTGAAAAACAGTATCTGATACCTGCAGAGGTGTTCCAGCAGTGACTCAGTGTAAAGTATTAATTTTCTTCACTCTGTGCTTGTTTGCTTGTGAGGTTTAGGGGAGAAAGTAGGAATGGGAGAAACAAAGATGCTACAAAAGAGGGACAAAAATGCTTTTTAATTGTGAAATTTAAAATATATAGCTATTAGATATTTACTACTGTAACTGCAGTTCTAAGTGTTGTATTATGTCTTGCCATTTTAATAATCAATTCAGTTCTTTTACACACTTGGAAAATAATTGATTAAGTTCTTGGGACTTGAGGCTGTGGAAAGCTGGTAGGAGTACATATTATGGAATCAAGTTAAATAATCTCAACCAGCTGTTGCATGGCTGCCATCTTTGCCTTTAGATGAGACCAGAAATGGAAATAGTGTTTCCTCTTCCTCCTGGTAACTAGAGTCAGATTTGCTGCCTCAGCAGAGGGAGCCATCTGCTTCCGTGCACATACAGAGACTGGCAAATATTGTGGCCCAAAGCGTGTTTCCAGACAGGGAGCCAAGGTAGATCAGCATGGAAAAAGCCATTGTAAATTAATTCCCATACCTCATTCTAGAATGAGAATGACTGTTCTGATTCATCTCACTCTATTTTGGAATGGGGGAAAAAAAAAAAAAAAAAATCATTAGTTGTTCTGTAGCAAAAAAATCTGTAAGGATACTTGCTCAATAATACATAATTTATTTTAATTTAAACTCCTGGTTTACTCAAGCATATTTTTTCCCACAGACAAGCTGGTTTTGAAGGTAAATCTGATGATAAATCTAAATCACTATCTTTTACTTCTCTTTCTATTGTATTGGCTTATTATTATTATTATTATTATTATTATTATTATTATTATTATTATTATTATTATTATTATCCCATCACGTTTTCTGGCAATTGTTCTCTGGTTTCACTCAAACTTCTATTTATGGCATATTTTGTGGTTCCATGATAACAGTAAAGAGAGTAATGTATTTTAATCCTGTAGATTCAGATTTCTAATATGATTTATATATCTCAAAATGTATAGACTTGAAGTTTTTTCTGTTGTGTTGTGCTTTTTTTTCATTAAAAAAATATAAATTAAAGCCATATTGTCAAATAAAGAGCAAATAAAAGCTGCTTTGTTGGATTTAAGCTTTTATAGCAAAGATAAACACTGTTTTAAGAATGTTTTGGGTCCAGATCACTAAGCTCTGCAGACTTTGCATTACAGAATTGAATTCATTGAAACTGAGCTTTCTGAGATATATAAACAGTTGAACATTCTGGTTTCCTTTGTGTACTGTCACACTTTCAAACTAGGCAATGAACTGGAAGAGACTATCACAACACTTCAAGAAGTGCTGCTTCTTTTGTATATGTGGTCAAATTAGACTTACTCTTTGGACATCTTATGTTCAGATTAATTCTTATATAGTTGAATAGTCCTATTACCTTAGGAGAAATCCTTCAGCTTTACAATGTTTATTTGAGACTCCAGTCTAAAGATTCTAGCTTAAGTAATCAAAAATGCTTTCACATTTCCATCTATCATAATGTCCCATCCAGTAACAAGAACAATTACACATCAACAGAGTTTCTGTGAATACCTGAAACAGTAGAACAAACAGAACATTCTACCAGCTGAAAAGCCAGATGGATAACCCTAGAAAATGTCTCTTAAAATACAGTACCTAAGTAGCAATTTGACATATTTCTGCACCTACGTCATTCAGCATGAATTAATCATTGCTATTTTTCTATGTAGATAACAGTTTGACATTCATTAGATTAAAATAAATATACATTTATAGCTGCATTTCCATTAGATTAGAAAGAGATAGCAAAAAATTTAAATAAGCTTAATTCCTCTCCTGCAATAGTGGATAGCAACCAAATTCTGAATACTATAGTAGGCATTTCAAATAATAGTATGCATAATTCTATATAACTCCTTGTAAGTCTCACCATATTTTAACAAAAAATTATAAGCCCTTGAAAGCATATAAATGCATGTTATCACAAAGGTGGTAGCAGATAGTTATACTTCAGAAATGCATAATGTCTGGCATATACTATTTTAGCAAAATCATAGTTACTGCCAAATGTAAAACTTGGAATTAATGAAAACATATAGAACACAAATATTTTACTCACTGACTTCAGAAATACTGGATTTTATTTATTTTATTAGTATGCTTTTTCTAGTTGAATTGACTGAACTTAGGAACTTCTCACATGAGTAGCTATTCTGTTGAATCCATGCATATAGTATTTTTTATGAAAAGTGGTCATAAATACTCAAGTACAGATGGGTCTTGGTATTTTTTTTACTGAGTCATCTGTAGCTAGCACCGGATGAATGACTGTAGTCAAAGAATATACTGTAAATTATTGAAAACATTTGGCAAGATATGGTACTTAGAATATATTGCGCATTATTTTGAAAATTGCATATTTTTTATGACTTTCCTCTTCTGTTCTGGTCCTGACTTAATTGAAAAAGGAAGGAAAAGAGAAACAAAAAGAGAGAGAAAAGAAAAGCTCTCAGCCCACCCTCCTTCAAATACTAGAGAAACAACCTTTTTGTTATCATGTAATTGTTTTGTAGGCTTCCGTGGCATTTGAGCTAAGATATTTATGTATGAGAAAAGATGATTTTTCCTATCTCTGAACTTTAACATATTGTAATGGGTCTGGGGCGGGAGGAGAGGGAGCTTTTGTCGTGGGGGAGGGGCCACAGTGTTGGCTCCTGTGGGAAGCTGCAAGAAGCTCTCCCTGCTCCCAGGTCTCTGAGCAAGGTCAAGCCCATCAGTGACAGTGATAATGTCCCCACAATTAATATATTTAAGAAGGGGAAAAGGAAAAAAATCTCACCTCTATGCCCACCAAGATCATGGAGCAAATACTCCTGGAAACTGTGCTAAGGCAGATGGAAAATAAGGAGGTGACTGGTGACAGCCAGCATGGCTTCACTAAGGGCAAATGACACCTGACAAATTTGGTGGCCTTCTATGACAGGGCTACAGTGTTGGTGAATAAGGGAAGAGCAGCTGGTGTAAAGCATTTGACAATGTCCCGCATGACATCCTTGTCTCTAAATTAGAGAGACATGAACTTGACTGGTGGGCCAGTTGGTGGACAAGGAATTGGCTGGATGTTTGCACTCAAGCAGTAATGGTGAATGGCTTGATGTCCAAATGAAGACCGGTGACGAGTGGTGTTCCTCAAGGGTTGGCACTGGGACTGGTTCTGTTTAACGTCTTTGTCAGCGACATGGACAGTGGAATTGAGTGCACCCTCAGCAAGTTTGTGATGTTGTGAATTTTTTCCCCACATCACCATATTTGGTGAGTGAACCTTCCCTGTCCTTGTCTTCATCCACAAGCTTTTTGTTTTACTTTCTCCTCATCCCACAGTGGAGGGAAGAATGAGCAAGCACTCTTGGCTACACTTTGGAGGTGCTCAGCTACTTTCCATTTATATATTTTAGATTTAGTTGGATTTAATGTACTAGCTCAACTATTGCCAGGTGTTAATCCAAATTATACTGTGTGGTACGGTACTGAAGGTTAAGTTTCAGACCTCTGAATCTGGCAGGGTTCCTGCCTTTCAAGATGAGTGAACTAGGCTGGCCATCAGTCTGTAAAAAGATGCTTGTGAAGGTGAATATTCTTCTCTAAAGGTGCTAGCTGGTTTTGTTATGTGCTCTAAGATTTAAATATCTTTTTCTGAAATGTGTGCTCTTTCTCTCAAAAGACAGACTTGAAAAGTTGTGGGGTTTTTTTCTGTCCCACTATTTAGTCCCTTTGCCTTTTGGCAGAAGTAGAGCATTTCTCCTCTAGTGGGGACTCTAGTGAGGATTTTAAATTTCATTCTGTGCCATTATTCATGCCCCAGCCCTCACCGAATCTGTTCCAAGCAACTCTCCCGTTTCAGAGTTCTGCGAAGGGTAGACTTGGTCCAGGAGTCACCTGGCTGTCTGGGCATGATTTTCCTCAATAAATAGAAAAGACACTAGGGATGGAAGTATAATTTTCTGATGACATTTTGAAACTGGATTTTTCAATTATTTTTGGTACCTCAAATATATTTTCTTTGAAAACTCTATCACAAACAAGCAAGATGTAAAATAGGAAATAAAAATATATGAATCGTAAAATAATTATGTAAGCAAGTCAAGGGCAGTGAGATAAAAAACATTCTATTTACAGCTTTCAGACTGCAGTCTAGTTACAAGCCTTTTGTGGTTTCTTGTCTTTGAATGCTGCAGTTACTCTCTATATATTGATATGCTTTAAGAATGTGACAAGGAATTAAAATATAACAACTTATTTGATAAAGGAAAAGAAAAGGGAAAATATATTGGAAGTAAGCAGTTACCATAGTGCAGCTGGGTTTTTAGGTGTTTTGAATTTTTTTCTTGTTAAGTAAGGAACAGAAGATAAAATAGGGAAGGGTAGATCACCAATACCAGAACAAAAAAGCAAGGCAAACAATTAAGAAGTAATTTTTGGGGGAGGATCATCTGCTTAAGCATATGAATGGAATGAGAGAATTTATTAACAAGCAAGTAATTCCATTAAAATATATATGAATATATATGAAAACAAAGCTACTTCTGTCTTTGGTTTGACTGCAGCTATTTTTTGACTCTTTGAAAGAAGCCAAGACCAGTTTCTGCTTTTTGAAATGACAAATAATGTAGTCAAACATAGTTCTACATTCACTGGATTTAGTCCTTGAGAAATATCACACAGAATGTATTTTTTTTTTAAATGACCAATATCTCATGGCTTATTCTGATTGCTCGGCCAGGAATTACAGCACATCATGTAGCACAGAGATCATTTGAAATTTTAATTAGTAATAAACATCCTAATAAGAGGTCCAACCACCACAACACCAGGCAGACAACTCATCACTGTCAATTGCAGGGAAAATATTACTAAGCACAGAGTTATGTATTTTTTGCCTCACTGACTTTGATAAGATAATCTATTTGCAAATTACACCACTTTCCTACAATTCCTTTATTGTATTTTCTTATTTTATTAGTTATGATATTCTTTCATTTACATTACAGGTATTTTAGGATACACTAAGTCTAAATTTTTTATTCTATGCTTTTTTTTTTTTTTAAGTACAAAGAAATATTTTCCTTGGTAAATTACTGGTGAGGGTACTAGCCACACAGTAGTCACATAAAACTTCTTGTTGTGTACAGTGGCATATACAAGCTGCATAAATGTTCTAAAGCCCTCTGTGATGGCTTCAGGACTTAATTTAGACCAAGATGATGATAACCTGAAGCAGCCTTTCTGCTCATTTGCTAATGGTCAGAGTAAAATGTTGTTTACCTCCCATTCAGTGAGAATTACCTGTAGACTGTAAACTTTGAGACAGCAGGGCAAGGTATTGTTATAATCTTTCTGTTACCAAATCAATCCATTCAATCAAATTTATTTATTGGGTATCAAAGTTATTTGGTGTGGTTTTGCATCAGCACAAAGAAGGCAGAAGTTAATGAGAGGAGAGCATGTGCAGGTGTGAAAATCACACCAACACGTTCGCATAGCTGGACTAATTTCAGAGAGTATTTTCAGCTATACTCCCAGAGAAAGTTTAAAGATTAACTCCTTCTTTATTACCTTCATTTTACTGAAAATTAGGTAGAGTAAGTGTTGCAGAAAGCTTCTACTATGGAGCCTAATGAACTAGAAGCAGGACACCTGATGTGCTAGGTCAGAGAAAAGCAGTTATTTTTTGTTTGTTCTTTTAACAGGGTAAATAGCTATGTGAGGAAGTCGCAGGTGGGTGGGTTGATGGTGTTGCTGAATGTTTTTATGGTGAGTTGGGATAGTGGAGACAAGTTCCATGGAATTGCTCCTAAAGCCCTTTGTTTGTCTTGTGTAGTATGAGCAGCTGTGCAGCTAGAAGAAGCTGGGGTCACTTGGTTTCTGCATGACTGAGGTTTTGGTGTGAGGGTTTCCTACTGGAGAACGATCTCAGAGCAGCCAAAATGGTATTACTGAGCAGTTTGAATGTAGCTGGTTTTGTTTGGCAGGTTTGCAGGACAACTTAGAAAGGATTTCCTTGAGAATATGATTCTTGAAGCTTCTGGCTGAAGGCAAAGAAGATGTAAAAAAATATGTCTTTTGATTCATATGAGGTGGTTATTAGTTGTGTTTATGTGATTAATATTATTGGGATGTTTTCCTACTAGCAAAAGGTTTGTATCTGCTTTTATTTAATTCCTTTATATATACTGATGAAAAAGTTAAGGGTGTGGGTCTTGAATAATTACTATAATTTTAGTGGGTGCATTATTTTAGTGTCTTCCATTTATCTTCTTCTTTTTTTTTTTTTTTTTTTTTTAATGTTAGCAAGATTGAATGTAGCTTTCTAGACTTTAGATCTGTTTAGTCTTATTCCTTTCATGGAGACTGTACACCACATACAGCATCAGTCCTACAGGCTACTACTGTTAAGCAGTTGTTTGTTTGTGTTGGTTTTTTTTTTAAACCCTCTGTTTAAACAAAAAAAACCAAAACCACAGCCTTTTCTTTTAACAAAATACTGATCAAACCCTGAAGGTTTAATACGAAGACTGATTTCTCTATTTCTGAAGAGCCTGTATGGAATTCTTGTTTTGAAGGAACAATAATTCATTTAAGTGTGTGCTTAAGTCCTATGGATTTCAAAACTAAACATATGCCTAAGCAGGTTGATTACTAAGGTTTTTCTTAACAAAGAAAATCTGTAAAATGCTAGTAGTTTGATAGAATTAATAGGATGGTACTTTGAAAATCGAGTGTTTAGCTGTGTGACTGTATCTCTAAGAATAACTTCTTGCATGCATTAATTATTTGCTTGACTTCTTGAGCTTTTCTGGCTTAAATCTGGGGAATGTTTTCATGTCAGCCTAGTGGATATCCTCGAAAAAACTTCAGTCCCTTCTGAAACTCAGCCTTCCTTTGCATGTATAGTTTTAGACTTCACTGTTCGATTTTGAAAAGGTGATTCAAAAATAAAAACTGGTATTCCAAAATTTTGTCATGCTTAGTGAGGAATGCAGTGGAGATCCTTTAAAGTTATTTCACATTTGTTCTTCTGACGTGCCTTCAGTACCTGCAAGAACATATCAAAACCAGTAATATTTTGAAATGCTGGGGTTTTTTCCACTTTTGTTCTTTATCTTAAAAATATTTAAAGCCATTATGTTGCATATACTATATATAGACTGTGTTCTCAAATTTTCTATTTAATTTTAGTTGATAAACAAAAATGAAGCCAAGTTACTCTGTTCTCATTTATGTTGCTTCTCTCATGTTCAGGTATAACTGAATTCCTAAATGAATACTGAGCTAACACTGGCACACCTTGGAGTTTTTTTTCATGCACATGCAGTCCCTTGTAAAACTGTCACAATTCAGTTTTAGGTCAAGAAACTACTGTTTTTAAGTACAAACAACTAAAATTACTTTGTTTTTTGATGGTATCATGCACCTCTTGTTAGCTAATGATTTGTTTCTGCTGTTAATTCTGGTTCATGATATACAGTTACAAACAAAACACAGTCCAGTTTCTATTCCTGATCATGTAACCAAATCAATCTAGAAGTCTACTGGCAGACAACAGGCACTCTCACAAGTGTGTTAACCACCATTAATTTATGACAGCTTAGTCTTGCAGGGCATTAAGCTCTGCTAATATGAAAGAATCTTTGACTCAACTGATTTTTTTTCCCAGTTGAAGACTTGAGCTGTAGATAAGCATTTGTAGGATAAACAAAATCTAAAAAATGTAACCTACCATATTTCTAAAATCAAAATTAGGTTACCATGTATGAAATATCTGAGATCCTAAAGCTATGCAAAAGCTATGCACCTGAAGGTGCATAAATCTATGGGACCTGATGGGATTCACCCACGGGTGCTGAGGGAGCTGGCGGATGAAATTGTTAATCCTCTGTCTATCATATTTGAGAGGTTGTAGCAGTTGGGTGAGGTTCCCGCTGATTGGAAAAAAGGGAACATGGCCCCTATTTTTAAAAAGGGGAAAAAGGAAGACCCAGAGAACTACAGGCCAGTCAGTCTCACCTCTGTGCCTGGCAAGGTCATGGAGCAGATCCTCCTGGAAAGTCTGCTAAAGCACATGGAAAATAAGTAGATGATTGATGACAGCCAACATGGCTTCGCTAAGGGCAAGTTGTGCCTGACCAATCTGGTGGCCTTCTACAACAAGGCTACGGAGATGGTGGATGGTGGCAGAGCAACTGGCGTCATCTACCTGGATTTGTGCAAGGCATTTGACACTGTCCTGCATGACATCCTGGTCTCCAAACTGACAAGGCATGGATTTGACAGATGGACCACTCAGTGGATAAGAAATTGACTGGATGGCCTCACCCAGAGAGTTGTGGTCAATGGCTCAATGTCCAAATGGAAGCAGGTGATGAGTGCTGTCCCTCAGGAATTAGTATTGGGACCAGTGCTGTTTAACGTCTTTGTTGGAGACACGGACAGTGGGATTGAGTGTATCCTCAGCAAATTTGCTGGTGTTACCAAGCTGTGTGGTGTGGTTGACACCCTAGAGGGAAGGGCTGCCATCCAGTGGGACCTTGACAGGCTGGAGAGGTGGGCCAGTGCCAACCTCATGAAGTTCAACAAGGCCAAGTGCAAGGTCCTGCACCTGGGTGGGGACAATCCCAAGCACAATTACAGGCTGGGGGGGAAATGGCTGGAGAGCAGTCCTAAAGAAAAGGACTTGGGGTGGTGGTAGATGAGAAGCTCGACATGAGCCGCCAGTGTGTGCTCGCAGCCCACAGGGCCAACTGCATCTTGGGCTGCATCAACAGAAGTGTGGCCAGCAGGACCAGGGAGGTGATTCTGCCCCTCTACTCTGCTCTTGTGAGACCCCACCTGGAATACTTTGTACAGTTCTGGTGCCCTCAGCACAAGGAAGATATGGACCTGTTGGAGAGGGTCCAGAGAAGGGCCACCAAGACGATCAAAGGCCTGGAGCACCTCTGCTATGAGGAGAGGCTGAAAGAGTTGGGGCTGTTCAGCCTGGAGAAGAGAAGGCTCCAGGGAGACCTTATAGCGGCCTTCCAGTACTTGAAAGGGGCCTACAGGAAAGCTGAGGAGAGGCTTTTCATCAGAGAAGATAGTGATAGGAACAGGGGTAATGGTTTTAAACTGTGAGAGAGGGGAGATTTAGGTTAGATATTAGGAAGAAATTCTTCACTGTAAGGGTGGTGAGGAACTGGAATGGGTTGCCCAGGGAGGTTGTTGATGCCCTATGCCTGGAGGCTTTTAAAGCCAGGTTGGATGAGGTTTTGTGCAGCCTGGTCTAGTGGTAGGGTTCCCTGCTTATGGCAGGGGGGTTGGAACTTGATGATCTTTAAGGTCCCTTCCAACCTTAATGATTCTATGATTTTATTATTCTATGATTCTTTCTGGTTTTTGTGAAGAAGAGAACATTAGTGGGAAGTACATGAACACTTTAAACAAGTATTTTTAACTACTAGCAAGGATCTAAAATGATAGTTTTCTTCTTTTCCAAGCAATTGTCAAAGCAGATATTGTCAAATATGGCTGGGTTTCTTCTGATCATTGTGGTTTTTTTCCTCCCTACTCTGCCCATTCTTTCTTTTTCTTCTCTTTGTCTTTGAAGAACAACATATTTTCTGGGCAATTATGAATAATTACCAGCACAAGAATTTATTTGCTTGTGCCCAATAAATTTTTTAAGCTCTTATGCTAGGATTTAGTTTTGTATGTAATATCTATTATGTTTGGAGTGTCTGATCCAATTATACAGTCAGCTGGGCTTTGATAAAGACAGCTAAACTAGTATGTGATAGAAACCAAGCTTTAGAATTGTCTATCAACCGAAATGCATAAGTGTTTTGTTAATCTTTACTATATTCCATCCCTGCTGAGTAATACCTGTAAAAGAATAATTGTTAAAGGGTAATTAGGAAGGATAAGAGATATAATTTAATTAGATATCCTGAGTTTTCACCTTTGGATGAAACACACACCCTGTTTCTATGTAAAAGAAAACAAATTCAGAGGTTAAGTACAGTGTTGCCTTGTGCTTTGTGGAACCTAGAAATGTAGCTTTAAATAGATACCAAGTCACGCTTTCAAACGTTTTGCAAATGCAGAGGGAAGCAGAGACATGTGAGTCATTAAGTATTAATTAAATCTGGCCACCTCGCTGGCTAACCTACATTTGAGACAACATCTATCTATCTTCATTATCTGTAAGCTTTATGGCATTTCCTGCTGATTGACTTTTATGTTCAAGATCTGTCTGTTCCAGGAGAGCCATTAAAAGGCTCTCCAGAGCACCTTTAGTGCAATTCCAATACATGCTCCAACATTAATCTGCTGCACTTTAACATTACAGGAAGCTGTAAGTTTAGACAATACATAATTCTTCACAGGCTTGTCTGAGCTAAAATACACAGTGTTTGTCTTACATTTCCAGAAAATTCAGTTGTTTTAAGTTTTTATTGTCTGTCTCAACTTTTCTATTACACTACAGCCTTAGAAGGTAGTATGTGTTGTTGTATCTGGGCTTTTTAAGGCTTTTAGATTATTTAATATCTTTAATTGAATATATTCCATATAATGCAATGGGGAGGGCAGAACAACAAATTTTTTCCATGTTTCACCTGTAATTGAATTCCTTGGGATGGTTTTGACGCATAGCATGCTGCAATAGAATTGTAACACTTCCAAAACAAGAGATATTAAATCCTGCTGATGCTTATACATTTTCAGTGTACCAGTATGTAGTTAGATCAGCTGCACCCTTAACTACTGTTGTGCTGTGTGATGCTGCATAATCAGAATAAGTTGCTGCTACAGCTATAGGCTTTTCTTTATGGTTGCTGCTGAATGACTGCATTCAATATTCTGTATTCCACTCCAGGGAGTACTGCAGACGTGCTTTCTACAGAATCTGCAGTCCCATTAAAAACACTTCAATCTTTCTTCCATTCAATGTGAGCTTTAACTAGCTGCATATATGAAGTAAAATGCACTGTATCAAAGAAAATATGTAGAGCTTCTGTTCTGTTACCATACCAAAGTATAACTGCACAGAACGATCAGACAAATTCATAAAGTAAGTTCTTCAAGAGCTATCAAACACCGAGATGAAGACACTAACTATAGTGTAAAATGTTCAGAATCTATAGGTTAGCATATCCCATGAAGAGATCACAGAATCATTGAAACATAGAATGCTTTTGGTTGGAAGGGACCTTAAAAATCATCTAGTTCCAACCCCCCTGCATGGGCAGGGACACCACCCACTAGATCAGGTTGCTCAGAACCCCATCCAACCTGGCCTTGAACTCTTCCAGGGATGGGGCTTCCACAACTTCCCTGGGCAACCTGTTTCCATGTCTCAACACCCTCACACTAAAGAATTTCCTCCCAATATCTAACCTAAACCTCCCCTCATTCAGTTTTGATCCATTACTCCTCATAGGAGTGCTGCTCCAGCCCTCAGATCATTTTTGGGGCCCTGCTCTGGACTCCTCCAGCAGGTCCATGTCCTTGTGTTGGGGACTCCAGAAGTATACACAGTACTCCAGGTGGGATCTCATGAAAGCAGAGTAGAGGGGGAGAATCACCTCCCTTAACCTGCTGGCCATGCTTCTTCTGATGCAGCCCAGGACAGGGTTGGATTTCTGGGCTGCAAGCGCACATTGCCGGCTCTGGTTTCTCATCCACCATCCCCCCATAGTTCTTCTCCATCAGGCTGTTTTTGATCCACGTTTCCAAGGCTATTTTCTTGAGCACATAATGCTGTTTGGTATATATGCTGGGTTCCTTGGTCAGACCAGATGTGTCCTCCTAGGAAAAAAATGTGAAAAATTCCTGCTGAGATTAGAGAAACCCAAGAAACAAATATTGTAGAAGACAAACTGGGAGTAAAAAGGTGGTTCAGGGGAGAGACAGAAAATACTGTCTCCAAGGCAGTTTAAAGAACAAAAATCAAAACTCTCAACTCTGAATGAGGTTAGTAAGGTAGCAGAACTGAAAAAAACAGACCTAAAAACCTCCAGTGCTTGCTGAAGGCATCCAAACCCCAATATACTCTGCCCAGAGGCACAAACATACAGGGAAAATTAGACCTGCGAATATTAGGGAACTCCCTGACAACCTTCAGGCTTTTGAAGACCTAATTCCCTAATTGTTCTGTTTTGGTATTGAATTATGTGTTCTTGATGCTAATTGTTGACACAGATAGCTTGTTTAATCTCAATTCAGTCCCAACCTTGTTTGAACATATAGCATTTCATTGTTTCCAGCATTGGCTGTTTTTAGCTTTCATGGGAACTTGTTCACCCTGCTTTATCATCTGTACCTCATTGTGATGCTGATATGCTTTGTAGAAGAAGTCTTTCTTAGGAGTTAAATATGCCAGCTTCTTTCTCTTATTTCTTAGATTTTCACCATTTACTTGCCCTGTACTTGCTCATCCTTATGTATCGGTGGCTAGTGCTCTTCTGGCTTTCCAGGTGGCTTGATTCTCTGCCACCTTCAATCAGATATCTTCCTTTTCAATAGATTTAAAAAAATAAAATTAAAAAAATGAGGGACAAAGAAGGATGGAGGTGAGTCTCACATTACCAGAAACTTGGAGTAAACTGAAAGGGGAATAAGCAGATCTTCCTCAGCAGTATCATGTGATGCCAAAGCTATCTAGAGGGATGCTAGTCAGGAATCTGAGAACACGAGTAGATTCCACCACCCTTCCTCTTGCTTAAGCTCCCTGGGAGGCTCTGAGCTGGAACTGGGGAGGAGTTTGAGGAGGAACTCCTGTGACCTGATAAGATCTTGGGGAGTGTCAGCCTATTAATTGCAAAAGGGTATCTTGCTAAGGTCTGTAAGAAAAGCATCATTCCAGTGAGTGCTGTGCAAAATGTGCATGCAACCATTCAGGTAGCAGGGTGCAGATGCTTGCACTCACTGCTCAAGTGCAGCAAGATACCAGAGGAAACCCTGACCCTCTGAGTTGGTTGCTGCTCAGTGCTGCCAACCTGTCTGCAAGGTGTCACCCACCTCTGCTTGGAGGCACTGGGAATCATTATCTGTTGAACATGTTTGTGGTCCCCTCCATGTTCCTCTGACTGTAAGGATATTCCACCTAACATTAGCTGATGTTTCTACTTGTTGGCTGGTTATTTCTGCAAATTTGGTTAGCCTTGTGGCTCTTTTGAAGGGTTACCCTTACTGCTTCTTCATTATCCTTAGAAACTCCTCAGGCACAGTCTCTGCTGCTTTCCTTGGTGGATATAAAGAAGAGGAATTATTCTAATACTACAACTACTTGACTGACAGTGGCAACATTTCCAGATCATTTTGAGCCTTTACCCAATACTCTTTTCCCCCTTTTTTTACCTCACCATTCTCTATAGAAATTTTGGAAGAATACTCTTTGTTCTGCTTCACTGGGTGAAAGCTTTAGGTTTAAAATGTAGGCAGATGTGCAGTTAAAATGTTTGTTATTTCTGGGAAAGGAACCCTTTTAGATGAATAAATGGCTTACTCTTTCATAGAGTCATAGTAATGTAGTTTAGACACACCTGAGCTAGATTAAAGTTTGGCAAACTGCCAGAGCTAGCAATGGTAAACCATTCTGTTGTGTCCTCCAATACGCTGCATTTTTAGCAGTGTTCAAAAATGACCTAGATGTATAGTATAAGAAGGAGGAGAGTAGAGATAATAAATTCCTGTGATTATGAGGGTTAGATGAAATATGAAGGTTGAGACTGCTAAGCTGTTATATAAGTGCCTAGTTTCTACACTTTCCATATATTACATAAGAATGGTTATCATAAGTTTCATTTCATATTGAAAATATCAGGTGGTTGTTCCACTTATAGTTTATGGTGGTTTGTTTTGCTTGTGTTTGCATATTTCTTGTAGGTTCTTTCTGTGTAGAACTAACATTCTCAACCTACCTAAGTATTCTGTTTGTATTTCTAATATCCAACAACTAACTATCAAGTTTCCTATGGTGAATTCCCATTTGAAAAATAAATAAATAACCTTCTGTGAATCATTAAAGAATGAGTCAGAGGGGTTTTAACCCTCTGTTCACTAGACACAATCTTCACACTTTGTAATAGACAAGTTATATCTTACCTGTCATCATCTTGTTTGTTCAATGGCTATAAGCATGTGGTTCCATCTTGGGCTTCTCTCAGATCACTATGTTTTGTGACAGAAACAGGGTGGTGTTACTGCCAAATGTCATCCATTTGCTAGCTATTTCCTTTTCCAAACCATGAACTGCATATACCCATGAGATTTTTCTACTTTAGAATATCTGTGGTTGTTTTGAGGAATAACTTTTACACTTCAATTCCGATTGCTTAATTAGTTTCTAAATCAAGATATTTGCCCCTTAAAAAACTACCCAGTACACAGCTGGTGATATAAAGCTAAATAATTAATATCCTTATGTGTAATTTAAAAAATTAATACTCCTTTAGGAAAGATCTAATTACATTATTTTTGAAAACTGAAGTTAATTAAGACAGCCTTCCCCTACTCCCCCTCCCCTGTTTACAAGTGTTTGCAAAGAATAACTCTATTGGGTAAAGGAGTGAGCTTTCTTTTCCCCACCCCCTTTCTCCCCTTACTGGAGCCATGCTGGCTTGAGCCTATGAAGTTATATTTATCCAACTGTTCTGCCATCCTATGTTTAATTAGATTCTCTATTAGTTTACTCAGTAATGAGTCAAATCTCACCAGGCTGCAAATTCCAGGTTCTTTTTTAGCAGCATTATTTAAAAATAGGTACTGCATTATTATTTTCCACACTATTCCCCAGCAGTTTAAGTGTTTTTATAAGGACTATCTGCAGATTTCTTTTCAGCACTCTTTTATTCTTTATGTTCAACACTGCAATTTGTTCTCAGCCTTTCCCTGAGGATTGCCCAATCCTTAACCCTCTTTTCCTATACATCAAACTTTTTTGTTTGATGTCAAATAATTGCTTTTAAACTAGTGATTTGAAGACTGCCACCTGCATCCATAGGAGATACTTAAGAAAAGTAGGCTTATTGTCCAGTATTTGAAATTCACAACAGAAGGCTTAGTGTCCTATTGTGGAAAGAGCGAGTCTACACTCTGGAAAAGTTGTTGAAAATAATTGTCTTCAGTAATTTCTCTCTTCTCTTGCTTTTTACACTTTATAGATAATTGTTTGCTTACAGTATACATCTATTAGGAAAACTAACTACAATGTGTATACAGTCAAATAAAGATGAAATGGAAGGCAATGAAGTGTGAGACCAAAATTTTAACATTTTAATACAAGAGCAGTGGAAATTACCTGATGTACTTAGCAACTTTAGTCATAGATGTGCATAGCAGACAGAGTTATTTCACATTGATTTTAAAGCACTTCTGCATTAGCTGCTTATTAACATTTTGTTTGCATTACAAATTTTGGCAAATTGGTAATAAAGCAATATTTAAAAAAAAAATAAAAAAAAAAATCTCCAAATGGGGATGTGTTTTGGTAGTTAGCATGTCAGCTTGGTTTCAACTGAAGTGGTTCACAAGGCACTACCACAAGTATCTTTTCACTGGCACTTGCATTTGAAAAGTTAACACACCTCTATCATACACAGTCTTACGCTGGTATTAAATATCTTTTAACTTAATGGTTTTGTTTAAGATCTTACATTTTTTTCTGGCTGTCCGATGCTCACCCAGCTACCCATTCATGTCCCCTCTGGGACAGTAAGACAGAAGAGCTTGTGGGCTGAGATAGAGGGAGGGAATCCCTTACATTTACCATCATGGGCAAAAGAGACTTGACTCCGAGAAAGGTAATGCATGGACAATTAAAACAGATTTGAATTGTAAGAAACAAACTTTAAAACAACAGTTTGTCTCCCCCACTCTTTCCTGTACTTCACTTCATTCCCATCTCTTCTACTCCTCCCCAGGTAGCACTGGGGGAGAGTGAGAGATTGTGGTCACTCTACACCACCTCCTCTCTGCTCCTCCTTCCACCTCACACTTTCCCTGCTCCATCCCGGGCCCTCCCAGGGGCTGCAGGGAAACCCCTGCCTCACCGGGGTCTCTGCCGGGCCGCAGGGCCAGCTCTGCCGGGGCACCCGCAGCCCCTCCTGGCTCCTCCCGCTCTCCCCCGGGGGCTGGCAGGGCTGTTTCTCCCCGTTCCCCTCAGCCCTGGCTGCCGGGCAGCGTTTTGCCCTTTCTGACCCAGGTTTCCCCGAGGCGCCCGCCCGTGGCTGAGGGGCTCAGCTGTGCCCTGCGCTGGGGCCGCTGGAGCCGCTGGGACCGGCTGTGTCCGGCGCGGGGCCGCCATGGCGGGCACCCGCCATCTCTGCTGGCAGCACCAACAGCAGGTGATGTTTTTTCCTATTTCTTGTACTTTGTGTAAAGGGGGTCGCGTGTCTTAATAAATTTTTCTGGTAGGGAAGACGGCTTAGTGGTGGACTTGGCAGTGGTAGGTTTTTGATTGTACTCGGTGATCTGAAGAGTCTTTTCCAACCTAAAAGATTCTGTAATTTTTTTCAGAGATTTGGTTGTTTTTATATTATGTGGGAGAGCTTTTATTTTAGCAAGGGAGAAAGCAGTTGAACTCTACCTGCGTTACTGCTTTCTGACACCACTTCTGCTAGCTACAAGCTAATGAAGATTTGGGTTGCTGTGCCAACCTTCTGCCCCTGGTGAGTTTTTTAACCTTGGTTTGTTTTGTTCAGATTATTTTATGAATTGTTGGTCTGTTTTAAAAACAAATCACATTGCAATTTTGCAGCTTTAAATTCAGGTTCTCTCAATGAAAACAGTGTTCTTACTCAGTAGGTAATAAAGCCCTTTTCTTTTTTCTTAAAAAAAACATTATAGGACTAAAGAGCTTTGTATTAAATTGCAATTAGAGAAGTAAAAACTTAGATGTAGTTCAATGAGTAAATGAAGAGTTGGATAACAGTGATCCTTTGTAAGAGGTTTTAATGAGGAAAATACTCTTTAATCATCTGATGATTATGGAAGAAAAGCAGTAATCTCTGCCACTTCGATGTCCTGGCAAGGTAATTTACTTCATGTTATTTTCTTGCTGTGAAACTGAATAGGTTCACTCTGTGCCCACACAGCAATCTGAAACATCTGGAGTCTGCTGTATTCAGAAGTCTTTTTTTAAGTGTTCATCCCAAATGGAGTGAATGGAGAACATGTGCTTTTTTGCTGCTGATGCACAGAAGAAAATGGGGGCTGTGGATGTGGTTAGAGATAGGATTACAGCAAGGTACAATTTGTAAGCACTTTATTTTTCAGGGACTCTTTATGCTTTTATTTAAAAGCTGCTTTTTCTAGGGAGTGATTTAAAAGCGGCAACTTACTTTCTCCAAAAAATGAAAAGCAACACCCGACACCCAAATGCTTATCTACTGCCACAGTGCATGAACATGCCTTTAAAACTACAGGTTCTGAAGTGCTATCTATGACCATTTTTAATTTTTATTAGTTTATTTTTTTTTCCACAAATGGAAATACTTTTCTATAATATTTGTGTACTTACAAATGGAAGGAGTGGCATTCCATTCCCACAAGGAAATGCTGTATGTATGTTTGAAGCAGAGTATAGCGTCTTATACTATCCCAGGCATCAATTGTAGCCTTGTCCCTGATCGACATCCTCTCCTGATCTCAGCTTTTCTTTTTTATTCAGTACTGATGTCTGCAGTCATGCTGATACAGCTGTGATTGACTGCTAGCACTGTTCGTTAAAGGCCCGGAAAGCAATCAATAGATACCCAACTTCATCCCTTCCTGAGGTCCTAGCCATTTGTGGTGCTTTTTTCACACAGTAAAATGCACAAGGTGTGATGCCTGTAAATGGTATAATCCATATATGTGAGTCACAAACAGCAACTTATAGACAAACCATTGTCATCAGAACTTAATTGGTAATTTAAATTCAGACTTCTTCAGCCAAGTTACAATTACACCGTAAACTAATGGGTTCAGTTTTTTTGGAGTTGCTGTTGCAAGCCTCAGTTTACATACTGCCTGAATGCTTGGTTACATCCTTACAGTGAAAATGTCATCTGTTAGCACCTATTTCTGATGGTATTTGTTGATATCCAGTGTCATAGTGATTGCACAGGGATAGGCAAAACACCAGTCTTTATGTGATAGAATCATAGAACTATTCGGGTTGGAAAAGACCCCTGGAATCACTGAGTCCAACCATCATCCCTACTCTACAAAGTTCTCCCCTAAACCGTATCCACCAACACCACATCCAAATGACCATTAAACACATCCAGGGATGATGACTCAACCATCTCCCTGGGCAGCCTATTCCAGTGTCTAACCACTCCTGTGACAATTTTTTTCCAAATGTCCAGTCTAAACCTCCCCTGTTGCAGCATGAAGCCGTTCCCTCTTGTTCTAATTACTTGTGAAAAGAGACCAGCACCAACCTCTCTACAGTGTCCTTTCAGGTAGTTGTAGAGACTGATGAGGTCTCCCCTCAGCCTCCTCTTCCTCAAACTAAACATTCCCAGCTCCTTCAAGTGTTCTTCATAAGATTTATTCTCTAGGCCCTTCACGAGCTTCCTTGCCTTCCTCTGTCCTCACTCCAGCACCTTGATACCTCTCTTGAATTGAGGTGCCCAAAACTGGACGCAGTACTCCAGGTGTGGCCTCACCAGTGCTAAGTACAGGGAGACAATCACCTCTCTACTTCTGCTGGTCACACTATTCCTAATACAAACCAGGATGCCATTGGCTTTCTTGGCCACCTGGGCACACTGCTGGCTCATATTCAGCTGCTTGTCAATTAGAGCCCCCAGGTCCTCTTCTGCCAAACACTTTCCAGCCACACTTCCCCAAGCCTGTAGCATTGCCTGGGGTTGTTGTGGCCCAAGTGCAGGACCCAGCACTTGGCCTTGTTGAAGCCCATATGATTAACATTAGCCCAACGATTAATCTATCCGAGTCTCTCTGTAGAGCCTCCCTATCCTCACACAGATCAACACTCCTGCCTAGCTTGGTGTCATCAATGCCTTGTTGGTTATAGAGGGAAGGAATAGGGAAAAAGGTTTGTCTCATTTGCTTCAGCATTTTTTCTGGATCCTGGTCTATAGGATTTGAAATGGAAGCAGCTTCCAGGACTGTGCCCAAGAGCAGAGTGCTGCTAAAACTTTCAAAACTTTCTTGGGACCAATTCTGTACCCTGTGTTGTTTACATTTCTATGAAGATGTTTTTGGAGACATGGAATGTAATAGTTATGACAGTTACATTCAAAAAAATAACCCACAATAAACCTAAATTTCAAGGTATTTTCCAATAGCTCTGTAATTTTTAGGTTTTCTTGATGAAAGACCTTTTTATGACTTTTTAGTGACTGTTACAATCAAAACCCTGAACATGAACAAGAGTCTGCAGGTACTGCTGCCATGTAAATAGTTATTTTGTGAGTACAGTGTTAGCTTCCCAGCTGCTGATTGTTATTGTAGAATTCTTCTGATTCTAGTAGAATCTAGTAAAAAATCCCAAACACCTCCACATTTAAGAATATATGATATCAGACTACTTGAAAGTCTGTAAAGGACACCCTTATTTTTTGATGATGGGTTAAATAGAGTTTAGCCTTTCAAAGATGGATCATGTTTTTCATGAATGAAAACCTAAATCGATGGTGAGGCATGAGCAGTTACCATTATGTTGAGTCAAAGTAAGTGCTCTGATGCATTGACCGTGGTTATGGAGTGTGGAAGTATTGATGGGAAAAATAGCTAATACTCAGCTTTATTAATGATTTCACTGTTGTGACTGCTTCTAGGGCTCTATTGAGGTGATGGTTTTGCTGAAGCACTCCTTTTTTAAAAAACAGAAAAAATAGGAAGAAAACTTAAGAAAGCAGAGAGTACACAAATCTATGAAGTCAAAGACCTGTGATTTTTTTTATTTTCCTTTTTTTCATTTGCCCTTTGTGCTTTGAGAAAGGAAGACAACGGCTGTGCAAAGTTTGAGTGGAAAAAGCTGTCTAATGAGATTGCTACAGCTATCACCGTGTGATTCCATTGTACTGCTATCAGTGTCCCACTTTTCCAATAAATCATAATAACTAGCTGACAATGCAAATATCACAGCATGTTGTCTGGGAATTATTCTGATTAGTTTGTAACTTGTAAAGGCTCCAGTTGAGCAGTGAGATGTTCTCCCATAGCTGTTATTTTTTCCCTGATACTCTGTGTCATAAGAGATACTGAAATTGTAGTGGCTTTAATTCTGGTTCAAAGGTGGTTGTAGCAGCTTGTATTTGTTACGTTCGGGGGCTTTGGGGAGTATGCTGCTAATACAAAAGTAAGCTTTTACAATCTTCTGTTGCAGAATATCTATAACTATATTTTAAAATCCTTATATAAAGTTTAGTTTTAAATCTTGCACAAAGATATAAATGTGTATTAAACCAGTATAGGAGCATATAGTGTGCATATGTTGTCAGTACCACGTCTAGAAAATTATAATCTCTGTAGAGGCAAAATATATTCTTAAATTGTAATCCTTATAAATGTCTTTTTCTCACAGAAACAGCAAACTTCCTGCTCTGGAAATTATAGATTCTTTTTCTAACCTTTAATATATTTTTGTCTCTTACTGAAATAATGATTTTTGTGTAATAAATCATGGTGCTCTTTTCAACCTACTTACTCTTCTACTCTGCACTAAAAGTCTGTATTCTCTGGTGCGATAAAAGTTGGTTCCAAGATAAAGCTTGGAAATGTGAGCTAGGCTTGTGGAAAAATTTGACAGAGAGAAATGAATGCATGCAAATGTTTACACTGACACTTTTCTCTTAAGCCTACTTTAAAGTTCAACAATAACTAGTGTGTTTGAAGTCATCACAACATTATGCTATAGAGTGACCAGAGTGAAGGACCTCCCAGTACTTCTAGCATCCTTACTTATTGTGGAAGACCTTAGACTTCAGACACAGTAAATAGCTCTTGTTTGTCGTGCAATGTTAACTTTTTTACCCACTTCTGTTAACATATAAGTTCTCATTATTAAAAAGACTGAAATGTAAGATTTTTTCAAAATAGGTAATCCTTTTAAACTTGTACCATTTGGGATCCTGCATACTTCATTAATATTAATTACTTAATGTATTATCTGGGATGCAAGGTTAAGCACCTAGATTCAATTTCTTGTTCTTCTGTGAATTTCCTAAGTGGTCCTGGCTAAGTCATTTAGCTTTCCTGAATCTCAATTTCCAAACTACTGAATAGATAGAATAATATTTTTTCAATGGCAAGAGAATACAGACTATCATTGTGGATATAAGCTTAAAATGGTTTCTGAAATGCTTAGGAAGTGTAGGATGGATCTATACGCCAGAGATTGGATACAGAGAGAAGTCGTTTTGTCCCCCAGTGTGGCAAATGTAGACAACCTAAAAACCTTGTCCTCAAGCATATTTAACATACACAGAGACTTATACTAGCTTCATATTAATTGCACGACCCTAGCAGCATTGATAAAATAAACTTTGGGTTTAAGTAAAAACAGGAAACTGGACTTTTTCAGGGGAATATAGTATTGCCTTCTGCTCTTCATAAATGGTGATTTTAGATGTGTGTACTTTTTAGTGGATGACAAAAATTTGATAATGGAAGTGAAATAATGGGAGACTGCTCAAATCAGGTTATTATATTGAAAGTCATAGTATTATGGAATGGTTTGGGTCGGAAGGGACCTTGAAAGGTCATCAGTACAACCCTTGCAATGAACAGGAATATATTCAATTAGATCATGTTACTCAGAGCCCCATACAACCTGATCTTGAATATTCCAGTGATGCAGCATCTACCACCTCTCGCAGCAACCTATTCCAGTGCTGCACCACCCTCACCTTAAAAATTTTTTTCCTTATAGCTAATCTAAATCTATCCTGTTTCAGTTTAAAACCATTATCCTTTGCCATACTGCAACGGGCCCTACTAAAAACGCTGTCCACGATGATGTTTTCTGCTGAAAGTGTTTGGTTTGTTAGCATGGAAAAGGGATGATTATGGCTTCATTTGTTAGAGGATGTATACAAACTTTTTACCAGGGAAAGGAATTTTTCTCCCTCCTGCTTTTCTCAGGATACTTTCTTGCCAACATACAGATTAAATTATTTGAAAAATCTACAAAGAGCAAATGCTTCTCTGTCAAAAAATATAAAGACGCTCAGTAGAACAAGGAGTTTGAGAGATAACCAGTGGGAAAAGAACTGGTAAGAAGCTCCTGTGCTTCAACACGTCTCTGAAGGACTGTATATATATATAAAAAAAAGACCTATTTTTTAGGCAGTGTTATGGATGCATATGAAACATTTCAGATAAATGTTTTATTGGATGAATCCCCTTCCATTGGTGCACAGTGGCAGCAGGGCTTATGACTAACTACAGCAAATGTCAAGATGCAGTTAACTATGTTTCAGATTCACTGGGCTGGACTGTAATTACCTACTGCAAAAAAAGGAAATTTCCATGCCTGGTAACACTGGAAGCAGTATCAGCAGGAATTTGTACCTTGAACTTAGCAGAGTCTTCTGTATAAACAGTCTTTGCTGCTGCTTGCTGATAACAGTGTGCAATTTCTTTTTAGGGCAGAACTTCATTCTAAAATAGGCCAATAGCAGCATAGAAATACATTGCTAATTAATGTGTCACTGACTATTAGAAAGTCTTCTGTGCATATGGACATTCTCTTATGCATCTATAGATTTGGGGTTATTTTTTAGTTAGAATTTTTCTTCTTCATTGCTAGACTTGTGACCCATGTTCTACTTTTGATACCTGTGTTGGATTTCATCTCTGGCTAGGGCACTTTTATCCATCCATCTGTATATCTATCTATTAATAGTTAAGTGCTAGGAACCCTTCAGGAAGAGTGAGGGGTGAGGAGAATACTCATAAATTCCCAAAACGTTGAATTCTCACCACCTGGGAACTGGAAATCACTAGAGCTGGACAGGAATCCTATTTTTCTTCTGTAGCTTCCCTATCTGGAAGACAGCTATGTATTTTTTCATCCTAAAACTCATCCCAAAGAAATACCTGCTATTGCTGCAACCTAGTAAGGAATTGGAGACTGTCTTAGTCATTCCCTGCTCACGTCTGTTTATCTTAATGCTAAAATGATGTCTACACCAGTAGCTTATAACAGTACCTGGGAAGTTTCCTGAGTTCTGGAACAGAACTACCTCTATTGTGAGGGTTAAAAACCAAGTCAACGAACCATCCACTAGGCTATGTCTTTTTCACTGGTGTTCCTCTAAGCACTTCTTGTTCACACTTCAGCAACAAGAAAGTTTTGGGGACCATTTTAAGATACCAGATAAGCAGTCTTTGATCAATATCCTGGTGTGAAAGCTGAAAAATTAGAATATTAGAAAGGACACATAATTTCTTCACAGTGGCTTGAGTGTCTCTTAATATTCCCAGGTCTACTTTATTATTATAGATATAATTCCTTATTCCCTAGTGTTGAACAGAGATGATAAGGAAGGTGCCCTAGGTGGTGCTCTGGAGCTTAATTTGTATCTGGTAACAGAAGTTGCTAGGGGTACTTTTCTCCTTCCCTATAGCTGTTATTGTCTGACATTTCTGCTGATATGAGCATGTATATCAGTGTATCAACTATATCGGCATTAAAAAAAAAAAAATCATGTCTGTAGTATGTTGTTCAATAGCTAATATAGAATCTGTTCTCAACTCTGTCTGTATTATGATGCATGGCAAAGAGCTTCACAATTTAAGACTAGCCCAGTCCTTGATTCTTAGGTAGAAAAATGTGTACATTATTTGCGAAATATTATTTACTTTGAAAGGTGCAGAATTATCCCTGAAAATATCTAAATATTTTTGAAATTATTTTAGAAATCAGAAGAGTTGAAAGTAGCAATAGGTAGCTGAAACTTCAGATCTTCAAGGCTATTAGTATTGTTAGAACTACAGTAAAGATTTCAAGTCCCAATGAGCCTCTCACTTTCTTCACTCCAGATACTAGTGTATATGTAAGCAGTAAAAGGTTGCTTGTGTTATGAACAACTTTTGGCTTTAATTGCCAAACAAAAACAAAGAAGGTCATTCTTCTAAGCCGTTGTCTACTGAGCTACCCACTGTTAACACTTTCATAGAATCATAGAATCCTAGGGGTTGGAAGGGACCTCGAAAATCATCTAGTCCAACCCCCCTGCCAGAGCAGGGTCACCTAGAGCACATCACACAGGAATGCGTCCAGGTGGGTCTTCAATGTCTCCAGCGAAGGAGACTCCACAACCTCTCTGGGCAGCCTGTTCCAGTGCTCTGTCACTCTCACAGTAAAAAAAAAACATTCTGATATCCACCTTGAACCTCCTATGCTCCAATTTGCATCCATTACTCCTTGTCCTATCACTGGTCATCACTGGAAAAAGCTTAACTCCATCTTCCTGACACTCACCCTTTATGTGTTTGTAAACATTGATGAGGTCACCCCTCAGTCTCCTTTTCTCCAAACTAAAGAGACCCAGCTCCCTCAGCCTTTCCTCATAAGGGAGATGTTCCACTCCCTTAATCATCTTTGTGGCTCTGCGCTGGACTCTTTCAAGCAGTTCCCTGTCCTTCCTGAACTGAGGGGCCCAGAACTGGACACAATACTCCACATGCGGCCTCACCAATGCAGAATAGAGAGGGAGGAGAACCTCTCTTGACGGACTAACCACACCCTTTCTAATGCACCCAAATGAGAACATATACACAAAGCCTAGGGAATCAAGTTGATATTTTCTTGCTAAGGATGTTACATACACATATGGATATTTTAAATTTTATTGTCTCTTCAGAGCAGAATTGCTTTGGCTTTCCACTCTGGACAAAATCTTAGGGTAAATCCCTGACTTAGGGATAGTATGGCTTCCTTTTCTTGTTACTTGTCTCACTTTAGGATGGATTTACTCTTATAAATACTGCTGTAGTCTAGAATGCTAGATAATATAAAAACTTTCCCAAGCTGCTTGTGCTTTCAGATTTTTTTTTGACCTAATTAAAACTTGTCTTTGTATTGCATAATGAAAACTTTATTTTACTAGAAATTACTACCTTTAAACTGAGATTTAAGTGATCTTCAGAATAACTGAAAACAGGTGTCTATATTCTAGTATTGTAAGTATTAGAGTGTGTGGGTAGGTTATTTTGTTAAGTTACATCTGTAATCTACAGGAAATGAAAGAGCAAAACAAAATTAACTCAGCATGTTACCAGCCAAACAGACACTTTCAGTAGGATATGTACCAAACAGTTTTTTTTCAGAGAGTTTCTCCAAGGACCAACAACTGCAGTGTGTTCTTTCTTGTGGCAGAATCATGTCATTTAACAGTCCTTGGACTTAAATGCTGTGCAACAATACACTTGGAGTATTTTCCTTCTGATTTCTAGATATGATGGACTTTGGCAGAGCACCCTAGTGAAGTTAATGAGGTGTGTAGCAATCCCAAAAAGACCAACTGAGCACTGTTAGAGAAAAATTTCCTGAGGGATCCAACAGCCTGAGAGGTAAGGTGAGGCTGTTTCAGCTCCATGTCCCCAACTTTAGCCAGTACCCAGGCAGAAGATGTATTCCCATAGGTGCGCACAAATTAAGTATCCATGGCCAGCTACGCAGATGAGACAGACACTCAGAGCAACAGTCGTCACATCCTGCTTCCCTCTCTTGTTGATCATGATGAACAGGATGGTAGTCCATTGGTGAGAACATGATATATGTCTACATATCTGGATCTCTCCAGCGGTTAGGCTCACTCAGATTTTCTGTCAGCTGTCCTGGTATTCCAGTCTTGGTGTTTGCTGTCACCTGGACATTTAAGCCTCCCAAGACTGCAGCACTATTCCAGTTGCTGGTACAGATTGTGGATGTTTGTATGCATGTGTCCACCCACTCCTGCCCTGAGCTGGCTAGGACTACTCTGGTTCCACAGCTGAGCGCAAGGCTGCTCTCACCTCTAGAGATGCACAGGTGCTCTCATGATCCAGAGCTTGCCTCCTTGCTCCCAGGTCACTTCACCCACTCGACAGCTCATCCAAGTTGATCTTTGTTAATGATCACATGTTTACTTGCATACCTGTATTTGCTCCAGTCACTATCAGCACAGACATACAGGCTGCCCAAAGAATGTTCCAACCCCAGTTGCTGCACTCTCAACCCTGTATACACATGTGCACACACCATATGATCTCCTCATGCAGGAAAGAGGTAGTAAGCCTTCTTAATATAATAGGACAGGCTGCTCTCATCAGGCACTGAAAGTGTCTGGATTAATGTCCTGACCATCTGACTGTTTACATGTGACCTGGCCTTTATATCTTCTTTCGCCTGTTTTCCCATTCTTGTTCCTGCCTAAATAACCTGAACGTCTCCTTTTCCCCAACTTTGGTTCCTCCCCTAAGCATCCCATAATAAATCCTGTAACCCTGATCTGCTTTTCCCCTGCATCCTACAGTGTGTCCCCTGGGCAGTAACCTCAGTCTGAAAGGTGATCTGTAGAGCTGGTCCATTGGCTCATGGTCATGGCTTCCATGCCTGAACAACAGGGCTCAGGCTTTGCTGGGACAGCACTGTGAGGGGTCCAGACAGGGGGTGTGTTCTTTTGGGAGTCCTGGGTTTGGGTTCCCACCTGCGTTTGTGTGTTCCTGTGGGCTAGTGGAGATGGGCTTTTGATGGGCTGACGGCTCCTGGGATGGGCCTGGGAGTACCTTGGGCAGGGCATTATTTAAGCTCCCATTCCTGCCTTTGCGTCTCTGAGCTCCTTTGTGGGTCTGCAGATTAGCTTTATCACATAACCCAGCAATTATAAATGCAGTATAATGTCTTACGAATAACCGGCTGTGTTTACTAGTTGTCAGTGTTCTTAGTTACAATAGAAAATTACTGTTATCCAGTTGCAATGTGTGCAGGTCTCCAGAGGGGAAGATGTTCTGAGTTGAAATAATTTTGAGTTACTGTTAGATTGTTTTGCTGAAAATATTATGTTGTTTGCCTTTGCTTTGTCCTTAAAATACTTTTCATAAGTTATCTTTTTGAGTTTTCTTTTTAATGATTGTTCTTCAGAAGATTCAGACTGTAGCAGGTTTGTAGCAGGTTTACATGAAATAGCCGACATGTTGTTGTCTTTCACAGATGAGTGTGGAAAAGAGGAATTTACTTTGCTCTCTTTACTCTTCCCTAGCTATCTGTCATGTTGGTTGTTTATGAGGTCATGCTGTGTTTCCTTAATTGTTGAGTTATTCTGGCATGACATTATGGCTTTATGGAGAAATTTTGCCTGGGATAATGTCAGGAGGAAAACGAGTTTAGACAGCCCTGTGATTCAGAGCTTACAAGGGATCAGTCTCTAGTGCACAAAACTGCCTGTCACTGTCTGAGCAAAATGAAGCTGAATGGGTCATGAGAGAGGGATAGATGTTCTTTATCAGGGAATTTAGACCTTTTTGAAAAGTGTCAACTGACTGGGGAACTGTAGCATGAGGATATATGCCCTGCAGACAGAATGTGTCTATCTGTGTTATATTTGGTCTCCAAGGTCAGTGACAGGGTGATAGTCATTGGAAAAGGAGCTCATTAGTTAAATGCCCTTTTGGCTAAGGCAACTTAAAAAAAAAAAAAAAATGCTTCTAGATTCAGAAAAGTAAAAGCATTCAGTTGGTTTACTATCACATTATTTTAACTGTAATAATGGAATTGTCTTCTCATTTTCTCTTGTCTGTTTGGGATTGGCTTAAGAATTTACCTGTGGATTGGTGAATAGTCTGTTTCTTGCTGGTTACCCACAAGGAAGCCCGTAATTTTGTAAGAAGGTAGGTGTAAGCCAAAGGAAATACTTAAAAGTATATGCTGGAAGCCCTTTGTGTGCTGAGCTTGAGTAATCAGACTTAGCTCACTGGTGAGAAGTAGAGATGCAAAGTTTCATTGACATGTGCCAGGTCTCTGGGATACGTGTTTTAGCGGCTTTGAGGATGCATGGAACCTCCTCTGTTCAAACTGTATCTATGTCTCACCATTGGTGTGACAAGCCATGGTGAAAGTCTTGAAGAAAACTAGCCTGTATCTGAATTAAGTCCCTTTATAATGATATTTCCCAGGTCTCCTCTTCTAGGAGGTACTCTGGAATTTTTACAGAGGGAGGAAAGACTTGTCAGAATAAATACTTTTTATTCTATTTAAATCCTCACAGATAAGATAATTTAGTACATGTTCAGTGTTTCAGTCTCATGTCAACAAAAAGTTGGAGTCCCAGTGTAATTTTAATATATAACTTCATATATTCTGGTAGCTAGTGGTTTCTTCCTAACTGTCATAATTTGTCAGCCAGCATGTCAGGTAGTGATGAGCATTGCAAAATGAGAATAAGGGCAAAAAAGCTCAATGTTCAGATCAAAGAATTTTCATGGCCATTAAGTTTTGCTTCTGTTAAGTTGTAGAAAAAGAGTCTCAAGTTTAACTGACTGCAAATGAGTGATTATTCCAGCATCTTTACAGGTTGTCTTGTTAGCACTTTAGCTCATAAATATGCTATCTGTGACTACTCATACGGTATACAGGCAGTTATTTTTCCTCAACTTGATGGTTATATTGCAGTTATCTTCTTTCTAAAAAGTTGTCAGTCTTTGGAAGCTAGGGTTAATTAACTTAGTTTAGCTTGAACAAAGTGTTGTTCAGTATTGGGTTGAAACATTCTTATATGACCAGTTAGCTAATTCATCCAAAAGAACAGATGTCTGTGACAATAGATAACTGCTATTAGCAGTTTCATATGCAGATGCAGCATTTTCAGGAACCCAGCTTCTAAGAAGGTAGTGCTACCATCTTCCAGGTACTAAATGAGTAAGAATAAATTCTATTGTTCAGAACATCAGTTAGGTTAAAATGATGCCTTCTGAACATAATCCAGCCACTAGTGGTTTTATAAGAAAATGTAAGTTGTAAAATTCTTCCAGCACTTAATTTTGCAGAAAAAAAACAATTCTTGTAATATTTAGATGTTATATTTTAATTTTCTGGAAAGTATGTTTAAATCAAAACACAATTTCTGCAGCTTAGTATAATCATGTCTGTAAAATATCTTATTTCCTTCTCATCAAGTAATTGAAAACATCCTGTGAAACTGTGAAAAATGCATCCTGAGATGCATTGTGCTTGGATATTCAAACAGCCACTTGCAGCATATGTATAAACATAGAATTGTTTTTTTTAAAAAAAACACCTTTAAGATCATCAAGTCCAACCATTAACCTAGCACACTGCAAAGTCCACCAATAAACCATATCCCCAAGCACACATGTACATGTCTTTTAAATACCTCCAGGGATGGTGACTCAACCACTTCCCTGGGCAGCCTGCTCCAGTGCCTCGCAAGCCTTTCAGTAATTTTTTTTTTTTCCTTATATCCAATCTGAATCTCCTCTGGAACATCTTGAGGGTTTTTCCTCTCAGCCTATCACTTGTTCCTTGGGAGAAGAGACCAGCATCTATCTCACTACAACCTCCTTTCATGTAGTTGTAGAAAGCAGTAAGGTCTACCCTCAGCCTCCTTTGCTCCAGGACACACAATTCCAATTCCCTCAACTTTTCCTCCTAAGACTTGTGCTCTAGACCCTTCACAAGCTTTGTTACCCTTCTCTGGATCACTCTAGCACCTCAATGTTGTGCTTATGGTAAGGGGCCCAGAACTGAACACAGTATTTGAGGTGCAGCCTTTCCAATGCTGAGTACAAGGGTATGATCACTCAGCTAGTCGTGCTGGCCGCACAATTCCCAATGCAGGCCAGGATGCTGTTGGCTTTCTTGGCCACCTGGGCACACTGCTGGCTCATACCCAGCTTGCTGTTGGCCTATACCCCCAGGCCCTTTCTTTTCAGCAGCTTTTCAGCCAGTTTTCCCCAGGCTCTGTAACACTGCATGGGGTTATTGTGACCCAAGTGCAGGACCCTACACTTGGCCTTGTTGAAGCCCATATGATTTGCCTCAGCCCATTGATCCAGTATGTCCAGATCCCTTTGTAGACCCTTCGTACCCTCAAGCAGATCAGCACTCCTGTCCAACTTGGTGCCGTCTGCAAACTTACTGAGGGTGCACTTGATCCTCTTGTCCAGATAATTGATAAAGATTTTTAAGAGAACTGGCCCCAGTACTGAGCCCTGGTTAGCATCACTTGTGACTGGCTGCCAACTAGATTCAACTCAGTTCACCACCACACTTTGGGCCCAGCCACCCAGCTAGTTTTTTACCTAGTGAAGCATGCACATATTCAAGCCATGAGCATCCATTTTCTCCAGGATAATGTGTGGGAGACTATGTCAAAGGCTTATTAAAGCCTAGGTAGACAACATCCACAGCCTTTCCCTCATCCACTAGGTGGGTCACCTTGTCATAGAAGGACATCAGGTTAGTCAAGCAGGACCTGCCTTTCATAAACCCATGCTGAAAGGACCATTTCTCCTGGTTATCCTGTATGTGCCATAAGATGTGCTGGTCACTTGGGAGGAATATAGGACTGTTGTCAGAGGATGTAGGGAGGCAACTAGGAAAGCTAAGGCCTCCTTGGAACTTAACCTTGCAAGTTGGGTTAAAGATAATAGAAAGGGCTTTTTCAAATACATAGCCGACAAAACTAACACTAGAGGCAGTATAGGCCCACTATTGAATGAGGTGGGTGCCCTGGTGACAGAGGATATAAAGAAGGCAGAGATGCTGAATGCCTTATTTACCTATGTCTTTACTCCTGCATGCTTTCCCCATGAGCCCCAGATTCATATAGCCCCAGAAGAAGTCAAGATTAAGGAGGAGTTTGCTAAGGTAGATGAGGATTGGGTTAGGGATCAGTTGAGTAATCTGGACATCCATAAATCGATGGGTCCGGATGGAATGCATCCAAGGGTGCTGAGGGAGCTGGTGGAGGTCATTGCTAGTGTACTCTCCATCATCTTCGGTAAGTCATGGGTAACAGGAGAGGTGCCTGAGGACTGGAGGATAGCAAATGTCACTCCAGTCTACAAGAAGGGCAAGAAGGAGGACCCGGGTAACTATAGAGCGGTCAGCCTCACCTCCATCCCTGGAAAGGTGATGGAACAACTTATTCTTGGCACTATCTCTAGGCATATCAAGGAGATGGGGGTTATCAAGAGCAATCAACATGGTTTTACAACGGGTAAGTCGTGTTTGACTAACCTTATAGCCTTCTATGAGGAAATTACTAGGTGGATAGATGATGGCAGAGCGGTAGATGTGGTTTATCTTGATTTCATTGAAGCATTGACACTGTCTCCCACAGCATCCTTGTAGATAAGTTGATCAAGTATGGGTTTGGTGATCAGGAAGTGAGGTGGATCAAGAACTGGTTGAAAGGAAGAAGTCAGAGAGTTGTAGTCAATGGGGCAGAATCTAGTTGGAGACTTGGAGACTGGAGACTCAGAGAGACCTAGACAGGCTGGAGACTTGGGCGGGGAAAAACCTGATGAAGTTCAACAAGGGCAAGTGCAGAGTTTTGCATTTGGGGAAGAAAAACGGCATGTACCAGTACAGGTTGGGGGCTGACCTGCTGGAGAGCAGTGTAGGTGAAAGGGATCTGGGGGTCCTGGTAGACAGGAGGATGACCATGAGCCAGCAATGTGCCCTTGTGGCTAAGAAGGCCAATGGCATCCTGGGGTGCATTAGAAAGGGTGTGGTTAGTCCGTCAAGAGAGGTTCTCCTCCCCCTCTATTCTGCATTGGTGAGGCCTTATCTGGAGTATTGTGTCCAGTCCTGGGCCCCTCAGTTCAAGAAGGACAGGGAACTGCTGGGAAGAGTCCAGCGCAGAGCCACAAAGATGATTAAGGGAGTGGAACATCTCCCTTATGAGGAAAGGCTGAGGGAGCTGGGTCACTTGAGTTTGGAGAAAAGGAGACTGAGGGGTGACCTCATCAATGTTTACAAACACATAAAGGGTGAGTGTCAGGAAGATGGAGTTAAGCTTTTTTCAGTGATGACCAGTGATAGGACAAGGAGTAATGGATACAAATTGGAGCATAGGAGGTTTAAGCTGAATATCAAATTTTTTTTTTTTTACTGTGAGAGTGACAGAGCACTGGAACAGGCTGCCCAGAGAGGTTGTGGAGTCTCCTTCGCTGGAGACATTCAAGACCCGCCTGGATGCATTCCTGTGTGATGTACTCTAGATGACCCTACTCTGGCAGGGGGGTTGGACTAGATGATCTTTCGAGGTCGCTTCTAACCCCTAGGATTCTATGATTCTATAAATTATCTGCTCCATAACCTTCCCTGGCACCGAGGTCCGACTGACAGGCCTGTAGTTCCTGGATCCTCCTTTCGGCCCTTCTTGTAGATGTGTCTCACATTTGCTAACCTCCAGTCAACTGGAACCTGTCCAGTTAGCCAGAACTGCTTACAGATTATGGAAAGTGGCTTGATGAGCACTTCTCCCTAGGTATCCATCGTGGTTTGACTCAGGATTGGCAGTTAAACTAGTGACAACGGTGCTCTTGATCCCCTCCCACTCCGACCCGGGGAGGGAAGGAGAGAGAGAATTGAGACACTTTATGGATTGAAAACTAAACTAGGCATCTTTAATTAAACACTACTGACAAAAGAAAATATGTGCAATTATGTACAAGTATGTTCAGGAATGTGCAAAACCCTGTTCCCTCTCCCCACCCCCAGCAAGTCCCACGGCATCTCCTGAGCTTTGAGCAGTTCTGTAATGTCCCAGAGCACTGCTGGAGAGAGCAGCAGAGCAGACAGGAGCTGAGGGGAGAGTTATGAGGGTCAGGAATGCATGGGCCTGGGGATCAACAGTGATGGATAGACAGAGTCCCCCTTGGACACTGGCCATGGGTGGAAGAGAAGGGGAGAAAAAACAGGAAGGAATTTGACTTCCGTGATCTCTGACCTTACATTAAGCTTACATAGATATATGGAATGGAATACTTTGGTTGCTGTCTGTCTAGTCCAGCCCTCCCTGCGGAGGTTATAGATATGACTCTTCTGCTCTTGGTAGCATCCCTGAGGTGGCAGAGCAAAGTGACCTTGGAGTCTCAGCAGTAAAATAAACATTCCAGTGTTATTAGTCCACTATTTGGAAAACTTGCTGATAATCCAAAGAGAGCTTAATGAAGGAAAACAATTAAAATCATTAAAAGGAAAATTGGCTTGATCCTGGCTCAAAACAGGACAGTATCTTTGGGTTGGTCCCATCCAGCCCCATAGACTTGGATTAACTATGCAACTATATCACGCGAATTCCAATAATTAGTGTTAATGCGTTTCAGAGATAACGACATAGGAAAGCATGTAGTGCAAATGTAATTACAAGCTTTAATGATAGTTTATAAAAACATCTATATGCTTTATGTTGTTTTCTGCTTTTGATTCTTATATGGAGAGTGTGACAAATTAAATGGTCTCCAGAGATACTTTTCTCTCTTCCTCTCTGCTGAGGAGCACATCTCATACCTTGTATGCAGCTTTCTAATTCTCCACTGCTTGCCCTCCCTTGGGTGTGAGCTTTTATCCTGTAAAAACAGGGTTTTAACATTCTGAGTCTTAGATATTGAAATAATTCTCACTATTACATTTTATATATTTTATGCACTGATTGACATTTAACTCAGCATAGCTCATTTTTCCAGCACTAGCACTTGCTTTCAGAAATAAGCTATGCTCCGACTGTGAGAGACAGCTGTAGTTGTGCTGGTGTTTTTCTACTTAAAATGAGGAGTGCTGAGGAAACAGAAAGATTCCGGCCTTCCCAGAGGTAAACAAAAATACTGGCAAAGCAATATTGTGTTTTGATATGAAGTAGTTATACAAAGCTGTCCTCTCCACAGACTGAGATTCACATTATCAGTCCATGGAAAAACTCTTGTATAAAGGTTAGCGAAGTTGAAGTATGCAAGATACATAAATCCAGTGAATGTACAGAATTGGATAGGATCATCTCTTCTGAATTATCCAACCTTTCGTATCTGTAATTATGCAGATAAAATTTCACCTGCCATCACTGTTGATGTATTTTTAAAAAAATATTTCTATTGTGTAACAAAAAATAGAGTAGGTTTTTCTGTATCCCTATCATACCTGAGAGAGGAATGAGTATCACATGGACATTTAGAATATCTATTTATTTATTTATTTATTTATTTATTTATTTATTTATTTGATTTTCCATAGCATATCTAGTTAGAGTTGGCTGGTTTAGTCTCAAGTCATTATTTTTGCTGAAGCAAGAATTCTGTGTAGATAAGATGCAGATGATTATGTCATCAGATATGTTGCTGAGTGACAAATAATACTCAGATCAAGAGCAGAGTTATTTTTCTCATAACTGTATCATCAGTCACATAGAATCACAAAATGGTTAAGGTTGGAAGGAACCTGAAAGATCATCAAGTTCCAACCTTCCTGCTCTGAGCAGGGACATTGCACACTAGACCAGGCTGCATAAGACCGGCCCAACCTGATCTTGATGGATACTTTCAAGGATTGGGCATCCACTACTTCTCTGGGTCTGTTCCAGTTCTCACCAACCTTATAATGTAAAAAAAATAAAAAAAAAATAAAATAAATAAAAATACCCCAAACAAGCAAAAAATTTCTTCTTATATCCAATCTACACATACCCTAAATCTACACTTTTGAAGTTTGAAATTGTTGCCCTTGTCTAGTTGTGTAGGCCTTGGTAAAGTGCCTCTTTCCAGTCTGTCATGTAAGTGCCCCTCATATAATAATAAACACCGCAAAAAGGTCACACCAGAGCCTTCTTTTCTATAGACTGAACAACCCCATCTCTCTCAGTCTGTCTGCATAGGTGAGGAATTGTAATCCTCTGATCACTATTCGATTTGCAGATATGTTTTAGGAGATAGTTAATGAAGGACTGACAAACTATTGCATTGGTACAACAAAGACTATAACTATGCTTCTTTATTACCTAGGTTATTAGAAGAGTGAATGGATCACAAATTGTTATTTAGACACATATACATCTAGCACATTGTGAAAGAGAGGAGCCTTTTTTGCCTGTTTATTTGAAGTATTTTCCAGCAGGACAAAATAATTCTGAATTAAATTGTCTTAACTATATATTTTTTTAATGATCTGAAAAACAGGTAAATAATAGTTGTATAAGGTCAACTGGTAAGCAATAGACACTCATATGCTGAGAAGGTTAGCTTTTAAGAGGCGTGAAGTACAAATATATGCAAGCACTTACAATCTTGTGTTGGATTTAGAAAGCAGGCAAGCATATTAAAATAACACACAAGCAGTTAAAATGTGGATTTCTTGTGTGCAGTTCCTTCAGCTACATTCATCTGTTTCCAGGTTTTGGAGGATGCCAGCAGGAAGAATTATGGTTTCCTTAAGGTACTAGGCTAAAAATTGGATTATCTTACTACTGCTGCTCAGGCTACAACTGTTTTCCTGAGAACTCTTTGATAGAAACACATCGCTTTTATCTTTTATTTTCTAAGCCTTACTGGAGACATAAGCAGCTACGTTTCCTACATAGTTTTCTGCTAACACTTTGTAGAATTTTCAGTAAAAACATAGGCTTTAGGAAATGTTTTGATATTGCTCATTATCCAGTTTCTAAATGACTCCTTGTCCTATGGGATCCAGGAGGTATCATGAAGAACTAGCCATTCTCAAAACGGACCGCTAGAAATATTATAAATTAATTTTCACATACATTGCATAAATCTGTTTGTAATGGTCATTTTTTAAATTGTATCATTAACATGGCAGCACATTATAATGGTCTAATAACTTTCTGTCTGTATTGCACTTACGGTACTTCTTTAAAAAAATAGCTGAATAGTTCATAAAATTGATACCAAAGTCCTGGGAGTCATAACTTAGTCAATCAATTCTTCCTACAAACCAGTTGATCTGGCATGCAACACCAAGCCATGATTTTTCAAATGGTTTGTTCTTAGGGTTGCTTGTGTTTTGCAGGTTCTTACCATTTTTTATTAGAAAAAAACCCAACATGTAGGAGTCAGTTTTCTGTTTTCCTAATGATATGTCTACTTTCTTAAAGCTAGATACTGATCCTGAAATGAAAAGGGTTTTTTTTTGAAAATGTGGAACTTTTTTACCTTTCTCTCTTTGTTTCTGAGCAACAGTCTTTAGTCTATAAGCACAATGAATGGCAAACAAATGAAACTAGTGTGTGGTAAGCTCTGAAACAGCCCTACTTTGAAACAGGAAATTAATAAATTGTTGAGTCCCAACTTAATTTTCCCATGTTTTCCATAAGCATAGTTGTAACAGTTAATTAAGAAAACAATCATAAGTTTCCAAGCTGGAAAGAGAACTAGAATAACAATTATATGCCACTAAGAAAAAGCTCTTGTTAGTCAAAGGGAAAGACATAGGCATATGATAATGAAGCATATATGATAAATATGTGAGGTGAGAAGAAGAGAGTGTTCAAGGGAAATAAATGAGGATTATGAGACAATAAATAGTAGATGCATACACAGCATCTTTAAAGAAAGTAGCAATTCTCTTGCACTTGCTTTCTGCCTGATTAAGATTTTTAAGGTTTTTTGTAACATTAAGATTTTTTTTTTTCTTTTAAAATATTATGTTTGATTTTTTTTTGATTGCTGTAATCACTAGTGAGGCAGGACAGATGAGTTTGACTTTCTGACAAATCCGTGCTGCTTCTCACAAATCTATTTTGTTGTTCAATTGCTGAAATCTATGATGTCTCTGTCTAGTTAGTTTCAAGATGAGGTGGTAGCTACAGCTTTAGGGAGATACACTGTCAGCTGCTTTCTTGACATATAACTTGCTCCCAGTATTTTATTTCAACTGCAAATGAGAATATGTTGGCTCTTTCTCAGTTTCAACCCACAGAGTATAAGATGGAAGGAATCAGGTTTGTGGTTTCTTGTATCAGTAGACTTAGGTAAATCTAGCACTGATCTCTCATACTGCAGAAAAAGCTTAAGCTGTAAAAAGAATATAAAGTTTGCATCTTTCATTTGGTAGTAATTGTCACTCTTAGCAATAAAGCATGCATAATTACACAACTTCACTTATGTACTGTTCTCCTTGTAGATTTTCCCTGTAATAATGGCATTTTCTCTCAGTTGCCTTCTGGGATTGGTTTATTTAACTTAAAAGTTCTTGTAGCACATAATTTACTGCTTCACAACTGGGATGCCAAATCTTGTTTGCCTGCTGAGAAGGCCCCATCCTTGTTATTGATAAGGGTGTTTATATGAAATTATAACACAAGTGATCCCATTCTTGCCACTACTCATATCTGCACATGGACTAATTCTAATATTTTTTTACCAGGAGTCTACAGAGAGTTAGCTGAGCTAATCTGGTTTTGTAGCTGTACTAATACATGCTTCTGTTGAACTCCAGTCTAAATGATCTTCAGGTATGAGTGTTTACTCCTCTTTATATGAACTTAATTCACCAACTTACTTTAACGACAGTACTGTAAACAGCTTTACGAACTGACTGGTTCATCAATGTGTTTATCACTTTCACTAATGGGAAAATAACTTTGGTATACTGCTGTGTTATTGAGTCATCTAGTTGCTGAGAACAGACTTGAATATGTGCAACAAGGGAAATACGTAAAAGAGAATAAGGGTAAAAACATAGTATGTAATGGCATGTCTGGATCTTTGGCAAAATAGGACCTGGCCAGTAATACATGTGTGTACAACTGCTTATGTCACTTCATTTCAAATACTACTAGATATATGTGTGGATGTGAATGTGTATAGGTTTAAAGGAAACAGCTAAAAAACCAACAAACCCAAACAAAAAAACAACCCAAAATCCCTTGTAGTTCAGCAGCATCACGCTGGGAGTTGGTTGAGATTCCAATCACGTATGCTGTGTGGCCTGAACTTTTCCTTCTATTTTCTGCATTTCTTGGGTGAAGGCAGTTTGTAACAGAAGACTGTGCATAGGCTTGTCTATTAAAATGAATATTTAGATTAGTTAAGATTCCCACTAAAATCAAAGGCTCTGTTTCTGCCAAAGCACATACATTAATTTCTGTTACAATTGTAGAAGAATTCTGGTTCAAATGGGCCTCAGGAGGTCACTTTGTCCAACTTTCTCAAAGCAGGATCAACACAGAATTGAGACCAGGTCTTAAAAATTTTAAAGGTCCCTCCCAACTCAGTATGTTCTATGATTCTATGATTTCAGATGAAAGTAGGAAGAATCATGATTTTCTAAATTGGAGCACAAAACACTGTCTGATCAACTTGCTGCCTAATGCAGGGGTGTTCTGGCTAATCTGTACATTGTTCTAAAAAGAAAACAGAGTTTTTTAATCTATATTAATTTTTTCACTGACTTTGACAGCTGTATTACCAAGGGTAAAATGGTACTGGCTTACAAAAATGGAATCTTTTTTTTTATCACTGACAAAAAATGTACTTTAGAGTTCTTTGTACCTCAGATGTTAATACAGTAAATATATATCATGAATTTAATTTTTTTTTTTTCAAGTTCACCCAAAAAACCAAAACAAAACTACTTGGGCAACTATCTAACTGTTTGGGTTGAATTACATCTTTAGTAATATGATGCATCTGCTTTTGAAGTTATATTCATACTTGGAAATACTTACTTGAAATTGCTTCAAGCTCATGGAAGAGTTCTCTAAGATTCAATCAGAGGTAAATTAAAGTTCTTTGCTTTAGGAATCTAATACAAAATGAGATTATTCATGGCAATTTTTAAAATTGCTCTGCTAAAGACTATAAAGCAATACTCTTCAGTAATACTCTGTAGAATGTGCTAAAAAAAATATGAAAGAGTGCTATTAAAAAACCTTTTCCATAATAGATACAATCAACAAAAATCATAGAATCATAGAGTCATAGAATGGTTTGGGTTGAAAGAGACCTTAAAGATCATCTAGATCCAACCCCCCTGCACTGGCCTTGAACACTTCCAGGGAGAGGGCATCCACAGCTTCCCTGGGCAGCCTCTTCCAGTGCTAGACACAGTACTATAGGTAAGGTCTCATGAAAGCAGAGTAAAGAGGGAGATCACCTTCTTTGACATGCTGGCTGTGCTTCTTTTGATGCAGCCCAGGACGTAGCTGGCTTTCTGGGCTGCAGTTGCACATTACTGGCACATGTTGACCTTCTTACCCACCATCACCCCCAAGTCCTTCTCCTTTGGGCTGTTTTCAATCCTTTCTCCACCCAGCCTGTATTTGTGCTTGGGATTGCCGCGACCCAGGTGTAGGGCCTTTCAGTTGGCCCTGTTGAACTTCATGCTGTTTGCATGAGCACACTTCTCAAGCTTGTCAAGGTCCCTCTGGATGCCATTCCTCACCACACAGAGTTGACCTCACCACAGTTTGGTGTCGCTGGTGAACTTGCTGAGGGTGTATTCAATTCCACTGTCTTTGTCACTGACAAAGTTATTAAATAGCACCAGTCTGGGTACAAACCCTCGGGGAACACCAATTATTACTGGTCCATCTGGACATTGAGCTGTTGATCACAACTCTTTGAATGTGACCAACCAGTTCTTTACCAAACGAGTAGTCCATCCATTGAATCTGTATCATTCCAGTTTAGACAAAGCACTTTTTGCTGTTTTGAGGATGTGTGGCCCCTTCCAGGTTGCTATTCATAATACATTTAATCTGTAACCATTAAAGAAATTCAGCCAAAGGCAGAAATTATTGTCTAGGAAGAACATTTTATGTGTAGTTTGGGGTTTTTTTTGTCTTATCAGCTCAGCCAACAAATACATGTTAGTAGATTTTCTCTGAAACTTCTTGAGCCCAAAACAACAAGGGCAATTATAACATGGAATTTATAAGAGATTTTCTTTGAATTTAAAAGGACAATTTAGTACTCTATCAGTTGACTGAAAAATAGAATTTTATATGCAAACTACTCTTTAATCCGAGTTGCAGGTCACTAGTGGCTGTTGAGCCAGATATTCTGTGGATGATTTTCAGTGATAAAATCATCATTAGCTAAAACTACTTGTAAAACTGTTAATGTTTTGCATTTAATGTGATTTCATAAATCCCTACATTCATATTGACTTCCTTTTCATTCTTTTGACAGTTGCATTTATGACAGTGTGTCTCATTAATTGTATTTAATTTTGAGCTTTTGATGAATCTTCACTTCTTCCCACCAGTAACTCTAAATCATCAAGTGGTGGAAAAAATAATTCTAAATTTGCTATCCTTTACCAAGGAGACCACTGATTTTTACATAACCATGCTTACATGTTAAATCTTGCCTACCTTGGACTTCTGAAATAGCCAAAAACCATTCCCAGCGTATTTTAGTAATTTACCTTCATTTTTTTAACTTTCAGGTTTTCTTCTTTTTGGGCTAAATGAGATGTTGTTCAAATTGGACAGAGAAATAAGTAAGACTTAATCCCAGAGGATCTCTTGTAATATTTTGCCTTTCACAGAGATTTTTAAATCCTGCTGTAATTTTACTGCAGTTTATCTAAAACTTTTCAGTGTAGATGACCTGAAGTTAATTTTCAATGGAAAGGAAGAAAAAAAAGAAGCAATACTGGTTTTGTCTGCATTGTAATGTATCTGTACAAACTTCTATTTTACCTGTTTTTGGCCTTGTGATCAGCTTGCATTTTTGGTCTCACTTCGTCAAGACTTTTATGGTTAAGGCTTTGTTTCCTCAAGTGTATCTGCCTACCTTGACTTGTTGTAAAGAAGCAAATATAAGAGAAATACAAAAGGAACTTGTAATAAAACACAGACAAAATGTTTTAATTTCTGTGTGAGTAATCATGCTCTTGGACAGAGGAGCCCTGTTTATCATATTCTCTTCCCCCATACCTTTTCTCACTGCTCCCATAAAGCAATTTTGAAATACTCTGCAACTTTCATAATGATGCAACTACTAATTACCAACATTGATGTATGATGCAGGAAAAAACCTATGTATGTAGAGCATGGTGGTAATGTTCCAGTTTAAGTGGAACAGAGGGGAAGCTAATATTCAAAATTACAGAACTAGTTTAAGAATATTGAGACAAAGTTAGTCCAACAGCTTAGGCAACTTTCTAGGTTTTAAAGCTCTAGAAACTGTTCAAGGGTTTGGATTTTGAGGGGCTTTTAGTGTTGGGTGTTGTCTTTTTTTTTCCTCCCACCTAGAGAGTTGAAAGCTCTTCCTTTTTGTTTCTAAGCTTATGTTGTTGTTTATGAGTTACTTTTGCTACTGGCAGTCATTTTGGATCGTATTTGCTTGCAAACTGCTAAGTTTTATTCAACTCTTAATGTTATTTTTTAAGCTAATCATTCAAGTGCCATTCATGCTCCTTATGATTGTTACATAAATTAAAAGGAAAAAAAAATCAACACTTGATGACTGCTTCAGGGACTGTTTTTAGAGTCCAAGGCATTTTAATGTGATTCTAAAACACAGCTGATGGTAGCAAATACAGCCAAATTCTAATTCAGAAAGTTTCTGCAAGTCCAGGAATAGCGTTTAATGATGACATTACAACAAGAAATACCAGGTCAGTGCTATAATAGTTGTTCATAGTCTTTTATTTCTATCACTATACTACTTACATATATATATAAATATATAACTAATGTGTCCTTTTTTATCTGCAGCCCTATGTGTTTTCTGCTTTCACTCCTAGGCTGCATATGTTTTTCTTGCATATTCCCTTGTCAAAAGCTGCTTTGTATTCTATTTTGCAATGGTGGTTGCTATTGTTAGGGCCTCAGTCTGGTGAAATGTCACTCACTGACAGGTGACTAAAATGGTGGAAAAGGCTACATGCAGTTTTGATGCCTAAACCTGTGGGAGTTGCTGATCAATGCTACAGCACTCTGACTGGCACTACCTCTTTCTTTGCTAGTGCACTGCTTACTCAGGTATGAAAGAGTAGGATTTGGCAAGATATTTTCTTTCTGTAGTTTTAAACTACCAGAATAACATATTCTTGCTATGATTAGGTGGTAAAATTTTAAAATAAATTTTATGAGAGTGAATTGAAATCCACAAATACCTGCGTGGTAAGATTCAAGAAACTGTCTAGTATTAGCTTGCTTAATGTATTTTGGAACCGAGGAAGCTGCAATATTTTCTCTTATTTTTGCTTTTGATGTAAGGAAAGGTTTTGAAAATCTTATGTGAAATTAAAGAAAAAAGTCAATTGGCAAAACAGATGAGTAATTGTTTTGGTAAGTCACTTGTTCTCTATATCTGTATACTAAGTAATACAGTTCAAGTCTTATATGGGAAACTATACAAAGGATAAAACTAAAGATTGCTTTTTCAGCATATTTAGTAGCTTATGTAGGCAGTATTACATATTGAACTGTGCTGGTTATAGTTCAAGATACGGAATTCTATAATCTGCAAAAAAAATTAGGGAAAATAAAGGAATTAGTCTTGTTCACTAATGTTATTCTTATAAAACTTCTGATATTTATGCAGAGCCCAAAGCATTGCCCCTGGAAGCATAACAGTGAGAATAAGTAATATTTCATCATCACAATAATAATTGATGCAAATGAAAGTTTCCTGTTTATGAAGTAATTGAGTAACAGTAAACATTGGGTAAACTGATAGATGTTGAAATGAACACAAACTACTGGAATGTAAGTAATTTTTGTGTATACAGAATACTCCTGTTCTTGCATAATAATAGGAATTAAGATTAATCTTAATGTAGAAAGGAAAATGCAGAAAGAAAAATTCTGCTAATTTTGCATGGTCATCACCATTCCTGGCTTATGCACCTACAGGTCATGGTAATACACAAGAACATAAACCTTACTAAAAATAGTGTCTTTATTATAGAGCTGTAGAATGATTTGCATGGGAAGGAATCTTAAAGATACTCATATTATGATGCACGTATTTACCAAATAATTTATATGCTTGTTTCAAGCTGTGAACTACATAAAATTAAATGCTGTGTGTTTAATTTCAGAAGGGAAAGTCACATTCTCTGATATTGTCACTGTGTACCTGCATGCTTCATGACAACCTTGCAAAATGATTGTGAAATATAGAACTCAGGTGCAAAATTTTATCAGAACCTGTTTACCATGGTTGGTTGTAGTTATGAAGAAAAGAAACTATACCCTGTCTTACCATTTAAAGATTGGTTAAGAGTGGGTGGAGTTTTCTAGACTTTTATCAGGAAAACATTTCAGAGTAAGTTGTGTGTGTTTGCAAGCTTAGCAAAAATCAAGCTGGAAGCAACTGCTGATCTTTAAAATCATGTGATCAACGTTCATTCAGTATACTTAGTTCATTGTTTTTTAAAAAAAATATTATGCAAAGCAGATCTTGAAATTTTATTTATTTTTTTTAATTTTTCTGCTGAAAATACCAGCTTTTGCTGTGAATGGCTTCCTAGGAACATAAATGGATTTGTGCTCAAAACTGCCAATTAACACTAGTTTAAAAACATCTCCTTAGTTTCCTTTATTTCCCTTAAATTTCTGCTAGGGAGTAGCTTTGGTAAGTAATTTTCTACTGTAGAGTAACTATATGCATCTCTTAAGTGAGAAAAAAGTTCCTTGCTGCTGGTACTTGTACAATGAACCTGTCCTACAATTCAGTCAGACTTGTAATACAAAAACCCTCACAGGTTACATCACATCTTTCACAGAGATTAAATATTACAAGCCTATCCAAAGCCTGCCTTGACATCCTTATTGTGAAGGTATATACCTAATACACCCATGGTATATTAATATAACTAAGATGTATTAAAGTATTAGTGTATGTAAAGTGTATGTCTAAAGTATATGGTAAAATATTAAAAGTATGTAGCTATATATGATAAAATACTAAAGTATGTGGCTTATTGCATTTGTGAGTGTATTGCTAAGGATAACAACCTTCATCACTCATTTATTACACTTATTTTTCCAATAAGTGCTTTTCCATATTTTTCCATGCAGTGATTCAATAGGAAAGATCCCAAAGATCATCTTTCATAAAAAATCTCAGACTGGATCTAGCCCACCAGTTCCTGGATTAATGAAAAAAAGCCTGACCACTATCTTGATACATGTAACATGTGAATGTTATTAAATATGTGCATAATATATGGCTAATAGTTCAGAGAGTCTTGTTATAGTACAGTACTATACCATTTGAAGCATTTGGGTGTCATGTAACTTGGGTGACACTAGTCAGTCCTGTTTTCCTCATGCTTGTTAGTGGTAAAAGGATAAGATAAGGCATGTTTGCACTGACGATAATGCAGAACAACAGTTGCCAAAATACCCACATCTTAATTTATTCTAACAGTGGTATTGGCATTTTTATGCATTGGTAATTTTTCTGAATAATTGGAACCTGAATAACTGGTGTAAAAAGAATTTGTTGCCTGTCAGTATTCGTAACTGGATGTTTACATGTGTGCACACATTCATTTACACGTATCTTTAAATGTGGGAATATATATGTATTATGCGTAAACTAAACCAGTCATGTATCATTGTGCATTGCAGACACCTAACTTTTGGGAGAAAATAACTCCTTTTTTCTAAATTTCCAGGGTGATGAGGCTGGCAGTATTATATCTATAGGTAGAGCATCTATTCTGGTACCCCTAGGATTGAATATTTGGCCAGTTGTGATGGATTGTTGTTGAAGGCTAAGGAAGAACATGAGCAAAACTGAAAAAACCCTATGTAGCAAAGTGAAGGGACTGAGTACCTCATAAAGGACTGGTAAATCTAGCTTTGCTTTCCCTCACAAGCATCCTCATCACTTTCTCAAGTAGTTTAGTATGATTGTATTCCTGCTTTGCTCGTGGCCTGAGTGCAACAGAGTTGTATGCATAGGCTCTGTCCTTGTTTTCAGTGTTACATCAATGTAATCTTTCTGACAGTGAGCTTATATGGCTGAGCATCATAGCAGTGCTGATCTCTGAGCATGACAGCATAATGTAGTAACTGCATGTTCTACACATCCACACAAATGCATAGTAAAAACTTAACTCTTCTTTTGCTATGGCATGTCAATTTATGGTCTTGTGCTATGTCAAAGCCATAAAGCAGGTGTTTGACATGTCTTTTGAACAATGTGCTAGCTATACTCAAATATATGTGTATATACATGTGTGCATATACACTTTGTCTTTCTCTCTCGTGTCATGATGACCAGCCCTGCATTCTTATGTTTGAGTAAAACAGGTTAAAAATCCTGTTAGAGATGTAATGTTTCAAAGAGGAGAATTGATTATTTGATTCCTCAACATATTTCTATTAAAAATAGAAGACAAATGAAACCTGTGTTATATGTAGTTTGGTGTATTGTTGGGATTAATAGTTTAAAAAGCATAATTTGGACTTTCTCCTCTTATGCTTCCTAGTTTATTCCTCTGTGGCTTTGAGGGGGATGAAATCTCTGCGTAATAGACTGTGCTGTTGGCTGTCTGATCTGAGAAGTTTAGGAAATTGTACAAGTTCTGCAGTTGAGTTACCAGGCTGTGTTAAAGTTCTTGTGAATAAGAGTGAACAGCCTATGCCTGTAAAAAGTATCCAGTGTTGAATTGTGTTTCCTCCTTCTCACCTGCTCCTGTTTACCCAACATGGCCCTTGGGGAGGTGTTGATAACAAAACCCTATGCTTCCTAAGGGAAGATGTCTTGTCTTGTTGTTGCCATTTCCATGGCATTTTCCTCTTCACTGATGTTGACATCCTAAATGTTCATGTCTGGTTTTAGTTGTGTATCTAAGCCTCTCAAGTCACATGTGTTGCGATAAGGATTGTCGAGTTGGACTTAAAGTGGGAAGACTTGCCCTTTTTGGCTATGTACCTCTTTCTCCAGACTAAAGACCTGTGGAGTCAGCTAAGACGGAAAGCTGAGGTGGTACAAGCTAGGTCTTACTGTTCTACTGACTTTATCTTATCATATAGGTAAGACTCAGATGCAGCTGTGTCAGCTGGTTGGATTTCTTGTTTCAGATGCAAAAGAGTAAATCGCTGCATGGAGAAACTCGTGATTTAACCCATTGTAATACTCTCACTGCACCAGAAGGAGCAATCAGCTAGCTTCTTCCTTTCCTTGTAGCATGTTGTGCCAATATATCAGGAGAAATTTCTGCTAGCAGACACTGCATGGATATAAAAGTGTGAGTAACTCTTTTAAAGCTGTAACTTCTTAACCTTTCAGTTTTTCTTTTAAAAATACTTACCTGCTTTACCAGCTGCTGTCATGCCTAACCTACAAGCTGCTGTTTCCAGATATTTGGATTGACCAACATTTCATCACTAACCCATAGGTATTTGATCTGTTGTTCTGGAGCAGTTAGTAAGTCTGAAGGGGGCAAAGGCTGAAAGGAGAAAAGGTAATCAACTGATGCTGTCTCTCTTCTACTCCATGAACAGTTTTTGTTAGTACCAGACCTTTCTTCAGAGGATGTTATTTGTCTCTGCTTTATGGTATTAGACACAAAACTAGCAAAGAATTAATGATCAATGTAATGATCTTTCTTGACTTCTATATTTCTTTTAGTTTATACTGTCTGTCTCAGCCCACACTAAAGTGGTAGCTGTGTCCATTATTTTTTCTTTGATTTCTGCTGCTACAGTTGGTTGTTGGCTCTGCTTTGCTATAAACCAGGAGTTTATAATGAGTGATAAGATTTTGTGCAACATAGACTCTGACAGAAGAAACAAATTAAAATTACTAAAATTCTTCAATTTTTTGAAGATGCTGTGTATTGCTGCTGAAATCTCCTGCATATGCAGGCTTTCAGTCTAGGAAATCAGTAGAAATCCAGGTAATCACAAATCGGCTAAGTAAGACTACTTAAAAAAGCTGAATCTATAGTATGTCAGTCACAAAATGAAAATGTTGCATATTGCTTAATCCCATACAATACATACAACTTCTTTGAGCCAAGAAATGTTAAGTGATATCCTTTTGAAAACACCGTAATGTTTGTATTGGTGATTACTTTGGACACCTCTCCAAGATGGAAAAAAAGGACTTACTTGTTTTAGAGTGGAGTTGGGTATTCCTTGCACGGCTCAAATGGGGAGACACAGGCACACAAAAATGAGCAAAGCATATGGAATTTATTAAGCTGCTAATTCCTGGCAAAATGCAGCGTTACACATTACAGTGTATACATAGCAACCCGACAGAGATGAAGACCCACAGTCTCAAGTGTAGCATTGTGTGGTGCAAGAGGCAGTCAGCAGGTGCAGTGCTTTACGTCAGCATCCCCACAGAGGCAACAGTGACCTTGACACTAGCCCCATGTCATCAGGGAAAAACCCTGGTTTATACTCTTAGCAGGGGGGGACGGAGTTCCAGGACTGGTCTGGCCTGTGTTGCAAGTCATCCCGGCCAGGTTACATCACAAGAGGCAAACATACATGTGTGACCAATTGGGTCTGGGGTCCATGACGCCCCCTCAGGTGTTAGTTTTCTGTCGTCTTCTACCTCCCTTGTCCTTTGGCTGCCCTTTCTATGCAGCCACTGTCCATGTTCTAGTCATGGGAACTGAAGAAACCACAGCTGTGGCTTGTACAAATGCCAGGTGCCTCCTAAGGTTCTGTTTCTTCACCATAATTCTCTTATCTGTTTGACCATGAATGCCTCCCAAAGTTCTGCTTTCCTTATCTGTTTCAACTGTGGACCATTACTCATCACTATTAACCCATTCTGATACATTATTCTATCATTAGATAAAGATTATTCTATCATTAGATTACCGTAACTGGCTTTAAAGGCAAAACTAAGACTGTATATAAAATATTTGTTGAATGAGAGACATAAATTGCATTTTGGGAGATGGAGTTTGAAGACTTCTTCTGATGGTGCGATAAATAACTCTGTATTGTAAGAGTAGTTTATTCTTGTAAGTAGAACAGGTGCATTACAGGGTGACTAAAGCTAAAACGTAATGCCTCCCTAAAGTGGTTGTTTGTATGTCAGTTTTAGTACTGTAAAAAGTAGTTGGAGAATTGCTGGACATACTTCTTCTAATCAGGAAAGAAGAAAAAATATTAGCCTAGTTTAACATCAAATGCACAGTATTTCTTATGTAAATAGTTTATTCTTTCTGATTATTTACTTTATTTTCTTTCTCTACAATTTAATATTACCTTTACATTATATTTCAAATTAAAATTATGTTAACTAGATCTATTTTATATTGTTTTGTTTTTACTGGTTTTGGTAACTTGCCCTGTGTTGTTTTCTACTAGTTAGCTCTAGAAGAAGTTACAATTCAAAAAAAGAGAATGGGAAATGACAAAATACATAAACTGTGTAGAATGAACCTGACTAACAGTCCTATATTTTTGCGTTATAATTAAATCAGCGTATTTAATTGTGTATTTTGAAGATGCATTGCCAGCTAATGAAATTGCCTGTAATTATATTTGTGATCTGGACACAGGGAAACAGCAGCTGGAACACAGTAGATGAAGTGAACTGGTAGGGAAGACAATTAAGTTTGTTTGTGTGTTTGCTTAGCCAAACCCTGAAGCCAGAGTGGAACTGTTATTTCTGACACCACTGCATTTGTTAAACTAGAGTTAAGAAAACTTGGGTGGCACTCATTGCACTGAGGCTTGGAGAAAAGTAGTCAAGGCAATTTTGGCGGAAGTGTTACCTGCTCTCTATCTGTTAATTCCCTGAAGAATTCTCTGACTTCAATGATAACATTTTAACCCTGTAAGTAATTTAGTAATCAGTCCATGTAACCTTAGTTACATTACAGTACAAAGTAATGGAGCTCTGCATCAGCTACATGATAATCAATGACGCAGGCACTCAGGAAGAAAATCCTGTCAGAGGTAAATTATCGTTGTGGGCTGTGGAGATTTGTAACTACAAGTTGAAAAAAAACAAGAATAACCTATCCTGCCATTTCTGTAACCAATGGAAATCCAGTTTAAGAAAGTCCTGGTGTGTGTTTGTATATAAGGAAATTCTGTTTCAGCGTTATTTTAAATAATTTACTGACTTCCTGATACAGTCACAGAGTCTATGACTGTCAAGTTATCTGTGATAGCTTTTTAATCTGTTGGCCAGTTCCTCCTGAATTTGTCAGGCAGAAGTCTGAATGGAAGGAAGGAATTCCTGCAAGTCCTGTGAAATTCAGTAGTAGAGTCTACCTCTCTGAACGCACAGAGGGAAGGCAGGCAGAGTGCAGCCTGCGTTTCATCATGGGTGAAAATGCACCTGGGTGTACCTGTGGGTGTGCCAGGTGAGCAGTTGGTACCTGCTGGGGTTGGTTGTGGATATTACTCCTATTTTAGGCTGTTTAGCCAAAAAGGGAAGGTAGGATTTGGAAGGAAGGAAAATGAAAGGCTTCAGATGGCACAGAGGAAAAGGACAAAAATAAGAATGTTGCGGGAATGAGTATAAGGTGAAGTGAGGCACATGTTTGTAGGAAATGAAGCTTCATTAGTCCATGGACAGATTTCTAACTGAAATCTGCACTGCAAGGCCACAGTTTTGAAAGAAAACTTAAAGATGTATTTACTGTTGATCTACTGTTGCATGCAGAGAAGCTGGGAAGCTGTACCCATTAATTGTGGACATAGATTGTATGCCTAATCTTGAGCTGCGTACATCTGATGTCATAGAATCATAGAATCCTAGGGGTTGGAAGGGACCTCGAAAGATCATCTAGTCCAACCCCCCCGCCAGAGAAGGGTCACCTAGAGTACATCACACAGGAAGGCGTCCAGGCGGGTTTTGAATGTCTCCAGAGAAGGAGACTCCACAACCTCTCTGGGCAGCCTGTTCCAGTGCTCTGTCACTCTCACAGTAAAAATTTTTTTCCTGATATTGACCTTAAACCTCCTATGCTCCAATTTGTATCCATTACTCCTTGTCCTATCACTGGTCATCACTGAAAAAAGCTTAACTCCATCTTCTTGACACTCACCCTTTACGTATTTGTAAACATTGATGAGGTCACCCCTCAGTCTCCTTTTCTCCAAACTAAAGAGACCCAGCTCCCTCAGCCTTTCCTCATAAGGGAGATGTTCCACTCCCTTAATCATCTTTGTGGCTCTGTGCTGGACTCTTTCAAGCACTTCCCTGTCCTTCTTGAACTGAGGGGCCCAGGACTGGACACAATACTCCAGATGCGGCCTCACCAATGCAGAATAGAGGGGGAGGAGAACCTCTCTTGATGGACTAACCACCCCCTTTCTAATGCACCCCAGGATGCCATTGGCCTTCTTAGCCACAAGGGCACATTGCTGGCTCATGGTCATCCTCCTGTCTACCAGGACCCCCAGATCCCTTTCACCTACACTGCTCTCCAGCAGGTCAGCCCCCAACCTGTACTGGTGCATGACATTTTTCTTCCCCAAATGCAAAACTCTACACTTGCCCTTGTTAAACTTCATCATGTTTCTCCCCGCCCAACTCTCCAGCCTGTCTAAGTCTCTCTGAATGGCAGCACAGCCTTCTGGTGTGTCAGCCACTCCTCCCAGCTTGGTGTCATCAGCAAACATGCTGAGGGTACATTCTGTACCCTCATCCAGGTCGTTGATGAAGATGTTGAACAACACCGGTCCCAGTACCAACCCCTGAGGGACTCCACTAGTCACAGGCCTCCAACTATATTTTGCCCCATTGACTACAACTCTCTGACTTCTTCCTTTCAACCAGTTCTTGATCCACCTCACTGCCTGATCATCAAACCCATACTTGATCAACTTATCTACAAGGATGCTGTGGGAGACAGTGTCAAATGCTTTACTGAAATCAAGATAGACCACATCCACCACTCTACCATCATCTATCCACCTAGTAACTTCCTCATAGAAGGCTATGAGGTTAGTCAAACATGACTTACCCTTGGTAAAACCATGTTGACTGCTCTTGATGACCCCCATCTCCTTGATATGCCTAGAGATAGTGCCAAGGACAAGTTGTTCCATCACCTTTCCAGGGATGGAGGTGAGGCTGACTGGTCTATAGTTATCCGGGTCCTCCTTCTTGCCCTTCTTGTAGACTGTCTTGTAGACATTTGCTATCCTCCAGTCATGTCCACCCTTTCTAATGCAAATTAATTTAAAAATGTATTTCTGGGGGCTCAATTGTAAAAAAATTGAATTGGTTGCTTAAGGGAAGGAAGTTTGTAGAAGATGAGTAACTTCTGACAGTACACTACACAAAAATGTTTTTCTACCTGTTGTAGCCCTAGGGTTAAATCAGTAAGGCATTTAGACCGGTCATGCTTCTGACCTCTTCAACTACTCATTTGGATAGCCTACAGTGTAAAAAGCATCTGTCCCTGTTCTTTCTCTCAGCAGCTCTAGGAAGTATGTGTGAAATGTGAACTACAGGTGCTGGAGGCAGTCTGAAAAGGTATCCATGTATATTAAAGGACTCATGACATTTGAGAGAATGAAAAGCAGTGCAATACTTTGTTAATCTCAATCCCACCTAAAAAAATCAATATTAATAAATACTGCTTAATAGAACTCATCACAGTTTTCTTTGAACTGGTTTGCTCCCCATAAAATTAATGTCTAGAGAAAAGGAACTGCATAAAAAAAAATCCTGTTTGCAGAAAAGTTACTTTCTGCTGCCTGGGTGCAAAGTAAGTAGAAAATCTGCAAATTATTTGTATATTCAGAGATAATTTATATGTTTAAGGAATAGATAATATGCTATATTCTGAAAGACAGGCAGTAATAACCTTGATAGGAGAGGTTAAAATGACAGTGATACTATGTTGCTAGTAGCAACATCTGTGTTAAATGTGCTTTAATTAAGCTGGAATTTTGAAGCTTTTTGCTCTCACAGTACTCACTGACATTTTGTGAAAATGGTCTGGGTTTATTATTAGGCAGCCATCTAGTCCCCGGTCCCAATGCTCTCTTCTCCCATTTGTTGCCTGTGGTGGGTCTGTGTAGGGTGCCCATGCTGAAGCAGTCGGTTCCTGAAGGGCTTCACCTCGTGGACAGGACCGAATAGTGCAGTTCATGCAGGACTGCAGCCCATAGGAAGGACTCACACTGGCTGGGGACTCTGTCCCATGGGAGGGATCCCAAGCTGGAGCAGGGGAAGCGTGTGAGGAGTCCTCTCCTTGAGGAGGAACAAGCAGCATAGATGAGTGAGGAACTGGCTGCAACCTCCATTGCCCGTCCTTTTGGGCTGCTGTTGGGGAAGAGGTACAGCAATCTGGAGCTAAGTAATTTGGACCGATGAAGAAGGGAGGGGTGGAGAAGGATGTTTTTTAAGATCTGGTTTTGTTTCTCACTGTCCTGGTCTGATTTAATTCATGACAAACTAAACGGATTTTTTCCCCTAAATTGAGTCTGCTTTGCCCACAACCAGAATTGGTCAGTGTAGCCTTCCTGTCCTTGTCTCAACCCAAGAACTTTTTGTTATATTTTTTTTCCTCCCAGTCCCACCAGGGGAAAGTGAGTGAGAAGCCAATGTGATGCTTAGTTGCTGGCTGGGCTTAAACTGTGACAATACCTCTTGTGCCCTCTCATAAGGAGAGAGTTGACAGCCTCACCCTGCTGAAAGACAGCTAGTGGGCAGAGATAGGAAACTCCTGGCTCAGTTAATCCTGTCTTCAAGCACAGAACGTAGGTTCACTTAAATACCTTAGTGAATTAACTCTGGTGTTAAATTTGTGATCTGCTTTGAAGATGGAAGCCTAGTGAATTAATATGGCTCTATCTTGTCCTACTACAGTTACAAAGTTACACATCACTTTAAGTTGTCATCTTACTACCGAGTTCAATTTGGCTCATTGTTTGGGACTCTTCTAATTTCTAAAAGCTCAACTGGAAAAAGGTTTTGTAAATCTTCAGAGCTGGCAAATAGAGGTTCCATTTTAGCTGAAATCCATACTACTAATCACTTCTGCAAGACAGACAAAATACTTAATTACTGCTAGAACTAAGATGTTAGGTAAGCTATTTTAAGTGCCCTGTCCCTGGGGAAAAAAAAAGCATGTTGGTAAACTCAAGCTGTAGTGCTCTGTGTGCTTTTTGTGGTGGTGTTTTTCTGTTTGTTTATGGTTTTCATTTTCTAGTGGGAGGATTGTGAGATTAAATCTTTAAACTTTCATCTGTTTAGTGTGCAAACATCATAAATAATTATGCTGAGATTGGGGAGGAAGGGGAGGTAGCCCCCTTGCCATAGGTCATCAGTAACATGTTCTAGTTTAAGGTCTATTAGCTGAAGCCTGGAAAGAGCATTTTTTGGCTGTGGTCCCTAAGGCTTGCACATCAGATGCAAATTAAAAACTTAGTTGTTATAAATGAATTGCAAACCAATAAAGTGAGATATCTTACATCTTACAGCCCCATGCATAGTCTGCATAGTATTGGTAAGCTTCCACAATTCTACTTTTCCATGGGAAGTCATGTGTTTGAGGGCCAAAGTTGTGCCTCATCCTGTTCCCTCCTCTGACTGATCAGGATGGAGGGCCATTACTGGACATATATTTACATGTGTACAGTATGTCTCCTTGCAGCATCTGGGCTCGATCTGCCCAGTACCTCTGCCCAGTACCTGCCCTTGGATCGTTGCCTTCCTATTTGCTGGTAACTGAGCATGTAACTCCTCGGCCTGCAGCCTAGATACCAGCAGTATTTATGAACCCCTTTGCATACACTGGCATGCACACCTTGTGGGTCCCTACACGCAGGCCAGCGGCTGGTCCTGGGTCCTTTCTTCTCCCAGGTGCCTTAACCAAAAGAGAGAGAGAAACATGCATATAAATGTCAGTGCACACAAATACACGCCTTACTACCCTCATGGTGAAGAATTTCTTCCTAATATCTAACCTAAACCTTCCCTCTTTCCGTTTAAAACCATTACCCCTTTTGCTATCTCTACACTCTCTGGTGAAAAGTTTCTCCCCATCTTTCATGTTAGGCTCCCTTTAGGAATTGGAAGGCTGCTAAAACATTTCCCCAAAGCCTTCTTTTCTCCAGGCTGAATAGCCCCAACTCTCTCAGCCTGTCTTTATAACGGAGGTGCTCCAGCCCTTTGGTAATCTTTGTGGCCCTCCTCTGGACCATTTCCAAGAGGTCCATGTCCTTCCTGTGCTGAGGCCTGCAGGGCTGTACATAGTACTCCAGTTGGGGTCTCACCAGAGCAGAGTAGAGGAGCAGAATCACCTCCCTGGCCCTGCTGGCCACACTTCTTTTGATGCAGCCCGGGATGCAGCTGGCTTTCTGGGCTGCAAGCGCACACTGGCAGCTCATGTTGAGCTTCTCATCTACTACCATTCGTCACCTGCCTCCACTTGGACACTGAACCATTGACCATAAGACTCTGGGTGTGGCCATCCAGCCAATTACTTATCCACTGAGTGGTCCATCTGCCAAATCCATGTCTTATCAGTTTGGAGACCAGGATGTTATATGGGACAGTGTCAAAGGCTTTGCACATACCCAGATAGATGAAGTCATTTGCTTTGCTACTTATCCATAATTTCTGTAGCCTTGTTGTAGAAGGCCACCAAATTGGTCAGGCACAATTTGCCCTTAGTAATGCCATGTTGACTGTCACCAGTCAACTCCTTATTTTCTATGTGCCTTAGCAGAGTTTCCAGGAGGATGTGCTGGAGTTCTGCCAGAAATCTCCAGGAGAATACTGCCATGTGTCTGGAATTTTCAGTTTATTTTAAATATTTATTAGGTTACTAAAATGAAATTATTATGAGTACCAGTTCTCACCAGGCTCTACTTATTGTAATACCTAACTTGAATTTGTTTGATCATTTTGGAAAATGTTTGTCCATATTCTGTACTCTTTCTTCCCCCGCCCCTCCTCATCAGCAGCATTTATAGGATCAAAATGATGAATTCAAATTACCTAATGGAGGATTATTTTAGGAATTTTATTATGATATAAAAAAGACATTCATTATATAAAAATGCTATTTTTAAATCATAAATTGTCCACAAATTTTCTTGAAAGTAAAAGAAAATCTAACAAAAGAACTGTAAGAAAGCACCATCTGTAGTAATTTCTGCTGTCAAAAACTGCTCAGTACTTCCTATGTCTTGACTTTTAGGGATGAAGTGTATCACCTGACTTGTTGCTTGATTTTTTATTTTTTTTTTTAATAAAATGTGATTATTTATAATATATTGCTTCAGCAGTAATTTTGGTCCTGGTGATTTTCTATTTGCAGCAGGTAGCAAATAGCTTTCGCATTTCAGAAGGGAGTTTGTGTTTCACCTTCTGTGTGACAGATAAAATATTGGATATATTAGTTTATTTGCTCTTTAGGTGCATGAGATGACTAAGATTAATAGGACGACTTCATGCAAAACTGCAAAAATAGTAATAAAAAGCCAGTGGAAATTATAGCTAGGAACTGGCGAAGTAAATTTACATAGATTGTGTAAAAGGCTTTCAATTTGCTACTTAATCTGTGTAATGGGGATGGAGAGTACCTTGTTACTTTTCTACATAAGCATAGTGCTGTTCACTAAAGGTAAAGGGGGAAGTTACAGAGTATTCCTCTGGTTGTTATTATTTATGTGGTTTCTGGCAGCAAAACTGGTAGTGTAAGGATGAGGCTGATTCAAACTACTGTGAAAAGTTCACTGATGTGTCTGCAGTCTGGTTTGTTCTTTTCTGATACAAATTGGGTGAATGTGGTTATGTGGGGTGGAACATACAGAAAAAGGACACTCTTAAGTCTGCATCCTTTGCAAATATCAAAAACTAATGTTAGATATGGTAATTTGTGTGTACTTTTACAACATCTCTTTTAATTTACAAATTGTATTAAGGTAGATGAAAATTAATATTTTCAGCCCAATATATGACCAGTTACATCTTCCACACCACCACTACAGAGCCAAGTGCATGTACAGCCTGAAATGGATCACACACCAATATTGTTCAGCAATAAAATTCTTTAATGCCAATTGACATTATCTCTTATAAATGCATTTTCTGTGCATTGATCAAATACAGGATCAAATGATCTCTTGCTCAGTGTAAAAATAGTTGTTAAAAAGTAGTCCAAATTTTTAGTTAAAAAGGACATCTTGCGTCTTCTTGAGGAAGACCTTAATTTCCCTGTTGATGTTTTTGTTGCTAAATTATTTAAGGAAATTAGTAGAGATATAAAAACAATTCTAAATGAACTTGAAATCCACGTTCTCAGAAACCAGAACCCTGAAAACTTAGTATTGCTCTGGAAAAAAGCTACTATTTACTGAACTGTTGAAATGTCAGCTTTCTTTTAATAGAACTTGTGTACACAGTCTGCAATTGAGTATAACTATTTGAAGCAGAATGGATAAATTTTTTTAAAGCTGCCAGAATTATAGTAGATACTAGTGGGAGTAATTATTTTCATGACTTAAATGCCAGCATTAGGTGCTCCGTGAAAAGTGATGCGAGTTCCCTCTGCCTTGTGTATCGCAGTGGGAGCGGTGGCGGGTTTAAACAGGTTTAAGGTACCTGAAACTGGAGCATTTGTATAGGTGCTCCTTGGAGTTTTTTCTGCATTCACTTATTTACCTGCAGGCTAGAGGTGGCAGGGTTCTGTGTAAAGTGTGCATGATCAGCAATTATATTACCATCATATATGATAATAGTTTATCAATGAAATGTAAAGTAAACCAGGTCAATAATCTACAAAAGTCAAACTTACTCTGTCACTTTAAGAGCTAGATAATCAGTTTGAAGAAAAAAATCAAGTTCTTGTTCTTTGAAGAGCCTCAGTAACTACTGTCTTTGGAATTTTTATTGTCTGTTTGATAAATGATATATATTGAGCAGAGCAAATTATGCATCTATGAGACACCCAAATACAAATAAATATTTAATTGAAGCTAAATACAGTAGATTACTACATGAACATAAATAGAACATAAATGAACATACAGCTCAGTATTGTGTTTCATTGCTTGTGTATGTTAAGAGAAGACCAGTGGACTTTGGGACTGATGGGAGTTCGCCTTTCTGGCCCTGCTAGAGACAGAGGAAGTCCTCTCATCCTTGCTAAATGCCAAGTTGCCACTTTTCCCATTCCCGTTATTCTTAATATGCCAGTGTGTATATCCTAACACACACACACTGTGAGCGTGGCTGACCATAAGCAGATCAATGTACACAGAACGTCACCTCTAGCTGTTCAGGCACTGCATACCAGCAAACAGCACTCATGTAAGCATGAACTGTTCATGACCCAATCCTGGTCTTACTGGCTAAAGAGACCTAAAGTCACAATCGGAGATCTCTCTGATTGCTCTCTTTTCACCTATGTTCACACCCATATCCTGTCAGAAACCTATCATCTCTTCAGTCTTCCTTTGCTTGCTGGTTAGTGAAGCATAAAACTTGCTAGTGTCCCATGTGTGTACACACAGAGAGAGTAGATGACATTCACAAAGAAAGTATGGAGTAGTTTGGAATAGAGTTTACTAAGAAGACAGAGTAAACTGTTGTGTTCAGATGCTGGACTTGCACCTGCTCGCATACAACCAGCTGCTTTCATCCCCTCTTCTCTCCTTTTTGCTGTGCATGCTACTGCTGATCCACCTTGATCCCACCATTTTTCATCCTTGTCTCCTAGCAGATAAACAACAATTTATATTTTTTCTCTTTAGAGCCATTGTTGTTATATCAATTTCCCATTTTGGTATTTTTGGTGTTACCTTAACTAACCTCAGATTAATCATAGTCCTGAGGTGTTAACTAAAGTTTTGTTGGCCTAGCAAGACTGCTCTCAGAAGGCTTTCCAGTATTTCCCATTGAACTATTCAAGAAGTGTGTCTGTTTATCCCATAACTCCCTCCTGAACCATTAAAACCTCAGACTTGAAAGAATATTTCACAGGTCTTCTACTTTGATCCTTGGAAGTGCAATACTGGAATTGGTGTTTCACTTGCTTAAGAGCTCATTGCTCTTTTGTGCTGGACAGTGAAAGCACTGTGGATGCCTCATCCTTGCATTCAAAATATTATGTGCAAAAGAGATACACTTAAAGACAAGATTTTTTCCTACTAGCTTAATTACAATCGTAATAAAATCTACTAGAAAATCCAATTAGCAGTAGTCTATTTGCAATAATAATATTTGTAGTCCAAAATAATACAGAAAAACCTCATTAATACTACCTTTAATGTGCTTATTTAAGAACTTACGAGTACCTCCCCCTGTTCCTTGATGTCTTGCCCACTCTTCCTATGTTTCTCTGTACCTTGACATTGAGAGCTTCAGGCTTCCTGGAGCAGAGCAATGGTGAGGTGCTGAAGCCCATCACCAGCATTTCTTTAATGCTGATGGTGAGAGCCACTTACTCCTTAGGCTGAGTGTCTGTGAGGGGCTATTTTTATAATGATGGGATGACATTTGAATCTCCTGAAAGGTTTCTGAATAAACTATTTTGAAAATTTTGAGGTCTAAGCATCCAGGTGAAAAGAAAAGGATTAAAAATACCTGGAAGGGATGAGAGACGGTAACACCTTCAGCACTCGCTGGTTGTGCATATATTCCCTAATCTTTAAAAGCTTATGTTGTCACTAAGCATTTGCTTCTATTGTGCTTACTGACAGGGAATATGTTTGATGGAAGTTATTATTTGGGGTTGGCCTCAAAAAAAAAAACAACAGGATTTTGTATTTAGGGTAAATGTTGGCTCTCATATATGAAATACAAAATTCATGTTTTGCTAGTAGTACAAGATTGAAAATTAACTCTCAAAGTATTGCATAGCATTTTAATTAGGAGTTTAAAAAGAGTTTTCATAATTTTGAAATTTCTTGGAGTTTTCACTTTAAATGTGAACCTGCTCTTTCTGAGTCTTTTAGTGCAATTTTAGCTAGTCTAAACACTTGAGTTAGAAGAACTCTGAAAAGGTGATTCAAAGAAAGAAACAGCTTTCTCCCTTTTTTTTTTTTCTTTTTTTTCCCCTATGTTTATTCTTCAAATTAAAACTGTTCTCTTTAGTCCTTTTAGGGGTAGTCTGTTGAAAATTTGAAAGTAGGACACAAAGAGAGCTCTTTTGCACTTTTGTTCTTAAAAGTAGCTTCTTTGAGTCTTGTGTATTGCAGAGGTCATCACACCTGATGATTTTAATTGTAGAGTGTGCCATATACTGTAAATTTAGCTTTTTCTTTTTTTTTTTTTCCTAAAACCCTGCTTCTGAAATAAAGGAACTGACAAATCTTAGGTTTCACTTTAAAAGACCATTCTTCAGATGTCTGTAGTTGAGGAGAAAAGTTTGATAGCACATTCTGTGCTGGAGAACTGTAAAGATAGTCTGAGAAGAAAAAGCCTTCAGTCGTCCTCTTTCTTAAAAACATGAATTTCCTTACTAGGGTGTTTATGGAAGCTCATACTGCCACTCTCTCTTTTATATAACTAGTGTGTGAAATGTCTTCATTCTTGGAAATTACTAGCTTTCTATATTTTATATTTTCTTGCATCTTAGGACTGTGAATGTATTAAAATATTGAAAACAAACCTACCTTTCAAAATATCTTTTAAGTATTTACTTTTTTACTGCTGCTTCATGTATTCCTGTTTAAGTAATTCTCGGTCAGCTTTAAATGTCTATTTTAATACTGATGAAGATCAAGATAATTTACCTTTCAACTACACTAGTATCAGTATCCATGGAGTTGGATTGTGCCATGCTGTTGTAGGATACACATGAAAAGTTCACTGTTCTGTGCTCATGACTTTTATCAAATGTTAATTGCTACTCTACATACGTATTTTTGACAAGGTCCAAATCAGTCGTTATGTTGGAGTAAATCTATCTGAATGCACCTTTTATTTAAATAAATGCACTGAAAATACCAGAAGGCTTCCAACTGACGTTTAATAAAAGCTCAGCTAGAGGAAGGTGTAGGTTTTCAAATAAATTATATTCAATTTGTGACAGCTGGAAACAAAAGGAACTGAAATCAGTGTCTCACTGCTTATTCTGTCCTTGTAGATCTGAGTGTTTTTCACATGGCCTTGCTCTCCAAATGATTTCCAGTTACATCCTCAGTTGCAGCAAACTTCACACATCCACCTCTAGATCTTTAGGAGAATCACTTTTTCTGTCATCTTTGAAAACTTGACAGTGTATCCATTTGCTGGATCTTCTTTCCTGGCATGCACCCTTTTTGCAAATTCTTCCTGTTATATGTTGCCATCTCTCTACCTGTCCAATGAGTTCCTCCCAATACTACACATAAGCTCAGCAATTCTGGTTGTGCACATACATCCTTTCAATCAAAATTGAATAAGTGCTAGATTTTCAACAACCAGAAAAAAGATGCTGTCCTTCACGATGTGTAAAATAGATAACAAGACAAACAAGTCCAAAGATTTGTTCATCTTCACTCCCAAAAGTTCCTGAAGTGTTACCTTTAAGTGTTTTGGCAAAGCTTATCCTTTCTGCCAAGTCTCTGGTGTAGGAAGTGTGGAGTTATATTCCACAGGAACATTCTTTTGGAAAAGATGCAGTGCTGATGTAAATATCAGACAATACTGTTAGGAGAAAATGTTCATGTTAACATTTTTGTATGTATTTATTAGACAGACCACCTTTCTTTGATTTTCTGTTTGTGGTTGTGTTTTTTGTTTGGTTTGTTTTTTCTCCCTGAAATAAAGGTGGTAAATGCTTTGGCCTCGTAGCATGCTGTATATATTTTGTTCTACAAAACAAATTTTACATCCTCCATTTTATATATTTATATATTAAAAGCACTTGGAAATAGGGTCTCAATATGTCTGCTGGCAGACTTTGGCAAATGGCTGGCAAATATATGAGAATATGTCCATGTTTTTGTGCTGTGCTCAATTTTAACTATCTTTTGATATTTTATGGCCTGCTGTTACCTTTTCACTACAGATTGTGTCATAACTCACTGAAACCATGCTACACAGAATATAAACAGATCAAGGTAGAACATGTTTTAACAATAATTTCATTGTAAAACCTGCATGTCCTGTAATAATAAAGTTATGATCTTAGGCTATGATGGAAATTCAGCCCTTTTCTTCAGAAGATAACATGGTAACTGGCAAGATTTTTTTATTTGTTTGCATTAACGTTTCTTATTTATTTCTGAATTTCTGTACATATCACCTGATTGCATAATAAAAACGAGTTCGTAATTGGAGATTTAATTTGTGTAAATTTCTATTATGCCTTAATATTTTCTGTTTCTGATAAATATTGTCAGGAACAGAAACAGACCAGCACAGCAATATTGCATTAAAGTAGTACCATTAATTGGATGCATATGTAGACTTTGTTACCTTGTGAACAGTAAGATCTAGTAGAATGGATTAAAAGCTTGGTGTTACCAAATCCAGAGATGATCTATTCTGTTCAGTTTTTTAGTCTTAACTTGCAGTGTCAATCCAGTTTAGGAAAGCCAAAATATTGCACAACCCTAATATTAAACCCTGATATCAAACCCTGATATTATACACGTCTAACAAGAAACTGCATGAAATTCAAGCCACATTCGACAAGCCTCTGGCTGTAAATGTGTGGTATACATATTAAAGCTGTCCATCCTTGAGGAACTCTAGGCGTGGATTAAGCTTATTTCAGTGTTCAGTGATAGAAAATTAGTAAATTTTAAAATAATTTCTTATTTGTCATCACAACTTTTGAGTTGCACAGTATAATTAATGCAATGTTTAAGTGAGTGTTTAAAAATTCACAGAATCATAGAAACGTCATGGTTGGAAAAGACTTCTAAGATCACTTCACAGAATCACAGAATCCTAGGGGTTAGAAGGGACCTCGAAAGATCATCTAGACCAACCCCCCTGCCAGAGCAGGATCACCTAGAGTACATCACACAGGAATGCGTCCAGGTGGGTTTTGAATGTCTCCAGCGAAGGAGACTCCACAACCTCTCTGGGCAGCCTGTTCCAGTGCTCTGTCACTCTCACAGTAAAGTTCTTCCTGATATTCACATGGAACCTCCTGTCTGCACCCATTGCCCCTTGTCCTATCACTGGTCATCACTGAAAAAAGCTTGGCTCCATCATCCTGACACTCACCCTTTACATATTTGTAAACATTGATGAGGTCACCCCTCAGTCTCCTCCAAGCTAGAGAGACCCAGCTCCCTCAGCCTTTCCTCATAAGGGAGATGTTCCACTCCCTTAATCATCTTAGTGGCTCTGCCCTGGACTCTTTCAAGCAGTTCCCTGTCCTTCTTGAACTGAGGGGCCCAGAACTGGACACAATATTCCAGATGCCGCCTCACCAGGGCAGAAGAGAGGGGGAGGAGAACCTCTATTGACCTACTAACCACACCCTTTCTCATACACTTAGTCTAGCTTTCCAGCTGGAGGCAGGAGGGCGGGCAGGGGGGGAGGTAAAAACACAACCCACCTGAATAAACAACAAAAAAAAAAAACCCACAGCCACACAGCCCACAAAACCACCACTACCACACAACCCAGAAAACCCCCCAGGATGTCCACTAGAGCATGCTCTGAAGTGTCACATTTACATGATTCTTGAATACCTCCAGGAATGGTTACTCCACCACCTCCCTGGGCAGCCTATTTCAGTGTCAAACTACTCTTTTAGTAAAGAAATTCTTCGTAATACCTAGTTTAAACCTCTCTTGGTGCAACTTCAGGCCCTTTCCTTTAGTCCTATTGTTATCCACTCGGGAGGCCAACCCCCACCTCACTACAAACTCCTTTCAGGTAGCGGTAGAGATCAATGAGGTCTCCCCTCAGCCTTCTGTTCTCCAAACTAAACAATCCCAGTTCCCTCAACCTCTCTTCATGAGACTTATTCTCTAAACCCTTCACCAGCTTTGTAGTTCTTCTCTGGATGCACTCCATCATTGTTATTTAAAGCACTGTACAGCCAGTATACAGCCTTATGTTTTGGTAAAAGGCGAATTGGGATTACATACTTCAGTTTAACAAGGAGTTACTTTTATAAAAATATCATTCAAATGTACAAAAAGAACCTCAAAAACATTTCATTTGCTTTCTGAGAACTGCACAGTTTTCCAGTCTTAAAAAAAAGAAGTCTGAGCCTTTTTTTGACTGGGGGAAGAATATGAATTAAATTTTATGGAGAGAGTCTACTTTGATCAAGAACAGTTGGGACAAGAGGAGGCTGGTGTTCAGATCTCACTGATCTTCAAAAAACTTCTTAGAATGGTAATATAAATTTACATTGAAGTACTTTATTATCAAAATTTCAGATACTTCTATTTCTATGATTCGATAATAGCATCTTGGGGCTGGACTATGGCAGAAGAGCATAAAGTTTTATATTTAAGTGCAGAGTGACACTTCTGCCTGTTTTTTGGACATGGAAATGTCCAAAAGAATGGAAGAATGAATTACATTAATATCATTATTACAGGCAACCTAAGTATGGTGTTCTCAGCATTCTTACCTGTTCTGTTTTGTTTTGTTTTACTTCCCTGTTTTTCTGTAGATGAATTTCTGTCTTGTTATATTTTCAGTCTTGCTCAACTGTAGTGTTGAAGACAGGAGAAGCAGATTGTCATGAGTTGTTGGCTGCCAAAGCCAGCTCAGGCTGGGTCACTGCTGAGCTTGCTCAGTTTTTTCCAGTGAGACTCATCCTCCTCTGGTTCAGGTGGCTCCTTCTCTAATAGGTGCTGTAACATAAACTCAAATCAAGGGCTGTTTGCCCCTAAGGTTAAATCTCCCTGAGGAACACACTGGGTTTCCTCACCTTCCTGCATTGCGTATGCAGTGCATCAAGTGCACCCAGATACTCAAGTGAAAAGCAAGCTGTTGAATGTGTGTGCCTTTTCCAGAGGGAGGAGCAACCCATTATCGTCCCAGTCAGTTCCATTTGTGGGATACGTTGACCTTATCTCCTTCCAGAGTCCATAGGGATTTCATTTGGTCAGAGCCAGGTCAGTTATCACATCCCCTAATGTTAATAAGCCAAGTGGCTTCTGCTAAATTTGATGAGGATACAATTTGCAGTAAGATTTCCAAGGCAGGTGAACACAGTTAGCTTGGACGTAGTTTTGCTATTCTCCTTTGAATCTGGAGACAGATCAGATGGTGATTTAACAGTGTTTATCTCTGGTCAGTTACATCTTCCTTGCGACTCCTCCTGCCTGTTGCAGTTGTTAAGGTAATCTTATAAAAAGAACAACTCCATGAAGAAAAAAGTGGGTTTTTTCTATCTTTTTGTAGTGAAGAGTTTGTTATTGTTTTTGATACAGATTTCAAGGCTGAATGAATAGGAACATACACAGCCCAGTGTATGTGACCCAGAGCACATATGTTTTACTGTTTGGTTAGAGTCTTCTAAATCTTTCTGATAAAACTCAAATTTACCATAAAAGTCGAATTTTAAAATATTTGTGGTTCTGGTTGTATTTTTATCTTTCAAATTAAAGTTTCTGGCACTTGTCTTTGATGGTGATTAACTTTTTGTAATAGTTCTGAGGAAACAACCAGACACTTATTTAACTGGAGAGCATTTCTCCAGACAGGGGACTCAATAATGAACTTTCAGTCATGTTTTTTGACCACAAAATAGACACTCAGCATCTTAAATCTTACTACTGCTGCTCTGCAGATGTGGGAAGATCTTTGTATACACAGTTGGATTCTTCAGTTTACTAATTTCAGAAAAAAATCTTCTAAAGTATCTGACCTGGGTAGAATGGAGTTGATGTTCAAGGCAGCTTGAAACGTTTACTTGCAAGTTGTGAAGTAGAGGAGGAGCTATGCTTGTGGATGTAGAAGTTCCTGAGATATTGAACACCCAGCTGTATTATTACGATTCCATTTTTAATTTATCAGGGAATATGTAGAGACTGATTTCTGCTGGAATTCCTCCAGCAAACTGAATGTGCTTTTTAATTTCTAATTACAGTCGTCTTTCAGCAATATCCAGTAGGTGGCACAAGTATACAAGGAATTTGTACAATCCTTTTCTTATCGGAGTTCCTTTATGTTTCATTTAAAAGATTGTAATTCAAATTTAGTCCAGATCGTTAAGGTGCTCCCACCTCTTTATGCATATCTATCTCAAAAATTTTATCTTAATTAGGTGTGTGTGTCTCTGTTAATTTTCTTTTTATGCTTCTCTGCTTCTCCTTTTGTACCAGTTGGGTTCTGTGATATACGGTAGAGAGAAAACCAAAATATTTTCCATCTAAGCATCATAAGCATAGTATTTTCCATCATAAGCAACTTTTATTAAATCCCTTGGGAACAGTGGCAGGTAATCCTGTCTCATGTTGGGGTATACTAGTATAATAAAATAAACAATTTTTTTTTTTTTTTTCATCTAAAGACAATATTGTCTTTCATGAGGAATCAGGCTTTATTTTAACTATGAATTCTGCATTTTTTTAATAGATCACTCAGTAATATGTTTTAATTTATTTAGCTGTTAGCTTAATTTACTATGCTATGAAACTTTCTACTGTGACTTTCAGGTTACAGTTCCTATTCTGTATGCTAGCCAGTTTAGGTTATTAGGTTAAATTAGATATATTGCTAATCAGAGCAAAGCCACTAGAAGTTTCATCCATGTATGTCACATACGGGGCTGATTGGGGTCTTTAAGAATGGTGGGGAGGCTTTCACTTCCACTTTTATTGCCATTTGATCTTTTGTATAGAAATGTCTATATGTTGAATACATACTTTTTCACATTGTCTTCCTTACTAGTTTCCCTGAAAAAACAAATCTATTTAGTTTTTCACTAAAACACAAGAAAGTACACAGAGAAGAGCTGAGGTTTTAATTTTATTTTTCAAAAGAGCTGAGCTGAGCACAGGCACAACATATTAATTACAGGGAAGAGAGAAAAAGCTGTAGTGTCTTATTGCAGGTATACAGTTAAGGCAAATTGGCTGTTCTCTGATTTCATATTTATCTCTTATTTGCACGATTATCTGCATATTTGCATTTATCTGCATTTATCTGCATTATTTGCATACCAAAATTAGAAAAAGTAATTCTTCTCTTAGTCTTTGATAAATCTTGACAGTCTGTAACAAAATACCCTGAAAAAAAAAGAATGGTGCAGTTATAAATTAGTGTTATCTCTGGTATCATGGAAATGCCTTGTATTTACACTGTACTTAACACTGGTCTACTTGCTTGAGAATCTTCTATTTCTCATTGTATTATTAAATCTCATTTTTCATGCCAAGAAACATTTAAATGTACTAGCAGTGTTTTATCATTTTAGATAAAGAGAGCTAATCTAGTTTTAGGGAAACCAATAATTATAAAATAAAGTAAATGGAAGGAGGTCTCTGGAGAGCTGTTTTGGAGCTATCTTTTAAACCTTTCTGCAAAAACTTTTTGTCATATGGGTAAACTTCCTGGGCTCCTGTTATAATTGGAAAGCTTCAGAGATGAAATTTTATATGCATTTTGTGCTGCCCCCCTTGAGGAGCAAAGGTGTGGGGACGACTCAGTTTAATCACAGCATCAGGCTTGTAAAAATTTGTTGCCAAAACAGAACCCAATCTCAAGTATCATGTTGTTTGGGCTGTAAAAATGTGAAGACAGCTATCATACTGTTTTTAATTTACTCACTTGGCTCATAACTATGATAGTTTCTGAAGCACTGTGTCAGTAATGCTTCCCTTCAGAATACTAATGTGGGGTACCCCTGTGGCAGTGGCAGCTGCTGAATTTTTCCTTTCTTTTCTTTACTTGCATCTGGATGTCAGGTCATGGTTCCTTGGACAAGCACATCTGAAACCTTACCTATGTTTTAACTTACATTAAGAGATGTATGCTTCTCCTTTAATAATTAGGAAACACGCAGGGATGGGGGATGGGCATCTGAATATGATAATTTTAGAAATTAATGCAATGCTTTTTTTTTTTTTTTTTTTTTTGGTAAGCAATATGGTTCTTTCAGTAAGAAGAAACTATCTCCAGGTGATCTGAGAACCCAAATAACAGATCCTAACCTGATCCTAACCTTGCACTTCCATGTTACTTTTGCTTTTAAGCAAGAAAACAGTCACACAATTTGCTTTAATAGATTTTATGCATAATTTGCACTTCCTTTATGCTCATAACAGAATTCCCATTGAAAACAGTCAAGTGATTTGTGCGTTAGCAATTATAAACCTCAGTTTCACAAAAAGTAAACAATATAATAGCATCTAATTGTTTTGATTTATTTCACAGTGCTTGCTAGTATGATGAAATTAGTTCATAACTTGTCTCCTCATGTGATACCAAATATGAAGCACCTCTATGCTCAGAAACTTTTTTTTTTTTGAGGGATGTAAAATACACTTACTAAAAAAAGAATATACTCAGAACCTAAGATGTAGAGCAACATAAATCAATGTTTTGTTTTAATATTAGGATAATAAATGAGTTTTTTAATATATCTTGTGCACAGAAAGACTTCTCAATACAGAAACATTTTTTACTACTTGAAGAGCTTTAATTCAAAACTACATTGAAAACGATGATTTTGTACTTTCAGTGTTTTGTATGCTTAAAATAAAAATCCAAATAGAAGAATGTTCAGTAAACTACACCTTGTTATATTGATCCCTTTTATAACAAATGTGTGTAAAATTGCTAGGTTATTATGTAAATGTATTTTAAACCCATTTTTCATGCACTTCTTGTGTTGGTTCCCAAAATTGCTTGGTGTTTGCCAAGAGAATTTGAATCAAACAAACAAAAAGCACGTCCATTTTCCATCCTCATCAGTCCTTCAGGAATTAGACAGTTACTTGGTTTTTTTTACAGGCTCCAAGAAAGTTGTAGTGTTTTCTTAACAGCCACTAACAAATCTTCCAGCTAAATTGTTTCCTGACACAAGGATTAAATACTACTAACTTGCCTGTTATGGCATTGTTACAGTTTTTGCTATCGTATAACGTAATGCATACAAAAACTTATTTGCAGCCCCCCTACTTTTTTTGTTTGTTTATTTGGGGCTTTTTTTGTTTCTTTTGTTCTGTTTATGCTGGGGTTAGAAACATTTCAAATCTTCATTTTTCAGCCCTTTTGTTTCTGTATGTTTCTGTAGTGCATTGCTCTCCTGAATAGTCACTATCAGAAGAAAATCAATGTTGTTCTAGGGAAGTGGGGATTTTTGGAGGGAATATTCTGCATGTTATCTTACAGATGGAGGCCAAATCCAACTTGAATAGTGAGATGTAAATATTAAGAAATGCCAACCAAATTTTTACAGATAGGAGCATTTGACCTTAATCTAAAGTGTGCCTGTACTGTATGTTATATGTAAACAGAGGATTTTAAAGTTGAAATGTTCAGTAGGACAGTCTTATTTACCAGCTTCATTTGTATCTGAGAAAATGCCTGTCAAATAGAATATTTTGTAATAAAGACTTTTTTTTTTTTTTTTTTTTTTAATTCTCAACTACCCTTTCAAAGCAATAATTAGTAAAATGAGTGAGTTACCTCCAGAACTGTCATGTCAGTGTGCTGACAAAAGTAATGTTAGTATTTCAGTTTTCATTAATTTATGGTTTCCTTGTCACTGTACACAAACTTGCTCAGGTCAGTGTTAGCCCAGGATTGAATGCAGAATTCCTTGCCCTTTTTTTCCCCTGGTGCCCAACAGTAGGAATTACTCCAGGAACTGTAGTGACTGAGGGTCCTTCTGTAGTGTCTGAATGCTGCTGGTCAGACATGACAGCAGTCTGATGGAAACACCATCCTCTCTAACCAGTTCTGGCTCTCACTACCCACTCTGTTATATCTGATTCCTTCAACACAATCCAGACTTCAACTGGTCTCAGGTTTCTACTAGTGCCGAGACTCTGAGTTAAAATAGGAGAAGTAACTGGTTAAGAATAATCAGAGTTGGATTGAAAAGATTTATTGTATCCAAATTAAATCCATGCTATTGTAAAATAGTCTTGTAGCAGATTAAGCACTAGCTATCACTTTCATATTGGATGTGAGCTTAGTAAATATGCCCAGAAAAACTCATTGTATAATGTGTCAATGCCATAATGCATTTCTGAAAATCCTTTCTATAAATAAGACTAAAAGGCTGAAAATACAAAGAAAAAACAACAACAACAAACCAAACTGAAACAAAACCACCAGACTATTTCTAGAAGTTTTGTGGTTTGTAAAGTAGGCTTTTATTCCTTCAAATGACTATAAAATAAAGATAGGAGTGGGTTGTTTTTTGTTATTTGTTTGTTGTTTTTTTTCCAAAGCTGATTTTGTATAGCATGTATCATAGACAGCAGTGACTTTCCATCTCTTCCCATCACTCATAACAGAAAATTATGATGCACTAGTAATACCCTGAAGCAAAATTACCATGTTTAGTTTAAAATCTAGCCCCCTAATTTTGTTGTTTCTGATTGCGAACTGGCTGAAATTTATATTTAGCAGACATCAAGAGTTCTAGGACTTTTAGTTGGTTTATCAACAGGATGCTCCATACAATAAGCAGACTTGATGGACAACTGCGACTGGATGACATGAGTCTGTAAACTCTGGCTACTTAGGACCAAGCTTTGGTCATACTGATAGATTAATGGGCAGGATAGACCTCTAATGCTGAGCAGGTTTATATTGAAATACAAATAGATGAGTAGGTGTTGCTCTTTCTGTTAACAGGTGAAGCAGAAGGGTGTGCGCACATACTCTGCAGTCAGGTTACTACAGAAGTTGCCGTTTATACATTAAGAACAAGACTAAAAGACTGACAGGTAGCTTAACTGAAGAAAAATGGAACTTAGGCTCATTCTATAATAAAATTTATTAGTAAAGAATACAAGCTAATATGTTTGAAATCATCTGAATGCATCAAGAGCGAGTCTGCAGGTTCAGTGCTTGAGGGTTCCCAGCCACCAAGTATGGAGCAGCTGCCCTACAGGCCAGGCTTTTGGTTACCTGTATCACACATGTTCTGTTGCAGATCCCTTTGATGTGAAAGTTAGGGTCACATCTGGCTCCTAACTGTGAATAACAGCTGGAAATTTAAATGGAGTTTCCAGATAATTAAAAATTGCCTGCCCATGGTTGTCCAAAATGCATCCATTCTCCTTCATTAGTGAATTATGGAATTAATCACCAGTCTCAGTGTCAAAGGTGCATTGCTTTTTCTCCCAATCTGGGTGAGAGGTTTGATTTCAACAAACAAAATACATTGTTGCAAAAAGAAGAGAAAGAAATCAGAAACAGTGTTATACTCCAGTTCTTTGTTCTGCCTGAGGCTCTTGCTCCTGAAGATAAAACATTAAAAGATCATCACCTCCTTCTCCTGTCAAGGATGCTGTGAGCATCACTAATGGGTGCATTGCTCAGAACCAAGAGGAATCTTGGATTGGTAGCTACATTTAAACAGAACTGCAAGACATACCTACTGTCTCATTAAACACTTCAGTTTGACTTCCTAGCCTCAGACAATGCTATTATTGGCAGTGATGCTTGCTTCAGTGAACAAGGAAAACATAGAGAAGAGTGTGATTTGCTTTGTTTGTTTGTTCTATTGTTCCAGCTGGATTAAGCTAAATTATTCTCATCTCAGTGACTTGCTGCAGACATAAAAAGACTGTGGATCTCTACTCTGTTGAGAAACAAGAGCATTACCTCTACTCCAGAATCTTTCTTTTTTTTTTCCTTTCTTATGCACAGTGTTCATCCAGTGTTTGGTTGTTAAGCAAATCATAAAGTTTTCATGTTCTGCAGTGGGTGTATTCAAATGTAAAACTGTTGCAGTGCTTGTTATGAAATTGTAATAGGACACAGCACTTATCACAGCTTTGCACTTTTTCCCAACCATATGAATCCCCAAGTGTGTCCTTGAACTGACAATAACAAGGTGATGTTCTACTGTTATACCTTTACTGTATTTTATAATCCCACTGTCTGGGAAAGTTGTTTCATAGGAAGGAGTTACTATAGATACCTATTCCTAACTTCTTCCCAACATTTACATGGTTTTACATGTTAGAAATTACATGTGAAAACGTATAAAGCATAGAAATATAGATGGCATATAATGTTCTATTAACTTCATGGGTTAAGTGGTACATTTTAAGCAAGTAGTAACATCTTTTATAATTTAGATTAATACAAATATTAAATTTTACTTTGTTTTATAGAAAAAAATCTATAAAATTATATTATTGAACATAGTTTCTGGCTGCATAGTTATTGCTGTGTCAGAGTAAATAATAATAGCCTGTAATTAGAATGCCTGAATTCCACTTCCAATATTTGCAAAAAAGGAAATGATGGAAAATAAAATTTTTCTGCTCTATGAAAAATTCACATACATATGAATTTTTTCAGCCTCAGAAAAAAAAAACCCAACAAAACAACTTGGAATTACACTATGTTTGTTAATATGTTTTAAAGCAAAACAGTCATTGAGTGAAATTCATCCTATACAGAAGCTCATCAGCAGAAAGCTCTTGTCACTTCATGTTTAATAGTTAGAGAGGAGGAAGACAGATGAAAGGAAACCTGGATTTCAATTAGAACTGTACCTAGTCCCTCTCTGCTACATCTGTGTAGTTGTGACTGTTGGCACCACAGTTAAATGGACTTCTGCTGCTACGTTTTCAGATCCTCCGGAGGACATTTGGGTGATTTGACTTCATGCTGCTGTTCAATGACTTCCAAATCCCATTACCTTGTAGGAATAGTTGCATAAGATTTTATCTTCACAGGTGTTTTTTTGAGAGATGTTATATTTAGTAAATTCTAGAACAGAAGAAACTAATTTAAAAGAAACTAGCAGCTTTTGTGGTGTACTACTTTTGCTTGATTTTTGTTAGTCTGCATAGGCATGGGGAGTTTTGGGAGTGTTTTATAGGGTTTATGGTTGGACTTGATGATCTTCAAGGTCCCTTCCAACTAGGATTATTCTGTGATTCTGTTATTCTTTATATTGAGCTAATATTGCAGTGAAACTGTTTTTTAATTATCAAACTTACATGTTTATTGTCATCACATCACTTTTGTACAAATCATGCATTTTTAAGATTTCTTAAGGAAATTAATCATAAGGGATTTTTTTCATTTATAATGTAAATAGCTTGAGGGTCGAAACGGTTTTTAGTTATAAACTATTTTCTGATAGGAGGGAATAGGAGTCAGTGTTTTCACTCTTTTTTCCTTTTTTTCTTACAAGTGTAAACACTCATCCACAATCTGCCAAGAATAAAGTGTGGGCATGTTGTTAATTAGTAAACTGCCATGCTTCCTATAATTGCCATTCCTGCCTTTGAGGTTCAGAAGAGCTTGAACTTTTGAGACCAGATGAAGGTATTGAATCTGCAATATTATGTCCACCAGCTTTTGGAGGGATTTAGGTTTTAACCACAGAACTTTACTTCACAGCCTTTTCAAAATAAGACCTCCTTGTACTTGCACATGATACTATATGCAAAATATGTTTATCACATAGGTACCTTGGGTAGCTTTTATTTGCAGACCTTAGCGTTTCTACTTTACAGTGCATACCTGTAAAGCACCTAGCACCTAAATCATGTAAAAGCTAAATCTCATAGACCACACTGTGAATTGCTGATATTCAGTAAAGTGGGTTTTGCTTGTGAAGCTATGGAAGTTAATAATGCATTTTTCTTTTAAATCATGAAATGTCAAAACTGTAGAATTGCCAATATTAGTTGTCAAAACGTAATTTATTTATTTATTTTGGTTTTTTTTTTAGCAGAAAATTGGTCTTTTAAAACTTAGTTACCAAGTGACTGTGATTTGTGGGTCTGCAACCATTTATCTCCTCTGGTTGTGAGCACAGTAGTTTCTTCATACATTGCTGTTATGATGTTAGAAGACTTGCTTTTTCTATGCTGCTCTAACCAAGCAGTAGTGTTTCCTTTCAGAATCTGTAGCTTTTTTACTGGAAAATATGAGCTTTAACTGTGGTTGATTTTGAAAACTTACATGTAAACCACAAATTGTTAAAACCTTTTACTAGTCATCTCTTGACCAGATGTAACAGCACAATATGATTACCAAAGAAGACTGCAGATGAGAATCCCAGATGAGAATCCCAGAAAGTCACCAGATAGTTTCTGGTGAATTTGTTACAGCTTCTTCAGAAATAAATTTACCAAAATATGTTACTCAGTTTCAAAAAATCGGTTACTTGCCAAAAGCAACCAATAAAAATTGTAAGCTTGGTTGTCTGTTGGGGAAAGCCTTACAAAACAAAATGAGATCTAGTACCCTCAGGAGCAGTCATAGCCAGAAGCTGTGCATGTAATGGCAGAATAAAAAAAAAACAACTATTAACACTGTCATTATGTTTAATAGAAGTGCTAGAACAGTTCTCACTGCAGAGGTGAGAGAATACATAAATTAATCTGGTTATAATAAAAATCAAGCTCATTAACTGGCAGCCAAATATGTTGAATAGTGTCTTAATTTTATTTTTTCAAATTTAAAATGAACATTCTGGCATTTTTGTGTCCCAGTAATACCAAAGAATTTTGAAGTTATGTGTTCGTCATTAAGAAATGAAATTGGTACTTTTGAAGTTATTAGATTATGTTAGAAGCAAATGAAAATATCTGGTATTATTTGCAATTGTACAAAACCACTGCATAGAAGCCATCACTCTATTTGAAAAGTTTCTTATTTTTAAGATAGGACAAAACGTTATTAGTTTAATGGATGATAATTTTTCATGATGAACACTATGTCAGCACTGTATTCTACTCAGCCTCTGTTCAGAGAGCTTGATCTCCATCAGCAAGCACAATATCCCAGCTTCAGCCATTTCACTGACGCTTGAGGGAAAGTGCTTGTTCATTCAGGCTTCTGTTAAATAGTTCTGAGGATGGGACAGAATTACATTGTCATCTTGCTTTCAAAAAGGTGTTTGCTACTGCTAGTATAAAAATTGTTTTGGGGATAGAAGGTATTTGAATGTGCTGGATGATGGCCACCTTATGAGTTTAGATTGAATCCGTTATATTACAATAATAAGACTAGCAAAAGCATAGTAATGTTAGATATAAAATGAGAACACATGGCTTCAGCATATTGTATTTCTTTTAATAGTATTCAATCTTTACATAGCTAGTGTGGTCTTTGGAAGTACTGTTAGAGTGAAAGCAGAGGCAACATTTTTGTTTTGCTTTCTTTCAGACTTTCTATATTTGTATCAAGTAAATCAACTAGAATTACTAAACACAAGAAAGGAAGAAATATCAATGATAAATATGCTAAATGTAAAAGAAGGCATGTAATAAACATCTGTTATCTAGTAGAAAGAAGTTAGATATATGGATGTGCGCTTATGAATGTGTGTGAGTGTGTACAGCGGGAATAGTGAGAGACTAAGGAAATAGCCCTTTGTTTTTCCATTTACAGAAATTATGTTCCTACCGCTATTAACCAAGTAGGCATGGCATCATTTCACAGAGGAATTTATGTATAGTAAATTCTTCATTGGTTCTGTGTTGTTCCTTGAATATGCATTCAGCACAAGTATTCTCTGAGTGATTCCAAGAGCAAAATACTTAAAAATATTTTGAGAGGCCATGATGATGTATTCTGAGAAGCTAGATATCTTTAGAAATAATCTGAAATTCTTATTTTCTGTTTTTTTGTTGTTGTTTGTTTTTTGTTTGTTTGTTTGTTTGTTTTGGTAGAACTTTAAAAGGAACTTTACATTTCTCATGGGGCATATATACGATATGAAAGGGGATGAAGAAGACTAAAAATATCTAGGAAAATAATGATGTTCTGAATCTGTATGTAGCAATCAACTGCTCGCTAGTATCACAACCAGTCGTGAATGATCCTAGGTAATCCTGTCAACCTTATCCTTGTACTACATGACATCTTTATGGGAAAGGGAGATTAAGGCAGACAGGCTGGAGTCCAGAAGATCATATTCAGGAAGTCACCTATATATGTATTCCAATGATTATTTGAAAATATTGAATGTCTAATCAATAAGGCTAAACACCTTTGTATGCCATATTGGGCTCTGGATGTTTGAAGCCACAGGAATTCCTGTCTGAAAATTCAGACAAAATTCAGATGTTTAAGAGACCATAAAATAATACTCATTGTAGTGACAGAGTTCTTGTCTTAATTTCTAAATAAATCTTGAACAGTCAATATTTAATTTTCAGGTGGTATTTATAGTAGTAATTTTATTATGGTTTTCTTGACTCATCTCTCTGAAGAAGCCAGGTGTAGGGTGGAAGTAAATGTCAGAGCCGAAGGCTTATTTGATTAAACTATAGCAACGGCATTAATCTTCTAAAGGAAGTCAAGATAATAGAGGAGGCTGGATGGACCAGGAGATTGATAATTGGTTAGAAAGCTTTTGACCTTTGAGCCAGTAGTTCAGATTCAAGCCAAGTCAGTAGTGACTGAAAATCATTACTCTCTGATAGAAATGCAATTGCCATGTGAAATGGGTGATTGGTTTCATTCCAGTTCCTAGTGAACTGGTACTCTCATTGCAAAAGTAGCTACTCCCATTGTGAGGGGTTTAAGGAAGGAAAGAACAAGGAAGCTTCTTTACTCTCCCATCCTCAGAAGTACATTGGGAGGTGAGGGAGGGGTGAAGCTGTGGTCCACTGGCACATTCAAAACATCACAGCTGCAATCAGGCTTTTGTTAAGGGATTAAAAACTCTGGGTTCCTATTAATCCATATGCCACATCTGACTGACATTAGTAAAAGTGAAAGTTATATCTAACAGAACTCAAAAAACCTTTATAATGATAATTCTCATTTGTAATAAGTTGGGTTGGCTTTACTGTTTTCAGTAGGAAAAATATGTGGCAATAAGACCTTTTCTTTTTTGTCAGTTTGTAGCTATTTGACCTTGGAATTGTGCTTGATCTGTTTTGAATCCATGGATACCTGAATTGAGCTGCTAAAGATTTACAGCTGCTTGTCTATGTCACATTGTGTTTTCTCCTCCTTAACTGGATGGTCTAATGTTAATAATTAGTGCCACCTGAAACCAGTATAATTTAATCCTGTAAAAAAGTCTTTTAGCTTGCTGGGCATCTTAAGAATGCAGAGAGTCATATTAAAATTGTGAGGATTACATTTGCCTTGCTCTTACTCTTCTGTTTAAAACTTGGTTACATTTACCATCTCCTTCACTATCCATTTCCTTTAATTCTTTTTACCTGTGAAGAATGTTGCTGCCACAGGCATGCTTCCTGACTGTTTTTTTAGTTTGCCTGTTTCTTCAATCTATTCTGTGAGTCCTCTGCAAGCTGGTTGTTCTCTAACTTTCTTTTAAATCACTTTCAACTTAGAGTTTGACTGTCTGCTGTGTATTGTCACTGTGGGACCTTAGGTTGCTTTTATTTAAAAACCACCCACTCTGCCCCACCTGAACCCCCAGTCCCCAGTATCTGAATTATAATCTCTGTCTTGTTTTACTAGATAGCTAGTCCAGCTAGTAGAGTTTTTTCTATACTCTTTGCCTATATGGCAGACAAAACATAGGAGAGAATGAAAAATAACATTGGACCATTTAAAACTCAAGTAATACTCATATTGCTGAAAGTTTTGTCACACTAAAATGACACTGATCTTGAAGTTGCTGCATCATTTTCTGCTTGGGGTTAAAGCCATTTTAGAAACCCATTGCATTTGTATAAGGTCTTTTTGAATCCTTTCAGATGTGTCTTTGTAAAATACAAGGTGCTAAAACGGTGAACAAATATGATAATTTTATGACATACATTATTGATAGTTCATTGTAACTGGTGCAACTCCCTTAGACAGCCACCGGCCTCCATCTACTGGAGGTAGAAGAGATAGGAAAATGGAGGGGTAGATGCAAAGACTTACCCTGCAGTGCTGTAGTCCATTGAAGCTTTATTACTGAATTCTATCACGGGAATTTCAGGCTTCTGCAATGGAGTTAGTGCTGTTTTGTTTTAATACTGATTTGTGAGCGAGTAAACATGAAAGCATTATTAGCTGTATATTGTTGCATTTGTGTTAGAGAGAATATTTATCAAATAAACCCAGATGGAAGTGTTCTTTACAAAATTGGCTATTACTATTTTGGAGAGAGGTTAAAAAATTACATGGCATTCTTGTTTTTCTAGTCTCTGTTCAATTTCCGAATTTCTGTAAACACACCAGTGCAGACAAATGTAAAAGTAAGAATATTGAAAAGTACATGAAGAAGTGAGGGGTAAAAAAGCCTGTCAGTATGAGGAAATTCTTTCTAAATTGCCTTGCATGCATGTGACATGCCCAAAATTTGTATCTTGCATGAAAAATCTTTTGTTTATCAAGAATAAATATTGGTGTAAAGGGAATGTGAAAAGAAGAACAGGCCTGGATACCAGATTCGCAAATGTCTTCAAGATGGGAACCATAACTGTCAACGTTTGACCCAGTTGGACAACAATGCTCTCGATCCCCTCCCCCTCCTACCCAGGTAGGGAAGGAGAGAGAGAAAAAAAAAAAAAAAACTTGTCTAGATTGAAAACTGAACAGTGCAACTTTATTTAGAAAATTAATACGTGATGTTGGAGTGTATATATATATATATAGTGATTATACAAAAGTGTGGCAGAAACCTCTCGCATCCCCCCACCCCCAGCAACTCCCACAGCACTTCCCTCAGATGAGACAATTCCGAGGAATCCCGAAGCTGCTCCTGGAGAAGGCAGAGAGTTACGAGGGTCAGGAGGGCTTGAGGTCGATGGTCCGATGATGATGGGCAGATGGTGTTGTCCCAGACGCCGGCCACGAACAAAAGAAAGAGGAAAAGAGAGAAAAAGGAAGGCAGATAGACAGGCAAGGCGAAGCGGCGAGAGAGCAAAGCAGGAAGGAAGGAAGTTTTCTTCTGTCATCTCCGACCTTCCCCCGAGCCTACGTAGATATATGGAATGGAATATCTCTGGCCAGTTTTGCTGTTCGTCTAACCCAGCCTCCCATGGGGGGAGGGGGGACCACAGATCCCCCCGTAGTGTCTGAGCCGGCAGAGCAAAGGCACGACCTTGAGAGCCCAGCAATTACAAAAACATTCCAGTGTCTTATCAACCTAGCAGAACACGCAGTTGCTAGTTGAAGAAAGCTCACTGAAATAAAAAAAAAAAAATCAGGAAAAGAAAAACTGGCTTCATCCTGGCTCAAACCAGGACAATAACCTTTATCCCCAGTTGTGATCTGCCACTCCCTTGGCTGGGGCAAGGGTGCACCAACACAAAAGCTAGTCCACATACCAAATGAAAAGAGAGTAAGGAGCCGTAGTTTCATGTAGTACAAGTTAGACATCTAATAGTTAAATAGTGTATTTTGAAAAAATATTTGTAAATCAAAGTAAATATTATTTTACCAAATACATGTGTTCTGCATCTCTTGCTGCTTCCTGCAGCTTCACGTAGGATCACAGTCCTGGCAGCTTTAACTTTTGTTTTGTAAATGCATTCAAAAACTTCTCTGTGAACACAAATATATTCCAGTGAATTCATATGTCACCATAGTTCCCAGTAAGCCTCCTCAGGCTAAATGATTAATCCTAACTGTTTATTATAATTCTCATGCTGTACTTTTCCTCCAGCCAAGTAAATAGGGTATTTGCAGGAAAGATTTTTAAAATTTAATCAATGCAACTGTGAAAAAATTGATAAGGTTTGCAGAAGCACTCCAGTCCTTATTTGCAGTAACAGTCACTGCTATCTCTTTCTCGTTGCCAATAGTTTTGGTAAGAGGAACCAAGCAATAAATTACTAGGGCTGTATGCTGCATACTAACAATATTTTAAAGGGAATGGGAACTTGCAGTGCAAACACCTAAAAGCTGGTTTCTTTATTTTTCTTGACTTTCCACTACATCAGCAGACCCTGGGCTTGTGCATTGTCTGTAGTTCTAAATGCATACTTCAACTGCTGTTTTTACCTGATAACAAGTGTTATCGATCCATGAAGCTAATATTGTTGCTATCAAATCCAATTCAATAATGTGAAGAACTAACACTGAGAATGAACAGGTTGTTTTGGTTTGGTTTGAATACTTATTTTGTGTAAGAAGGCACTCACTTTCTGAGTCAGAAAATGCCTGAACAGTGTTGGGATTCTTGTCTCTTTGGACTGTTTTTTGTTTGGTGTGGTTTTGTGTGGATTTTTGTTTTTCATTTTAATTTTTTATTTCCTTTGTCATTAGATATACTAATTTTTAAATATAAAGACTACAAGTAAATTTTTAAAAAGGAAAGTGAATGTGGTTGGTTTTGTAAGCTTGGAGTAAAGAATGTGATTAAAATCCTGCTTTTCTTATGGAGAAAGTTAAAAGGAATTTTCTTTTTAAACTGGGTAGGTTTGGTTCTGGTGCTTCCTGCCTCTCAAATATGGAAAATTTAAAGGGAAGAAGAGATTATCACTCACATGTGGTCTGAGTATTTGAAAAGTACCACCTATTGGAGTCAGAGTCAATTGCTCATACAGTAAGTTCATTCTCAGGGAATAAAATTAATTGGTCATATGAAATATGGGATTGAATGGCAGTAATAATTTCAAAATTAAAGACAGTTATTGAACAAATACTTCCAATGAAGTTAAAGGAAATGCTGTGATTTCTTTTTTCCCCAAATAAAATATTGTAGCTTCCTAAAGCTCTGAAAGAGATTATGTATTAACTCATAGAAAGTTATACATTAATGATATGCAATGTATATTGTAGGATATTATTACTTTTGTTTTAATCTTTACTTGTAGTATGGAGATTGGGGTTATTAATGTCTGGTTGAATAGCTTATAACCCTTTTCATACAGTTCATTGCAACTTTGGGGTTTGTGTATTTCTAAAAAACTCAATTTATTATAATATAATGTTTCGGCACAGAGTGGATATTAGGTGTCTCCTTAGTAGCCCTTACCTTGGATAAGAACTCTGCCTGGAGTGTGGAAGAATGCAAATAGATAATCACCAGGTCTCTTTTGTCTTCCCTTGAGTTTTCTCTGCTTTTATAGTTTTATATCTGGATGCCATCTCTCTTTTAATATAACTTCAGCCTTAGATTTGGACACCCTTTTTTTTTTTTTTTAATTTCCTTTTTCTCTCAATTTCATTTTCTGTCTACAAAATTCCAATATAGAAAAAATTGGAAAATGGTTGATTTTGGTTTCCTAGTGTTCTAAATATTAGATCAAGGTTCAGATAAAAATGTGTCTGAGAGCTCTAACAGAAACCAGTTCAGGATGGGTTGCTGGTGGAAGCTGTGAGTTATAGACTTTACATTCATGAGAAAAAAAAACATCCCACCACATGTGATACTTATTTATACTATTATGATAGTGACAAAATTGGCTGCAAAACCATTGTGAAAAGAATAAAGCATTATTTGCGATGTCCCTAGCGTGTATTATCACTCCTCCATCGTTTTCAAAGAAATCCTTGTATGTTTATTTCCATGCTGTGATGAATGATAGCTAGCACAAAGGAAACCCAGCCAAGGCAGTGCATACAAATCAGAGCCATAATATGATTTTCTGCAGTAATGCCTACTGGTTGTAAAAATCCCATGAGTTTTAGACAGCTATAAGGAATGTGAGCAGCTTAATTCTGAGTGCTTGCTCAGTGGGCTCCCTCAGTGGAAAGAGGTATCTATGTCCTGCTCCTCACCTTGCTAGTCTAGTCACACAACAGACACAGGAAAAGTGCTGTGTGGTGATCAGTTTTGTGGGTTTTTTTAATGCTACTTTGAGTTCCCTAATAAGGCATTCCCTCTTTTTTTTTTCTTTTTTTTTCTGTTATTTTCTTCATTCTAATGAGGAACAACTGTTGACAACAACCGTTTAACTTTTGTATGTTTTATACAGGCTATAGTGATCCCATCAGTTGAGGATTCTGGTGAATGAAGCCATCTAAGGTCTGAACTTCACTTACGTAAGGACTTGGAAGATGTGGCATCATATTTACACGTGGGCTTTTAAAAAAAAATCTCTATTTGTCTGTATAATCTCTAAGAATCTTTTAGTCATTGTGGACAACTCATTATGTGAAACCTAATGGATTTAGTTCTTACCTTTCAGGATTTTTTTTTGTTTTGCTTGGGGTTTGTTCATTTTGGTTTTTTTTTAGTTTTGTTTTGTTTGGGATTTTTTTGTTGTGGTTTTTGTGTATTTGTTTTTTGTTTCTTTGCTTGTTTTGTTTTAAACTTTTGTTATTTCTGTATTAAACACAAGTCAGTTTTAGGCCCATTAAATTGAGCTGGAGAAATCCAGACGTGTGTTATCTTTGATGGACATTTGAACAGAAATACTTGATGAAATCTAGAGATTGAACTACAACTGACCAGTTGACTATTTACAAAGGACAGTGTTGTGTGTTATCTTTTTCAGGCTATTTCAAATTTTGTGTAGATTGGAGAAAATAAAAGTAACTTTACAGTGTATTCTGCACCTCCTAAAAGATAGAAACTAATTTTCTCTTTCTGAACTTTATTTTTATAATGATTTTTTATCATAATTGGAGGTTGTTATTTTTTGTCAAATGGTATTTGACTAATTTCAAATGTATACTTTAGCAGAACCTCATTTACAGGAGTAAAAAACAATGTCATAGGCTTCCTCATGTTTATTAATATACCTTTGTCTACTTTGGTTGTTGCTTATGTAATGTACTGTAAACTAGTTTTACTACATTCTTGGCAAGAATGTAATGCTGAGAATGACCAAAAAAATCAGTTAGAGGCAGATATGAAGTTTGTAACTTGAAGTTAATTGTATTTTGAGGTAACAGCCTAAATGACTTTGAAGCACAGTCTCCAGAAGATGGCAAAGGTTGTTGAGTTTTTTGGGTTGGGTGTTTTTGTAGCAATTTGGTCTATGAGGCATTGCACCCTGGAGAAGAGAAGTACAGGTGACATGGAACGATTAAGTTCAGTAATACTCCATGTATCACAGCTTTGTTGAATACTTGCTAGGAACACTCATTTGTAATTGCATTGCAATCACTGGAAAATCTGGATGCCAGTTGTCCTCTGATGAAGTTATATGGAAAAGGCAAAAGCTATGACGAGCTTTTTAAGACTGGTTCTGGTTTAATTTCAGTGGAAAATTAAATAAAAGCCTGTATATATCATGTTTATTAAAAAATATTGATATTTTATTTATGGTAAGACATTGTTCCCAAATTCCATTTTATACAATCTTTGATTTAAATGGATAATATACTTTTATGCTGCCCAGTGCTGTTGTGTGACTGATATAAAAGACAAGTTATTTTACATGTGGCCGCATTTTGTTAATGGTGTGATATATCTTAGGCAAATACTTAAAAGTTCAAGATGTATATTTGCCATAAAATTTTGATGAAAACTTCAGATACAAAGTTGGGAGGGGCTCAAGCCTGTCTTTACTTGTTGTTCTTTGGGACAAACAGCACAACACAATTTTCAGTTATGTATCTTCTCTTACCAATCTGTGGACTTCTGATGTAGTCAAAAGGAATTACAAAGTTAAGACTGTATCTCAGTGACTTATCATAGAATCTCATAGAATCATAGAATCATAGAATCTTAGGGGTTGGAAGGGACCTCGAAAGATCATCTAGTTCAACCCCCCCTGCTAGAGCAGGGTCACCTAGAGCACATCACACAAGAACGCATCCAGGTGGGTTTTGAATGTCTCCAGTGAAGGAGACTCCACAACCCCCCTGGGCAGCCTGTTCCAGTGCTCTGTCACTCTCACAGTAAAAAAATTTTTTCGCATATTCACCTTGAACCTCCTATGCTCCAATTTCCACCCATTACCCCTTGTCCTATCACTGGTCATCACTGAGAAAAGCCTAACTCCATCTCCCTGACACTCACCCCTTACGTATTTGTAAACATTAATGAGGTCACCCCTCAGTCTCCTTTTCTCCAAACTAAAGAGACCCAGCTCCCTCAGCCTCTCCTCATAAGGGAGATGTTCTACTCCCTTAATCATCTTTGTAGCTCTGCACTGGACTCTCTCAAGCAGATCCCTGTCCTTCTTGAACTGAGGGGCCCAGAACTGGACACAATACTCCAGATGCGGCCTCACCAATGCAGAATAAAGAGGTAGGAGAACCTCTCTTGACCTACTAACCACACCCTTTCTAATGCACCCCAGGATGCCGTTGGCCTTCTTGGCCACAAGGGCACCTTGCTGGCTCATGGTCATCCTCCTGTCTACCAGGATTCCCAGGTCCCTTTCTCCTACACTACTCTCCAGCAGGTCAGCCCCCAACCTGTACTGGTGCATGGTGTTTTTCTTCCCCAAATGCAGAACTCTACACTTGCCCTTGTTGAACTTCATCATGTTTCTCCCCGCCCAACTCTCCAGCCTGTCTAAGTCCCTCTGAATGGCAGCACAGCCTTCTGGTGTGTCAGCCACTCCTCCCAGCTTAGTGTCATCAGCAAACTTGCTGAGGGTACATTCTATACCCTCATCCAGGTCGTTGATGAAGATGTTGAACAACACCGGTCCCAGTACCGACCCCTGAGGGACTCCACTGGTCACACACCTCCAACCAGATTCTGCCCCATTGACTACAACTCTCTGACTCCTTCCCATCAACCAGTTCTTGATCCATCTCACTACCTGATCACCAAACCCATACCTGATCAACTTATCTACAAGGATGCTGTGGGAGACAGTGTCAAATGCTTTACTGAAATCAAGGTATACCACATCTACCGCTCTACCATCATCTATCCACCTAGTAATTTCCTCATAGAAGGCTATAAGGTTAGTCAAACATGATTTACCCTTGATAAAACCATGCTGACTGCTCCTGATGACCCCCATATCCTTGATATGGCTGGAGATAGTGACAAGAACAAGTTGTTCCATCACCTTTCCAGGGATGGAGGTGAGGCTGACTGGTCTATAGTTACCCGGGTCCTCCTTCTTGCCCTTCTTGTAGACTGGAGTGACATTTGCTATCCTCCAGTCCTCAGGCACCTCTCCTGTTACCCATGACTTACCGAAGATGATGGAGAGTGGCCTAGCAATGACCTCCGCCAGCTCCCTCAGCACCCTTGGGTGCATTCCATCCGGACCCATCGATTTATGGATGTCCAGATTACTCAACTGATCCCTAACCCAATCCTCATCTACCATGGCAAACTCCTCCTTAATCTTGACTTCTTCTGGGGCTATATGAATCTGGGGCTCATGGGGAAATCCTGCAGGAGTAAAGACAGAGGCAAAGAAGGCGTTCAGCACCTCTGCCTTCTTTATATCCTCTGTCACCAGGGCTCCCACCTCGTTCATCAGAGGGCCAATATTGCCTCTAGTGTTAGATTTGTTAGCTATGTATTTGAAAAAGCCCTTTCTATTATCCTTAACCTGACTTGCAAGGTTAAGTTCCAAGGAGGCCTTAGCTTTCCTAATTGCCTCCCTACATCCTCTGACAACAGACCTATATTCCTCCCAAGTGACCAGCCCCTCCTTCCATGATCTGTAGATTTTCCTCTTCCACTTGAGTTTGCCCAGTAGTTCCTTTTTTAACCATGCAGGTCTCCTAGCTCCCTTACTAGATTTCCTAACCCTTGGGATGCTCTGATCCTGTGCTCGCAAGAAGTGGTCCTTGAATGTTGACCAGCTATCTTGAGCCCCTTTACCTTCTAGCACCCTGTCCCATGGGATTTCCCTTAACAGTTGATTAAGGAGGCCAAAGTTTGCCTTGTGGAAGTCCAGGGTTCTGATCCTGCTGGGTATTCTGTTCCTTCCACACAGGATCCTGAACTCCACCATCTCGTGATCACTGCAGCCAAGGCTGCCATTGACCACCACTGCTTCAACAAGGCCCTCCTTGTTAGTTAATACAAGATCCAGGAGCGCTCCTCTTCTAGTTGGCTTGTCCACCATTTGCATTAAGAAGTTATCATCAATGCACTGGAGGAACCTCCTAGACTGTGAAAGGCTGGCTGTGTAAGTCTTCCAGCAGATATCGGGGTAGTTAAAATCTCCCATGAGGACTAGGGCCTGTAGTTGTGAGGCTGCTTTCAACTGCCTGTAGAAAGCCTCATCAACTTCCTCATCTTGATCTGGAGGTCTGTAGTAGACCCCCACAACTGTATCACCCACACCAGCCAGACTTAACTGAATACGTAAAAAGGGGGTCTCTGATGTCAGTGCTATTAGCACTTGTTATCTTGACTAGGATTGCTGGAATTGTGCCAAAGGAGCTAGAGATGTGACTGTCATTTCTAATTTGAAAAATAATGATATATTGCCATGCACTTGCTTTTAAAAGGTTTGGGTGTTGTTTTTCTTTAAGTTATAAGCAAAATTGCATATTGTTTCAAGTAATTCAGGTAGACAGTATGAAACCATAATGAGAGGCATAATAGAGAGCAAGTAAGGTGGAATTATTTTACTAAATTTTATCTAAAACTTCATGAGAATCGCACTTAGAATACCTTCTGAGAACGCCTTTGTGTGCACAAAGATGAACCTTGGCATGCTTTGATGTCACTTTAAAGCATATCTGTTGTTTGGAACAGTGATTCACAGTCCACAAAGGATGAATAGGATTGAGAGGAGAGACTGAGAGGGAAACACATACTATTGTAAAAAAGTAGCTGCATCTGTACTGTGAAGAGCCTTGGTTGGTTAGTTTGTTTTTTTTTCTGAAGACTTAAAAACTTGGACCAGTTACTTTAAACTATCCCAGAATCACAGAATTGTTATGGTTGGAAAAGACCTCCAAAATCACCTAGTTCAACCACGCACTGGCAGTGGAGGAGGAGGTAACAACAGAACCCACCTGAACAAACAACAACAAAATGCCCCACAACCACACATCCCACAAAACCAGCAACACCACACAATCCACAAAAAACACAACCATGCCCCCTAGAGCATGCCCTGAAGTGTCACATCTACACGATTCTTGAATACCCCCAGGGATGGTGATGCCACCACCTCCCTGAGTAGCCTCTTCCAAGTGCCTAACTACTCTTTCAGTAAATAAATTCTTCCTAATTCTTAGTCTAAACCTCCCGTGGTGCAACTTGAGGCCATTTCTCCTCTAGTCTTACCGGTTACTCTCTTGTGAGAAGAGGCCAATGCCTGCCTCACTACAGCCTCCTTTCAGTTAGCTGACTTTATACTGATAATGATCTTATCTTCTAATTGCATAGATTATGAAATAAAGTTTTGAAATGCAAGATTATAAAATTAGCCACATACTGATAATATGGCTTAAAATTTTAAACCGGATAATGATCTAATTCTCATTGTTATGCTATAAGCTTCACACATTACACTATTTTAGATGCACAGATGTACATCTATGCTGTGTGAGATAGACTTTTCATATACACTAGAGCAACAAAAAAAGCTTTATATTTGCCTCATTCAGAATGGGTTTAAGTTCTCAAATGTTTGATTTAGCTACATGAATTTCTGTTAAGATGAAGAAAATAAGCTCTAGATTTGTAAACTTTGAACAGCTTAATGCACAAAACAAAAATGATGTAGCTGTCTGCCCTGTCTCTCAGAGCCCATTCCCTCCCCTCGTTTTCACTGTGGGATTTTACAGCTGAACGTGTTGTTTTAAAGTGTGCATAGCAGGCAGCAATCCAGGTCATCATAGTATCACCCAGTATGGCAAAACGAGAGTGATAAACAAGGCAAAAAAATCCTTTTGTTGTTATCAAAGAAATACTACAGGAGAGATAAAGAGGCATCTTGGTTGTGGGACAACAATCCATAATTTATTTTGCAGATGGCTCTGTAATTTAAGCAGCAGGCAGAACAACCGCACAGTTTTAGATACTCTGGGGAAAGGATACCCAGATCCTCGTAAATCATGGTAAGGATTAAAACCAATGAACATTCATCTTCTTAACCTTGTAAAGCAATATTGCAAAACCAAGGATTACAATTTGCTCTGCATGTAACCTTTTTTCAGGGATAAAGGGTTTCGGCTTTTCAAAAAGCTTCTCTGGGTCTACAGTAGCACCTACCTTTTGAGAAAGGACAAAAAAAAGAAAACATTTAAAAACTGATTTTAAAAGTATTCCTACTATTAAAGGAATAATTTACATTTCCACAAAAGAAGGAAAAAAAAAAGAATGATTCTTGACTGAGCCCATTGTTTGTTTCTAAGTAAAACAATAGTTTGTTTCTAATTTTTTTTTTTTTTTAATGTTCATGTTTATGAATATGTTTGGAAACTCTGCTTAATAGACACAACACAAAAGGCGGTAGGAAAACAACACTTGGAGATCAGTGATCAATTCTGAGCAGTCAGAAAGGATTTTTTTTTGTTACTCCCCATTTTCAGTAACTTTCTTGGTAGTAGAATAAAAAAGTACAATTAATAATTTGAATATGATGTGTTGCTAGCAGGCTTAGGAGACAAAGCGTAACATCATCTGCTGGTACCTTTTCTTTAATTCTTTTAGAACAAGTCATACTATCTTAGCCCAACTGTATTTCTGTAGGCTTTAGCTTTTCTTCTAGGTGTCCTTGTGAGCTATCCTCTCAGCTACAAATAAAGAATACATTGTGACTGTGGGTCCTTCTTGTTCTCTTCTGGATATTTTTTAAGAAAGCCTTTAATAAATCTGTAGTCTTTGGAGCTGTCTCTTTTCCATGATTCCAAATATTTATTCTGTCAACTATTTCCAGTCTCTGGCATGTAGGCAGAGGGTCACATATGTATGTATGCAATATAAAATTATTTTAGAAAACAAATTATGTATGACAAGACCATTCCATTATTATTATTAGCAGTACTACTACTACTACTGCTGCTACTACTGTTGTTGTTAAAGAATACAGCTGCTTAAAGATCTTTGCATTAATTCTGATCCCCCTGAAGTCTACACTGGAAGTGCAAGATTTGAGTAATCTTTCTTTTAATGATAGAATTATGAAGAGGTATCTAAGCATTATTCGTTTGGGGTCTATAAATAATAATGCTAAGGAAACCAAGGCTATTTTGCAAGCAAGTGTACTAAGTGTTTGAAAACAGTTATGAAAAACCTTATTCCAATTTTCTGGTTTAAGAAAAGATAAAAACTTTTAAAACCTCTAAAAATTGAATCCAGCACTATAATTGATCAGCACTATAAATCAAACTAATCTGTATTCTGCCTTGGATGGTATTTCAATATGGTTCAAAGCTTTGAATATCTGGCTTCAATTCAGTGGGAATTTTCCTTTTAATTCTTGAGTGTTATTTATTGGGAAGATTTCTTTACTTAAAGGTTTATCAAACACTGGAACAGGATGTCCAGGGTAATGGTCGAGTCACTATCCCTGGAAGTATTTATATTTAAAAGATGTGTAAATTTGGTACTTTGGGACATGGTTAAGTGATGAACTTAGCAGTGTGCTAGGTTAATGGTTGGACTTAATGATCTTGAAGGTCTTTTCCAATCAAAACGATTTTGTGATTCTATCTACCATGGTAGGCAAGAATTATGCAGTTGCTAATGAAACTAAGTACTGGGCTAGGATGCTATTTGTACATAGACTTCTTTCTTTCTGTGATTTCTTGTAAACTTGAAGATTATTTATTTCCCATCAATACTGTTGTTTTTTTTCATATCATACATGTGTACTACATGCACAGTTTTTCATCCTTATAAAACACTTCATACTGCATCCGTGTGTCCTGGAATGGACCACTGGTTAAGAGCCCATGGTTCATTAAAACCATTAAAGTAAATCAATGAAGGAAACAGCCAGCTATTTGGTGAACTTACAAAAACTGTATGTAGGAGTGTCAATTTGGCCTAAGGAAGAAGTCTTTTTATTAATTTTAATAAAGCCTTCTATAAATTGTAGTATGGATTATGGACATAGACATGCTATTTTAGGAAAGTAGATTGATGAGGTGCTGAATACAACAGTATATCTAAGACTATAGCTGCTTAGCTGGAGGTTCTTCGAGGTCCCTTCCAACCCAAACCATTCAATGACTGAGGTTTTTTTGTAATCTTTTCATGCACAAATGCATGCACCTTTCAAAACATGTTGTTGTTTTGGGATTCTTCAGATTTTAAATCCAATTTGAGATAATTTTGAAAGATACTAATTTTCTGAGTGTGGATCAGTTTTTACCCTTTTTTACAAGCTGATTGAACAAATATTGAAGTTTCAAAGACTACACCTGATGGAATTCTGACTTCCAAAAACAAAGTCTGAAAGTGATCCAAGGTAATCAAGTTCTTAAGGAAATTCCAAATTTGCTTCACATGGTTGAAATGAAAGTTACATTAAACCAGACTTATGCAATTTTTTATTTTAATCTAAAACAATGATAAGAAGAAAATGACAAGTTGTTGTTACAATGCCACAGAAATACCTGCCCAAAGAAATTGCTTTTAAAACTTTTCAAGGAAAATAGAATGTTCTGGAACTTTTGAGTTTTTTCAGGAGTTAAGCCTAAGTTACAAAAAAAAAAAAAAGACATTGATGGTTTTTTTGCTTGGTGGAGTTTTATTTTGTTTAGTTGTTTCTGTTGTTGTTGCTGTTTGTGGATTATTAGCAATGGAGAATTGCATGAAAATATTTACACAGCTACTGAATCTTGGTATTTTGAATACACTTGAACAGTGCTGATATCTTAAAGGCCAGGACGAATGACCACAACCTAGCAAAAACCTCAGAATCTATTAATTTAGGTAAAAGTAGGACTAGAAAATAAAAATCTATCTACATCTTAACTATTTCAGAAAGTGGTTTGTGGCACTGAGAGTCATGGGTTGCTGTACTTCAAAGCAATTTATACTGCTATCTTACCAGTACAGCATCATGCCAAAACTAATTAGTTTTAAATAAAAGGACTTATTAGCAATGGGGTGTCACTGGGCTGTCATAACAATTAGTCTTCAACTTTTGAGCATCCTTATGTGGTACTACACTCATTATGTGAGCATCTGCTTGCATTCTGCTTACTGCAGCAAGCATGCCTTCAGAAAGAAGGGAGTGTGAAAGAATGGTGACATTTAGAGGATCAAAAGCTGAGATCCATACAGTGATAAGAGCCAAAATATCAAGCTCACTATCTTGAGTATGTGTTCAAAAACTCAGTGGAATTCACTTAGAAAAATTCTTACCTTTTTTGCGACTTGAAGCGCTAACTTTACTCAATGCTTGGTGTGGTCAAAATTTGCACAGGTTCTTCCCAGTCTTAATCCCATATTTAGATGAATGCTATCAAGAGCAAAGTAGGAATTCAATTTACATTTAATATACTTTGCCTCTCCAAGGAGACAGTCATTAAGCAGAAGCTGTACTGATGCAGTTTTCTTCGTTCTTGCTATTGAAATGTTGTCCTTGTTTGCCAGGCAGCAAAGGAATAATGCATCTAGTGATACTGTGTCACTATGCTGGTTGCATATGCTTTGAACATGAAATTGATATTAATCATGGAAGTCAATCAAGATATTTTTAAGCATTTCCTTCTGCTCTTCTGTGCTGTCAACTTGTTGGTTCAGAACCTGTGTGTCCATGAAGGACTGGAGAAAGTTCTGTACTTTCTACACAACCTCTCTAGGGTTTATGGGAATAATATGGATATTTTAATATCCTGTTGTTTGGGGTGTAATGACTCTATAAAGATGCTAAAAGGTGTTTCCACATTTCTTTTGCTACAAACCATTTCTTACCAGGGGATTTTGTTTGGTAATGGATGCCATGGTTGCATTTGTTTATCTGATCAGGACATCGTTAGTAAGCATTATGGGAGCATCTACAGAACTAGGGTCTACAAATCTTGATTTGCATTGGTAAGCCTGACACTGATCTTGCAGTGGCTTAGTGGTATGACTTATGTAAGCTTTGGAAGTAATGGAGCTGAGGTTTTCAATTATAAACTGTTACAAACTTTTAAAGAATTACTTAAATATGTATTCCTAGGATATCACAGAAATTCAGATTGTTACAGTCCACTGGGTATATACAACATGCTATAAAAATTTCAGTCAGACTTCATGGGGTAAAAAACCCTGTGAACAAAATGCTGTAAAATCATTAAGTGCCTATTGTACAAGATAGGAATATCTACCACCTTGAATATGAAATACAATCTATTGAAAACTCTTCCACTATGCAGGGAAATAAAGCACATAGAGGCTGTGGCCATTAACACGCTATGCATGACTCATTCCTAAAATCAATTAATTTTTAGCAATGTTGATTATAAATCACTGCAAATAGTATAGGATTTTCTACTTTCACTGCACCTGGGGAAAGGTATTTTTATGATGTAAATCTGAGGTTTAGCTGAAGTAAAATACAAAGTAAGGCATTTGAGTATGAAAATCCAACTCTAGTGTGGTTGAATTGCTGTAAACAATTTCAGGTTGTTTGTTTGTTTTTAATTAAAATAGGGTTTTTTCTTAAAATATACACCCACAAAAAAGCAAAATTGAAGTGTTACAGATGACTTGATTGTAAGTAATTATTCTGTCAGTGTTGCTGGCTGTCCATCCTGGAACATCATGCTGCCACTCCTATCTCGAAAAGATCTTTCAGTTGGCTGCTGTTGCAACATAGGCCTATTGATTTTATTTCACAATGACCATGTTAAAATCCAGGCAATATAAATTCACTAAAGATGAAAAAAAAAAACCCAAAAAATCTTTAGTTCCTTTCTTATATCCATCATTCACCTGACCCCCTCAAAAATCTTTACATTTTAAGACTGCTGTTGTAAAAGATATAGATGGGATCAATGCAATCTATTACATAGTTGTAATGTTAACAAAATAAGCTTCTAGTTTGCTGATGAGTGACCTAACTTATTCTGAGTTCTAAAAATGAGAAACAAGAGCTAAAAGCTAAATTGCATGATAGAAATGCACAGATTATGAATAAATTACATGGAAGCTCTTTAATCTTATGGTTCTATGGATAGAAGTGAAACAGAAGGTGTCATAAATCCTGATAAAGTAAGGATTCTGGTACTGTTTCATATGGCATTTTAATTTGTGTTTGATCTAGATGGATCAGGAAAGAAACAGCACAAAGCTGGTTGCAGAACTGTTCTGCATAATGACACAGTGGCTTACATCTGGAGTGAAAGTGTGTCATAAGGATTTTGCCTTGGTCTTAGACCTGGCTTTATTCAATTTTGTCATTAACATAGTGGGTGGTGAAAAGTAAATATTGCTTATCAGTTTTGTAGATAATTTTGCCATCTAAAAGTCTAATGAGAGTTGAGTGTTTAGAGGCTAGACTCAGAATTCAAAATAACATTGAAAAATGGAGAAGTAATCACCAAAAGCTGTGGTGAAACTTAGACAAATGAAACATCCTGCAGAAATCAGCAGAGACTAAATACAGACTGAGGAACAACTGGTTAAGTTGCCCAGGGAAGTTCTGGATGCCCCTACCCTGGCGGTGTTCAAGGCCACATTGAGCAGGGCTTTGTGCAGCCTGGTGTAGTGGAAAGTGTCCCTGCCCTTGCAGGGGGTTTGGAACTAGATGATCTTCTAGGTCCCTTACAACCCAAACCATTTGATGATTCTATGATTCTATAGTAGTATTCAGGTGCATGGGGGAGGGGAAGAGGGATTACAAACTGAAGATGGCTCTGTGAAATCATGTCAAGATGTAGGATGCAAAGTCTGGGTCATGGTTCGTTGACTGGAGGGTGGAAAATTTTGCACGCATCTTCAAAAAAGGGTGAAAAATCAATACAGAGAATTACAGTTATGGACACTCCATGTTAGTTTCCGGGGAAATCATTAAATCCTCCTTTAGCCTGGGTCTGGGGCCATGAAAAATAAGGTAGTGATTGTCAACAGTCAGCATGGATTTACCCAATGGAATTCATGCCTGACCAATCTGTTTGCTTTCTGTGATGAAATTACTGAATTTGTGGAGAAAGCAATGGGTGTTATTTACTTTGACTTAAATAAGGCTTTCAACACTTTCAGCACTGAGGGTTACATTCTGGATGGGTGGAAAATTAGCTGGATAAAAAGCTGGTTGGATAGTTGGAACCAGAGGGTATTGGTTAATGGGTCATGTACTAATTGAAAGCCTGTGACAAAGTGCCTCGGGTCTAACCTGGGGCCATCAGAGGTTGCACCTGGACTGTATTCAGAAGGGCACAGCGAGGAAACTGAGGGAGAAGGATTATCTCGCTTATATTCAGAACTTGTGAAACCTCATCTAGATGCTACATCCAGTTTTGGGCCCCTCAATGCAAGAAGGGCAACAATTAACTGAAGCGAGATCAGCAGAGGATCTTCAAGCTGTTCAGGAGCTGGAGCAGTTGCCCTGTGAGAAGAGGCTGAGAGATCAGAGCTTGTTTAGCCTGGAGAAGAGACTGCTTTGGGAGGATATAACAGCAGCTTGCCAACACCTGCAGGTGGGTTAGCAAGAAGATAGGGCTGGGCTCTTCATGGGCTTGCACTGTGGAGAATGAAAGGCAACAGGAGTAAACTGAAACAAGTGGGGTTCAGACTGGATATAAGGAAAAATATTTTAACTCTGAGGACAGTCAAACTGTGGAACAGGCTTCCCCAAGGGACTCTTTAGTCTTTGTTCTTAGATACACTCAAGATAAAGCCCTGAGCATGCTGGTCTGACCTCACAGTTTACCCTGCTCTGAGCTGAAGATTGGACAAAAGATGTCCTGATGTCCCTCCAGCCCGAGTTAGTCTGTGACTCTATATGTATTCTGGGAGACCATTTTTTATTTCTATTCAGCTTCAGTAATGCTTTTGTAATGTTTTGGTCATTATACTTTCAAAAATAAAAAGGGGAGACTTTTGCAAAAGAGCAACATATCTGGTCTGTTAAAAAAAATACACGACATGATACGACATGAGAGAACCTTTGAATAAGTATGGCTGTAAAGTCAGAGTAGATGGAATAAATGAGAAATCTTCAATTGACATAATAAAGGGGACAATAACTTGTCCAGATTTAGGACAAGTAGGGCATGAATTAAGTGATTGCTTATTTTATAGCAAGAAAGACTTGGATATAACTAAAAGTCTTATAATGGCAAAAATGCCAGTGAAATAGAGGAAGCATGAAGTCTTCATTACTAGAGACATTTAAGAACAGAAGCTTCTGTTAAAAACACAGAGTTTTCTGAGAGCAGAGAAGAGAAAATTTGAATATATTTTGTATTGTGCATGCATGGACTATGCTAAAATGATTTAAAGCTTTCCTGACTTCAAACCCCTATTGTCTGTGATATAACTGGGAGGTAATTTAAAAAAAAAAAGCCTTCAGACAGTGAGTGTGTCAGGATTTGTTCAAAGACTGACTTAGCTGTCAGTTTCACTACTTTTCTCTGTAAGATTTATGTCAAATCATGTTAAAATATAACAGTACATTTTCACACAGCTTTGAAAAAAACACTCAATCTTCTTTAAATTACAGCAACCCAAATTCTAACATTCACAGTGTGTATCTTTAAATACTTCTAATAAAACACTGATAAGGTGCCAGATTTTTTGCAGCTCATTAAAAGAGCGAAAAAGCAAGCCATTACCATTTTTCAAAGTTTGGTTATCTGAAATAGAAATAACAGCTGTAGTTGAAAGAGAGTTCATCCTCTGTTTTCTGACATAAAGAACAAATTTTCTGTTTCCTATGTGTGAAAATAGCAGTAGTCTACTCTGAAGTATATTCATTTTCAGCCTTAGGAAGAGAGTCAGGATAAGGAATGTAGTCTCTTCTCTCCACATGCTGCATCAGGTGTGCCTCCTGATGTAGCTCACTCCGTTGTCTTCTCTATTGTGCTACCTGGTACACTGAGAGCAAGGTTGCTTGAGACCAAACCATAACTCTTTTCTTGTGATTTGTTAAGGAAAGAATTTGAGTATTATTAAAATATGCCCTCTACGTTCAGACTTTTTTAATGTGTTATTTTGCTCCACAGTCCTGTTGTACCTTTTGCTTTCAGTCATAATTCACAGACCTCATTGTAAACAGATTGGAAGCAATAAAAACTCTTTTTAGTTGTAGACTATGTGAGTTACAGTGGTATTTCACTGCTTTGATCAAGTGATAAAGGCACAACAGTAAAAAGTAAAAATACTGTGTTAGTTTAGTTTGGTTTAATCTTCTGTCAGATGATTGTTATCAAGTATAATGGATGTGTGCCTGAACCAAGATGTCTCAGATGGTTTCTCTGAAAATACAAGCTTCTGCTAAGAAAACACCTCAATTCTTCCATGCTGATGGACAGCTGCTGCTTTTATGAGTCGGGATATTGGGGAGGGGGGAGTCCATGTACTTAATGCCTGATGACACTAGAATACGAATGTGTTCCATTGACATGCTTATTCTTAAGTGTGTCAATAATTGTATTTAAAGCTGTGGCTGATAAGATCTCACTATCTGAGATTTTTCCCTCACCACTGACAGTTTTAGATGAATACAGTCATTGGGGACAGCTTCACAGACTTTTCTATTGTAATCACCTGATCTACTTGCCATTAAGTGCATCATATTAGACCAAACTAGGGAATCTCCAATTTTTACTGAAGTCTTTTGTGTTATCTTGTCTGGCATACATTGTTGGATGTAAAGTTTGTGCTATAAATCACATCTAGATGGTCTGTTGCTTATTTGATTTAAGTAGCATTTTACATTGATTTATTTATAATAACAAACATGGTAAGGGCTCTCTAAATTTAAAAGCATTGTATATTATGACATAAAACACTAGGTTATATTATTATGCAAGTTGTGAACTTTGCAACTAAGGTAATTCATACTGTGGCAACAAGTATGTTCCAGGAAATTTAAAAGATTAACAAGCCAGTAAAAATGCTAGTTTGGATTGATTCTGGTTGTAATCTCACCTACCAGAAACCTTGTAATATGCAGTTCATTTTGCATCCCATAACTTATGATATCAAGATCAGATGGTCTTATTGACATTATGAGCTAGACAAGTGCAGTACAATGAAACATTATTAGCTGAAGACCACTTAGCTTGAGCTGACATATGGTGATTTGCATAAGCTCTGCTAAACTGAACTGGGCATTTACTTTTGTAATGTTTCCTCATATTTTTTTGCTGTGTTTTCATTACTGAGGGTGTGTTTTTAATTTCGGAATGCTGAAATATCTGTATCATGCTGAGCAAAATGTGTGCTTGCAACTGCTACAGATCTCTGAGAGAAATGCAAAATAATCTTTCTGTGAGGTTTTGGGGTATTGCTAGGGAGAATTATCTGATACTTCCCCTTGGCTCTACCTCTTATTTGAAATGGAAAGCTCAAACAGACCTCTACCCAAAAGCTCTTTATTCCTTAATTAAAAAAAGCAAACAAACAAAAACAAAACTTAAAGACAGAAAAGGAATATTGAAACTGTTTCATACCTTAGGTGAAAATACCTTCCTTGTACAGAATGTCAACTTAGAATTCATGTCTTGAATTTGAGAGAGGAGTAAAATGTTGTTTAGAATCAGAAGTCATATAAAATTTCACAATTGCAGATCAGCCTGGGAGGTGAAATTTTGAGTAAATTGAAATTGTCACAGTAGAAAATAAGCTTTTTGGAGTCCTAGTTGGAGTCATATCATATGCTTTTACACAGTGCCAGGATTCTTCAGGTGCACTCATACAGTTACGTAATGACTGATGATGAAACAAATGAAAGACAAAACTGGAAAGTAGAGCATAGAAATGCTCTGTGCTACAATTGCGTTCAATTATCCCAGCACTTCCTTAGCTGGAAATGAGGAATTGACTAGTGAGGCACTAGGAACAAATTAGAAGATACAAAGCACCTTTCTGCCACAATAATTTTCTATGAGGTATGAAAGGGTTCTTCTGTGACTGAGGCGAGGGCTGGACTAGAAAAGGTAAATACTGAGTTATGTGAAAGCACTAATACCATTATGAGGAAGTTTTATGCAGAAATCTAAATTTAAAAAGCATATATTAAATGAGCAATACAATAGATACCATCTCTGTTTCTGGATTCTCCTAGGTGGATCAGTAGGAAGTTCAAAATGTTTTGGGAACAAACATGCAAGCTTCTTGTGGTTTAACACTGCAGGCAGCTGAAAGCCACATAGCTGTTCTCCCACTCCCTGCCCCAGTGGGGTGGGGTTGAGAATCAGGAGGAAAAGGTATAACTTGTGGATTGACATAAAAACAATTTGATACCACAGAAAAGGAAGGGAAAATTATAAAGATAAAAGAATATACAAAACCAGTGATTCACAGTGCAGTTTCTCATGACCTTCTGATGAACGCCCAGCCAATACCTGAGCAGCTTACACTGCCCCCCCAGCCAACTGCCCCCAGTTTTATTGTTCAACATGACATCATATGGTATGGAATACCCCTTTGGCTAGTTTGGGTCACTTGTCCTGGCTGTGTCCCCTCCCAGCTTCTGTGTCCCCCTTCCCAGCTCCTGACTGTCAAGGCAGTATGAGAAGCTGAAAAGTCCTTGATTTAGTGTAAGCATTGCTTGGCAAGCAAATGATACTTTATTGTATTATCAATGTTTTTCTCATCCTAAATCCAGAACACAGTTATCATACCAGGTACTAGAAAGAAAATTAACTCTATCCAAATTGAAACGAGGACAACGCTTTAGAAAAAGTTGTCCCTACTTACATGATCAGCTGTTGGTATAAGTGAGAGTAGCAGATGTCTGTGGATGAAAAGAAGATATTGCACACATGAAAGGGAGGCAAGATAGCTTGCCATAGGAATGCTTTATTGTAAGCTTTAGAGAAGGGGGTTTTCTATTACAGTATTAAGTATTTTTCTCTCTACTGTGCATTCCTGCTTTCCCCCCATACATGTACAGATCAATTATAAGGTGCTTCAACGTGCCACTTCCAGTTGAGTTTATGATAGATTTTGATGTATTTCGATACACTTTTTGGTAACTTTATTATTTTATAAAATTTTGTAGGGTGTTCAGCTCTCTTTTTGGAAGGAAAATATTTGTTTCCTGATTCATCTGTGGTGGCAAAGGAGATAATAAGTTGGCACAAGTTTCAAGAAACTGAGATAACTAGGATTTGAGGATAGGTGTTGCATGCCTCCATAATACTGAATACATAATGCATAATTCTGAAGCATGTGCATGATTTTCTCTTAATCTCTCATAATGATTTTACAAATAACCTGCATAAAACCTTTTTTTCAAGCTATAGAGACAGCCTCTGGTATCTTTGAGCACTTTTAAAGAAAATCATTAATCAAATTAATGTTGTTCTTTGAAATCAAAACATGAAGTACAGTTTTGACAGCTTATAGAGCTACTATGTGAAATGTTTTTCCTGTCTCATGTATTTTTGGTATTATTTTTTTAGATAAGCAGAATTTCTGATCAGTTTATCAATTATTTGATATAGTTGGTCCTTCACAGAGGTATGATGCCAAATTTTCTCATGCACTTGGTAGTGTTGTTCTGCTTTTAAGACTTTACATAAATCATTGACATCTGTCTTTTCATATGTAAGGTTGCTTGCGTGCTGGGGGTTGTTGGGTAAGTGTGTGTAGGGAAGTGTGTGTTGGGGCAGGGCCAACATTTCAATATTAATATTCAAGACTGAAAAATATAAATATTTTCTCTGATTCAGAGATATAATTTGGCAGCTGGTTAAAAGAAGAGTTGAAAAGTCTGCTTGCACAAGTTTCAATATCTCATGTATTGGCCATACACAGGATTTTTTGTTCAACCTTAAAACATTATTTGGTGACAGAAAGTAATGATCTATGCAGTTAACTGTGGATATCGTTGTGCTGTGCTTTCACAGAATTTTGTAGCAGCAAGCTTGTTTTCTGTAATTGCAGAATTTAAGAATTTTCAAGTGTTTCGTAAATCTATGGTGGAAGTTTTTGTAGAATCTGTTGTCTTTACATGACTTTTTGCACTTGTCAGTCCACTATGAGGACTTGAAAAGTGACTAATGCACCAAATGTGGTAAGCTTTGTTACAATTACTGATAAATAATGCAAAATCATCTTTAGTCGACCTGTAAAATGTAAAAATATTCCTATTTTCAGTGGCTTTGCTACCATCATAATTATTGTCAAGACCCATGTTAAGAGAGAAGAGTGTGCAGTCTTCTTCTATTCCTTTCTGCCTGTCTTTCCTAAAGAGCTGTTCTCCATACATCGTGTTTTTACAGTTGTACAAGCTGTCCCACAGTATGAGTTGTAGCTTCAGTGAGGGCAGAGGTCTGCAACTACTTCCAGTTTTTTCTGTTTGTTTTGTAGGTTGTGCAAATTAGTGTACAGGCACTTCAGATGGGCACTTCCTATAGACACCCCAGATTAATCTGTGTTTTCATGGACAGTGCTAGAGTCACTTTCATTGCCACATATGCCCTTAGACTCCATCCAACCTGCAGGCTTTGGTCTGCATCCCCTGATGAAGCTGAATAAAAATACTAAATAAAAAACTTCATAATGATTAGTGAGCTTGTTGCAAAGATGTTCTTACTTGTTTCAAATATGTGGCTTTAGTCTCTCCCTGGCAATCCTTGCTCCTGGAGGAAAATGCTGTGATTGCGTAAGTTGAAAACATGAAAACATAAAAGAGGCACCAGAGTCTGTGGAGTATGTGCCATACCCAGGTTGCAAGTACACCCCACCATCTCAGAAAATAAAGATGGTCAGGAATATGAAAATGTTTAGCAAAGTTTAGTCAAGCTCTTATCAGTGATTTCTGTTTTCATTTTGTTTGTTTGTTTGTTTATTTTTTATTGTTCTGACCACATTCTATAGATTACAAGTAATATTTTCCGTCATATCTAAATTAGATTTCCATGTCATTTTCTGGATAATCTGCTTTTCTTGAAAACTCTCATCTTATAATGAGACCCAAAGGAAGCCTTTTACTTTTTCTCTTCTATCCCGTGATTCTGAAAATACCCTCTATGGTTTCCTCAGTAGCTTGCAAGAGCTGAAATCAAGCTTTAATTAGTGCTCTGAGCTTAGATGAAGATTTCAAGAAAGTTCTGTTAATGCTTCCATCCTTGAACTTCTAGACTCTACCAGAAGGAAGAGGGTTGGTATATGTTCCAAAGCCATGATCTGCACATAATACTCACAATTTTTTTTAATTGAAATACACTGTTACCTTTGTACAAAAAGCATTTTCTGTCAGTGTAATCGTTTTTCCTTATGCCACTTTCCATATGTGGGTTACAGTCATAAAACGCGTATCCAGGGTGTGCAGGGAGGATAAAATCATAATCTCATATTTTGTTTTTATTTTAGTGCAGCCCTTCATAAATCTGTTCTGCTATATTATGTGGATTATTTTTTTTTTTTTAATGATTAATACATTTCTTGAGGTCTTCTACAACAAATAAATGCTTAACTAGCAGTTAAAACTGCTTTGTGTTCAGTAGTAGTTCACATTTTTCCCATATTGATATGACAAGAGAATTCTGAGACTTTCTTAAACGAGTTTTGGCATCCTCCCCACAACACTGTAGGGAGCTGTATCTTACAAGCAGAAGGAAGAGAGGAATAGATTTAAAAAACTGTGATTCTCAAAACATAATCTTGACAATCAGATCATTAAGAAGGCATTGCAGTGAAAGGGTTTGAGAAGAAGGGAAGTCTTTGTAATTTATTTTAATGTGGGCATAAAGGGTGAGTGCAGAAGGCAGTTTTGGAGGGAAGAGGACTGTACAAGCTCTCTGTGTTGTTACTGGAAGAAATGTTTGTCCGTATCACTTTATTTCATTCTGAGACTCAGTATGGAGCATGATCTGGTTATGTGTTTTGGATTGAGATGCAAGAGTCCCACTGTTAAATGATCAAAGTCTTATCATATTGTAAATGCACATAAGCTGGAGAGGAGAAAGCTAGAGGAGTAAAAGGGAGATATAAAAGTCTATCTTAACTTCCAAAATCTGTTTGTCATGTTATACACTAATAATAATAAAAAAATTGGCAAAAGGTTGATGCCATTTGGCAAAACCTTATGTGGAAGATGTGGAGTGGCTGTTAAAGGTGGGAGGTATGCTCTGTGCGTATTGGTACCTTTTATGAGAATAGCTCTTTGATTGTCAAAATGGTATAAAAGAAAATAATACTGCAGCTCACTGAGCCAATCTAGGTATAAGAGACTTCACTGAATTGTGACAGTCTGGAACTAAAACTACATGCAAGTAATTGGTAATAGAATTTTAAATTGAATTTTTATTTGGTACATTTGTCTCTTGAAAGTATTTTCAGAAAAGATATTTGAAAGGTCAACATCTGGTGCTGCTACAATTACACAGACAAACTGATTTTTTTTCTTCCGTTTTGAGATTTTTTGCTAAGTCTTATGGAATTACCAAAAATAAAGAGTAGGTATAAATTCCACTCCATGCTTGAGTCCAGTTATTTTATGAGGCATTTTACATTACTTGCCTTATAGTCCTTAGAGTGGGATTTAGAAGACAGACCTCCATTACTGTAACTGCTGTTTTAGGTGTTGCTTGTTCCATGTTCCTCTGTTAACGGACAAATAAAATTATGTTATTTTGTAGAATATAAAATTCAACAATTCTTGAAAGCTCTTCTTATGACTTATTCTGCAGCCTGGCTATAAGACATTCTGCTGGACTGAAACCTCTCAAGCAAAAGTATTATATCCATCTTTCCCATGATTCATGCCAGTTCTTGGTCCCTTACCATGATATATAGAAGGGGCAGCAGTACTGTTCTCTCTTGGGACAATCAGTCTAAATGAAAGTTGGCATCATTGCTATGCTTGTGTGGAGCTCATTGTCTAAGTGTAAGTACATCATGTCATCTCTAGAAGTTTTCAGATGAAGGTAGACACTAAATTGTCCAAAGCATTTGAGGTAAATCTATATGACTGCAGAGGCATTTGGGCAATGTAATGGTTAAAAATGTACATTCTACCTGATTCGGGGTATTTATGCTTGGTTTTGAGAGTGAGACTGTTTGAGAATTCTTTTTAAATGCTGTCTTGTGCAGTGGCATTTGTTGGCTAATACAGTATACTTGGTCAAATATAATTGTAAGCTGTTCTTGGAGCCCACTTTCTATCTTGCTATATGGAATGTATTTTCGTTATACCTGTTTGTCACCTGGCTTTTATTGTTATTACAAAGGAAGAAGTATGCATTAGATAGGTTAGACAAAGAAGGAAAGAGAAAGCTAGGTAGAACAGAAACAAGGGAAGTGTCAAGAGCAAAAGTGAAAACGAAGTAAAAGATGGTACAAATAATGAAAGCTTTAGATTTACTGGGGTGGGGCAAGGGGTTAAGGAAAGCTCACAGAGGAAGAAAGGGACACCCAACACTTTCCAAAGCATTAGTTTTGACATTCATGTCTGTAAAGATTCTACTCAACTAACCTCTATCATGAAATGACACCTTAAGAAATGCTGTAAATGGAATTTACTGGGTGTAGTCATAATCCGGTTACAATCTGTAACTGAGTCAGGGACTGTTAATTATTGGTAAAGAGAATTAAGTTTCCTCATGACTTGATACCATGAAGTTGTTATCCCAGGTAAAGAAAATCCCAAACAAATACAGCAGAGATTAAAAAAAAAAAAAAAAAAAAGTGTTCCATCTCCCTTTTTTTGTAGATGCTTGAATAATGTAGTCTTGACTTTGCATGGGAATAGGTATGGGTGTTCTTTATATGACTTCAAAAGTAAGTAGGTTTTTAAAGTTTAGAATTCTCTTTTAATGTAGCAAACAAATGGGGTTTTTTTTTGTGGGGTTTTTTTTGGTTGGTTGTTGTTGATGATTTTTTTTAGAAAAGACCACAGAGCAGAAGAGTTAAAATGGTAGATTAACTGAACACTACATGCTGATTATGGCATTTTTCTATTTGTAATTGTAACATTAGAAAAAGCACACTGTAAACCAGTAAAGATGATGTGTTTAGATGTTTTTCTGCTTCTTTTGCAATTACTGAAGCTGTTGCTTTCCAAGCCAATGCCTTCTAGAAAATGTAAGATTTAGAGTACTACTGTGATTTGCTGGAAAACCAGTTGTGAAGTCACAGAGCCCATATTGAGACATCAGATCAGGAAATAAATTTATTAAAATAACAATTGATAAACATATATGCTGGAATTGCATGTGAGACTGAATCAGACCTGATTCCACTTTTCTGGTACATAAATGTTTATTAACAAAACAATTTTTCTCATACATTTCTAGTGATTTCACCATATGTGAACATATAATCTTACTGTATTTCTAGTAAATATAAAAGTTTTCTTATCTCTGTCATTGTAGCTAATTGGGTTATTTTTGTTAGAAACATTTAGTTCTCATTTTATTACTGCTGCTTCTGGTTTATATCTATCACAAATAATTATTTAGATGAAAGTATGTATTTCAGTGTGAACAAACATATGCTTTTCTTTTTTTCTTGTCTCTGGGATTTCATATATGTAAATTGTTTTCCACCTTCTCTTTGAATATTTTTATCACCAGGAAACAGAATTAGGTGCAGTACCATAATCAATCCTCTAAGGTAGTACTACAACAAAAAACAAAATCCCCTTACAAACAAACAAACAAACATCTTGGTGCAAGAGTCTAATTTCCTTTTGTCTGGCATGATGTTCTTATAAGAAGATAAGCTTAAGAAGAATACAGAATTTCAAAACTGTTACAATAGCAGCTTCCAGTATGGTTAGGGAGTGCCTAATTCCCCAAATGGCTGCACTAGGACAAACAGGTACCCAACCACCTAGGCTCACTGCTCCAATAGGCCAGGTCAGAAAGTGCCGGATTGTATCAGCCTGCTGGACTTGCTATGTTGCACCTGCTGCAATTGTAATTAAAGCAAGAACAATGTTGGCTGATGCTGTTGTTGCAGTGTGGCTCAGTGAACCCAGGTATCTGCATCACCACAAGCAGGCAAAATACTTTTGCTGTCTTTATCAGAGAAGTTCTAAGTGTGATGGCTTTAGCCAAATATTGTTCAAAATATTTTATTCAGACCTGTATTCCTCTTTCCCGTGACTTTTTATATACTTACTTCATTTGAATTTCCATAGCACACTACAAAATATATTCAACATTTGGTCTTTGAACTTTGTTCAAGGGAGCATCCTACTACCAGAGAGTGTTGTAAGCTTATGGTTTCCTGAAAAAAACTGGGGGAAATAAGCAAAAGCCACCCAAAGCAAAATATCCTAAAATACAATTTTACACACAAATACATTTTTACAGAGTTCAAAACTTGGAATATGAAAAAGGAAGAAAGCTTTATAGCCTGTGCCATATGCCAACAGAGTTGGGTTAGCATAGTGTTCAGTAAGTTTTAATACACAGTTGAAGATCCTTTCTAGAAATTCCCGGTTCTTCAGCCTGAGCTGACTTCTATTTTGGCAGTTAGTTTCCCGTCTCAACTACAGAATGCAGATACGTCCAGAGGTAGTCTTTCAAACTGTGCTCATTCCTTGAGGAAACATTTTTAAATAAAAAATAGTGTCACTCAAACCTCCTCTGGAAACTGACACAAAGGTGTATCCTATGCACTTCTTGTTACAGGCCTGTAATGAAAAAATAGGGTTTTCTTTCCTAGGGCATTTTCATTTTTCTGTAGATCCAAGAAATACTAAGCATATAATGAGTACTGATTGCAACTTCTTGGCCAATTTTTTTCCTATTAATAGCAACAAGGAATCCAAATGGTTCCATGTTACACTGCATACTGTATGACATATGTATATAGTAATATGGGAAAGCAAAAGCCCACCTGGAGTTGGATTTGGCAGGAGATGTAAACGTCAAACTAGAACAGCTTTTATGAGTACCTGAATAGCATAAAGAACACAGCAGAAAATAAAACACAGCATCTGGGAAGCTGCTGACATAGGCTGTGTCTAAGGCAAAGATACTTAATGCCTTTTTTCCTTAGTCTTTGCCATAGAGATCAGCCATCAGGAACCCCAGGTCCCTGAAACTGGAGAGAAAAGTCTGGAGCAAGGAAAACTTGGCCTCAGTGGTGGAGTACCAGACTCTAGAGGGAGCACTTAAAAAAACTAGGCATATACAAGTCCGTGGGGTTTGATGGGTTATATCCATGTGTACTGAGGGAGCTAGCTGATGTCATTGTGAGGCCACTCAGTTATCTTTGAAAGGTCATGGTGATCATGAAAGGTTCCTGTAGACTGGATAAGAGCAAATGTTACTTGTCTTCAAGAAGGCCAAGAAAGAACTGGAAAAATTGTTCAGACTCACTGTAGTCCCTGGAAACCATTTCTAAACATGAAGGAGAAGCAGGTGTTCAAGAGTAGTCATCATTGACTTATGAATGAGAAATCAAGCTTAAACACCTTGATAGCCTTCTACAATGAGGTGACTGAGTGGACAAAAGATAGAGGAGCAGATATTTTTACCTCGACTTTTGTCTTCGACACTATCTCCCATAACATCCTTAGAAAAGCTAAAAAAAGTGCAAATCAACTAAGTGGGCAATGAAATGGATTTAATACTGACAGAATAGCCAGGCCAGGAGGGTGGTGATCAGTGGCACTAAGTCCAGTTATAGTCAAGTCACTAGTGAAGTACTCCACAGGTCAAGGGTAGAGCCAGTACTGTTTAACATCTTCAGTAATGAGCTGGTTGATGGGGCACAATGCATGCTCAGCAACTTTGCAGAAAATACAAAACTACGAGGACTGTCTGGTACACCAGATAGTTGTGCTGCTATTCAGAGGGACTTGGGACTGAAGAAAGGGGAAGAGAGGAACCTCATGACATTCAACAAAGCAAAAGTCAGAGTCCTGCATCTGGGGAGGAGTAGGCCCAGGCACCAGTACATACTTGGGCTCATCACCTTGAAAGCCTCTGCAGAGAAGAACCTGCCACTGTGGCAAAGGCAACCAATAGCTTTTCAGACTACATGGAAATGTTGCCAGCAAGTAGAGGGAGGTGATCCTTCCACTTCTGCTCAGCACTGATCAGACCACTCTGGGAGTCATGCATCCTGTTCTGGGCTCCCCAGTTCAAGAAAGATACGGACTTAACCGAAATGAGTCTGTTGAAGGGCCACAAAGATGTATAAGCATCTAGAGAATTTGACATAAAAGGAGAGACTGAGAGAGCTAAGACTGCTTTGCATAAAGCAGAGAAGACTCAAGGGGATCTTATCAACTTGTGTAAATACCTGATAGGAATGAAGGATAGCGAGACAGAAAGTCAGTGATAGCTAGTAAAAGGACAAGAGGAAATGGACACAAATTTTAAAATGTGAAGATCTTATCTGAACACAAAAAATTCCATGATTCTGTAGAAACAGCTGTACAGCCCCAGAAAAAGAACATAAAATCTTGCATATGTGTCCAGGTGCTTCCTCATCATACCATTATTACTTCAGTGTAATCCAAAACAGAGGTCTCCTCTACAGTACAGATCTGGCACCCAATAAGTAAGAACTTGGCAAACTCTGATACATTGTAAAACTAAAAGTCATTGACATAAGGAAGAACCACAACCTATGTTTCTTCATTTATTGCTATAATAAATTGATACTTTATTGCAACAGTAAAAGATGGAGCCGTTGCTCCATCTACATGTTGAAGACAGAAGAAAAGCTGAAATATTAATAAACCTATTCATGGTTTATAGTGTTCCTGCCCCAGAAATCTGGCCAAAGCTTCAATCAGTCTTGTACATAGGAAGAAAACAACCAAAGAGTTATTCCTCTCTAGTCTTGTTAGGGTAAAGTTTCTGTTGTCAGGAGCGGTCTAAAATCAAGGATAGCAAGAGCAGTTAGTGTGTGTCCAGCTGAAATACAAGTGACACATACTGATGCAGCACATGTATATAATTACATTCATTGTAAGGCTGTTTTGCTTTGTGTATCTTTATTGCATACAAATCTAAAACCCCCATGGTTAGTTAATACGGGATTTACATTTTCTCTTGTCTTTTTCATAAAATGTACACACAAGCCATAGTTGTGAAAGAGATTTGGTTTTTACCATGACAAGTAAATGCCATGGAATTCCTTTTTAATATTGTTCCTACCAGAGCCTTAAATGGAAATTGTAGATCATTGCTTCATTGAAATAAAAACAAAACAAAAAAATGCTATAACTTTCAGTCTAGGATTTAGACAAAGGATCTGAAAATTTCATGTAATCTTCAGCAAGTTACAAGCAAAGAATGAAAAAATGAAACAACTGCAAGATGAGAGCTTGAAAATAAATCAGAATTAATTATGTGAACAAATGAATGGATTGACTAAATTTAAAGACACAATTATATGACAAATTATGCTGAAAATTAAATTGCTCACTGAAATAGAAGCAGGTCCCTAGAGGCTGCCTATGTTGTGCAATACTGTCATGAGAAATACCAATATAAAAGGGCTTTGTTTTACTCAATAGGTTTATGTATATGGAGAACCAGTTTGATTACTCTGCTGACTGAACTTTTGGTAATTTTTGTGGCTTGTCTTTTAGCATTGAAATGCCAGCACATGAGTTTGAGAAAGTAGGATGGGTAATTAACAGGATTCTTGACTAAATACACATTCATTTGGTGAAACTTGCTATTAAAGGTGAACAATGTAGATGCCCATTATGACATTTTAACTTATACTTTCCAGGGCTCAGCTAAGCATACACACTTCATATTGGATAGTGCTTTTAAGAAATCTAAAACCTGTCAATGGACATGGTAAATATTCTGAAATGTAAAGCATTATTTATGTACTCTGTTAGATACAGTAATATAGTCCTAATGCTACCAACTCTGCTTAAAATAGATCTTTTTCAGATTAAGTGTTTTGTTTTTTTTTAGTACCTTTGCATGCTTGCATATGTAGAGAGACCCAGAAACTTTCTGATTAAATGTGTTTATAGCTGAATTGGAAAAGTGTTTGAGGAACAAATGCATCATAATCTGTGTCCCTAAATTGCATTGCTGTTTCTGTCTATGGTTATGTATTTTTGTTTTCTTCTTAATATATGTTAATATGCATAAATGTGTAATGTTTAGCTATATGTGTATCTGCATCTGAGTACCTTTGTTTCATAAAAATGATAGAAGGCAGGAAAAACGCCCGAAGCCTGTAATTAGTGACTTTGAAGCAGTAATAAGAATGTAAATGAAGCAGTCTTGTTGACTGTCTTTATAAGAAACATGAGAATAAAAATCAGTCATGGTGAAATAATGTGAAGATGAAACCTCTAGGAAAGTAAAATCTGTTTTTTGAGCTTCTGAGTGAGTATATTGTAAATAGGTGTGAACAACAAAATTTGCAGCTGTTAAGCAGTAGCTGAATTTTCCACTAACCCTTAGTTACCTGGTTACATTTTGGTATATCTTGTGATAATGCTGTATCTCAGATCTTGGAGAACAGCAGAATAAAGGGAAGAAGGATTCACAGTCTCAATGACAGTTTAGGTTTCTACAGAATAGGAATTATCCATTTGATGTGTTCTTAATATTTTCCTCTTCCAACTTAAGTTTTCTTTTGCTCTGGATATCAGATTCCAGCTGTCCTTTCAGATTAGGTAAGAGAAAAGAAAGAAATAACGCATGAGAAGGACAGGCAGAAGGAAGATCTTCAGGAACATTGTCTGCCACTGTTACAAGGTGTGTCTGATGCTATAATGAAGGTTTCAGATGAGATTCAGCAAAGGAGACAAGAAGATAAGAGCTCTTCCAGCTCCATAAAAGAGTTCTCTTGAAATGTAGATTGTGAGGATTGTAGTGTTTGGGGAACCAGTTTGGTTTTTAATTAATAATGAGTTTGGGCACAGCTCAGTTATAACTGTTTCCTTTGAAACTTGTTCTGTACTTGAAGACAAGCTTACAACTGTAGCAGCTAGAAGTTTCTCTTAGCTTTAAGTCACATATACAGACAATTACTTGGCAAAACAGTTTTGTTCCAAGTCTCGTGTAATTGACAAAAGGAAGTAGCTGTGATGTCTAATGTGCTTTAAACAATCTTGGGACTGAGCTACTTTTACTAAAGGCATTAAAATAGGCATTATTAGTCAGTGTTGTTGATTGAAGCATGATCCTTGGCAGTTCTTGTATACCGATCTCTGGTTCTTCTTAGCCTAGCTCAGCTTGGTTATGTCAGATATAAGTCAGAGGAATTATTCAGAAGTAAAATTTGAAATACATTAGTTCTGTTGCAGGGTGAGTAAGAAGTTTATATCTGAAAATTTACAGTAAGGACTCTTTATGGCACCTAAGTAAGACAATTATTTGACCTTACTCAGAAGCTGCAGTTTAGATGCATCTGATTATACCTGAGGAAAAATAAATTGAGATAAGAATGATGAGGGTAAAAGCACTGAATATAAACCAAACCAAAACAACAACAACAAAAAAAAACACCACAAACAAAAAAAAACTAACAAAAAACCCTCACATAACCACCAAAAACCAGTTCATTTTTTAGTAACTCAGTAGCTTGAAATATGCAAGATGTGCAGGTTTTAGTTCACTGACATAAGAGTGAGAAAAACCTCTGTTATTTCTGTCTCATAAGTTCTCATAGCCCTTTAACATTGATAATGGCTTCTGTTTCTTTCCAACCAACACAGATTTATAGTAAACCATGGTAGAGCCAAAAACTTTTACCAATTCCATGAAGAAACCTTTTCTTTGTTTATTTTTTGAGCAGTTTCAGATTACACTAGAAGTAATGTATGACTTACATGAAATAAAACACTGTGTGATAGTATAATTAAATGTAGTGACAGCAGCCATGGGTTTGCAACAAGTCAGCCATTTTATAATGATGCTTCTATGTGGATTAAGTACTTTGTAATTCTGAAAAAATTATGCTAATGCAAGCAAACACATCAGTTTTCTGGATCATAATCACAGGAAGCATAAGTAAGAGGAGGGCATAATGCAATTTATAGCTGAGCAAGGAATTGCTGTCTGAGTTTCTTCCTATTCTCATGCAATCTATAAAAAAGGAGTCACAGCAAATATTATAGTCTTGCTTAATTTTCTTTTTGATCAACATATACCTGACCAACTGTAGCTGTGAAAACAAGCTATGCCACTTAAAATGATATTGCACTGAATAAGGAGTATTACCTTTCCATGAAGGACTACACAAAAGGAAGGATTCTGTCACCTGGCACTTGATTGTGTTGCAAACTTCTCTCTAGGATATTTTGGAGTGCTTTAATGTCACGGTTTGGGCCTACATTCAAAATATTCATATTTTAAGTCTGTAACCTGGTAAAATTATCAGTTCTGTTGAATGCTAGAGAGAATGCTAAGTGGTATTTTCAGTATCAAATTGTTCTGAGACTGAAGATGAAGCCATATAAATGGAAATGAGCTTATACACATACAAAGTATTTTTTTGCACTGGATAGATACATAGAGCACAACTTCTCTGACATGTGCAGATCTCTTTCTGGTCACATATCAAAAATCTACTGAAATTATACTTGTCTTCCTGCAGCAGTTTGAGTTGTGAATGCAGAACCAGAAGGAACCATTAAATCATTTATTCTCACACATGAACAGAAACAAGAATGGGTTTCTGGAATGTTTTAATTATGGGTACTTTTATCTCTGACAATATTTCATAGGAAGAATAATGTCCAGAATAACTATATGATGTGCTGAGGTTGGATTTGTCTGCAAAAAATAATGGGGCATATGCAAACTACCCTGGAGCACCTAGATTACAATATTGCAGTCTATTTATTCTTGATGCTTGCCTGACTATAAATCCACATCTGACTATTCTGTCTCCCATCAATATAAACTGAGGTTTAAGGCAGAGTTTCCAGGAGGATCTGTTGCATGATCTTCCCAGGCACAGAGGTGAGGCTGACAGATAGTGGTTCCCAAGGTCCTCCTTTCTACCCTTTTTAAAAATACATCAAATGTTTCCCATTTGTCATTCTCCTGGGCCTTCACCTGACTGCCATGACTTTTCAAGTCTTGGCAAGTGCATCAACTTATTCCCTCAGGACTATAGGATGCGTCTTGTCAGGTCCCATGGACTTGTGCACTTTCAGGTTCCTTACATGGTCATGAACCCAATCTGCTCTTAAAGTGGGATGGACTTTGCTCCCCCAGTCCCTGCCTTGGCAGTCCATCCACTCAAGTGGTGTGGGAAGAGAAGACTGAGGCAAAAAAGTGGTTGAGTACCTCAGCCTTCTCCTGGTCTGTTGCTGCCAGTTCACCAGTTGTGTTCGTCAAAGTATATGCTTTCTTTAACCTTTTTCTGGCTGACATACCTGTAGAAGCCCCTCTTAGTCTTCTTTGCATCCCTTGCCAAGTTCAGCTCCAGCCACATTTTGGCCTTCCTGACCTCATCCATACACAACCTGGCAGCATCCCTATTCTCTTCCCAAGGTAAGGAAGATAATACACAATAACGATATTAAAACACTGATAAGAGACATTTTTTATTCTATACTTTATATCTTCAGAACTTACTTTAAATTTTTAGTTTGGGGGAATTACTAGATTCCGTTTTTCAGTTAGCAGGCTTATATAAATTAACATCTTCATGTCTCTGAGGCAGATTTATACCAGGTAATGAAAACCAAACTTCCGTATAAATGATCTCTGAAATGCAGTTCACCTTTTTAATGCTAGTCAAAGCTATGCAGATGTGGTGGTTCAAAAAATACAGGTATTGACGACTATATTGTATTTTATAATTTTACCTGTGCTTAGTAAAAAAACTCTAAAGTCACGAAACTACCTTTCTTTGGCTTGTCCATTTATTTCTGGGACAAAAAGTAATTTTCCCCACATCATCTAACTTGAATTATGCACAGACAAAATGGTCACCAGTACTAGTTTTGCACAGAATTGTATACATTATTTCTGCATAAGTCATATAGATGTTTAGTATAGGTTCACCTATTGAAGCATATATTATAATCAATGTCTTCATGCCTTCTTAAAATTGGAAATAACAAGAGGAGAGCTTTTTGGAACAGTGGTCCATTAGCCACTGTTAAGTAGCATAGTTCTTCTGATTTCACTCATATACTGCCTGTGGTTTGCATTTCCTCTTCACATTAAATTTCTTAGAAAAAGAAAAGGAATGTAAGTTATGAGGAAGTTATATGAGAAATATGGGTGTGATTCAGAAGGTTTCCGCTGCCTTATTAGCAGGATATTCTGAATATAAACTTCCACTGAGTAAAGGTTTGAATATTTTTTGAAGAAGCTCTAGGAAAATAATTAGAAAATGGGGAATGGGGAGCGCTTAAGGAGAAAAACAAAACCAGCAGCATTTGAACCCATCAGTCTCAACATATTTTAGCTGGAATAAGGGACCTAGTTCTGTTCTGATAATGACAGGGACATCAAACAGTAGAACAACACTGATGTACAGCAAATCCTCAAGAAAATCTCCATACAGCTAGGCCAACATGGTGTTAGTTCTTCCAGTCTCCCAATCAAATTTTACTGCCTTATGATATCAAGGGAATGGCATAGTTCTGAAATTGCCTGGTAAAAGTCTGCCTGGTGCAAGTTGGGAAAGATACACTGAGTGGAGTTTCTCAATGCCTTTACAAAGTGGTCTAGTCTCATTGCTAAAAAGTTATTTGACACTATTGCAAAGATAAGTCAGAGAAAGGAAGTAAATTACAGGGAACGCATCAGCTTTTAGTGACAGAACTATTTTCCACTGGGGACCTTCACTTTCTCAGATGCAGTACCTGGAAAAGATAAGAATTTAATTCCACTGCTAAGGGTGCAGTTAATAATACAGATAATAATTACAGCAGTGAAGTTAATGATCTCATTTTGTGCAGGCCTAGATACTGTAAAATGCTACTGACTATTACCTGGATATATCAGATACTCAGTAATGGAATTTCCTTACACTTGTCACTGGTAGAAGGAAGAAACACTGAAGACAAACTCAGGTTTTTAGTACAGAAATTATATTTTGACCATAAAAGCAAAATCACATGGACAATAACATTTTTCCTTTATACATGTAGTTTCAGGCTTATTAACAAATACAAGTCTTAATCCTGTTTTGGGACCTGCAGCTGTAGAGTACCCTGTGCCAGGGGAGGTGACTGTTCCCAAAGCAGCCCAGGACTGTGGGAAACCTGTGCTGGAGCAGTCTGTTCCTGAGGTACTGCACCTGATGAGAGGGACACATGTCAGAGAGGTTTGTGAAGGACTCTCTCCCATGGCAGCGACCTTGTGGGGAAGCAGAGCAGGACTGTAAGGAATCCTTCTCCCTGAGGAGGAAGGAGCAGCAGAAGACAACATGTGACACACTGACTCTAAATCCCATTCCCTGGCCCTCTGTGCTGCTGAGAAGGAGGTAGATAAATTTGGAACAAAGTAATTTGGGCCCAGGAACAAGAGAGTGCTGGGGGTAATGTGTTTAAGCTGTGCTTTTTTGTTCTGTTTTTGTCTTGTGTGCATTCAATTAGTGATAAATTAAATTGTTATTTTTTCTCCAAGTTGAGTCTGTTTTGCTCATGATCGTAATTAGTGAGTGAACCCTCCTTGTCTTTGCCTCAGCCCATGAGTTTCTAGTTGTTTTTTGTCATCCCCATTCCACAATGGGGGGTGGGGTGGGAGAGGGGTGGTCTGAGTGAACAGTCACATGATTCTTTGTTGCTGGCCAAGCAGCTACGTGGTTCTTTGTTGTTGGTTAGACCTTAACGATGACAGAGTGAAAGCAAGGACATTTAGCCTGAAAGAAGCACAAAGAAGTTCTCTGAGCAGCCAGGGATCAGGTTGTGAAAGCTAAAGCCCTGATATAATTAAACCTGGTAAGAGACACCAAGGGCAAGCAGCAAAGATTCTGTAGTTATGTCAGTGATAAAGACCAGAGAAAATGTGGAACTTCTCCAGGAAGAAGCAGATTTGGTTACCTGGGATATGGAGAAGTCAGAGGTACTCAATTACTTTTTTCCTCAGTCTTGACTGGCAAGTGCTCACAACAAACCATCCAAGTCACAGAAGGCAAAGACAAGGACCAGGAGAAGGATAATCCACCCATAGTAGGAGAAGAGCAAGTTTGAACCTGCAGGTGCACAAGTCTGTGGGACCTGACAAGTTGCATCCATAGGTCCTGAGGGAGCTGACAGATGAAGCTGCAAAGCCACTTTCCATAGTATTTGAGAAATGGCAGACTGGGGAAGTTGCCACTGACTAGAAATAGGGAAAAGCCAAATTTTCAAAAACGGAAAAGGAGAAGACCTGGGGAACTACAGGCCAGTCAGTCTCACCTCTGTGCCTGGCAAGATCAAGGAGTACATCCTCCTGGAAGCTATGCTAAGGCACGTGGAACTCAAGAAGGTGATCTGAGACGAGAAGCATGGCTTCAGTAAGGGCAAATTGGGCCTGACAAATTTGGTGGCCTTTTACAATGGGGTCAAAGCATCGGTGGACAAGGGGAGAGGAACTGATGTCATCTATTTGGATTTAAGCAAAGCGGTTGACACTTTCCTGCGTGAAATCCTGGTCTCTAAATTAGAAAGACATGGATTTGATGGATGGACCACTCGGTGGATAAGTAACTGGCTGGCTTGTGACACTCAATCAATGTCCAAATGGAGACCTGTGGCATTCCAAAGAGGTCAGAATTGGAACCAGCTGTTTAACATCTTTGTCAGTGACATGGACATTGGGATTGAGTGCACCCTCAGCAAGTTTGCAGGTGACACCAAGCAGTGTGGTGTGGCAAAGACACTGGAGGACAGGGAGGCCATTCAGAGGGACCTTGACAGACTTGAGAGGTGGGCCCATACCAACCTCATGAAGTTCAACAAGACCAAGTGCAAGGTCCTGCACCTGGGTCAGGGCAATCCCAAGAACAAATACAGGCGGGGCAGAGGATGGATTGAGAACAGACCTGAGTAGAAGGACTTGGGAGTGTTGGTTGATGAAAAGATCAACATGAGCTGGCAATGTGAAGTTGAAGCCCAGAAAGCCAACCGTGTCCTAGGCTGCATCAAAAGAAGCATGGCCAGCAGATCAAGGGAAGTGATGCTCCCCCTCTACTCTGCTCTTCTGAGACCCCACCTGGAATACTGCCTCCAGTTCTGGGTCCCCAGCATAAGAAGAACATGGACCTGTTGGAGCAAGTCCAGAGGAGGGCCACAAAGATGATCTGAGGGCTGGAGCACCACTCTTATGATGACAGGCTGAAAGAGTTGGGGTTGTTCAGCCTGGAGTAGAGAGGGCTTCAGGGACACCTCATAGTGGCCTTCCAGTACTTGAAGGGAGCCTCCAGGAAAGGTGGGGAGTGACATGTCACAAGGACATGAAGCAATGAGACAAGGGGTGATGGAAGAGTTTAGTTTTAGACTGGACATTGGGAAGAAATACTTTATTGTGAGCGTGGCTAGACACTAGAACAGGTTGCACAGGGATGTTGTTAATACGCCCTCCCTAAAAGTGTTCAAGGCCAGGTTCGATGGGGCTTTGAGCAACCTGGTGTAGTCAGAGGTGTTCTTGACTATGCAGGGGGGTTGGAAAGATCCCTTGCAACCCAAGCCATTCAGTAATTCTGTGATTCTTCAGAAACTCCTAGAAGTTCTCAAGGTATGTTCAAGGATTATAAATGCTGATATATGGAAGCATATTAAATAATACTTCTTTTTTTTTTTTTTTTGGTTGTCTGTATTATTAAAAGATAGATGTTAAGGTCCATGATAAATGCCTTTCCTGACATACACCAAAACTTTTGGATGTGATTCTTTGAGGGGAAAAAAAAAGTTATTTGGAATCCTGTAATTTCTGTATGGATAAATAAGACCAGAATCCTACCTAGTGCAATATGCTCTGGGCAAAACCAAGCTCTCAGGACTATGTATCTGGTTTAGAAAGACATGAAATTACATTAAAAATCACAAGACAGAAAGTTAAAGAAATTAAATAGACATTGCACATGCATACATATTTTACAAGTACCAATTATTAAGCGTTACACATGCTTTAAAATATAAGCTTTAAAAGAAAGGGCAGAGTTACTGAATGTCTTTTTTGTTTTGCTCTTCACTGCTGGAGTCAGTCTTCATGAATCCCAGACCTTGGAGGTAAGAGAAAAGGTCTGAAGAGAGGAAAACTTTCCCTCGGTAGAGGAGGACTGATCTAGAGACCACTTAGTCAAAATGGACCTCCATAAATCCGTGGGCCCTGATGGGATCCACCCTCTGTGCTGAGTTCTGAGAAAACTGGCAGATGTTATTGATAAGCCACTCTCCATGATCTTTGAAAGGTCGTGGAGAACAAGAGAGGTGCCTGAGGGCTAGAGGAAAGCCGGTGGTACTCTCATCTTCAAAAGGGGCAACAAGGATGACCCAGGAAACTGCAGACTGGTTAGTCTCACCTCTGTCCCTGGAATAGTAGTGGAGCAAATAATTCTGGATGTCATCTCTAAACATGTAGAAGAAAAGAATGTTATTGAGAATGGTCAGCATGGATTCACCAACGGTAAATAATGCTTGACAAATCTGATAGCCTTCTATGGCATCTTAACTGGCTGGTTAGATGAGGGGAGAGGAGCGAATGTTATCTACCTTGACTTCAGCGAGGCTTTTTTTATCTGTGTCTATATGTGAGATATATAGGTTATCTATATATATATAATATGAATATTTTGTTTTGCTGAGTGCAAGTGACCAGGTGCTGACAGCATTATATGTGGCTGCAGGGACAGCCCTTGTGAGGAGCAGCCTAGACTGCCTCATACTGGACATGGCCAGTTCCAAGGAAAGGCCTTGGGCAGGAAGAGGGAAATGTGTAAGAAGGAAGGAGCAGTGAAGAGGAGCTGTTGTGGACTCACCACAGCTCCACCTTTCCCATCCCGTGTGCTTGCGGGGAGAACTGTTTTAACGGGAAACTCTGTTTTAATGAACAGTAAATTAAATAGATTTTTAGTAGGTCAAGAGAGGTTCTCCTCCCCCTCTATTCTGCATTGGTGAGGCCACATCTGGAATATTGTGTCCAGTTCTGGGCCCCTCAGTTCAAGAAGGACAGGGAAGTGCTTGAAAGAGTCCAGCGCAGAGCCACAAGGATGATTAAGGGAGTGGAACATCTCCCTTATGAGGAAAGGCTGAGGGAGCTGGGTCTCTTTAGTTTGGAGAAAAGGAGACTGAGGGGGGACCTCATCAATGTTTACAAATATGTAAAGGGTGAGTGTCAAGACGATGGAGTTAAGTTTTTTTCAGTGAAGACCAGTGATAGGACAAGGGGTAATGGATACAAGTTGGAGCATAGGAGGTTTAAGATGAATATCAGGAAAAATTTTTTTACTGTAAGAGTGACAGAGCACTGGAACAGGCTGCCCAGAGAGGTTGTGGAGTCTCCTTCGCTGGAGACATTCAAAACCCGCCTGGATGCATTCCTGTGTGATGTGCTCTAGGTGACCCTGCTCTGGCAGGGGGGTTGGACTAGATGATCTTTCGAGGTCCCTTCCAACCCCTAGGATTCTATGATTCTATGATTCCCTAAGTCAGGAATGTTTTTCATATTATGGTAACTGAAAAGGGATTTTCATCTAAACCCATGAGCTCTTCCATCTTATTTCTTCCACCTGTTCTGTTGAGGTGGAGGAGTGAGAGATCAGCTGGGTGGGTGTCTGGCAGCTGGCCATGGTCAACCCACCACATCAATGTAAAGAAAACTAGCAATGAGAATATAAATATTGATCTGACAAATGTTTTAAAGGATCATTTTAAAATACTAATTAGAATAATAATTTAATATGCATGCTTTAAGTGATGATCCTAGGTCATCTGTTTGCTGACCGGTATCTCTTGTTTGAACCCTAAAACTAGTATGGTACGGTAGGTGTGATACGGTATGGTAAACATAGGTGTGCTGTGTTCTGAAATTTAAAATAGAGAAAACAGAATGAAACTGTAAAGTAGCGTTATTTTTACTTACAACACATTTAAATCTTCTGGTTGTCTTTGTGAACAAGGAAATACAGCAGAATTCCATGCTTTCTATAGCTACTAGGAACGTAATGAATGTATTCATTAATTGTATGACATTTTAATCAAAATTAGTGCTGTATAGTATGACAGTTAAGTGCACATAAATTTTAACAAAAACAAGTCCCCAGCAGTAAAGCCAAAGCTACAATGAGAGATTAAAACAGTTCTTTGACCTGCTGATCTCTTGAAAATGAATGTTTATAAAATAACTCTTTTGTACATATCAAGAGTCTGGTCTATAAACCTCCATGTTACAGATAAGACAGTTTTTTGCTGTTGTATTTTTAATTCATGGGTAGACCAGGCAGTGCACATCCAAGGCCCACTCTCACATACTGTCATTACTGGATAAAGCCTCACAGCTAGAAATAGTTACACTGAAAATAAGGTCATAGCTCAGCTTTGCCTGCAGTGGCTTGCAACCAGAACAAAGAGCACATTCAGTGATTCTGAAGATGTTAAATGATGGTATAACAGTTTTCTGTATTTGTTCAGGATCTCATTAACACAATGGTCCTCATCCATAACTAGGACACTTAAGCAATACAGTAATAATAATAATAATAATAATAATAATAATAATAATAATAATAATAATAATAATAATAATAGTCATGGTGCCTGGCATAGAAAATGCAGGAACCTCAGAAATAGCAAATTAATGAGTGCAAAACTTACTAGAACCTTTGTCTGGAGGAAAAGAATAATTCAACACTTAAATGAAAAAAGACACATCACACATTTTTCACTTGCAGACTCTTAGCAGACATAGACACAATATGTGTCTTCATACACTTTATATATTCTTCTCATCTTATCTTACAAAGTGCTGCTCCAATGCTCTGAAAAATACTATTGTGAATAGAAGTTGTGAAGAAATGTTTTATTTCCACTGAGAAAAACCCCTTGATTGTTTGGGGTGGGACACATGTTTTGTTTTGTTTTGTTTTATTTTAATGAAAAACCAGTAATATCTCCAAAGTACTATAGGGATTTGTGGAGAAAAAAAAAAATCTATCTAGAAACAATTTAGCAGAAACATTGTTTTACTGTGAGATACAAGCTAGATGGTTACTTTGCATGGTCTCTGAATCAAAGGGAATTGTGCAAAGCAATTGACTTTCTTATTAACATATAGAGATAATGTTTGACATTCATGATTCAACCACATATTATGGTAAAAAATAAATGGTTGTTCTGCCTTTCAAAGAGTCACAATTCCCTACTATAATTCTGGTAGGAATTCTGTCAGTCTACTTTTATAGCAGGTGATGATGATACAGAATTTGTAATACAGTGATGCAAAGACACTAATGCTTTGAAATGTAGTTTGTAGCTACGGTTGAAAGTATAATAAAAAAAATACAGAAAAGAGACAAAAGGAGATTATTCATAATGTATTTGAGTGAAGCCATATGAATACTAAATACATGCTTGGTGTTGAGTGTTTCTAATTTCCTTTCCATTGTATTAAAAATCCCTAGAACTAATTAACCTCAGTGCCCTAAATGTCAAATGGAAGCTTTCTTTTGTTTGAGACTCCAGACAAGATAAATTATTGTCTGTACACTGTTTTAAAGCTTCTGTACCACCTGGTGGTTTTAAGAGTTGGGTATGTTGCCACAATAGGTACTTCTGAACAAATAGGTGGTTTCTTAGATCAGTAACAGCCCAGTTGTAAACAGCCACAATAGCACTGCCTAATGTGGCTGCATGCCTGGCATTGCTTGATGGAAGATGATGTCAAAGAGCATCTACTTTGCCTCTAACTCCCAGTGAGCTCTGACTTCACGGAGACATCTTAAATCTAGTACTCTTGAAAATAATTTGCTTTATTTCTACAGTTGCTGTTATTTACAGAGGCACACTCATTCACTAACCTTTCCTCCTCCTCGGTCTCCTTTCCACAACTGCACATGGTCCAGGATGGATTAAGTTTATGATCTCAAGCAGAGTTATTCCACTAGTTCTTTATCTGTGAACCATGGAGTGGAGGTTTTTTGTGGTGTTTTCTTTTTTTGTTTTTTTTTTTCCAAAATGCTACTGGTTATTCTCATTGTTTATTCTCTCTGCTTTTCAATTGACTATCTGGTTATATATATATTTTTAAAAAGCACCTTATTTCTTTCCATAATTATTTGGTAAGAGAGAAGGAGGACATGGCCATGGATAGAAAAGAGTCTTACCATGTAACATGAACCTAGAGCCATGAACTTACTTTTATAAGTGCTAACTAATCAGCAAAAAACAATTACCAATGCCATCCTCAGTCAAATAAACACAATTAGAGAAGAGTTGTTTTCCATTTTCTAAGATTGCATCAGTGGTAACTTTGTGTGCTGGCAACATGAATCTGTTTACCACTCACAGTAAAGCTCATTTTTCTTCCTCCCGTTATCCTCTGGCCCCACTTTTAGTGTTTCACGATAACATCCTCTTACCCAATTTCCCTTCTACAACTCCAGAAGTGAATTTTTCCAAAGTCTGATTTTTAATTCTTTTTTTGGTAAGCTGAAGTGAGGCATTTTTTTAAAAACATTCCACAGAAATAGCTATTTCTCTTACCTAAGCATATTAAAAAATCTAAACAAAAAATTGGAAAACATCAAAACATTGAACTCTAGTCTGAGTAACTAAGATGCCAAACTAAAAGCACAAACAAAGATAGAACATGGTTGAAAAAGACTTGTGTAAATCAGAAGTTACTAGAATATATTTTCAGGCTAGCTATGTGCCTGATGCTAAAGCAAGAAACAAATTCAAAATATCCTGCACATACTCCTAAGGAGGATCCATTGAAAATTAATTCAGGGAAGTATAGAACCCAATCATTAATGACTCAATAATTTTAAAGCTTTGCTTTCTTTTATTGTCTTATTCAGGATTCTAATGTTTTGTAAGTGCATTTCATCCAGAGAATTACATTTCAGTTTACTTGTGCTTTTTGCATTCAGATTTGAAACATTATTTCTTTTACTTTTAGGTACCTTTTTTTTTTTTTTTTTTTTTTTCTAAAATGGAAAAAGTGAACTCAGAAATAGTTTCAATGCAAATCATTAATAGTTATTACATTCATATGCTCTAAGCAGAGTTTACTGATTATTAAAATCTCAGGAAATATGGAAATGTATGAAGGAGTATCTTCTAAGCCAAACCATTACACCATATAATATTTTAACAGTTTCTTTTTGGTGCAGCAAACCATTTCAGAATATGTTGATTAAATTGTTGATAAGTTCCTGGCAATTTATTTCAAGATTGAAAGAATATACATGATAACTTACATGTCATGCTGGTTGTTTATATCCCATATTATAATTTTTTAAGGAAGTTCAAATAGTCTGGACTGGTATTGAACAAATCTCCTATGCTACAATTGAAATATATATATATATATATATATATATATGTAAAAATCAAAGCTATTCTAGCAACAAACTACTGTTTCTTTTTAACATTTGCAATGTTAGTCTAATTCTTACTCTTCTGTCTCTGTCTGGGTCTTAGATACTACAAATCTCAACAAATGGGAAAAAAGCAGAGGGCATATATAGGAGTAATACTCAGATGGTGCAGCTTACATAAGCTGTAATGGCTCTGTCAAAGATCTAACTCAACTGTCTTTTAACAGTGGATCTAAGCACATAGAAAGGGAACAGCAGAAAGAAGGAAAATGGTTACTTTTCAATTCTACAAATAGTTTTGGACACCTGAGGTGTTAAATGATTTGCCTGGCTACTAATCTTTGAATTATACAGACCTTTTTCCATTCACAGTTAATTTCAGCAGTGAGTGCTATTGGAGAATGACTTGTTATCATTTGCTTTCATCCTGGCTGCTACTAGCTTTACTGATGACAACTAACTTTTTAATTTTATTTTATTTTATTTTATTTTATTTTATTTTATTTGTCCATACAATATGGGAAAATACAGATTTATACCATGGCAGGATGTTGTTCTCTTCTGATTTTTTCCTCTATTCTTTCACTCCTGACTTCTAGCAGTGGCTTCCTTTTTTTTTTTTGCTACCTGTTTTTTTGCTAGCTTCCTCATGGTAAACTTGAGTTAATTGTTTATTTTTGGAAGCAAATGTGGTTTTCCCCATGTGCAATTCTGTAATAATCTATAATGACTTTCACATCTAACTTTGTCATTGCATTATTTGGGCCCCTAAGATTCTTCCACAATTCTTTGCAGTTGTCCTTACTCTCTTAAATAACTTAATCAGCAAACCAACTCACTTCACTGCTTGCCTCTATTATGAGTATGTCAGACAACACAGGTGCCAGAACTAGTTTGAGCACAGACTCTAGAGGAGTTCCACCAATCACTGCCAATCCATTGTGTGAAATAGCTCTCCTACACTATTAATTCATATATTTAAATGGTCCACAAAGTCATTGCTTGGTTTTCTTAAAAGCTCGAGGTGAGGAACTTTACCAAAAGCCTTTTGGAAATCCAAGGAATACACAAGAACTTGGTCAATCTTATCCAAATATGCTGAAAAGTTAGGTGATTCCAAGTGTCTTGCAACATTTGCTTCTATTAAAAGGAATGACTGTTGTCCCTTCCCAAGTAGACAGTATTCACCCAAAAGTCCACCATTATAATTTTTTTCCTCTTTTTTTCTTTTTTTTTATTTTATTTATCCTTTATGATGGCTATTAACAAGTCTGAAGTTCCTTAAATCCTTTTGAAAACTTTATAAAACTAGCATCCACGTTTGCCTCCCTTCAGTCCACAAGTATCAAGTGATTTTTAAGTGAGAGGTTATACATCATAATTAGTTTTCATTTTTTCTTTCCTTGATTTCTTGTTAAACTCTTAAGTCAATATTATCTGATTCTGGGAATTTGGTTATTAGATAAGTAGTATATGTTATAAAATGTTAGTATTACATTTTTTTAAGAGGCCAATATATCTATGTTGCATCCATTTACCTATATGCCAAGGGCTCATATCCTTACAAGCTGGTACACCATTGGAATTACAGGGCTAAGTTATTAGACCCACTCAGGAAAGCAGAGAAGGGTGTGGGGATAAAGTAAAGACATCCCCCAATACAACCCCACATACCCAAAGCTAGAGAGAGAAAAAGATATGTCATTCTCTCCTCACTCATGTTATTATTATGTCTCTTTAATATGTGTACTAGATACTTTCAGTTATTTTCAATGACAAACCCATTGATACAGTACAAAAAGATACAGTACAAAAATAGTTTGAGGCACTAACTACAGCTAAGAGAGCCTGTGTTGACATGTGGGGATAAGTTTACTTTCTGTGCATTAATCCTTTCTTTGGTTGAGTTATTTATTGTATTCTGGTGTAGTTTTCTGCCTTCAAGTGTAATTTAGGCATTAAACATTTCTTTATACACACACCCACACAGGAAAAATTATATGTACATTTTTTTAGTTAAAAAGATGATAGAGAATTAAGTGAAATGGTAGTATTTGATCAAACACATTCTGCATTTACATGTAAAAGAGAAATGAAATTGCTCTTATTGTAAGTGGATTGTTTTCACAGTCTCTTAAAGACAAATTCACAGTTTTAGTTGTACTTTCTGTAACAAAGCATGAAAAACTTCCAAGTGAAATCTGGGTCACAGTGAAAAAAAATGAGCAAAAATCTAGTTTATGCCATCCTTAAATAAAATTTTAATTTGCAAATTACAAAATGTCTTGGGTTTGTTTGTAGAATTGATTGTGGAAGGGGGGAGAAGAAAGCAAGTTTTGATTACCTTAACCAAAAGCAAGTTTGTATCACTCACTAGACTACAATAAACTTCCTACTTTGCCTCAGAAGTGTGATAGAAAATGAGTTTTCTCACCAGTCATGTTTTTCTAAAAATGCCCTATTTAGAAATATAAGAAGCTCATGGGGTGTTGGATGATTTATAATCACATATATTTGTTCTGAATTGCAGCTTTGCGATTGTATTCCATGACCTTAAGTATCAGTTTGCTAGAGTTCACTTCCAAGGTAGGCTTTCGCTCGTTAGGCAGAGAATTTTTAAATCTGGTAGCTGATTTCAGGTTCAAAGTACTCAGTTTTGCAAAGTAAGGGTGAATAGATAAATCTCTTAGTAATCCTGAAGGCCAAGTTTGACACATGAATTATATAATGATGTAAACCTGTTGCAGGTGGCAGCTCTGAAAGAAACAACATAGTGGGTGTAGCTAACATAAAGGCAAAATTACAGCTTTAAATCCCTTGAAGGCTTTTTTTTTTTTCTTTTTTTTTTTTTCTTTTTTTTTTTTATGGGAAACCTCACAGCACAAAACTACTGTGACATTTACCCTTATACCTTATATTTACCCATATACCCACATACATACACATGTTTGGATTTTTAGAATTGGGTATATGTAGTAGTCACAAAGTTAAAGAAAGAAATTGAAAAGTAGGAAAAAAATATACAGATAATACTTTATCATATTCAGACTGTATTAAGGGTAGATGTTTCTGTAGCTGTATTGGTTGAAAATCATAATCAAAGAAGCATGTTAGTGCTTACTTTATTTCAGTGTTTTATGTAAATGTATGACAGTTGTAAATGAGCTGTAAACAGAGTGAATTTACTAACCTTTACTGTATGAACATATAATCACTTTCAAGACTAGTTAATGCTTCCAATAAAAAAATAAGAAAAGCTGAAAGCCAAGTTCCATGACAATCCAAAGATCAATACTGTCTTTTAAAATCCAGCAAGAATATTCAATAGTCTAAAAAATGCTAACCTATAATATATTTTTAACTATTACATTTTTATGTTGGGAAGCTGTACTTTTGTCCATATTTGTACAGTGCCTAACAAAATGAAATTTCACTGTGCATGTACTTCTTGTGTGTGTGCGCTTGTTTGTAACTACACTTAAGATATATATTGTTGATATTTTGGGAAAGACTTTTTACAGTAGAACAACCTCTATCTCAGATCTATTTATTAGCATGAAAAAAGAGAATATTTATACTTTTAGTTTTCAGTATAATAATTTATCCTTTTATATGTATAAAATATAATTTTACTTAGAGTTTTCTCTAAGAACTCTTAAACCTGCCTAAGTATTTCTGGAGAAATGTAATAGCTAAACAAGGCCAAATACAGTGCTTTGGACTTCCCAGACCACTATGGAATTTGATTATCCATTCATGAGCAGGGCTAACACAAAATATAGCAGTTCAGATTTGGAAATGCAGTCCTCTGATTTAAAATTTAGGGCATTTGTGCCTGTATATATCTACTGAAAGTCTAGCCTGGAGTTTTATACGTGAAGAAACAACAAGAAAGAAAAGTTCGCTTGCACTTTGTAGCTGCTGAGAGGAGGTGCAAAAATAGCAGATCATTCATACCTTGTTCTGAAACACTCTCCTGTGTGTCTAAGTAAGACAAAGATCAATACGAAGTATGTTAAACAGGTGATTAATCCTTCTTGTTCCCTGTTTTCTGAAACAAATTTTAGAGCCCTAAATGCTCAATTAACTGTGGGGTTTTTTTTTACATGTACAAGACTACAGAAAATAAAATGTTTTTTTTAAATTGTCCTGGTACCCCTTGTTTCCTTTAAAGTACTTTCTTTTCTCCTTCACCATCTATCAGGACACTGATAAAACAAATTGGATTTTAGGATTAGAGGGAAATGAAGGGTCAAAAATAATACTGTGTGCATAATCTGACCGGTTATGCAGCCCAAGCTGTGTCAATAAATCGGCAAATTCCAAGTCTTTGAAGAAAACAATGAACACTGCCTATATATATCCTATATTTACATGGCTAACTCAATCACAAAAGCTTGTCTTCGTTTGGGCCCAACAAAGAAACAGCCACATAGTCACTCACTCAACTTCCCCCTGCACACGCTCACAAACACTCTGGGATAAGGAGGACAAAGGCCAACTAGAAGCTTATGGGTTGAGACAAAGGGCAAGGAGCGTTCTTCACTTATTAAGGTCACAGGCAAAACAGACTCAGCTTGGGAAAAATAATAATTTAATTTCACACTAATCAAATGCACACAGAACACAGACAACACAAAGAGTAGCACTTACATACGTTACCCCACCCCTCCCTTCTGGTAGGGCACCTTCTTCCCTTTCTTCCTCAACAACCACAGGCACCATTCTGCCTCTCCAGCTCAGCTCTTTTTCCTGCTTGCTCTGCTCAGGCCTTACATCCATTCCTTCATATGTTAATCACAGAAGTGCATCTGTTGTCTCTCTCTGATGGCTTCTTGGCTTGCTGGTGGAGAGAGCTCTTAAACTTCTTACCAGAGCCACCTTGTGGGGTTCCTACCCCACTACCAAAACACCCTCCAGGCAAAACCAGCACAAAGCTATTGTCTGTCCAGCAAATACCTAAGAACAAAAAGGAAAATGAAGTTAAGTGCTTCCTGGGTAGGTTGGTTCGGTTAGCTCAGTGTGAGACATCCTTCAGGATAGACCACTGACTTGGGTGTCCTAGCAAGATACAGCAATGCTAACAATAGGATAGAGGACTGCAGATTGGTAGTAAGCATCAGGCAGAAGCTGGCAGGAAGAGGCAGTTTCCCTTCCCAAACCTAGAAGGCCAGTGGGGACATACCGTGAGGTAGCAGACCTAGCAGGAGTGCAGGGAGGAGGTGAAGATGGGAGCAGTGAATTAAGTAAAAAATGAGATTGGGAAAACAGTCATCAAAGCAACGCTTTATCTCAGACCAAGAGATTTGGCTCAGAAATATTACTATGACACAAAAATTAAACAGTTAGTCTGCAGAACTATTTGGAAGTGCTGTTTAGTGTCTATAGTTCAGATTTAGTGCTTTCACAGAAACACTGATAAGCAAGAGCCTCTTCAAAATCAGTGTGTGACAAATATGTTGGAGGTTTAAAACAAACCAAATCACTTAGTTCATAAAAGAAGATGATTCATCTTCAGACTATTGACACTCTTGTTTATCTAGCATAGGAGTGGCAAAATATCACGTGCTAGTCACTTAAATGCAAGAGAAAAATTGATGTTTATTTTTTAAAAACAAATGTGATTGGACTTTTTCTTGTTCTCACTAATGTATCATATCTGTTTTATTAATTCCTGCTATTACTGTGGGTTTTTTTTCTCTCTTTTGTTTTCACAAAGAAGATAAATTCTTCAAGTATCATGTTATGTATAACTCATCTATAAAGTCTTAAAATTTTCTGCATACTATGTAACATGAGTTTGTTTCATAAGACTAAGTTTTTCCCCTTTGCAGTTCCAGAGTCGTTCTGTGGCAGCTATAAAATCCCTTACATGGAAAAATAATATTGAAAAAGTATTTACACAGTTGTTCCAGGTGAATTTTGGTGCTGTTTATTTTCGTGAGATATGACGGAAACAAGAAAATTTTTAATCCTTTTCTGCATATGCCACAGCAATTTGCCTACAAACTACAGTCTGAGAGACCTGCTTAGTTCATCCTATTAAAGGCACTACCCTCAACAAAAAGTCAGAGCTCGCAGTGATGTGAAAAGCTGCAGTTGTATATTCGTAATTGGTTTCTTCACACATTTCTGCCTGTCTTACTTCAAGCCTTCCCAGCAGTTTTTCAAGAAATCTGCATAACAGACATTTTTTAAACATAGAATAAAGTAACTCAACATGACAAAGAATGAATTCTTTCAGTATCTAATTATTAGGTGTTACCAGTTATTAACTAAAATTAAAAACAAAATCAACAAGTCTCAATCACTAGTATATTATCACTTGTGAACTAACCTTTAAATAACTCCCAAAACAACTTCTGCATGAGGAAATGAATGAGGGCGAAATTGTCCTACAGAGAGGATTTTGAAGTGCTATTATCTTATAAATTAGGCTGGCGAACCTGTTTACCGTAAGAGACAGAATTGGCAGAATTCAGATGTGAGCAAGAAACCAATTTTAAGATATGCATGCATCATTTTATGATGCATGATGCATCATAAATGGGGGAGAAGTACTCAAAAATAATACTGATGAAAAGAGAATTAGTGTCAAATGTAGTTAGGACGCACTTCAAGCTTTAAAATGTATTACATTAGGAAACATGGTACTTTTTTAAAGTAAGGACTTACACAGTTTTCACTGATTAAAGCAGTATAAAAGATGGAGATCTCTAGTGAAGCTTAAATAATATATAAGCTAACATCAGCAAAATAGTTTTTGGAGAAGCCTTTTCTTTGTTTTTTGGCACATATGAACAGAAGAATATGGAAAAAACGGCTTCAAGTTGTACCAGGAGAGGTTTGGATTGGATATTAGGAAAAAAATCGTAATTGAACGGGTCATTAGACACTGGAATAGGCTGCTGAGGAAAGTGGTTGAATCACCATCCCTGGAGGTGTTTAAGACACGTATAGATATGGTGCTTGGGAACATGGTTTAAGCATTGGACTTGGTAGAGTTAGCTTAATGGTTGGTAGAGTTAGATTATGGTTTGGCTTGATGATCTTGAAGGTCTTTTCCAAACAGAACAATTCTGTGATTCTCTGAGTCTGTGAAACAGTGGACAGTAAACTGTTTTTCAGGTTAGTGTTGCTCATGCTATGAACCTAATAGTAAAGCCCATCCTGCTGCCCATCAACTATGTGTTGAGACATCCATTCATTCAACAGAACACATCAGAAACCAATCCTGATCATCAGAGAAGAAAGTAAAACATGGCCATCATCTTTCTTTTCAACAAAAAAGTTACATTTTAAGGCACTGTATAATATTCTATATAGTTATGTTTGAGTGAGATTAACTGTCTGCCTTTGATTGTTGTGAATATTTGGAGTTCCTTGAAATGATAAGACATTAAAAATTTCAGATTCTTTCTGGTTAGAAATCAGTGTTCAGTTTAGATATATGTTACATGCTTGACAGGCACCACTGGGGAGTATTTAATATAAACTACTTCATAAGTGATCCATTAGGGTCAGACTTCATGATGACTCCTGAGAGATGTATGCATTTATGTCTTTGCCGTTTACTCGCTCAGCTTTCTGGCCTGTTGGGAATTTAAAGCTATAAATTCTCCAGGTAGCTGTTAGTAGTCAATGAGAATGTGAGATGACTGTGGTAGGATGTTGGCTGCAGTGTTCTCCAACCTATCCACAGCAGATGGACCCCACTCTTCCTTTCAGAATTGTACCAGTTTTGATCATGGGTTGACTGCGTTGTTGAGAAAAGGAAGAACTGTACTACACCATGTTGATCCTTGTTATGAGACCAGACCCTTTCTAAAGTTTGTATTATTGTACGTAATTAGCATTTTGCCTCTTCCAAAATACCACATATCTAATACCACAGCCATCTTCTGTCATCTTTACTGATAATTTGCTAGCTCCAGAGTGGTAGTTTTGCTAATGATTAATTAAACTACATCATATTCCAAACAATGTGAGCTGCAAAGAAGTTCATACTGAGATCCAAATTTCATCTGTCATTTGTGACTATTTCCTGAAGGGGTCTGGCATTTTCTCCAGGACAAGCTGCTCTTTACAGCCTATGTGATAAATGTGGTATCAGTCAATTAAAGAAAAAACAGGAGTGAGATGGACAATCACAGAAATTGCAGTTTAATGGTGCTTGAGTCATCCAAAGTATGCTAGATGAGAGAAGTTAACTATTAAAGTATAAATTGCACACTGTTACAGAAACGATTCAGTATAATATTGGATATGCAATTGTGTAAGTAATTTTTTTCAATTAAGTAACAAATAATGAATAGGACAAAACAGAGAGGAGAAACCTCTTAACACTTTTCAGAGATTTTGGAAGAAATCAATCAATGGTGAGATGAAAGCTCACTGATGCCAAAGTCAAAAGAGGCTGAAATTACGAAAATCAAAATAAGAATGGCATCAATTTTAGATCCAGTTTTCCCACTTTCAGCTTCTGCTTATTTACCATTATGAACTTTTCACCTGCTTTAAAGGACTTTAAAAAAAAAAAAAAAACAACAAGATTTGTCCCAAACTGTCTGCCTGTAGATCAAAATCTCTTTGTCTTTCTCATTAGAGGAAGTATGAAGGATTTTCATAGTATTTCACTATGTAGAAGTTTCTCATACCTCAGATCATCCCCATGGGCCTTTTTTTGGTCCTTCAGCACCTTAAAGGTGCAGCTGCAGAAACGACCATACTGTTGTATAAGTGATCTTGCAAATAGCTTTATACAGGTCACCTTTCCTCTGGAATTTTAGTAGATCTTTTTTCATTACTGATATACACCTGAAATCAAGTTGGTTTTCCAGTTGCTTCATTATACTGTAAGCAAGAATCACTTGGTTATCCACCCCTAAGTATTTCCCAGACAATTTTAGAGGACACTCTTTTACTGTTCACTGGTATGACGTGTTCTTGATTTATATGAATGGGATATACCAAATGATATACACATGTATGTGTCTCAGATGTACCCAGTTTACCAAATAATAACTTTATAAAATTGCTTCTCGTTAGAACTCACATGCCACTGGCTTTGTGTCAAATGCAGTTACCACTTTTTTTTTTCCTAGATAGCTCATATAAACATCCAGAGTTATGTGCAAAATAATGATTTTTTTTTTTTTTTTCTTTCTGTAGGATCATACTAAAATATTCCAAGTTGATTATTCCTACTTTACAAATACATTTTGCAGTCTCTAGTTGAGAACATACCAATCTTGGCATAGGTTACAATACTGCAGAGACAGCAAACATTGCCAATGCTATTATGTTTATTTTAGTATTTAACATAAATGGCTCTAGATAATTTAGGGAAGCTGAAAAGAGGAAAAAATGGTTTCTATTTTCCTGTCCATTAAAAAATGAAGACATCAGCAACCTACATATCCTGCAGTCTGGAAATCTAAGAGACAAAGATGCCATAGACAGGCTGCTGTTTCTTTTATCAGAATTCTACTAATATGCATATGAACTATCTCTTAATAGTTAAAATAAATTAAGCCTACCTTTTCCCATCTGGGAATTGAGAAAAGCCGTTAAGTTTCTTTATTTATAAAGTAAAATAATTGTTGAAGATCAGCAAAGTAACTTGGATAGAGAGATTATAATTGATTCAGATCTATAGATCTGCTGTTGTGGATGTTATTTTCAGACTAGAGCTATGACACTGTCACTGTTTTAAAGATCCTACAATTTGCATTAGAATACAAGTTTCTAGCCTGGCACAGACTCAGCCTGAGCAATTTCATTGATTGTTTGTTGCCATTTAAAATGCAGTTCTTAGGTAAGAAAAGCAATGATTTATTTTGTCCTTACAAAGACTTCTAAAGCCAGAAAAAAAATATGTAATTTTGCCATTTTTAGATGCATTAATTTTTGCTGTTTCACCTTCAGTACTAGAGTTGTAAAAGAATGCTTTGCTTTATTATACCTTTATCAGTTGATATATGTACGTCAAACTCAAGCAGCTTAATTATTGATCTCCATGACACATTTCTATTACATATCTAAAAGAGATGATAAATTTTCGTTATCTCAGTGGAGTTTTTTGCCTACATGATCCAGTAACTGACCTACATAGCAAGCAAGAATACAGCAATTCTACTCTTAATTTACTGAGAGGAAAATACTTGTGAAACTGAATGAGAACTGAAACTGAAAATGGGAAAACTTAGCAGTGTGTCTAATCAGCTGTGGTTGGTTAAATGAGGAAAGAATTCCCTACTTAGGTAAAGGAGAAGCTAAGTAGAGGGTCTATACATTGACCTCTTTCTATGACATGATGGACTTGATGAATGGACAGCTGGGTGAATTAGCTGTATGGTCATACTCAAAGAGTAGCCATCAACAGCATGATGTCTGAATGGAAACCAGTGATGAGTGGCATTCCTCTGGAGTCAGTTCTGGGACCAGCTATATTTAACATCTTGTCGGTGACATGGACAGTGGAATTGAGTGCCCCCTCAGCAAGTTTGTAATGATACCAAGCTCTGTGGTGTGGTGAACATGCTGGAAGGAAGGGATACCATCCAGAGAGACCCTGACAGGCTGGAGAGGTGGGCCCATGCTAACCTCATGAAATTCAACAAGGCCAAGTGCAAGGGTCGCAAGCACACTTACAGGCTGGGCAGAAAATGGATTGAGAGGAGTCCTAAGGAAAGGACTTGTGGGTGTTGGTCATGAGAAGCTCAACATGAGCTGGCAATGTGCGCTTGCAGCCCAGAAGGCCAACCATGTCCTGGGCTGCATCAAAAGAAGTGTGGCCAGCAGGTCAAGGGAGGTAACTTTCCCTCTCTACTCTGCTTTCATGAGCCCCCACACGCAATACTGCCTCCAGTTCTGGGTCCCCAGCATAAGAAGGACAATGGAGCTTCTGGAGCAAGTCCAGAGGAGAGCCACAAAGTACCTGGCTGGGAGAGCTGGGGTTGTTCAGCCTGGATTAGAGAAGGCTGAAGGGAGACCTTATAGCAGCCTTCCAGTACCTGAAGGTGGTCTGCAAGAAAGCTGGAGAGGGACTTTTAACAAGGGCATAGTGCTAGGATGAGGGGAAATTGGTTTTACACTGAAAAAGGCAGATGAGATATTACAAAAAAAAATATTTTCCTGTGAGGTTGGTGAGATACTGAAACGGGTTGCTCAGAGAAGTTGTGAATACTCCCTTCCTGGAAGTGTTCAAGGCCAGGCTGAATGTGGCTCTGGGCAACATGATCTACTGGGAGAGTGTCCTTGCCAGTGCAGAGAGGTTGGATCTAAGATGATCTTCCAACCCAACCCATTCTGTGAGTCTATGACATAAGGCTTTTTTTGATCAACTGTGTAGATAGCACATTGAAAATTTTCTCAAATGCATCTCACTATCAACAAGATAGTCTTCCAATAGATATAGGGGAAGATATTTAAGAAAGTGTAAATATTTGACCATTTCCTTAAATAAGAAAAATTTCCATTTAAATCTTGTTTGTTTCAGTGAACGTTATATACTGCAATGTGGTAGACACTTGACTCCATCCAAAACCTAGATTTTCCAGAATTATATTGATTTTCTGCTTTTTTTGGTTTTACTAAAATGGTTGGTGTACCCAAAATATAGTAAGCAGCACTATTTTTAAGCTGACCTTTGATAAAAAGGTGCTGTGGTAAAACAGTGACGTTGAAAATTAATCTATTCTGTGGGGATTTTTGCCAAATAGGTAAGGGTTTGCATGTTGCCATGTGACATTGCATAACACTTTCTGTTTACTTTGCTATATGCTGATAGTTTACCTCAGCTACTGTTTGATCAAGTGACTTTGCTTAGCCTGAGAACACTACACAATTTTTATTTTGGGATTTAAGGTTTTTTTGTGGTCAACAAGGGTTTTTTTGAAGTTCAGCATGGCCAAGTGCTGGGTCCTGCACTTGGGCCACAACAACAACATGCAGTGCTACAGGCTTGGGGAAGAGTGGCTGGAAAGCTGCCTGGCAGAAAGGGACCTTGGGCTGCTGATTGACAGGCAGCTGAATATGAGCCAGCAGTGTACCCAGGTGGCCAAGAAGGCCAATGGCATCCTGGCTTGTATTAGAAACAGTGTGGCAAGCAGAACCAGGGAGGTGATTGTCCTTCTGTACTTAGCATTGGTGAGGCCACACCTCGAATACTGTGTCCAGTTTTGGGCACCTCAACACAAGAGACAAATCGAGGTGCTGGAGCGTGTCGAAAGAAGGGCAATGAAACTGATAAAGGGCCTTGAGAACAAGTCTTATTAGAAGCAGCTGAGGGAACTGGGGCTGTTTAGTCTGAAGAAAAGGAGGCTGAGGGGAGACCTTATCGCTCTTTACAACTACCTGGAAGGACGTTGTAAAGAGGTCAGTGCTGGTCTCTCCTCACAAGTAAGTGGTGATAGAACAAGAGGAAATGGCCTCAAGCTGCATCAGGGAAGGTTTAGATTAAACATTAGGAAGAACTTTTTGTCTGAAAGGGTTGTCAGACATTGGAACAGGCTACCCAGGGAGGTGGCTGAGTCACTATCCCTGGATGTGTTTAGAAGTCCTCTGGATGTGGTGCTTGGAGATATGGCTTAGTGCTGGACTTGGTAGAGTAGGGTTAACGGTTGGACTCAATGATCTTGAAATTCTTTTCCAACCTAAGCAACTCTGATTCTGTAATACTTTTGCTGTACCCACTCTTTCACAGAAATTTCCGAGAGATTGCATTATCTTTTTCACTGTGCTAGTAGTCTTTAGTGACCTGGACTAGTTAACACATGCTGCAACTGAGAACACCTGAAGAGCTTCCTTTACTGATAAATTTTACAGAACATGCACAAAAGATGCATCAGGGTGGCACTTGTAATTTTCTTCCCAAAACGGATCTGGTGAAAATGTTTACTACCACTATTCTGAAACCTTTTTAATTGGGGGAGGGGGAATTTACAATGGAATTTACAATCCTATGAGGTGTTATTGATCATAGTATTGCTTGCATCAAATTGTTTTGGCTCTGCCTGCCTCTAAAAGCATTTGTCACACTGAGTTCTCATCTGTCTGTGTCAGTTCTCTTCATTTCATTAAGGTGCTGCCTTCATGCTAAGGACAGGGAACAATGTTGCAGTGCAGTTTGATTCCTTTACAACCAGCATCACTAGCTCTTTGATAGTGGGCTCTTAATGGACTGTCATGCCCTGATCTTATCCATGAACCTTCCCTGATGGAAATAAAATATCACAGATAGGATTAAAATATGCTGTGGATATTACAAGTTTCAATGATGAATGCAGGTGAAAAAAAAAAAAAAATGTAGTTTGCCGTCTTCTATTTGAAACAACTGTTTATTGAAAATATATTTAAATTCAGAGAGAATTTTTCATGTACTTGGGATAGGTCGGTATGTAGGAATAGCTGGTTTTCAATGTCATATATTTCTTCACAAGTAATAATAACCAGGGAAGACTTACAAATGTTCAATTGTCAGTCACAGTTTCAGAAATTTTGGCCTTTTGCTGACAAAACTATTAGCAAATGCAGGTTTTCATTCCTGTATATGCCTGGTGAGACACAGAATTGTGCAATTAAGGCAAAAGGTTGAACAGAAAATATAGCAGTCATGTATAGTTTAGCAAATTAAAGACTCAGAATGCTTCTATTACTGGCCATCAAATACTTCCAGAATGCAGGCTTATTATTCAGACCAGACTAGCCATTTTTGTCCACTGCTGTACATAAAGAATTCACTTTTACTGTCATCATGCAAATAAGACTTTCATTTCAATAAAGGTTAGGTCTTTATATATATAAAGAACTTCAGGTAAGTATGAAGCATGTAAATCAATATGTTGAAACTTTACATCTACAAAGACAGGAAGGGTGGCCAAAGTCCAATAGATTTCACAAGGTAGAATACACATCTGTTTTCTTATTTCCACACTGAATAATTCTGTGAAGTCCAGTCTTCATAGTTTCTTATTTCTTGTGGCAAAGTACAAAACCGGTATGCTGCCAATGTTTTTGTGTGTTTTTTTTTCCTCTCTTGGTCTGACCTTTCTCATAGTCCTTATCTGAACTGTTGCCTTTGATTCTGATCTACCTCACCTGTTTCCTTTGACTCTCTTCCTCTTAGCAAAGATATTGAACAATTAAGCCATACAGATGATCATATGAGCCATCTACTATTACTTGTTGAGGCTGCCAGGATTTGACCTACTGGAACTGTGTCTGTGATAATAGAAAGATGAAAAAACTGAGCCTGATTATTTATTACCTGACAAATATTAACAGAAGTTAATAACTTCATTACCTTTTAATGCAATTTCCATTGAACTTTAAGCAAGCAAAGCTCTTTCCAAGTCAATAAAAATGTAAGAGTGAAAATGTATGTCAAGTTTGGAATTAATAAGCATTAATGTAAATAATATTCTTAGTGAATATACTGTTTTTCACTGTAATAATTCAATTTTTAAAAAATAATAAGTGAATATTACCTCCACCTCTGAAACACTGAGTGATACAGGACAACTGTTACAATGATCACAGTAGCAATGACATTCAAAAAGTATTACCATATCCAAGTCAAAAAGTAGGAAGGAATAGGACTTCTTGGTGAAATACTTAAGAGTGGAAAAGTCTGTTTTGTCACTAAATTTGAGTCAGATCATAGTCATTATTCAATCACGTTCACGTCTTCTTTCAAGTGAGAGCAGCAACATTTGATCTGTTTTCTGTATGTGACATCCTTTGAAAAATCAGATGGATCTGACATACAGTCCATCCTCATGGCCTAAGGAGTTTGTTTTTTTTTTTTAAAGATAAGCATAAATGCTGTTTTCTAATCCTAAATAAGCCAGAACTTCTAAGAGTGATCTTGCCATTTTCTGTAGTTTTCTTCCCACTTTATTTCATCCTGTTTCCTGAATTTCCTTACAAAAGAACTATGGCCATGGTTTCCTCTCACTGTACAGCAGTGTCTGAAAACACAGGGAAGTGATATTTTGTTTCTTTTTCTGTCCTCCATGTTTCTGACACGTTGTTGTTTTGGTTTGGTTTTTTTTATTAGAAAAAGCTCACGTGAAAAAGTTCATGATATGAAAATTCATCCAAGCTCCAAATTTTGGAGTGTGTGTTTTATGTCCAATTAGTGGAAGTGAAAAGTTAGGTTTAATTTTAGTTTGTGATTCTATATCAGACTAGAAGGCAGAAACAACTTATTTTACAGTAGACCTCATGAGACTGTGGTACATGTAAACTGTTCAGGAACAAATATTGGCACCAGTGATGTCAAAAGCAAATTACTCATAACTTGCAAGGATGAACAGCTCTTAATCTGTATTAGAAAGTCATATTTATGACTTCCTGCCTATAACTTTGCTGGAGTTGATTCTCGTGTGTGATCTTGTGTGATGGTATTGCTGGCAACATGGTCCACCTCTTGGAAACTAAAATTTTACTGTGAGGAAAATTCCTAATGGCTCTCTGTTTCAACAGAGGCGAGCTAAGAACAAAATTGTGTTTCTACCCTTTTTATCATCCTTTTTATAGATTACGTTCGTAACATTAGAAACTGAAGAAAAAATACAGGGGTAAAGGCTTAGCATCCACATTTATTTTATCCATCTTAACACTGTTTCTAGCAACTCAGAATTCAGAGAATATGAAGGTTCCTGCAAATGACATTTTAAACATTTTCTGCCTTATGGACTACCACAAGTATAAAATCCCTGTTCATCATGAAGAATATTCTGAAAGTGATGAAAACCCTGTCATTGTCAGGGTCCATGACTGGAAGATAGCAACTATGATATGGAAATATGTAATGCAGCAGCTTCCAGTGTACACAAGAATTAATCTTTGATGTATTGAGCATGTTAATCATTATCCAAATAGCAATTCCACAGTAATGCAGCTGGAAGAGGCCTGAAAAAAGGAGTCCACCTACTATTAAAGTAATTATTGATTGAAGGTTAATGTTGTGTGTCTGGGAGATCACTTCTGGTAATCAAATAAGCTCAGAACTGAATGAATGACTAAACTGTTTGGCTAGATGTCTGTTTTACTCAATACAGGATATCAGCATTGATTGTTTAAAGTAATCCAGGACCTACAAAGGTTTTATGCCCCAAAAGCCACAACAGTACGTCAACTGGAAGTTGTCATGTACTCACTCTTACCTACCAGAATAATTTTTTAAAACCCTTTTCACATTCAAGCTGTGAACTTTTATTGCTTATTTTATTTTGAAGAAGGTTTCACCCATTTTTTATCTGTGAGCAGAACTATTTATATACTATTATTGGGGATTATTATACTGTGATATTAATACAAGAAGAGAATTACAAGGTTGCATAAACATTCCTGAAGGATGGTGATATGGATGTAGCCCTGGGAACATGCTTGAAGGAATGGAAGACTAAAGTCTTCTGGGGCCACAGGCTGCAACTATGGAGAGCATTTGGGTAAGAGCCAAGCCAAGAAGTGAGCACGTAGCACAGGAAGCACAGGGAGGCTGCTAAAAAGAGGCAGCAAATTTGGAGCCAGGTTCCCAGTGTGACAAAATGAGAACATTTTCTTAGGAACAGACTGAATGTGTATAGTTTACTGCAGCCCAAGGAAACCACTGATTTGCTGAAATGAAGGTGAGACTGGGGGTGAGAACTTAGAGTGCTGTGGCACAGTGGGAAAGGTATCAATTTTATTTCTCTTCTGTCCTACTGGTCAGTTGGAGTTTTCTTTTTGTAGTTTTTCTTTTAAAAGTACAAAGGGAAGAGGAAGATGTATAGTTTAAGCACATAAATTAAAAGACTGTGGTCCCTAAATGCTCAAGGATAATACAAGAGTTAATACAGTGTTTCAGAGCACAGAAATGAAAAGCCCAATTAAAGTCTGCATAACGCAGGTGGTGTGAATATCATACCAGTCTAAGAGCTGACTGTGTCAACTTGTCAGCTGATACCTCCTTTGCTCTGGTACATTCTCAGTGGAATGACAATGCATTTACCTGTTTTTCTGGCTTAGCCTGACCTTTATTCCTCTAGGGCCAAAATGAATCATGGTCCAATCTTCTAGAAACATCAGCGGTGAATGCCTTGTGTGTTACTGTTAACAGAATTTGAAATAAATTATTCCAGAGAAAGCATACAAACAAGCAATTTCAAATGAACAGTTTTGTCCTATCTTTTTGTTGTGTGGCCTGAATTTGAGCTTTTAAACTATATCATACTAAAAAAAGTGGCAACTTAGAGATGACAGCAAACATCATATTTTCCCTTTATTCTTTGTGGCAATGCTAACTAGTACGTGCAATATGAATTTCATTTGCTGTGTACCTTCTGATGAGTTTAATTGTTTCATGACATAATTTATAAAACACTAAACATTAGTCTGTCTGAATAAAGAAGCTAGTTCTATTTGCATGGTAATGAAACCTTCTCTCAAAAATACCGGGGATAATCAACAAGGTAATGAGACTTTGTATGACCTAGGACTGTATGTCAGTTCTTCTTGTAATTTAGATCAAACACTGCTGATAAATATAGGTGGAAATCTTTAATTAAATGTAAACATTCAAAGAAGAAAAGAGAGAAGAAATTAGTATAAACCAGAAATGAAAGGAAAGGAAGAAGGAATGTCTGAATGGAAATTGCTGCAGCCAAGATGATTGTATAGGAGACAGAAATGCACTGTGTTAATGTCTATCGATTCAAGCACAATAAAGTTTCTCATGGATTGTTTACAGAGCTATATAAAGATTGTCCAGTGGACTAAGTAGCTAGATTTATCCCTTAAGAAGTGTCTGCATTGACCGTCATCTCTCCTTTGCTGTACTTTCTTGGTCAAATATCTGGTGTCAGATACCAATTTATATGAACAGCCTCAGGAATTAATTTGCTTTCACTTCTGTAAAACAATCTATTCAGTTTTCATCATAAAGGAACAACATTATAAATATCTGAAGATACTCCAAAGAACATTTTTGATGTCTGAGCATATTCTCTAACATAAAGTTTTATGTTAATATTATTCTTTTTTATTTATGTGTTTATATAATGTAACATCAGTACATTTTTAGAGCAACCTCAATCATAATTTTAAAAGTAGTTTGTGTTTTTAAGTTTCTAACTTTTTGACTTCTTAGACAAGAAAGGAAAGAAAATGACATTTGAAAATATTGACACTAGCCCTGAACTTGGCCACTCCCTTCTCCCTGCTGCATCTAGTAACTGGCTGCCACAGCTTCATGCTTCCCAACATGGCCTATATTTTCACTCCTTTCCTTTCTCCTTTCATCATTGCAAGTTACTCCCGTCTTCTCCCTCCTACTCAAGGCAGTTATGGATCATACTGCCTGGCCTACTTTCATGTGAGCACTCTAAGAGTGGAGAAGAGAGTTTCCCCCATGAGTAGCGGGCTGGTTCTGCAGCTGAACATATAGAAGAAAAAAAACAAGCAGAAATTAAAGAGAAAGTAATCATGATGATAGAAACTCCAAACAAAGAACATTCATTTATAGGTAGTATTAACACACTAAATAAGTTATCTTAATTTAGAGAAATTTTTAATGCCTTTACTAATATGATGACATTTTTAATATAGGAATACTTTACAAGAAAGTCTTGGTAAAATAGCATATTAATTTGTAGAAGAAATAGGAGAAACATCTGTTGCTTGATTTTTTTTTTTAATTTTAAAGGAAAAGATAACTATTTATTAACATAAATTTATCTGTGTTCTGTTCTCTGTAGAAATTTTTCTACATAGACAACTGTAAAACTAAGGTTCTTGTATTTTATGCATGCAAGCTATGCCTGTTACATACATATTTTTTGCACTATGATATGTTACTAATTTCTCAAGATACTGTACCATATTATATAACAACCAAAGGGTTTCATCATTACCCTGATACATGAGATTCATTTTGCTGATTGTGAATGGTATGGTTGGTACAGTTGTGTGAATCATAGAATCATTAAGGTTGGAAGGGACCTTAAAGATCATCAAGTTCCAACCCCCCTGCTACAAGCAGGGAACCCTACCACTAGACCAGGCTGCACAAAATCTCATCCAACCTGGCTTTAAAAATCTCCAGGAATGAGACATGAACAACCTCCCTGGGCAACCCATTCCAGTTTCTCACCACCCTTACAGTGAAGAATTTCTTACTCATATCTAACCTACATCTTCCCTCTCACAGTTTAAAACCATTACCCCTGTTCCTATCACTATCTTCTCTGATGAAAAGCCTCTCCTCAGCTTTCCTGTAGGCCCTTTTCAAGTACTGGAAGGCCGCTATAAGGTCTCCCTGGAGCCTTCTCTTCTCCAGGCTGAACAGCCCCAACTCTCTCAGCCTGACTTCATAGCAGAGGTGCTCCAGGCCTTTGATCATCTTGGTGGCCCTTCTCTGGACCCTTTCCAACAGGTCTATATCTTTCTTGTGCTGAGGGCTCCAGAACTGTACACAGCATTCCAGGTGGGGTCTCACCAGAGCAGAGAGAATCCAGAGCAGATTTTAAACAAGGACATAAAAGTGGTTTGTGTTTTTTTTCCTTTTTTTTTTTTTTGTTTTGTTTTGTTTGTTTGTTTTTGTTTTGTTTTGTTTTAATACAGTACAGTTATCCTCTGGCAATTTGCCTGTGTTCTTGAGCAGTCTATTTAAACATGCAGTGTGTGATAGTAAGTTGAACAGAAATGTGATTAGTTTTTCTCAGCAAGTGGTAGGAGTTTCTGAGAGGGCACATTCAGTATAGACAAGACATGGACCTGTTGGAGTGAGTCAAGAGGAGGACCACAAAAATGATCAGAGGTTTGGAGCACCTCTCCTGTGAAGAAAGTCTGAGAGAACTGAATTTGTTCAGCCTGGAGAAGAAAAGACTCTAGGGAGACGTCATAGAAGCCTTCCATTACCTGAAGGGGGCCTACAGGAAAGCTGGGAAGTGACTTTTCATAAGGGCATGTAGTGATAGGACAAGGGGTAATGGTTTTACACTGAAATAGGGTAGATTCAGCCTGGATATAAGGAAGAAGTTCTTTACTGTCAGGGTGGTGAAACACTGAAACAGATTGCCTAGAGAGGCAGTAGATGCCCCATCTCAGGAGGGAGTGTTAGACCTGTAAACTGTCTTCCCAAATTTGAAATTGATAAATTTTAATCTCTCTTAGTATGAGAATAAACTCATCTTTCTTCAAAGACAGTTTTGAAAATGATCAGTTATTATGTAGAAAGAGCTTTCTGATCTGTGGCACCCCTTTTGCATTTTGTGTATGATGCAGAGGTATTGGTCATTTAATATCAGTAGCAGAGTTGTTGCTAAGGGGAAAATTATGAGTAAATGATGACTCAGTGTATCCATACCTCACATATTGCCTCTACTGTTGTAGGAGAGAATGGCTATGAGAAGACTAAACAAGGAATTTTCTTTTTCTTTTTTCATTACTAAAAATGTTATTTACTTTTAAGTTGTGATTCTCACATACATTATTAATTTTTTTATTGCTGTGGTATTCTTCAGATTTTGTTTTTACAAAGAAAAAGCAGCTTTTGGTAGTTCACACAAGAAATGCATCAAAAACATGTCCTGCACTATTAAAGAATCTTGTCTGAGGGGGAAAAAGAGATGTTTTAATGCATGTCATGCAACAGGGTTATTTATCAAGGAAATTGGTAGAACATACAGGGACCTGAGTAACTTTATCTCTCTTTGAAGCAAGCCGTTCTTTAGCTAGATGTTGGACAGATGGCTTCTCTTCCAACATGTATTTTATTGTGGAAAAGCCTAAATTATGTTTATGGTCATCGTATTTATGTATTTATGATGGTTTTCACCAGGAAGTGAAAAATTGCTTTTGCTACATTAGCCTTTGTCTTTCAATACATATGTCTTAAACAATATTATTAACCTCCCTGCTGTAAGTTCCCTGATGGGTAGAGTTATATTTAACTCTTAGAATCAATCTTCAAGTGAATATTCACTTCCAAAATCTAAATGTACAAAACTTCTGAAGATACAAATTAATAAACATGTAGGTCTTGATGGGATTGCTGATTTTGCGTAAAGAGGAGATTTAGAGGCCACATGTAAAGTCCATGTAAGTTGGTGGGAGCAATTAAGCTAATTTGGACTTTGCAAACAGTAAATGTTTTGCTGGAGTCTTACATGTTGTCTAGGTCTGTATAAATTCCTCCAGGAGTCCTGTGGTTCCTACTGCTTCTGCTCTTCTCAACTGGTAAAAAAGGAAAAGGAAACCTGGAATCCTGTGGAGGGTATTCAGTTTCTTGAAACAGTACCTGTTCAGTTGACTAATTGTTGCTGTTCTGCAAATGAATCCTGTTCTGTCTATATGATTTTATGGCAGTGAGATGCCTAATGAAAAAGAGGAAGAAATGTACTAACAAATGAGATTCAAAATTTCCTATAGAGGAGGAGTGGACTATGAACCATATTTTCTTTTGAAAATACTTAAAGAAGCAGCAGACTCAAGAGAATAATAGTACTGTAGGAATGTGAATAGCTGGAAAGCCATCTGTAAACGTTAGCACTGAACCTGTTCTTGCTTTGGTTAGATTCTTCTTCTTTACCACTGTGCTTGTAATTGGTCTCACTGCTCAACATTATTTTGTGTGCACTACATTGTTTTCCATGAAGAGTACTACAAAATTAAGGGCACAGAGACCTTTAGTGAAAATACCTCTTAGAATCTCAAAATGGGAGTAATATCTCACAGCCCAATACTTAGAATTTCTGTCTTGCCATATTAATGAGTCTCAGACAATGTCAATCCATCTGGGGGACATGGATCTCAAAAGCTCAAGTGCAGCATCAGTGGACATTTATTTGAGTCTTAGAACCTCATGGGGCCTTTACAGGTATAAATTTGTCTATAAAATTGACAAGCAACCTTGTTTGCCCTCAGGCTTTCTGAAATCTATGAGAATTTTGTAGTGTCTGGGAAAAAAAAAAAACATTTTCATGGATTGCCATTTGTTTAAAATCCATCTGTGGTTTTGTATTCTATGTACATACTCTCTGTGGTCATGGTATGCAACATGAATTTAAGCCCACTGGCTATAGGTTTTTGTAGCAAGTCAGCCATGCTTTTACATTGCTCAGTATTGATCACTTTACATTAAATACTTACCAGTGTGTTTTGATTTCTTTAAGGAATGCTAATAAATAACTATGCAAAACCTTTGCCAAAAGTAACAGAACTTGAAATGTCTTCTCTAACATGAACTCTGCCAGGCTGTTCTGCTTCTCCATATGCTGAAACAGGTTTCTGAAGCTGTTTAGGTATGCAGACTAAGCTTGAATCAAAATGTTCTGTTTTGTTATACTGAAGAGTACAAGGAATCTCTAATAGTCTACCCTCATTGTCTATTTTGGAAAATAGAAAACAAAATACTGTAGGAAGCAGACTGAGGGATTTGTCTTGTGTCCGCAAATAAATATTTGAGTATAAACCTCAAGTAATTTACAGGTGTTGACATGCTTCTTTCTTAGGAGCTAAACCTTGTTTAGTAGTCAGGTAGAACAGACAGAAAAGTATTTTCAGTGCTGATGCTTTTATGTGGTAGCTTACTGTATTTATTTATTTTTTTTTTCCCACTCTGACTTCTTTCTGCACTTTTGTCCTGTGCCAGAAACAAATAAAGTTATTTCAATTGACAGGAAGTTTGATGATATATCAATAAAGAACAAAACCGCTAGAGGTTTCAGGAAAAAGTAGATAGTTCCCATTAGATAATTATCACTTGTATGTTAGAACAAATCATTCTATATTTTTGAGGGGAGGTTCCTCTGTTCCTTAGGTAGGGCATTAGAGTGGGATATTCTTCCATTGGCTTTCTTCTGGGCTTTAGAAAAGGCACTTCATCATTATTCTGAATTACAGGTACAACTGCACATAACTTCATTTTTTGAGATCAGTAAGTAGAAAGTGCTATGTAGCTTTTTGTAGATTTTAACCTTAAACCTCCATGAAAATAGTGTCATGTTTTATGTAGCGTATTACTAAGTCTCGGTCTTTTTTGGAAACATTTTTGCGAGAAATTTAGTACAAAGTAGATAGAATGGTTGCAGATATAAGCAGACGAGTGGTTTTATTTTTCCGTCTTTCTTTCCCATGACAAAATATAGTTGAATTTGGAAATGAGGTGAGAAAGCAATGAAGATCAACATTTATATGATAGTGTTCAGGATCTCTAACAATGAGACTTACCAAAGTTCTCTTTCATATTGTATTTAAGGCATTGGCTTGTAATCTAGTTGTCTTGGTTTTGCCTCCATCAGAGACGTTCTGTTTAAGTTTTGGCAACTAATTTGCTTAGTCTTTGCCTGCATTACACATCTGTAAAATCATTAACTTTTCTGTTTGGTTTACAACCATTGTATTGCAGCACACAGTGCTTGAAAACAAGAGATGTGCTGGTGAAGGACACTCTTCTGAACTGAAACAGTGCAAGTAAAAAATAATAATGAGATTTCAGGGACCTGGCTTCCACCAGATCATGAAGCAAGTGTGAACTTCTCCCTGAAAAGAACATTCATAAAAACTGAACCATAACATGTATTTTACAGGGTTCAGAAAGCTTTTCCTCTCTACTTAGGAGAGGAACTAATTGCACTTTGCTCAAGGATAATTTCTCTGTAACAATGAATTCTTGAAAAATGTACATGGAAAACCGAGAATTGTTTGTAGAACAAACATAAATAATTCCTGTTGTGATGTCCTTTAAGATAATACTAATGAAACTTAAAAAGAATTGCCACTGAGTCTTTTTTTCTAGCCCTCATGTAATCATAGAAGATCAATGTAAGTGAGCACTGTGACTATTTTCTAGGCAAGGATGAAGAAATTTAATAAAAAAATCCTCAAAGTGCTTGAATTACTCATGAAAGACATAATTGTTCACTTCAATGTGCTGGACTCCTGGGAAGGGAATAATGAAAACTAACAACAGACAAAAAATACAGAGGCAGGATAATCTTCGTATCTCCCCATTAACTCTCAGTTATACGGTTGAGTAAGCAATGACAAGTGGGGTTTCACTTGCAATAGCTAAAGCACTGTTTATGCAAATGATCATGTACAATAGTTGGTATACACCCCACAATATAAAATACAGAAGAGGTTTGTATATTATTCCTTTTATATCCTTTGTAATCTTCATTATTTCTTTGGCCTTAGTACACAAATTTCTTTTAAATGGCTATTGTTTAGCTTCTAGTATATACTAAGGGTTTGACTTCCTGTTGTGTTAGACAATGTTATGTTGGTGCAACACTGGTGAAAAAAATGGTGGTGTCTAGGCTGAGAAAATGGAAGAACTCAGTAATAACTGAGACTCCTAGTTTTAGAAATTTTACTTTGAACTTTTGTCCAGCTCAAACTGCATGTGGTAGGAGTGCAAAGGAAGAACAGGCCATGAGAATATAACAAGGATAGATGTAGCAGGAGCCACCTCCCACAATTTGTATTATAATAATGAGATTGATGGCTTTTTTCCAATTCAAATGAGCACAGTCACAATTAGTCTTTATTATCCAGAGAAATAAACAAATGGTGAATCATAGCTTCATATCCTAGAGTTCTTGTTATATAATACCTATTGAATTTCATTTGCATGCTTTATGCATGTATTTGTTATGCTGAAAGTTGATTACCCAGTTTCTTCTAAAGTCTTTGACGGCACTGTGCCAGTCCTTTCTAAAGTTTGCAAGCATATTGTTTTTGACAGTCAGGAGAGTTTGAGATTTCTTTATTAGTTACTCTGTTTACGTAAAAATGAGCTTTATATCATTCGTGTATTCCTATTATACATATTTTAGAAATTACAGAGTAATTACAGCAATTGCTTAAGCTGCATGTGGTGTCTAATTTGATTTAATAAGATACAGCTACATCATTTTTCACATATCATAAAACTAGATGTGTGAGACAGTGAAGTCATAACAAACTGTTAAAATAGTACTCATATAGTTCTAAAAACACTGTTCATTTACTTAATGATAATTATTCGTATAGTTAAAAAATATTGGTATGTTTACCTCCATAAATGATGTGCAAAGTATGTGAATATTTGGTATTACTTACTTTGTTACTTTATACAAAGAAATACATATTACGTGTTTTCTCCACGTAGGTCATAGTCTTTACCAGTTTTAATCCAGTAACATTAGCTGTAGTCTGTGGTAATTCATTTTAGTAAGCCAGCAGGATGGCCATTTATCAGTCTTGACAAGTGGGGGCTGAATAATAACTTTCCTGTAATGCAGACCCTTTCCTGAATTTTTAAGTACTGATCATTTGAATGCTACAGCTCACCAAATTTTAATTGATTTCAGGTTCACTGATTTGCTGACCTCTAAGTAAGTGCCAGAACACACTGTGTTTTTATTTTCTTTTAGTTGTGTATCTAGTCAAGCATTGGATCTTCTAATGTCTTATAGATACCCCAGAAATGTACATCCTGCTCAAATATGTAAAGTCATTCTCTAAGTTAGACACACGATCTATACATCCAAGAATACAGGTGTTAGTTCTGTGTGAAGTACCTGAAGCATAAATATTGCTTAGGGAGGGAAGTACTTGAATCACAAGTTGTAACTTTTCTCAAGGCTTGATTGCATGGGTTAGGACCTTATGTTTTACAGCTGGACAGTTGCAGAATAAGGACAGATTCTGGCACATGGTTGAGATAAGGCAGCCTGACTGCCTATTGGTTGCCTAAAGTTCAACTAGCAATCTGAGCATTGTTGCTGTATTCTGCTTGCTTCTCATAGCCCTAATTCAGGAGTTTGTGAATGGGGTTGTTGGAACTTGCAGGTAGGTCCTTTGGTTCCTGCACCAGCACATTTTATTTCTGGTTCTTTTTATTTGAAAGCTTTCTGTCTTAAATGCACACAAATCACCCAAATACTCTATTTTTTCAGCTTCATGAATTTTCTCTCACCTTAACTTCAAGACATGTAGATGTTAGTTCCTTTTTCTTAACTTCAAGGAGAACTCAGAATAAAAGCTGCTCTGTGCTCAGTGTCCAAACAGAAAGCATTTTAGTGACAAATAATTCCTGGTGATAAAAAATGTTAGCAAAAAAAGACATTTTGTTTTCCCAGTTCAAGAGAGACAGGGAACTACTAGAGAGAGTTCAGCGGAGGGCAACAAAGATGATTGGGAGATTTGATCTCTATTATGAGTAAAAACTGAGAGAGCTGGGACTCTTTAGTCTGGAGAAGAGAAGGCTGAGGGGAGCTGATTAATACCAACAAGTATTTCAAGGGTGGGTGCAGGGAGGAAGAGCCAGACTCTTTTCAATACTTCCCAGTGACAGGACAAGGGGCAATGGGCACAAGCTGGAACACAGGAAGTTCCATTGAAATATGAGGAAAAACTTCTTTACAGTGAGGGTGACAGAGCACTGGAACAGGCTGCCCAGGGAGGTTATGGAATATCTCTCTTATGAGGAAAGGTTTAGAGATCTGGAACTGTTTAGCCTGGAGAGAATACTGAGAAGAGACCTTATCAAGGTCTATAAATATCTAAAGGGCAAGTGTAAAGAGGATTGAGTCAGCCTTTTTTCAGTAGTGCCCAGCAATAGGAAAAGGGGCAGTGGGCACAAGCTGAAACACAGACAGTTCCATCTGAACATGAGGAAAAACTTCTCTACTGTGAGGGTGACAAAGCACTGGAACAGGCTGCCCAGAGAGGCTGTGGAATCTCCTATTCTTGAGTTATTAAAAACCCGCCTGGATGCAGTCCTGTTTAATGTGCTCTAGGTGATCCTGCTTTAGCAGAGGAGTTGGACTAGATGATCTCTAGAGGTCCCTTCCAACTCTCACAATTCTGTGATTCCACAACGTATATGTAATATACAGATAGGTACTGTTTATATTTTTCATATATATATGTATGTACCTATACACACACATAGGTATAGTTTTCATACTTAGCATGGAGGTGCATTGCTATTCACAGAGAGACAAATCATCAGTTCCTCACTCAGGAAAATTTTTGCTGAGTGTGGTCTGACTCACTGAGACTTTACTCTGAAGATTGTCAGATGTATTTAGACAAATATTATTATACTTTCTTACAGTTCTTGAAAAAATACAAAAGTCAGTGATCAGATGATAGAATTAGAAATAATGTTAAGGTTGCTGGGTTTTATTCCTTTTTATGTATTTAAAATTATTTTCTTCAGTTCCTGAGGAAACAGATTGTTTGAATTAATTTCATAGTCTAGAAGTTCACAACAGGAATCATTAACACTTTATTTTGAGAAAGATGGTGACACCAAATTCAGATTTTCTAACAGGGATGTTATCCTGCTATATTCAAGCTGATTTAATGACTTCCAACACTATTTTTCATGCCAAAACTTAAATTCAGATTCTGTTTCATCTGTGAGACCTGGTAATGTGTGTAACATTGGAAATAATTTCATACCTCATTTTTTTTTTTTTTTTTTTTTCTGATAACAAGATCCAGTATTGCGCCAAGAGGAATACCAGGTGAGGTCTTACCAGCTTGGATTGAAGCTCTCCAATGAGCTTCCCTTTGTATGTTCTTTCAGAGGAAGCTGGTGGATTTCTTACAGCTTTTTATATACCTGTGTTCTGTAAGTCAAACTGTTAAGATTTATGGAAAAAACAAGAGAGAATTTAGCCTGTTCTCTTAAAATGAAGTTGGACAACTAAGATTTATTTTCTTCTAAGCGACAGCTTAGTCCTAAAATAGTGTGTTGCATTTAGGGAATTTAGACACAAAACAACAACAACCACAACCAAACAAATCCCACAAAAAACACTAAACACCGAAAGGACTGTAGTTTCATGCAAAGAAAAAAATGCCTAAGTTTTATGTGTGGTGATAAATTCTTGCATTTCTTCCTCCATTGCCAAATTTTATTCCCTGGGTAAATCATGCTTCATACGGGATTTAAAAAGAAGCAGCAAGGTCTCTTCTCTTACCAGACTGTGAAGTGCCTCAGGGAGTCAGTGCACATGCTTATAAACTCTTCCTGCTATTCCTGGGTGTGCCCTGCTGATAGCGTGAGGAGATCCTTACTAGACAGCCTTTTCACTATGTAATTTTGGACCCCTTTTGAGAATGTCTTTATTCATTTACAGATCTCATATACACAGTCTGAGCTTCCTTCTGTGCTATTCCTTCCTCAGTGTGTCTTTTAGGGGTCAGGCTGTTCCTTTTCATGACACTTAAGAGTTTTTTTCCCAGGAAAACTGGCTACATTAGCTCTGCAGTGTTATCTAAGATTTGGAAATTGTGCAAAAAGGGTGTGATTTGTGCTTGATGGTTTTAGCTTTGTCTTAAGATCTCACTGAATTTTTTAGATGCTGGTCAGTTAGATGGGACACCTGGAGGCTAGATATTTTACAGAACCACACACGATCTGGTTGTGCTGTTTATTTAGGAAACTCTACCTGCTTGATAATAGAGGCAGAAAAGCTGTGTATTTCACTTACTTGAACACAAAGTTAAAATTATGTTCTAAAAAATAATTACTGATGCAGAGCCTCTTTGGTTAGATAATTATGTCCCCTCTTGGAGCTAGATTTCTCCTGTGTTGTTTTGTAGTGAAAAGAGGAAGACCTCAGGGAGGCTGGCAAAGTTCCCTTCAGAGCTTTTTTATTTGCATCTACAGCCTAATTCCCTGGTACAAGTCAGAAATTTTCTGTGTATCTAGCAATAGAAAGCTGAAGAAGAGGATCCAGTCACACTGTCAACTGGCAAAAGACCCAGGCTGTCCATCCAAGAGGTCACTTGGGCTGAGAAAAAGTTATATGATAGAAGAATTCTAGTTATGCTACAGAAGAGAATTAACTGGCACTTTTCCCTCACAGTTTTTTTCAAATATGAACATAGCTCTGTGAAGTATGGTGCTGTTGCAGACCTGAGACACCTGTGTACGGAATAGGAGAAGTAGCTGTATGTTATATCCCAGAACATTTAGGTTCCCAGATCCAATTGCTATTCTTTCCTCACAAAATGAGTAGTGTAAAAAAGCCAATTTTTGGGTAAATCGACCCTTTGATTCTTCTTGAATACTGGAATTAGGTCCTCCAGGACACAGATATAATTTCCCTTCTGAGTTTGGTGTTAGCATTGGCCTTGTAATTTATCTTTGATGTACAGTGAGCCCCTATAGCATGCTACCAAGAAAAGGAGTAATTTTGGGATTTTAATTAACTACTGAGGTTTGACAGACTTCCCATTAGAAATAAGTGACAAAGAGTCCAATCCGATCTCTTCCTAAATTCAATTATTTCTTCTCTGAAGCAGTTGTCAAAGCAAAAGTATTGGGAGTTTCCTGAAGTTAACTAGTGCTAAGTCTAACTCTGTTAATAAAATAACATGTTAGTTCAGCTAATTTGACTCAAGTAGGCTTCTTTGCCATCTTTGGTTTTGAAGTGGAATGACCAGGACTCTAGTCCCAGCTCTGGGATGAAACAGTTCCACTGATGATCGTCATATTAAGCTGCAGTCTCACTCATTCTGTCTTCAGCTGAATATAACACTGAATGTCAAGCATCCCCAGCTGAGTTGACAGCTTGACTTTCGGTGGGTAGACACTTTATGTTTCTACCAGAATTTTTTTTCTCTCACTGTTCAGCTACACCCCCAGAGAGAATTTTTTGAAAAACATAGAACAAAATATAAGAATTTTTTACTCTAGAGGTTAGGTTTGTTTTTATATTCTGAAGAAAATGCTAGGAGGATGCATATGCTTGTGAAAACAATTACCAGGTGATAGAAAACAGGCACTTCTCATGGCTTTGTGTGAGATTTTTTGTTTTAAGGTGCTCTATATTTCAGGGAAATATGAGACTAATGCAAAGCAGGGCAAGGTCAGGCATGGGCATTAGGCAGTGCTGTCATCAAAAGTTAGCAGATTAGAAGAACTAGAATTAAGACAATGCAGGAATAATTATAAAAAAATTGCTGCTTTCTTTCCCCTTTACCAAAACTAATCACAGAATCAGTCTTTTTTATTCTAATCTGTTTCTAAAGATCAGTACAGGCAGTAAAAGCTTGGGGCTTAGCTTGTAATTTTGACAGTTTTCAGCTGAAGCTGTACATGGAAAAAATTAACTACCATGAAAAACAATCCTTATCAACTGACAGTAGTTTCAAGAGAACACAGAGAGTTGGTACTCTGGTGAGTACCAGGTTCGTAAACTGATTAATCCTGCATGTTTGTTTTTTGCTGCATATTGGTGGTTTGTTTGTTTGGTTTGTTTGTACTCCATACATTTTTCTTATTCTTTCTCCTCTGTTGAAGTCCAGAGGAGAGCCATGAAAATGGTCAGAGGGCAGGAGCATCTGTCCTGTGAACACAAGCTGAGAGATTTGGGGTTGTTCAGCCTGGAGAAAAGTAGTCTCCAGGGAGACCTTTTACTGGCCTTCCAGTACCTGAAGAGAGCCTACAGGAAAGCTGGAGAGGGATTTTTTATAAGAGCATGTAGAGATAGGACAAAAGTAGATTTAGGTTAGACAATAAGAAGATGCCCAGGGCAGCTGTGGGTGCCCCCTCCCTGGAAGTGTTCAAGGCCAGGTTGGATGGGGCTTTGAGCAACCTGGTCTAGAGGAAGGTGTCCCTGTCCGTGGCAGGGGGATTTGAACTAGATGATCTTCAAAGTCCCTTCCAACCCAAACCATTCTATGATTCTATGATTCTGTATACAATTATTAAAGTATTTTTACTATTTTTTTTCATATCCTCCTTATTTTTATAGAAGAAAAGCTGATAGCATTTTAGAAGTGTGCCAAATACAATTTATTGTAGATAATTTCCTTTTTGTTGTGTTGCCATTGTTTATCTACAGATACTACAAGAAATAACATTTTTCTGCATAAATATAATGTAGCTGCTAAGTATACGCCATTTAATACAGCACTTGGTAGTCCAGGACAAGCATTTCTAAAGTAGCAGTCACATATAATAAAACCTCATTTCAGAATTAGATCAGGAGATTGGAATCAGAATTTCTATGCTGTGCTTTTTGTCTTTCTAGGAGATATTGGATAAATCACTTAAACTTGCTTAATTCAGCACGTTACAAAACTCTTGATATATGCTATCAAAACAATACTTCGCTAGTTGACTGACTATCGAGAGCTTATATATAATTCTTGGAGATCTGAAGGTGAAAGTCTTCCCCCTCACTCCAAGTACTGGAAGAGAATAATTATCTATTTCAAGAATGGTTAGTGATTATTCCTGTGCTCTTTTTTTACATGCCTTAAAGAAGTCTGTTCTTCACGAAAACTTGGTGTTTCTATGAATCTTGCTTTGTATATATTTAGCACATAAAGTGCTTGACTCAGCAAAGGTGCATTGGTCTAATGTTCAGTTGCAGGAAACACCATTGTTTGTCCTCTATGCTTCTGCCTTTCACATGCTGTAAAACTAAGGCTGAACTGTTTACACTTTTGCATGTTGATGGCATGCATAGTTTTAGAGGCCAAACTGGCCTCCATTCAGCAAATAAGCTATTAAAAGCATGAGACCTGGCCTGAAAATAGATGTTAATATTGGTAGACAGTGGGGGAAACACATGCATATATATTTCAGTATATTTCTTTAGTCTATATTACAGTGCTTTATGACCTCTTTTACCTCTTCTGTTACTTCAGTTGGGTATAACGGCCACCTTCTCTTTACTGCATTCAACACTAGGATAATCTGCAAAGGACAGGAAGGTAAATACTAGATATTCCATTCCTAGCACTGGACTCAGACGAATGAAAAGTCTTTACAGCTTCTGACAAAAAAGGAACATTGCATTTTCCTTGCCATTAAGTAGAAGTCTGCTCTTACTTTGACTGTCATTTGTTACTTGATGGTAATGATAAATGGTTAAGTATAACGAGTATTTTTCAGTGATAGTTTAGAGTCTTGCTCTTATTTTTTCATAGGTGGGAATTGTAAGAAGTTGTAGCTCTTGTAGGAATCAGTGGAACTTGAGCAATGAGAACAGCTCTGAAAAAGTCTGTTTGCAAGATGTAGTCTGTTGGAGGTGTGGTAGAAAATCAGGTCGCATCACAAAAGTGGCATTCATGCTGGTTATATTCAAAAGAGTGAAGGAGACTTTTAATGTATATGTGACATCAGAGAAGAAAAAAAAGATAAACATTCAAAAACTTGGTATTAGCTAAAATCTTGAAGTATTTATTGAAGGTTTGGAATTTACTCAAAGTTTACTTGGAATTTTTCCCAAATAAAACCTAGAGGGAAGAACATCACCTGATATAAACTGGCATAGGTCCACTAAAGTGAAACAGGTATGGTGTTCGAAGCAACTGAGGAGATGATTGCTGCTTTTAGAGTGGAGGCTGGTCCTTATTCTTACCACTTACCCTTTTAAAAATTATTTATTTAGTTTTAATCTTCAAAGCATTTCCAAGTATTAAACAAAGTTTCTCCTTTAGGTATTTTGGAGTGTATAGGTGAGAAGTATGCGGATGTATCACTCTGTGTATTGGAACTAGAAAACCTAACTTGTTTACTAAAATATTTTGTGGTCAAAGGGGAGAGAGGGCTGCAGTTTTCTGTGCAGATGGCAGAACTACTGTACAGAGGAGTCTAGTGTATCTATTAATCTCTTCCAGGGAAGCAGACAGTGAAGAGGTTCAGATCTGTGACAGCCTAACCATTAACAGCATCCCAAACTTGGTTTTATTTCTTCACTTTTTCGGGCCAAAAACACTGTGGCTAAGATTTATTATGTCATTGTCGTCTCTGCCTTTCCTCTGTCTCATCTGTATTCTTTACAGAGCCTATAAACATGAGCTGTCAGCAAGCTAAACCTGTCAGATTTCCACTTCCCCCCTCCTCCATCTGCTACTATGGTGCCCGAGAAACAGCCCTGCACGCTGCACCATCGCTATGATTCTCGATCATCACATCTCATTCATCACTGTGACTCCAAACTCAGCTCAACACATTAGAAAAAAGGTCAGGGATATGAAGGGAAAAGAGAAATAAACAGCTACCCAGCAGAAGCAGTTGAACTACAGGGAGATGTAGGAGGTAAGATCAGAGCCAATTTCTCTGCCAGCAGCTGTACTGGGCATAAAGTACTTGCTATACAAGTTCTAAGTGTTTTAAGCTGGAGGGTTGTGTAGGGGTTTCCTGCAGGTCCTGGTTTATTTCCCAGCACAGAAGTATAGTGGAAAGATAGAAAACCTTAGTTAAAGATGGAAAGGCTATAAAACTTTTTATAACTGGAGTAAAGATGATGGATTGGTTGCTGAGCAACTAGAAACCTGATAGCATGCAAGATTTGGACTTGAGAGTTCAATAAACATCCTTACAGTGTGGAAAGAAACAGTCCTGTGTTGACTTATGAGTCAAACTTTAAGAAGCTTTTGACTGGGGGTGAGAGGAATTTTGTAGGAAGGAATAATAAATTATTTTATATGAAGCAGTAATATTCCTATAAGTGGGATCTGCTTCTTCCTATGTGCTACACTGTCAGTGCAGTTAGGTAGAATTTATTTTAAAAATTATTCTGTCTTAGCCATATACTTTCTTATTCCCCTCACTGCTGCTTTGGCCATTTATCACTGAGCAGATTTGTTTTCTTGGTCAGGAATTATGCCTTTATGAATTTTTTTCAACCTTCTGACACCTTTAATCTGAAATAGAAAATAACTAGTAATGCTTTCCTTATATGCATTTTGAAAATCTATATTTAAAATATAGATGTAATATCATGCCAGTAATTTCTCTCAGCAAATAAGGGAAATAATAGAAGCTGCTGAACTTAAAATAGATAACTTGCAAAACTCTATTCAAAAGAGGTCAATACAAAGAAATTAGCTTATGCAACCGTAAAGGTTTTTTTTCTCACAAATGGTACAAGCTTTTAAAAATTTCAGTTTAAGGTTTTATTTATGTGTGCAATAATTGCTTAAGAATTTCATATGACCTCTGATAATAACATATTGCACAGCAAGCATGATGACTTTCGTCAAATAGTTGAGAATATAACCATCTTTATCAAGAGTTAATCTTAAAACAAACAAACAAACCTAATACTGTGCTTTATGTGAACACAGATTGTTTAAATTCTAAACTTTCTTAATATGCTTCTGTGCAGCTCACACTAAAAAGCTTGCTTTTATGGTTTATGTGTTGTTTAACAGAGAAGAGATGTTATCTGATTATTCAATTCATAAAAAAAAAAAAGAAAATACCTGTAGTGAGATTATCAGGCAAATGATAAAACCAAAAGTGTACAATGATTTAGAAGGTGAAATGCAATTTTGTGGAGAATGGCTCCCATGATGTCCATTAAATGTAATACTTTGGATGCAACGTCTGAATGTGATAATCCTTTTGCCACTGGCAGTTGAAAGGTGAAAAGGAATGCTACCCTACCTATTTTATCTGCTCCTTTCTAAGCATTTGCTGTCTTCCTGCACCTGAAGACAAAATACCGGTCTTCTTGGTGCTGAACACAGTAGCACATCTTACCTGCAGGAAGAACCTAGCAGAATTTGGGGAGAAACTTCTTACAACTTAGAAAAGGAACTTCTGCTTGTACATGTATCCCTCTGCTTCTGTGTTTTCCTGGATAAATGTCATTGCTCTCAGTGCCATTAGGAAGCTCTTTTCTCTATGTTCATCATGTCCCATGAAATGATAGTATAGAAATTGATCACTTTTTGAACATGGCTGAATATCCTAGCTTTAGGAGGTAGGGGGAAAGTTAAGAACCCTGAACCAGGCAACTGCACCTGTATGCATAATAACATCTGAAAAAAAGGGAACAAGCTGAGCACATGGAGTTAGGGAATTCAGACTACAGACAGTTCAAAGTTGAGATGAGAATAGATAAATTGTAGATTAGTTTAAACTGCAGGGAGTAAAAAATGTGGAGAACAAGTACCAGGAAAGAAAACCTACTAGAAAAGGGAGGCACATTTAAGTTTGTACAACATGCTGTGTGCTGTAAAGTATAAATGCAGCACTGTGATACAGCAGAGCTTATGACTGGCATGACTTGTCTGGTACTACTCTAAAATGACTTGTACTCCAAAAGAAGGAAACAAAGCATACCAGAAATTTCAAACTTCAGAAGAAAGCTTGGTTTGAAAGACTCATTGGAGTATAGCTGCAATAAGGGATATATCTGTACTACAACTAAGAAATAAATGTGAGTGGGTCCACTCTCGTGAGACCCCACCTGGAGTACTGTGTCCAGTTCTTGAGCCCCCAACACAGGAAGGACATGGAGCACCTGGAGCAAGTCCAGAGCAGGGTCATGAAGATGGTCAGAGGGTTGGAGCACCTCCCCTGTGAGGTTGAGAGTGTTAAGACTGTTCAGCCTGGAGAAGAGAAGGATCCGAGTAGACCTTATAGAGGCCTTCCAGTACCTGAAGGGGGCCTACAGGAAAGCTGGGGAGGGACATTTTCCCAGGGTATGTAGTGATAACAAGGGTAGTGGTTTTAAGCTAGAAGAGGGGAGATTTAGATTAGATTTTAGGAAGAAATTCTTTGGTGTGAGGGCAGTGAGGCACTGAAACAAGTGGCCCAGGGCAAGTGTGGATGTCCCCTCCCTGGAAGTGTTCAAGGCCAGTTTGGAAGGGGATTTTGAGCAATCTGGTATAGTGGAAGGTGTCCCTGCCCATGCAGGGGGGTTGGAACTAGATGATCTTTAATGTCCCTTTCAACCCTAGCTATTCTATGATTCATGAGCGACATTGAAGTATAGCAATAGCAACAGCAGTGACAGTATGGTAATGAAGATCATACTACTGACAGAAAACACAAAAGAAGCTAAGACTGGAATAGTAAAGTGATGAGAAAATGGGAATATTTTTAGAGAATAAAGAGGTAAGAAATAGAAATCTTGAAAGAGTTTAGCTTATGAAATAATTTAAGAAGTGTTCTTATCTACAAAGTCACTGCAAATATAATGTAGATTATTTGGAGGATGAAAGGAAGAAGAAGAAAAATCCAGAATCCAGTTCCTTCATCTTTATTGATATACTAGGAAGTGGCAAACTCCTAGCCAGTTTATCTGCTGGCATCAAATGAGATTGCTTCAATTATCTTGATAAATACCAGATGAAAATGAGGTACAAAGGAAAGACTACATTGCACTGGGATGTCAAGTATTCTTTTAAGTTTTGGTTTTGTTTTGGTTTTTTTTTACCAGTGTCACCTAATATATTGAACTTTACAGGCTGAATCTAATAAGTACTTCAAATGTAAAGTCATGTAGTGGAGAAATAAATAGGTATCTACTTTTCCCTCTTGAGTATATAGTAGAGCTTGCATTACATAATGCATTGTAGTCCATATACCTACTGGCTCTCTACTAGCAAATATTGTTAGAGGGTTAAATTAAACTATGAAAAATTGTCCTTAACTGAAATATGAAAGGCAACTATTTTAAAGTGATATGGCTGAGGACAAAAAGGAAATTTGGAAGGTGATCTCTTTCAAATTACTAATTCATCTCACCAAGCAAAACAAAATCTGTTAGCATTCACTATCTAGTAAATATTATGAATGTTACATGACAGAATTTACCTTCACTTAGTTTTTCATAGTCACCAAAACTGGACTTGATTTGACAGATTGTATGTCAGATTCCTGTAATGCAGATATGAAGAGGTTTTTTTTTACTTTTATACTTACTAAAGAGGATTATTTTAGGTGCACAGGCTTCACTATTCATGCATCACATCTCAGCTGACGGAAATCGATAGCATGTAGACTAAGATAAATTTTCAAAATAATCAAAACAATTCATTTGTTACACATAATTGAAATCAAAATCCACTGTTAAGGTAGCTGAAAGCAGAGTTTTATTATATTATATACTCAGAGAGCTCTTGCATTTGTGTGAAGAGAGTCACAGGGACTTCATTCGACTAGTGGAGTTCAGGTTTGGATATTGGGTATGAGTTAACAATGTTTGGAGTGCACTCAAGTCAACATTTGCAACATAAAAGGTTGTATCACTCTGATGGTTGACATGACCATTGACCCCTCTTTATTTTCTGGCAATGTTTATTTCCCACTCAAAACAGTCTTAAAAATATTACTTGCCACATGGAATTAGGAAAAAACAATTAAACCCATTCATATCTTTCTTCAGAAACAGTCAGTAATTTCATTTTTTAGATAGGACATTCTTTCTTGGAGTTCTAAGTTTCTAACTAATTTGTTCTTCTATTCCAAACTCTGGTTTTATGAAGACCTCTTTAAAGTGAAGAGAAGAAGATCAAAAAATTTGCACACTGAAGAAGTGTTTAGTCTTGATTAGTTAGCAAATCAAGTAAGGTCTTATTTTTACCACAATTCATTCCTTTAATGCTAACTGTAATGCTATTTTTTTCAATAGATAATGGCCCTAGTCCAACCACTAAGTATATTTGGACATTAATTTTATTTTTGCTTTCAGTTTTCTCTACAATATTGTCATGATTCAAGAAGTCTTCTGATTTCTCTTTCATGTCTCTGAAATGACAATCACTGTCACATCATCAGTACGCATGTCCTTTGATTGTGCAGCTTCCCTTTTCCCCCATCTCCCTCCAGCTGAGGCAAACCAAACATTTAAACAGGACTAGCCCGTTTCAAACTTCTTGCATGAATCTAAACAATGTTATCATTTAGGAAGTAATTTTTTATATTACTTGATTTTTTAAATGTTGATGTTTGAAATTGTTTAAAGTAATTAATGAGTGACAAGAATACAATATTAAATGTGTTTCATTTCCAAGTTTTTTCATATGTTGTCATATGAAGATGTATAACAGTGCTTGCTATTTTATTTTCTTCAGACCTTAGTCTATAATATTTTCAAAGAAGTCCAGTGCTAGATGTAATTAAAGATTTTAATGTTGCTCCCCAAAATACTACTTTTTAAAAAATGATGTCACCGTTTCATATAAAACTCAGGAATTAAATAGTTTCAAAATTATACAGAAAAGAGAGGGATATTAAATCAATTTTTTAAAGGTACAGCATATTCATTTTATGGTTACTCCTACAAGAATTACGGAAAGCAATTGAAATGTGAAATACTCACTAAATTATGTAGTATATTCATTATTTGTACTGTAGTTAATATTTTCTTGCCATTCCATTGCCTATTACAATAATGGGATATAATGAGATTATTTTTTTGTAAAACACTAAGTGTACAAAGTTTATTATTCAGGATTTCTCAGGCGACCATTGGAATCTAGTCAACATGGAGATGTGCTTGCTAATAACTGGAGATTCTAGGCAGCCTGGCATGTAACATACAACAGTCATGTACCACATGAGAAACCTATCACGTGCAGTGAGGAAAACATGCAGTTAAGATGAACTGTTTAGTCTCCCAAGAAGAACATCCCACCTACTGTATGTCTTGGTCTGAAGTTCTTTTAGTAGCAAATATCCTTCAGACAGCATGAGCATGAACTTTGGAAGGAATTAACGGTCCTTCACTTTCCCTTTGCAAGGGCTTTAAATGTACAGATGATAACACATGTATGCCTAGGAATGGACAAAATATTCTTAGCTCTCTCTGTTAAAATATAACTAAATGTGAGTAATATCCTTCTCCTTCTGCTCTATTTCATAGGTGAGATGAAGAAGACATAGGTCTAATTCAGTACAGTTGTACACTGTCAGTTGTGATTCTAAGAAGAATGGTTGTCCGTTAATTAAAAGAAGATTGGTTAAGTCCAACATAATACAACTTTTTTTTTTTTTTTTTTTTTTTTTTAATTGGGCAGAACAGGAATCTATTCTTGATACAGTAGAACTACTTTTTTTTCTCCAGTGCTTTTCCCAATCTCTAAGAATTATTTAATTTCCTTCAACATCACACTAATGAATGTTTCTTGACTTAAGAGCAGAATCTCATTTAAGGATTTCACTTTTTTGTTTTCTGGTTGACATATTTTAATACTCATTACACTTGGAGTATAAATTTTCTCCTCTTTAGACCAAGACAAATCCAAATGAAAGCATTTAGCTGTAGCCATTTTTACTTCCTATCACTGTCCAAGTTAAAATTCTGATTGTGGGGCTGAGTCATGTTCTTGTTTCTTGTTCCTGTTCCCAAGCAGATGATTTTTTTGTTTATATTTCTTTTAATTTCTTCTTTTGACTTTTGCCATTCTATTAGCAACCTTATAGCAGTTAGTCCCAATAAAAATACCAAAATATTCTTGTTGGCTTATAATTCCCTTTGCAACAAGAAGCCTAGTTTTCGTTTTGGATCTTTTGCAAGAAATCACCCTACGTGATATGTGTTCATAAAATATTGTTGGATTACTCTGGTGGCTTCAGATGAAAGCACGTATCCATTTGTCAGCTGTTTTAGTAATTACTTAACTGGAGACAAGATTTACTCTGAGATTAAAAATGTTTGGGTTCAACTCTCCAATCCTTCAGAAACATTTAGTTTTTCTATACCCTATGTGGGAAAGGGGAATTTTATTTTTTGCCTCACAAAGATGCTGAGAACATTAATTTGCTCCAGATTACAAAGCTTTGAATGCTATGAGAAAAAGAGGAATAAACATAAATATTGATTTATAGAACTAGATAATGTGCTTATAATTATCAAAATCACCAAAACAGTGAAATACCCTGTACTCACTGGAATTTAAACAAAAGCATACACATTTTTATTCATGAAGGATATCCTGAACTTTGGCTCATGCTCATGTATAATATAATATAATATAATACAATATGATACAATATGATATAATTAATATAATATAATATAATATGATGGAAAGATAGTACTCTTGTCCTAGTTTAAAAACAATGGCACATGTGAAGTGCTATAAGTGCTTGATATGCAGAGAAGGATATTGAGATGACATTGTGGAAGGAGACAGACATGCATCTCCAAGACATCTCATGGTTCTACTGTCCATTTGCACTTAAGCCAGACATATAGCAACTTAAGGATCTTCTTACTAAGGTAATGCAGACTCCAAAAATCAATTATTGCTTTATTTCTGCCCCTAGTTGCAATACAATAAAGTAATTTTATTCAGTAGACTTAAGTGCTTTCACATAAATGAGCACAATGGGGCTTGCACCTTAATGTCATACATTCGAAGGTCTGGGGTCCTCTACTGCTGCTTCAGCCCACAGCTTTCTAAATATGTCACAGAGAACATGAAACAGTTTTGGATGAGCAGCAGAGTAGTTGCTAAGAGACATCCTGTGCAAGGAGCTGGTTAGGAATTGCTGAGTAACACAACTCAACAGGCACCTCTCATGTTTTCACAGGACTAATAAGCAGAATTCTGGGATAATGAGTTGCTTATGTAAATGTATTAGGATGGAGAATGTATTTGATTCCTTTATTTCTTTCAGTGAGCTCAAAACAAGACTTAGGACTTTGTTCTTCACAGCTTTTTCATTCTGTTAGCAGACTGTTAGATTCATAAGTTTATTAACATATTTTGCAAAATATTTTGTTAATGCTAATAAAAAAAAAATCAAGTACTACATTGTGGAAAAGGCAGAGTTTTAATTAACTTAGGTGTTAATATTTAATATTACTGGTCCTTCTACCAGAAGCAGAGTGTAATGAACTGCGTGTTATGTGCTTTCTATTTAGGAATCATCTTGGTGAAAATGTTCTTTATCTAACAGTAAAGCAATGCTTCTTGATAAAATTGAATATATTTACCTGCGTGAAATGATATGGACGAGGTGTTGTGAAGTTTGATTTTGATCCAGTAACTCATGCTGGCAAATGGCTAACTCCTCAGCTGTCTCCAAATTTACTGAAAGTTTTGCTTATTCCAATGTACCATGCTCTGTCTAGAGATGACTAGCTCAGTGTTGACAGAAAAGGAAAGTAGTTATTCTCTGTAGAATGGATAATCTATTAATGAACTCTCAGATATAATCTGAACTTTAACAGCGTAACAATACCAGTTGAGGAAGCTATACATCAGCCAAATGTATTGGTATTTTCTATTTTATAATTGTAAGGGAAATAATTATTCCAATTTCAAAATCCTAGAATCACAGAATCATAGAAGGGTTACAGTTGAAAGGGACCTTAAAGATCATCAAGTTCCAACTCCTCTGCATGGGCAGGAACACCTCCCACTAGATCAGGCTGCTCAGAGCCCCATCCAACCAGGCCTTGTATCCCTCCACTTTTCTGCTGTTTCACTCTTTGGAAAGGGTCCTAATTACTTTATGGTACTTTCAATCAGTCCCATTCTGACCTAACGGCTAAGTAATCATACAGACGCTAAAATAAAATGGTTCTTATCTTTTTCTTGTAATGTCTCTATTTTCATTTTGTTCCCTGCCTTCCTCCTTTATTATTATGCACAGCTTACTAGAATACAGACCTATTTAAAATTTAAAATCTCAGTAATTTTGAAATTTAATGCTTCTCCATATATTTGTAGTTTTCTAGCATAGTACACATAACACTAGAGTAATAAATTATTATGCCATTGCCTATCCATTGTAAATGCTCTCTGCCTTGCCACAGACTTTGCTGCACAGAACTGATGACTTAAACTGCCTGACAAGTTGCACTACCATTTCTGAAGGGACTAGAGAAGCAAATATATAATGTAGGTTCTGCTAATGTTCTTGAAATGATTGATAAGGTTTTAATTATAAATAAAATTTTAATTTAGTTACTCTGTTCACCCAACTACATCTCATGAAATTTAATTTGTGAAATATTCATACAAGATATAATTGAATTTTCAGTGATGGTAGACTTGGTTGCTTGAAAACACAGAGTAGAACCTTTCATAATGACTAGTTTTATAATCAGGAACTTAGTTCCATATAGAGGTATGTAGGAAACTTCTGCTTGTAATGGTATTACTTGTACTGGAATGGTGACATGAAGAAAAGTAACTGTGTTTGGGGTCTTGCTGCACAAAATCATTCCATCTGGGTCCTAACCTTGATGGCAGTGAAATACAGCATTTATTTATAAGCATTGTGGTTCTCTTTCTTCTTTTATGTACTGTGAGTCATAAGTAACTAGATGGAAGGATAAGAGCAAGGGCAATTAACATCAGCCAATCTAGCCAACCTCATGTTTTCCCTGGTACACCTTTTAGGTCTCACTTGCACAACCGTTTTCCTGCATTCTGGTTGATTACTGTTGCCAGTCCTCACTGGGCTTAAGAACATACATGTGTTTGCATCGTTGGGAAATGGCTTTATGGAGATTTACTGACATTTATTCCTGACTTTCTCTGGAACAGGGAAAAAAACAAGCCTCTGTTACATCTTGTTGCTAATGTTTATCTTTCTCCTATTTTCCAAAATTTCTCTAGCATTTATCTTTAAAAATCCCCAGAAGGCTCATGAATCTGCTGGATCTCCGTATTTTTGGTAGCTTAGCCTATGGTTTAAATCAATTTTATATTGAGTATGTACTCTGTTGCCCAAAGTAACTGTAGGCAAATCATTTTACTAAATATACTATGTTGAATAGTCTATGCTTCATAAAAATGCAGTTTTCTTGGAACAATTCCTGCATGTCACAAAGTATGGCAAAACAGAAATTCTTTTTGTAAGTGGAATATGCTGTGTATGGAGGTTTCAGTGCTTAATCAGAAACTAAGATTAAAGAAAAGTAAGCATACGGATAGCACTGTGGCTTTTCTTTCTGTGTGTTTTATCACAATGAATTATCTTATTTTTAAAATAACTTTTCATCCTAAGTTTTCAAAATTCGGAGCCAAACTTTTTTGATCCTTGGTAAATATCTGATATTCTATACTTAATACAAGCAATAAATTCACAATTTAAGAGACATTAACAGTTTATAATCTAGATAATTGAACAATGGAACAGGCTCTGAAAAAAACCTTGTAGTCCTTTACCTGAGTTTTTGAGTAGTGATGGAACTCTCAGCAGAATGGGGTATGTCAAATTGATGGGGAAGTGTTTGATTTAGGCTGACTAAACATTGACTTCTGATCTTCTGTCTGCTAGTGAGAGACAAAAACCAAATTTATCTGGCCTTCTTTGTCTTTGAAGAGTTCTCTTGTCCTCCAGGCTTGCTATTACTCTGAGATTAGATAAGCGTAAATGAATTTTACTAATCCCTAGAAAAAGGCTACCTCCCATTTTGAAGGGCTGGGTGTTTGAAAAACCCTGTTTATTCGCACTGTGTCTTCTTTCAAGACAACATTTTTACTGTCCCATGGGCCCTTACTCTCCTGCACACCAGAGAACCTCTCTGGCACCTAGACACTACTGCTGCTTGCAGAATGGAGTAATGTCCCCATCTTCCTAATGCTCCTCCTGATCCAGCACCCATCTTCCTCCTGCAGAGGATCTGGGCTTTTTAAGGAATGAAGAACTGTAGTTCACTATGACTAAATTAAGGAGATTCCACTCTCAGCACCTTCTAAAATCAAAGGCACAGAAGCAGATTTCAGGAAACAGGTTTGCTCAGAAACAGACTTGTATTCTAACAAGAATGGATAAGGACAGGGAGGCAAGATAAATGTTTTTCAATTACAGGTTGGTCATTTTGTGAAGTGACATAATTTATATTGCTACCTATATCTTCCTGATAGGACAAGCTGTCTGCCTTTGTAACTTCTAAGTGGTATTTTATGATGTTTGGCCAATAAAGGAAATTTGGTTGATGCTGCTTATGCTGCAACTGTACACAGTTGAGAGGAATACCCTCAAAAAAAAGACTAGCAGTAGATAACTACCATTTGTGCTGCTGTTTGTGCTGTATTCACTGGTCTCTGGGAGAAAAGACTGAATAAAGTTTTTTAGACAAGTCTTCCTAGAGTCTAAAAAACTGCATGGATAGCAAATGGTATTCACATAGCCTGTGTTTTTCCACCCTTCATAGCCCTAGTTTTGTAACTCTGAACCCCTGCCATGATGTAGCCTTGGGTATTAATTCCAAAAGCGAAGTGCTTGATCTGACTTCCTTAGCATTTTCCAGAATGACTGCTAATTATATTGGATGTGGGCTGCTATAGCTGTGCTGCTGCTATGTTCCAGTTTCTGTCTCTTGTGCTCTCATTTGCTGCCTGCCCTTCTTATTTGCCTGAAATGAAAAGACTCATTTAGTGGAAAGTATTTACCTGAAGAATTATGGTTTGGTCCCCTGGCCATAATGCGGGTTGGAGGCTTTTGGCACTGAACCAGTTTCAGTGGATTGCGGCTGTCTGTTCTTGTTATGTAAGGCTGCTAGTTGTAGTTTATAGTCTGTGTGGAGCAACTAATCTCTCTCTGATGTAAAGGACAGAGCTGGGTTGCTGTATACTATACATTACATCTCATGCCAGCTGGAAAGATTGCTAGGCACTCTGGAAGCTTTTTTCTCCCAAAGTAAGGACTTTTATTTAGTTTCTATATGTAGTTTTTTCTTCTCTTGATTATCTCTTAGCAACAAGCTTGCAAAGTGTTAAGATTAAATGAATAAAGGAAAAAGAAGACCAGTGGGAATTTTTTTTAATTCACTCCAGAATAAGACAGAACAAATGGAAAGAGATGCAACATTGATCTACATCTGAGCATAATTTCATCCCACAACTAACCCATAAAGGATGGAACAATTGCAGATGTATATTATCGACATTTATCACAATTGTCTGGCTGTAGATTTGTTTTGGGGAAGAAGAAAAGCCTCCATGGGTCTTTTTCTTACATGATTATCTATGAATCCTAAAGGAAAATCAGAGCAGTATTAAATAAAAGTTGTAAGAGCACTGTAGATTTAATCTATTTGGTCTATTTGAAGTTGGACATATGAATGAGACAGTTAGTTAGTGCCATCCATGCTTTTCAGGTAGATTGAAATTCCACTGTAAAAAAAATTAAGAACAATTAATGAAATACAGTTAAACTTAGCACTTCTTCATGTTTCTTCTTCCCATGCTATGTTAGGAATAGACAAAAAGTAGTGAATTGCTAGTTTATTCACACTTGCAGTAAAGCATATGGATGGCTAAATTGAGGAATATCTCCCGTTCATGTAACCTACTATTCTGTCTCAGACAGTGATCAAGATGAAGGCCTAGAAGGGAGTATAGGAAGTTATCATCCCTTTGTATTCAGCACTGCTGAGGCCAGAACTTGAATACTGTGTTCAGTTTTGGCCCCTTTCTACAAGAAGGACATGGAGGTGCTGGAGCATGTCCAAAAAAGGGAAACAAAGATGGTGAAGGGTCTAGAGCACAAGTCTTACTAGGAGACACTGAGGGAGCCGGGTTGTTTAGTCTAGAGAAGAGGCGGCTGAGGGGAGACCTTGTAACTCTCTATAACTACCCTAAAGGAGGTTATAGCAAGGTGGGTCTTGTTCTCTTCTCCCAAGTTACAAGTGATAGGACAAGAGGAAATGGGCTCAAGTTGTGCCATGGGAGGTTTTGATTGAATATTAAGAAAAGATTCTTCACTGAAATAGTTGTCAGGCACTGCAACAGGATGCCCAGGGAATTGGTCAAGTCACCACTCCTGAAAGGACTTAGAAGATGTGTAGCTGTGGTCCTTAGGGACCTGGTTTAGTCTTGGACTTTGCAGTGCTAAGTTTACAGCTGGACTTGATGATCTTAAAGGTCTTTTCCAACCAAAACCATTAATGATTCTATTATATCATTCCAGCCTTCCATTATCTTCAGGTTAGAAACTCTTGATAACAACATTTTATCTAGGTATATAGCAACCATCTTTGGATTCATCGTCCATGAATTTTCAAGTCTCCCCTGAACCTCCTATGAAACAGGCTATCGACTATGCTTTGGAAAGAAATTCTACAATTCAACCATCTGTTTTGAGCCTGGCTTCTCTTACTTTAGCTTGTTATCCCTAGCTCTTATTTTGAAAGAGAGTACCTAATTGAACCCTATACACCTACACTCAGTACAGGTTTAAATGTTTTTCTTAGTGGCTTGGAACAAGAGAACAGTAAAATAAAAAAACATAGAGAAAGAATTATTGTGATGGTAATTAATCAAATTATCTGTCTTTATAGGCTAAATGCTATGCTGGTAACTTATGAGGAGATAATTTAGCAGCAGAGATTACTACAACAGTACATTCAGCAGATAAATATGCTTCAGGTATATTAAAAAATATAACCTACTGAAATCCTTAAAATCCTTAAAACAATTTCAGTTCTTAGCCAGAAATTAATAAGACTATGATGCGGTTTCTTGTTACATTTCTTAATTTTTGCAGCACATGATACATTTATACAGGTACTAAAAGACCTCTTCTTAAAAAGGTTTTATTAAACCATTTGTAAACATCCCCAGCAAAGTAAAGTTCACTGGGTCCATAAGCACAGTATTAGCTCTATTTTAATGCATTAAAAATACAGGTACTCATATAGTGGGACCTGATAATTTCTAGTAAATGAGAACAGAGTTGGTATAATCAGAAAAAGAAAGAACAACAAGACCATTGGGAATTTATCAGCACTGTAAAGTTTGCATGACTGGTTACTGTAAGAAGCTTTAATTAGCAATGATTACATTGAATATTTAATGATCACGTGTATTGTGGTATACAATATACAAAACTGCTTGAGGCATCACAAGAAATATGTAGAAACCTGAGTGTCAAATGTCCCGTTAGTTGTAACTGCTCTTCAACTACATTTATTATGTAATGGAAGGATATGGAATTCATTAAGCCAGCTGAGATAAAAATGTAGAATACTTTGCAGATAATGTTGCAATGACTTTAAACCTTCAGCCTGAAATGATAACTTTCAGTACCAGGAAAGCACATGAGAAATAAATTAGGAAATCGAACAATAATGCTCTTTGTTTATTCAGAAAAATCCTACTGTTACTTCTTCTAGACATGCTAGAGAGCAGCCCTGTGGGAAAAGACCTGAGGGTAATAGTGGATCGATTTTTGCTATTGTTACATGTAAAATAAACCTAAACTTAGGCTTTTTACTTTCCTATGTCTACCTGTTAAAATAGAACTATATACAGGAAGGTCTGAAGAATTCCTGCCATCCAGAATAAAAAAATCCCACAGAGATAAACTTTCTCTTGAGTAATATTCAGTGCTTATTCTGTCAGTAACTTGAAGTTGTTTCACATACTTATATGTCTGAAACATACAAATTTAACATGGACTGTTAAATTGATGAAGTGGTGAACAGTTTAAAGACTGGAAGACCAGACACGGTAAAGCAGTATCTGTCCCACCTATCAGAAAGCAAAGAAAGCATTATTTTTGCTTTTGTCATCTTCTACATTGATTACATTCTTGGAAACCAAGTGGTTACTGGCAGAATATAGTATTATCCAAGAAGACAATGGTCTTATTTTTGCCATTCCACCAAGCGCTTCTGGACTATGGGTACAGAAAAGGTCAGAGAACACAGAGAAGTGTTCTATCTATCCTGAAGTTACTTTCTTTCAGGAAATTCTTGGTAGATAATTAAGTAATCCATAAATATCTTATAAATATATATTCATCTCTGAATCTTTTTTGATAGTTGTGAGTATTAGGATCCCATATTAAACAGACTGCAGCAGATCTGACATTCAGGCTACATACTATTAACATAGTTTCATGCATTAAATAAATAAAAAATAATTTAAAAACCCAAAAGAAGTGTTAACTCACACACCAAATACAGAGCTTCACTAGAATTTTACCTAGTTTCTTTGCAATGAGCAAGTGAGCAATGCACCTTTTCTCCTCACAGGAGAAATAAGGCTACTAAGAATGAATACTTCATATCCCACCTCCTCTATGTTGGTTCTTTGTGATAATTTCAGAATGACCTTGCCTGCCCCACAAAGTGTATAGGTGTTACATGTAATACTCTGAGTGTAATTTTGCATCTCCATGGATAATATGTGTGAATCTGTGCATGATATTTAACTTCTGGGAGCCTGTTTATTGTTAGAATTTAGGATCTTTCAAATACTTAAAAAAATTAACAGATTTCCTGTAATTATTCAGCTTATATATATATATATACACACACACACACATATATATATATATTTTCTGGTTGCAGGTGATAACATTTTTTATTTATTCCTGTTTTTATAGATTACAATATACCTTTTCTAAATACTCTTTTTGCATACACAGTTTTTTCAGGTGGGGAGCCTATCTGAGATAATAGAACTGCTCCTATTGTAGGATAGATTTGGAAAAGAAAGTCTGGAGGACAGTTACTGATAAGGGAAGAGGAGGAGTAAGGCTTTTCACTACCACTAATGAGAGTAATGAGAGTTACTGGTCTCATAATCTAGAAGCGGCATACTCACTCTTGTCTAAATTTTCCATCACAGACCTGCCAGAAGAGTTTTCCCTTTTCTCTCATTCTGAGAATTGTAGTTTCAGACCCCTCTTGCCTGTACAAAAGCGTAGACTTGCACATGGGAGAATTAGCTTCAGAACAAAACATCTGGTAAGTATGCCACGAATGCCACAAGTGAGCAAATAGCTAGAAATCAAGGATATTTCCACCTTCCCCTTGGTGTCCAGGAAACCCAACTTGACCATTTTCATAGACAGATGTGTCTTTTTATTCTTGCTAGTTAAAGCTGATGGTTGAGCAGTCAAGCTTGATTATGGGTGGAGTGATGGACCTCCAGGAGCCATAGACTGACATTTAAACCAACCAGATCATAACACAACTGTATCAGCACTGTCTTCCTAATTCTTTCCTAGGTGTCGTATAACTGTGAGAATAATACCTTGTATAGGTTTTGGGTGGGAGGAGGCTGAAGGACATAGACTGTGTCTTTGTATTTTTCAGAGAATAATGTCCCAAATTAATGTATCTTGAAATTGAAACTTTCAATCTAAAGTCTTATTAAGGAGTTCTACATGACTTGCAGCTGCTGTTTCTAAGACAAACAGTTACATGTATAGCCTTTGCCAATTAAATATCCCCATAAATCAAGCAAGAAAGTTTTTACAGTACACAGGACAGGATAAATTGAAACATACAATTGAATATTGATCTATGGCAGAATAAAAATCTTTTAAAGGTAAAGCCTTCACTTAATTTAGGCAGAATAAAAAATAACATCAATAGACGTGTTACAATTCTCCCAAGACCTTGTCCGGAAACATAATTTTCATGCTGACCGGTGATGGTTCCTGTTAATGGAATAACCTTATAACCTTTAGTGTTCTTACTCATATTCAGTGGTAATATAAATATAATCTGTCCTTCTCTTTGGCTGCAGAACATTAAGATAACATCTTTCTTCAAGGCTCAATGTGCTGTGGTTGCTCTATCTGTCTGATGCATTGATTATTTTAAAATAACTGCTGTTATTTTAGGCATAGAAGACTTCTTTACTAGACCTGAAATGTATTAGGGACTGAAAATTGCACTGAAACTTATGAATCTGACTCTGTACCAAAGAAATATCAGATCCAGAGAAAAAATATTATTTATTTATTTACTTATTTATGTATTTATTGAAGGAATTCTCCCTAGGAGATTTGTCACCTCTAGTGTTTCCTTGTGTTAGGATTTCTGAACTAGAGAGCAAGTAATCATACTTTTAACTTTCATTTAATGAGCACTCTAGCCTTTCCGTAAAACTTCCTTGGGCTGTAATACTGTATAAGAGTCTAATTTATAAAATCTATGAAGAATAAATATAAAATATGAATCTGCTTAGCTTTTGATTTTCTGGCTTCAGCTTTAACATGTTTCATATTTTACATGCCTAATAGCAAGTTAAAGTGGAAATTAGATTATCCTCTGGGTGGAGGTCTGAGGTGTACTTGGCTTCTTGGGAGGTCTAGAGATTTCAGCACTTGTGTCCGGTAGTTCCTAGATGCAGTCTATAAACCAAAGGGCTACTAGACACCTGTAAACACCATCTAGTAAAGGGGGTGTTCAGCTAGTTGTTCTCACTAAAGGCTGTGGTAAACACCTGAGGAAATGAACCCAAGATACTTTTCTATGAAATAGTCCTCCATCACTATATTATCCTTCCAAAAATGCCAAGGCAAGTATACTCAACTTCGGTTTAATGGAGGTCAGCAGATTTGTCATTCCTTACACACAGCTGCCAAACTGGCTTATGTACATTCCTAAAGCTATAATGCAGTAGGAAGAGACAGGCGTGGGAACTGGGCAGAATGATGAGCTTGAGTTAAGCCAAGGGAAAAAAACTCTTAGCCATCATACCTTTTTTTGGAAGAAAAGTATATAATTCAGAAAAGATACTAATTTCAGGAAGAAATTTTAAAATACGTGGGTTGGACTCAAAATAAAAATGCAGAGAGCAATGGCATGTAGAATTTGGGGAATGGAAAGCTGTAAAGGGCATAAGATATATAAGGCACTTGTGTGGTGATTAAGATGAAGTAACTGTCAGTCTTATAATCATGGTAAGTGTTCCTTGGAATGTCCTATTTTATATGTGCTTAAAAGAAAGTGCTGATGGTGGATGAAAAGGTATCAGTGTTTTTTCTTCACCCAGGCTTCTCACACCACCTGGTGGGTAGCTCAAACCAGAAAATTCTATGCATCCGGAGGAAACTGTTGCCATTAAAGGGCAAGAAATGAGAGAAAAGAGGAAGGGAATGATGTGATGCTTGCCAAGGAAGGGAGACTTTTTAGATACAAGAATGGCTATGTAGTAATTTCTTTTCCTAAGACCCATGAGATTTATGGGAAACCTCCATCTCCCTGCAAATAAAATGTTTTCTTATGTGTATGTGTGTCTGAGGATCACTGAATCACTTTATATTTTTTTCCCCCTCTTATTTAAAGAAGCTTTCTAAGAGGCATTCTAGCCATTATTCACTGGCATACTGATTCAGTGGGCTGATTCTTTGTTCCAGTTCACATATATAAAAAGTAGGTTTGCAGCAGGACTCTTCCATATTTCTTATGGAATGAGTGAGTACATACCAGCCAAACAGAGAGCACTGCAGCGATAAGTGCGTTACTAGATATCTAATGGTCTCAGCCTTTCAGCACCATCAGATGTTAATAGTCGCTGGTGCATGTAGTGTGTATAATAAAGTGTATGGCTACAGTTCAGTGCACATCTCAAATACATGCCTGCTGCCTTTATGCACAGTAAAATAGAGAGGAGAAAGGGAAGGTAATGAACTGGCAACTTGCCTCTTGGGTAGCTAACAGAGAGAGCACGATCTAAAAGAACAAGTTCAGAATTAAATATCAGAACTATCTGTGTCTTCATCCTTAGTAGTGTATTCACAGCCAGCCTCATCCTGAAAGCACTTGTTGCATTCCCAGACATGTAAACAATCTGTGGTTGTATGTAAGCGTCTAAGCTGAAGTCTGTAGGATCATTCACAGGCTTGAAAAATTGAACGACTTACGAGATATACTGGATTAAAAACCAACGGTTCATTGCTCTGCTAGACTTAACCATCCCTCATTTTTCAGGCATGCCATATAAAATCAGATTGCTATTGATGTCAGCAAAAAATAATATTTCTGACATTGGACGGTATCATTTTAACTAGCCTGCTCTATCTCTAGAGGTAAACCTGAGACTGTTGAGCTCATTATTAATTAGGATTGAATTTGTATCTCTGTAGCCCTCTAAACAGAATTAAAGGGCTATGAGAATTAATTAGCTCGTACCTGTCACATCCTCTGAAGATGAAAAGTACTATCTAAGGGCTATTGTGGTCATCATAACAGTCCTTACCTTTGCAAATGACTATATGTAATAAAAATGTTAGAACATCAAACAGCACAATACGTGATAACTGTATTGTGTTGGCAGAGAAAATGCAAGATTGTATGACAAGAATTACTGTGATGTTCTTCACCATCTCTTCTGAATTCAATGTCAGCAGCGAAATGTATTAAGCACAAGGGTAGTTGTGTTTTCTTCTGCATTCCTAACAAAAATATTAGGTGACTAAGACAGGAAGGGAAGGCTAGTACTCAGTGTTCTCTGGAGTTTTCTTATATGGAGCATTTCAGGAGTAAGCCCTGGGGTCCTGGGAAAATGACCACAAGCTAGAAAGACGGATTATCCTGATACAGATTATCCTCTTTATTATAACTTTTCCAGAGACAAACTGCATTTACCATGACATTAACAGATTTAGATTCTCAGGGACTGTGGATGGATTTATGAGGCTTTGTTCTGATATCTGATACTTCGCTCTGTGCACCTTAGCTGCATAACCCAAACAAGGGAGAAGAAAAAAAAATTGCAGAGGAAAAATGTGGGAGTCCTTTCAAGCATCAAGGTTGTAGGGAAATGTCCATCACATCTCTTGCTGAAACTTTGAAAATGTATCCATGGCACGGTCAGGCAAGTCTGTGCTCTGTAATGCTCTGTCTTGGAGTCCTTTTGTTGCTGAAGTATAGTAAGCAAAGACATCATGATGAATGCAAAAGAGTGCTAGGTCTCAATTTAAAGTGGCTCTTCAGTCCCTGTAGGACTAGAAGATGAGAGCCTGCTTTTGTCCTATTCTGAGCAGGGCTGGAATTCACATCTAAATTTAATTTCCAATCTACTCCACATTTCACCTATCTGAGACTGGGTAATGAGTGGAAAGGCATTTCACTTCCTTTGAGTGAACGAAGGGTGGAATTTTTGTTGTCTTACAATACTATGCATCTAGACAAGATCCAGATGCAAGGAAATCCTACAGACAAACTTCAGGACTCTGTAGGCGTAGGCTAAGCTGGCAGTTGCCTGAGATGACAAAAATATCAGACATTGATTCTAGGCCATGGCAGCACTGCTTGATTTGCTCGTGCTAGAGCTGCAGAAAGCCATTATTCCCATTCTAACTGTGAAAGAGATGAGGTGGGCTGGGACAGTCAGGTGGTCATTCCAGGTGGGGCTATCACTGGCTTCACAGTCTCAAAACTGACTCCATAAGATTATTTTTTGCCAAGAAAACATTTTTTTTTTTTTCTACTGCATTCATAAGAAAAAAAAAATTAAAGTCAAACAACATATGCTTCTATTATATTTGTGTATTATATTATTGATAGCATTAAGGTTTAGAAAAATCTACTGTGATAGTGAGTCTACGTAAGACATGGAATTGTTGGTTAAATGTTACATTCCTGTCTGCATTGGCTCTGTTTCTTTTACTCTGTAGACTGGCAAGGGCTTGACTTTCAAGAAACAGGTGGATTAAATGAAGCATTACTAGAAAATGTATTTTCCTCAGTCTTCTAACTTTTAAAATAAATTATGGATGGGTTTTGGTGAATTTATTAGCTTCAAAATAAACAAACAACCCCACCATGCACAATAAAAATAAAGTCTGTGGTTTCAGCAGAGCATGTGGTGTCCCTTTTAACACGCATTTGTCAGTACATTCAGAATTTTGTGTGTGTGTGTATTTAATCAGTGTTACATTCAAGGCTCTGAATTATAATCCATGAAAGAATGTTCTTAAGGAATCTACTCTTTTAATGTTTTATTATTTCTGATATTGTTTGTACTGTCTCCGTTTGATGGGTTTAGGCAAAGATTTTTAAAAATTCATCCATTAATCCAAAATGAGCTTAATGGCCATGTTGTAAATGTTTACCTCACATGAGCTGTATTGATTGCAAAAATTCTATCAGTACTGCAAGTGATATAGTAAGCATTTCTGTCCTGCAGTCACTGTTGGGATATGCCATAGTACAAAATTAGATTGAATAGGTATATTTAAAGTAATTAGCTTGTGTACTGGTTGCACAGGCAGTGGGTTAAAGAATATAATTTTTTTGTGTGTTTCAGGCATGTCTGATTCCTTGTTTTGATTTCCATGTGGCATATTTTGCTTACTGCAAAACCAGGCAGCCTGGTTATTCAGTATACTTTTTCAAAAGAAGTATAGGATCAGAAGTTTCCTGAAAATTACATTTATATAATGAAAAACAAAACAAAACAAAAAACAAAACAAACAAGACTATAGAACATCTGAAATGCCACAAATAAACTCTTTTAGCAATCTCAAATCTTACATGAAATGAAGAAGATATGAGTTCTTGTACCAGTCCAGGCTCAGGTCTGCATTGAAGAGTGATAAGCCACCTTTGTCACTCATCACGTGTTGCTTCATAGATAAACTTTTAATGGAAAATGAGTTTGCAGTTGTATGATTATGAGACCTTAACTGTACTATCTTAGAACTATCACAGAATCATGGAATAGCCCAGCTTGGAAGGAACCGTGAAAGATTGTCTGGTCCAGCCTTTCACGGGAAACTACTATCTCTGGCGAAAAGCCCCTCCCCAGCTTAATTAGGGTAGTTTCAGGCTAGATATGAGGAAGATATTTTTTACAATGAGGGTGGTGCAACACTGGAACAGGATGCTCAGAAAGGTGATAGGTGCCCCATTCCTGGACACACTGAAGGCCAGGTTGAATGGGGCACTGAGCAGCCTGCTTGTTGTAGGGGCTGTTGGACTAGATGACCTTTACAGGTCCCTTCCAACCCATACCATGTTATGATTCTATGATTCAATGAAAATGAGGGAATAATAATTAGGCATACAGATGTGTTATGCATAACTGCTTCTCAGGCTTGAGAAGGACTTGTCACAGTGTGAAGAGTTTGTGGAAGCATGATGTGGAGACAGTAATTTTCTTTAAATAAATGAGTAAATTTTCTCTGGTAATGATTACTGAAACTATATATAAAACAGTAGTAAGTGGTATGTGAGTAAAGTATTGTTTTGGAGCAGGTATTCATTGGTGGTAGCATAATCAGAAAAAATAGGCACTAATGCTGTAACAAATGTTCAAACTTAATTGCTTTTCAGTCTCACCTAAGGTTTTAAATCCTGTAGTTAGGTGGATAATTACTGTTTCCAGTATCTAGATAAATGGAATGGGGTTATAATAAACATTGCAGCATTGAAAATATAGCATAAAAGTGCAATTTCAAATCTCAAACTATAGACATCTTTTCAGACATTCGACAGTCTGTGCAGGGTTAGCTCTCTGATTTTATTACACAGATTAAGAGTCTGAATATCTGTCATTTTATCCAAAATAACATATGATTTTTAGACTTTTCATTCTGTGAATCAAATTCATAATCTTGGTAGTGTGGGAGAAATATTTTGGGATTTTTAAATTATTATTACTATTATTTTTATTATTTACATTATTCCTAGCAAGCAGGAAAACTCCACAACTCTTTAGACATTTTGCAATTTGTAAGAGAAATGAAAGCTGAAAGCACTACACGTTCGTTTACATTTCACTAATCATAAGCAATATCTATCTTATATGTTGTCTTATGTATGCAGTTAAATCTAACAATGAATGAACCTTGCATCCAGAATCCAAATCTGTGATCAAGTATCACCTTTTTTTCATCTCCGGTTTAGTTAAGAAGTATATAGATGAGGTAATATGATTAGATGCTTGCTGAATTAGTTAATTTGGTGGGGTTATGAACAGATAAGCAAATTATAGAAGTAAAATCTAACCAAGTCTGCCAAGGATGGTATTGTATATTGAAAGAACTGGTATGTCATAGGAGACATTGATAAAGAATATGTGCAAAATATATACTTACTTGATCTGGGACACCTAAATACAACCAGTGAAAGTTGTACAAATTATTTATCTTCTGATTTTTATTCCTTTCTCAACACTTGAAAAATATGAGAAAACATAGATACTACAAAGAAGTCAAGATTCTTCATAAATTGAAATATCAATCAATCATATGTCAAATAAAAAGTCTTTTCACTCCAATAAAAATAATTTCTATAGAGTTAATATGTTCTTTTAAAAACATAAACATGTATTTTTTATTTTAAAAAAAGATGTTCTTTAGAAACAGCTTCTTATTACTATCCCAGTTGATTTTTTTCCCAGGAGGAAACATACTGAGAAAAGCTAAAATTGGTGATAAATCTTGGTATTGCTGAATCTGCATTACTTTCTTTTTTTTTCTTTTTTTTTTTTTTTTAATTTGCCTTTTATTTTCTTTGTGGGGGTGTTTTTTTTTAGTTTTTGTTTTTTAATGGATAATAATACCAGATTCACCTATTAAAAATATAGCATGAAAATGAAGTTTGATAATATATTCATATGTAGTGATGTTTTAGAGTAAAGTAAACCCAATACAAATGCCATGGTAAGTACTAGGGAGCTGCTCAAAATCAAGTGTGACAGTCATAACTATAGGAGTTAGGTACTATCCACTGTTTTGATGCTGAGGATGAGTTTAACTGAATAGTGTAGTGCGGTGCTAGAAAGTACAATTTGTAACACAGATCTGTGTCACCTTTTGGAAAAACTCCAGCACTAGTCTTTGAACTGATCAAATTACTTGCCATTGTTACCTCAAATTTAATTTCCTTAGTCTTTGTGGGAGGACAGACCCTTTGGTTAAATTTAACAAAAGGAATGCAGTCCTGCCAGTCTGCCTACCCCTACCCCCTCTGGGGAGAGACTCTCTTGCAAAAGACAGCAGGCTAAATCACTGTTTCCTTCATCAGATAAGGAGTACAGGCAGAAGGAATAGACCATTGGGTTAGCCAAAGGTATCAGCCAAAATAAAACTCTGGTGTCAGGCCTGGGCATCTTGACTGCAAACTTGATAACTGGCAATTAGCATGACTTCTGGAACAGGATGAAGATTCTGTGGCCTGGAGCAAAGCGATAAGCCAAAGCAATGGAAATTATGACACCTTAGAAATTTGCATTAAGAGTGACACTGGGTTTTTTTCTCCTCCCCTTTCTTAATTAATATGAGCCTACAAAGGTACCAATCAGAAAATTATTTATGACCTCATCCCATTACGTCAATTAGTATAAATTAGTTTTAGAATCCTCTGTTTTTTTTGGGAGGAAGAGTTCAACAGCTATCTGGATGGGTCAATGTGGCTGAATCCTCTCTTCTCCCCCAGAAGGGGATGCCTTTTGATAAGACTTGCACCTCTGACTCTTTTAGATGTTTTATTTTGTCTTTACTGTCTTCACCTCAAATCTGTGCAGATACTGGATTTCTCAATGGCTATCCAGAACTTGTTATAACTATCTCATCAATAAATAATCTTAACTTTTCTTAAAACTATCTCAGTTCTTAGGGCTCCGAGGTGGGCGAAGTGCTTCAGTGAAAGTCCTTTTGGTGGGACTCTGAAGCAGCAGCTTTGCAAAGCTGTCTCAGTGAAAGTCCTCTTGGGGACTCTGAAACAGGCAAACTTTGCCCTTTTTTATGCAACACTGTTTTATGATGTCTAGATGTTTACCTGACATATCCAGAATACTGTCAGTATTTGTACTTGCCAGGGGAGTTGGAGATCAGTGGCTGCTACGCTATATACTGGACTCTCAGCTGGACAGAGTGCTGAGCCATCTTGTAGACACCATGTTTTTGCAATAAAGGTTGGACCAGGTGATCCTTAAGGTCCCTTCCAATCTTGTATTCTATGATTCCATGATTCCGTGATGATACGTTTGAGACTTTGCAGCCAGGGTGATAAAGAGGTACACAGGTAAGAGAATGCAGTGAACATGCTATTTAAAAGCAGTCTTTTCCTAACAGCTCAACACAGTGCTTCTACACCGGTATATTCTGGCAAAATCTACTCAGGTAGATTTTGACAATCTTGAGGAAGTTTTTGAGCTGTGGAGTCACAGAGCGGAAATGGTCTGGAAACAGTAATCACCATTATGTCGTGTAGTGCTGCATTAATACAGATCTTACAACTCCAAAACTTTGTTATTTCCTATCAGATGCTTCAGGCATGATGGAGAGAGCTTGTGTATGCTTTGTGCAGGCATAACATTTGTCACTTCAGTATGTGTTGTAGGTTATTAGTGTGCTATTGCTTTAACTATACTTGATTTTATTAAATCTCGTTGTAACCAAAACAAGTCTAGAGAGCAAATTATTTGTGTTTCTCCTTGACACCAGCATTAGACCTGCTTCTTATATTTGTGTTCCCTGTGTTTATAACTACAGTGTTGTCTGAAAATTTAAATAGCATTATCTGCTGCCAAATTATTATCCTCCTGCAGTTCTGTTTATGGAAATATTTCTGGTCACATTACTTCAGGATTATGATTTATTTTTTTTTTTTCCTAATGCAGGAAAAATTTTGTGTCAGGGACTTCCAGAGTTTTTTAAAAAAACTATTCCTTTACAGTTCTTCAAGTTAAAATGTCTTTAATTTTCAAAGATTTCACATACCACTCATTCCCAGTAAGGTCCAGTGTGCCAGTGCACTTTTAAGTGTAGTAAGACTAAGTGAAATCTGGACATGAAGCAATTATATAATTCATTGTAATTTTGCATCTCAGCACAATTTTAAATCTTTGGGTAGTCAGGCAAGCAAGGAAAGAATCTCTTTTAAGAGTCCTCTCAGTGCATATTTTTTTTCATCTCAAACCTTTTATACAACTCCATAGGTAGTAATTTTTGTCAGGTTAATCAAACATAGATTCGTGTGAAATGATATCATTAGTGCTAACTTTTTATTTTCAAGAGCCACTTTCTGTGTCTTCCTGATGTCAGTCCTTAATCCAAACATAAAGTAATGGGAGATTTTTGTTTTTACAAATTTTTTGGGTATTCTTAAGATATACCTGTATTTTATCATGGTTAACGTTTTGATTAAGTGTGCAAGAATCTTAGAATGGCTTGAGTTGGAAGGGACCTTAAAGATCATGTAGTTCCAAACCCTCTGCATGGGCAGGGACACCTTCCACTAGACCAGGTTGCTCAGAGCCCCATCCAACCTGGCCTTGAACACTTCCATGGATGGGGTTTCCACAACTTCCCTGAGCAACCTGTTCCAGTGTCTCAGCACCCTCACACTGAAGAATTTCGCCCTAATGTCTAGCCTGAATCTCCGAATCTCCCCTCTTCCAGTTTTAATCCATAACCCCTTGTCCTCTCACTAAAAGCCCTTGTGAAAAGTCCCTCCCCTGATTTCCTATAGGCCCCTTTCAGGTACTGGAAGGCTGCTCTGAGGTCTCCCCAGAGACACCTCTTTTACAGGCTGAACAACCCTAACTCTCTCAACCTCTGTTTGCATAATGCATGTGTTTGCATAAGGCTGGGAGATTTGTACTGACCTATGTTCGTTGCTGACATACATTTGAACATGAGAACATTTGGACTCTGCTCAATTGACATGTCTGCTCTAAATCTCATAGGAGGCTGTTTTTTCTGTAATAAGCAGGATTATTCATAACCCAGTTATATTGAACAGCCATATATTCTCAACCTGAACTGCAGCTTATTAACAACTGTACAGTCCAGGAATTTTAACTAAAATATTAATACAGTATGCTACTTGCTGCTGACAATTCGTGTCACCACAATTGAAGAGGTTCAGTTGCTGCATCATAAATTTTAATTTTTAGATTATTGCACACCACATGATGTTAACTGTTGTCATGCAGGATGTTGTCATCTTGTAACTTTTTTTCCTCTGATTAATAGGCTAAAAGATTCAAAGCATGATATTTTAAAGATTGGCTTTGTTTCACGCCTTTACAACCTGTAGTGTGAAATCTGACATTTCAGAGACTTCAGTCTCCTGAAGTCACTACCACCTGTTCCTCACTGAAAACACCACAAGACTGAACAGAATATAGCATTTAATTTACATGTAATACATATAAATATACTTTCACAATGGAATAGCATATTATTAATTTAATCATACTCATATTCAAGTAATACTAATATAGTGGATAGCACTACTGAGCGATAGTCTATAGAATGTGAAAAGACTAGTTTCTTTAATGACCCTTTAATGACATATGGCAATGTGTTGCAAGAATCCAGGGCATAAGTACAGAACATAAAGACTCAAGAGGTCAGAGATTAAGTAAACAGATACTCATGTAAGTCTATGACGATTTCCTCCTACTCCTATGGAAAAGCTTAAGAAACATATTGAAATGTTTCCGCAAGTCACAGAGCAGCTACCATGTGTAATCCAGGTACTGTTGCGTACTTGATGTTATAAATAGGGATAGTTCTTGCAAGTAGTAAAATGTAAGGGTGAACTAGGGAAGGGAAGTGTCAGAAGAGATATTCTAGTACATCAGATTATTTTATTTTGACACACTGCTTACGTATTTTGAAGAATGATTGCTTTATATTCTTCAAAATTAATTTATCCTCTCAGTTATTATAGTGTCTATGATGTGCACAGCAATATGCCACAACCCTACTGAGATTTTTAGCCCTACTCTGAGATGTAAAATTAGGCCTTAAACATTTGTGGTCATAAAAGACTCCTTGGCACTTCTTATTAGAGGTGATAGGGGTAATCTGCTGAAGAGTGGCTTGCTCTGTTAGCCAGTCTAGTCTGGGTAATTCATTGCAATTTTTTTATTTAACAAGAAGAAACAATGGCCAGATTTTCTGTCCTGATGATGCCATAAAATGAGTGGTCATCTCTGTAACAAACACCATGTTTTCCCCAAATGTTACTAAGGTGGTAAACTTGCCGTCCCTATAAGCTATTCATAAAAACTCATATGCTGTAGTGACTGTATGATTTAAGTTATAAACTAATAAGTTTATTTTAACTGATACAAACAAATTGAGGGCAACTGTTTTGGAACATCCTCATAACTCTTATTACGGAACCTGGGCCAAGAATTCATGTTGTTTGGAAGGTAAAGTTAACAATTGCTTTAAGATTTGATGTATTGGGGATGGGGGTAGAGAGGAGGGTTTATATTCAATTAGTTGTATTGAAACACACAAAGTATTTCTGAGCTACAGTTTTTTCAAAGATTAACCTTATTTTGTTTTATTTTTAATGCATGCTTTGGGATTTTTTGTTGGTTTTGGTGTTGTTGAGGTTGTATTGAGGGTTTTTGTTTGTTTGTTTGAGGGTTTTGTGGGGGTTTTTTCTGTGTTTTGTTTGTGTTTGTCTTTTTTTTTTGTCAAAACATTTAGTTACAAGCTTAGTCTTGAGTATATTTGAGCCTCCGCCTTATGTACATGGATCCTGCACTGATAAGAGGCAGCTGTGAGTTTCCCTAGTGTATTTGGGTGCTAATAGGCTGGAGGGATTAGGATTTTTAAGTTATCTGTTGGAAACAGAAGTGCTGTCATCAGATCAGCATGCTGACTCTCACAAATATTTTGTTTCCTGTTACATAAATTTGGCTTCAAGATCATGAGTAAGTCAGTAAGGGTATCAGTGTGGTTTGGACTGTGTTAAAACAATCAAAAAGTTTGCTTGCAAACAGAAAGTATATTATGAACTCCTGAAAATGTGACCACTTTTTTAGTACTGATTGGTTTCTTTGTACATCCCTTGGGGTTTGCCAGTTCTTGCAGGGTAGCGATTCCTCTCTGGCAAGTCACTCTTTTGCCTTTGTCGCTCTTACATCTGTTACTTGTTTACTTTAAAATCTTTTTATTGTATCAGGGACTCTAGATCTAGAAATTTGCCATGATTTCCCTTATGGGAGATGTTGTTAGGTTACTTTTTTCTCCTGTTTTACTTGCTAAGGGACCTAAAACGTATTAGAAGAGGGAAAGAGCTAGTAAATGGTATAGCCACATCATAAATTTACCTCATCATTCTGTAGTTCCAGAGGAATATAATGAAACTCCAGTTACTCCTAAATTTTGCAGCATCTTATATCGCAGACACATGGTCCTTTTTTTTGTTTGTTTAAAAAGTAGTGATTTAAAAAGTAGTAGCCTCCTTATGTCATTAATTCTGCCCTGTGCAGACTGATTAGGCCAGAATATACTGCCAGTAGACAAGTCTACTGCCTGGGCATAATTCCCAGCAGTAAAGCTGGCATTTAGCCTGCAGGAATAGATTACTATGGATTGTTTCCCAGGAGCAGCTTTATGAATTATGACATTTGGCATCTGAACGGTATCTTTGTAATACCCTCTTCGTGACTTTCAGAATTCAGTCTGGATATTCACTCTGGACTTAACTTTCAGCAAAGTGCTTATAATTCACCCCAAATCATTCCATGTCAGATCCATTTACTGTAATTGCAAACTCATGCAAAACCATCAGTCCATGAAGGAAGAGTTGGGACCTGGTGATTGAGAGGTTTGGCCTTGGACTTGAAGAAGAAAGCATTCTGGTTAACACCTTAAGGATTCTTGCTTATTGTCCCCATCATTCATCTGAAATGAGTCTCTGCCTACGCTATGATATCAATTACCCATTTGTGCTTGGCGTTTGTAATTAAAGCCTTTCTTTTTCTTTTTTTCTGCTTTTTTTTTCTTTTAGGTTTGTTTTTTGTTTGTTTGCTTGTTTTCCTTCTGTTAAGACCTGTGTTACGAATATTTTGAATCTTTGCAGAAAAAATGGATTATTATATTTTCAGATACGTGAGTATTCTGTCAGACTTTTGCTGCAATTTAAAGAAGCATTTGAGCTGTCCCACAGTTTAGCCAAACCTTTAAGCACATGCCTGAATTTCATATATTACAGAATGTATTAAGGTTAAGGATTTTTTCAAGTGCTTTGGTAGATATCTTCATGTTTTGAGTACAGGCTTGGCTTCTGGTAGAGGACTTCAGTAATACATACTAATAATAATGGTATAAAGTTTTGAAAACCTGAAGTGATTATGGTTTGGTTGGACTAACTGCTTTGAAACAGAAGAGTTTCTGCCCCACTCTAGATATCTCTAAAAGACAGGACAAATAAAAAGCAGGAGGAAAAGCAGTATTATCTGTGCCGTATTATTGGGAAACTTATATTCAAAGAATTTTAGGAATCTGTACAAGTGACAAAGGAAGAATACATACCAATACAAATAACCCCTTGCTTTCACTATCTTCAGCTGCCAACCATCCATTCACTGTCCCTTAAAGCTGTGTAATCCCTAAAAACCAGTATGTTCCTTTTTCTTTAATTAACAGTCCGTTAAAGGATAGAAGTCCCTTTTAGAAAGAAAAGACTTGTCTTTGACATCCTTTGTCAGATTTCCTGTAATTGGAAAATCTGGAATGGCTCTGCGCATGGGACCTAAATGTTAAAATCTGAATTCAGTTTTTAGCCTGTTAAAATACATCTCATTTTCTGTTCCCTCAAGCAGCACTGTTGAAATTCACTCCCCAGGTGTTGGAATAGATGGAAGTTACAGCTGGTGTCTGTCCTGCTCTTTACATTAATGTTTGTATTTGTCTGACTGAATGCCACCTGCTGCAAGGGCAAGAGGGTGGGATCACCCATTTCTGAACGATGTCTTCCAGCCAACAGAAGGTTATCCAATTAGGTAATCATTCCTACTTAATGCTGGATGGGATGATGTCAGCCACCTGCATTCACTCTCCCTGACTTTCCACTTGCTGAGGACAACAGCCTTTTATGTCCCTAGAGACAATGAGAAGGTTTTCAGTCTGTTATCATTTTGCATTAGCTTCTAACTACAATTAGCGGAGTCTGAGATTTGTTTCTCTCCCTGACTGGGGCTATATGCAGTACAGACTTTTGTAGAAATATGAATAAGCTTTTGATAATACATTAATATTTTTGCACCCCTCCCTTTTCTAATGGTCTGAATTTCTCCCTTGTTTGCCTCAACACAGACTTAAAATTTTCCACATGCTTTAAGGCATTGCACTAAGATCACTAAGGTAGGAGTCAGAATTCCTAAGTACAATAGCACTATAAGACTTGCCTGGCAATTTTGTATGCATCTGTATGTAATTTTTTCTAAAGGTTTGTTTGTACAGTTAATTTTATTAGAGTTATATAAATCAAATCAGTGCTTATTGTGGTTACTCTAGCTTTACAAGCAGATACTTTATGTAGAAGACCCTTTCTCTCTTTCTCTCTTTCTCTCTTTCTCTCTTTCTCTCTTTCTCTCTTTCTCTCTTTCTCTCTTTCTCTCTTTCTCTCTTTCTCTCTTTCTCTCTTTCTCTCTTTCTCTCTTTCTCTCTTTCTCTCTTTCTCTCTTTCTCTCTTTCTCTCTCTCTTTGTCTTTCTTTCTTTCCTGTCTTTCCTGTCTTTTAATTAACTAGATGTACAGCCTTGAGGCTTTCCAAGGTATTCTCTGCACTGTACACAGTGGATCTTATTTTGGGGAAAAAAAAGGAGAGAAAAAATAAAATATGCAGAACAGCATATTCTTATTTTAAACAAATAATCATGCTCCTTTGTGCTTTCTTAAAACTTCATGAGTTCTTCGTTAGCATGTCAAGCCACCATGTACTTCAAAGTTTATTTTAATTAAAGAATAATGACAACTCTTATATCTATATCAGATTAGGTAATATTTTCCTGAAATATATAGTTTTAATGACATCTTGAAGTCTTTACATGAATCTGGAAAATTGTCCTCCCAACAGTAATTATCAGAAAAAACCTGAGATTGATTCAGCAGCCCTATATGTCCCTGAGATCCTACTGAACCCACAGTGCCATACTCTTCAATTTGAACTCATTCAATTTGGTTTTAAATACACTGAAGAGAAGATTCAGTCTGTCAGATCTTATTTTAGTTGAGGGCATAACTCAAATTATTTCCTACTCTGGTAGTGCTTAACTTAAAAAAAAAAACCAGATTTATTTATTTATTTTTCTCTTGATGTAGTCTTCTATTATCTCAAATATTTAATTTATATAATCTCTGTTGTGACTGGAAAAGTGTCTAGACACTCTGTTAGGTAAATTTTATTAATGTTTTGCTAGTTTTAACAACTAATTTTTCCAGTAGAAACACACATTTTACTAACTTGCATTAGAACAATGTTCACAGATTTCAGATATACTTCCTGCCTTTGCTGCCTCCGAAGAACTTAATGATCTTACCCCAGAGTACTGTTTAAACAGTTTTGCAAATAATAGTTTTTTGAAATAATGGAAAATGTAGTTCCATAAAGAAAGGAGTTATTTACAATTTCTCCCTCCTCTTGCAAAGAAGGAAAAGTCCACAAGCTTTTCGTTTCCTAATTATCTTTGCAGTTTTCAATAAATTTGTGCTTTTATATTTAATTGATGATTAATTGTAAAATTTGTCAGTTTTTCAGACCTCTAAATAGTCAGTAAAAGTTTCACACTGAGTCTTCCCCTTCTTCCTAGAATACAATAAAAACAGAGATCATAGGGTTTTGTTATTTGTGAATGTGATGACAAACTTCCAGGACTGTATCTCCATTAGTGGAGTATGTTCACTTGTACTGAAAATTATACCATAGCTTTGGAATAAAACAGCCTGTTGAACAATTAATGTGTAATTGCCTTAGCATTTGGGATTCTTCCATTAAAAAGGATGTACCAGCTTAGGAGGCTGGGCAAAGCCCAATTCCTTTTGACCCATCATTATTTATGCTCATGAAAAAACATCTGAACTTCTGTGAAAAGTTTCCCAGTGGTGATTAGATATGTACTCTGCTTGCTTACCATAAAAAAATAATAAAAAAAAATCTGTTTCTAACATTGTTACATCCAGTGTACTTAATAAACATGCTAACCACATGTTTATGTAAGTAAATTGAGGCAGAAAAAGAAGATATTCAAACAGGTTATTCAGTAAGCCAGTTAGACTCCTGGAATATAATTAATGTTTCTACAGTGGAGAAGAGGAGGAAGGACCAGGATATTAGAAAGTGTTCTTGATTTAAAACTTCCTTTGGTTTTCTGGGTATATGAAAGTTAAATGTTTTTATTTTCATTACTTATTACAGCAATAAATGCCAAATAAAAACATATAGAAAGCAACACACAACCATTTCTCTAAGCAAAGAACGATGACCTAAAAAGGCTTGGACAAATGGAGAGACAGAAGATGAGAGAAATTAATGAGAAGGCTCAAAAGCTGAAAATCAGTGAATTCACATGAGTACAAATACATTTGCACAACTGATCGTTCAAGGCCATGATGCACATATCTTTCCACTGTTGACTTTTCAGAGGTTTTTCTGCCAGTCCCCCTGAATACCACAAGTGGTTCTTGTGATGTTCAGCTAAACTTTTCAGTAGTTGTTGAAATGCTTCAATGCACTTCTGCATAGAGAGAAAAAGATTAAAAGAACTGTCTGAAAAGCAGGCTAAAGAAAAAATTAAATTAGGAGAGCAAGAGGGGAAATAACTGTTAAAGTAGTGTTGTTAATTGAAAGACCAAGAAGTTAGTAAAATGATGGAAAGCCAGAATCAAGGCTGCAATCACCAATGTGATAAAAAGTTTTGTGTGTGATTTCCTCTCCTGATGTCACCGTTTGACTCAGGTCCAACAACAATGCTCTCGATCCCCTCCCCCTCCCACCCAGGTAGGGAAGGAGAGAGAGAAAAAGAGAGAGACTTGGCTGGATTGAAAACTAAACTACACAGCTTTAATTAAGACACTAATGAATGATATAAGAGAATATATACAATTACATACAGGTGTGGGCAAAAGCCTCTCACCTACCCCCACCCCCAGCAACTCCCACAGCACTCCCCTCAGATGGGACAGTCCCGAGAAATCCTGGAGCTGCTGCTGGAGAAAGCGGAGAGTGATGAGGCTTGACGATGATGGATGGACAGAGTCTTCCCTGGACGCTGGCCATGGACAGAAGAGAAGGGAAGGGAAGAAGGAAGGCAGTTGTCTTCTGTGATCTCCGACCTTCCCCCGAGCCTACGTAGATATATGGAATGGAATATCTCTGGCCCATTTTGCTGTCTGTCTAACCCAGCCTCCCACGGGGGGGCCACAGATCTCCCCGCAGTGTCTGAGCCGGCAGAGCGAAGGCGTGACTTTGAAGGCCCAGCAATTACAAAAACATTTCAGTGTCTTATCAACCTAGCAGAACACACAGTTGCTAGTTAAAAGAAAGCTCACTGAAGGAAAAAAAAAAAAAATCAGCAAAAGAAAAACTGGCTTAATCCTGGCTCAAACCAGGACACCTGATCATGGTTTTCATCATGATTTAGTAGTTTTACAATTCACCAAGGTGACGGAAGCCAGGATAGGTTATAATTCAGTCAACTGTCAGCCCGTATCATTCGGGTTTTTTGAGCTATGAGGAGTGGAAATGTGCTGTTCCTACCAGATTAAGTCCCCTGATCTTTCTCTACCCAGTGAGATTAGTTTCCAAGCAAGTTTTAAAACAGGAAAAGAAATAAAGATTTTAAATTGGAAAAGAGGGAGGAAATAAATCTACTCCAAACCACATGACATCCCAAGTATTTTGTCTCAATAATTATGAATGTAAAAACAGGCTGGGGGGAAAGAGAATTGCAGAATCATATAAAAAGTGAAGATGAAGGAGAGACTTAGTTGCAGGTAGGTCAGTGGAAGGTAGCTTGGAGATGAAAATAACAATATACAACTATTGAGTTAAAATAGGGCTGAAGAAAATACCACAGTAAAAAGGAGCTATGAATCACTGCAGAATTAGCCACTGTAATACTTGTCTTGCTTTCAAGACAGAGTATGACTTGAGAAAAATGTTTCCAGACCATGTTACATAGTACATGTGTTACATTTTCAGCTGGACTAGTGCATTTTATGTCTGATGATTTGAAATCTCTGAGGTAACACAGAGGTGATTTTTTTACTTCTTAAATGGTATTGTAAAAGAAGGTTGTACTGTCTCGAGCTAAAGATGCCATTTCATTCTCAGTGTGATGTACAGATTTCTTCAAAGGCATATAGTTCCTGGCAAGCCATCCTGTGCAAATTTCCACTAGAGAGAAAGTGAACCTCTCGAAGGCCTCTTGACAAATCTTCCTTCAGTATTAGAAATGAATAATATGAGTCAACTCTGTTTCCAAAACGAGAACTTTCTCAGTTGTAAAAAAGATAAGAAAGTGAGTTAGCTGTACTGTCAGTGGCAATTGCTGAATTAGGTCAAGTATATTATTAAATCCACTGCAGTAGTACAAGGGCTCATCTTCCCATCACTTACAAAATATTAATATGTATCAGTTTAGATCATGAGAAAATGATGTTTGGAACAAGTGTTTATTTGACATTTACATTTGTACAACTTAATGCTGTGTTGACAGAAGTAAACCAGACTGATTATAAATATCTGGGTTTAGTTTTTAAAATGTGTTCAAGATAAGTAAGAGTCTTCATGGAGGTCCTAATGGGTCTGCTGTGCACACAGAGTCTGCAAGTACAGCTTGAAGGATGAGTCTATTTACCATTTCCTGAACATACAAAGCCCAGCAAGACCAGAGGTTTTCAGCCAGGTAGCATGACACTCAAGGGCAGACAGGCCACATCTGGCCACAGCTGTGTGATTGGAACAACTGTGGTGATGCATTTTGTGCTTAATCTTCCCCTTGGAAAACTGCACCTTCACAGCAGGACAGACATAAAATACGGGTAATGTCTGTAATTCATATAAGCCATTGTGCATCCATGGAGGTGTTCTAGAATGGAATTAGCCTTCAAAGGGAGATGTCAGCTTCAGGGATCACAAAGCCATCTATTATGCATATGAATATAGGTATCTATATATTTTTATAGATAAAATCAGCAAGATGCAATTTAGGTTGAAGGTTAAGTTTTTTCCTAATGAAAGGCCATAGAAATCTTGATGCTGCCACAGATAAGTAAATCACCAACAGAGTTTAGCTTTAAACAGGTAAATTTCTGTTTTGATTTACACATGCAGCACTCAAAATGGCAGAATCAATTTGTTTGAAAATTGGTAAAACAAGTTTGTAGGCTATGACCTTATATGTTGAGCTTCATCCTTGAAGTGTTTTTCCTTTATATTTTAGTTATAAATCTAAGAAAAACAGTTTTTATTGCAGAAGTATTGACATAGCTTTTACTGCAACTATGTGGCTCGAGTTTTGTTGAACAGCAGGTATATCTTTTGCCAGCTGTTAATGAATCTTTCTCAAGTAGTAGATGTTGAACAGAAAAGCCAAAGAAAACTCTGCAGTGGCAAAAACTAGCAAGTAATTGATGTGAAGAATTAATAAAAGGGCAAAATACTAATTTAGGAATGACACAGGATTAAAATTATTTGGACAGCTGAAATTGTTAAGAATATATGTGGAGATAATAATACATGGATATTTATAGGGTATATATATTTATTTACTGTGTATTTCAAGACTTAGTTTTGTTAAGAGAATGCAACAGCACTCTAATTTTTTAATATATAAGATTATAGAAGGCAATAAAATCAGTTATTTTGGCTAGCTGCCACATGACAAAATATAATTTGAGTGCAATTTTATTATGTACTACACTGTATCTGTGCTTGGAAAAAAACAAACCCAGACTGTTCTGCCTTTTTTTGAGGAAACATGGGAAGTACTGCTTATCCCATGTAGCACAAAGGCATATCTAATCCTTCATAATTTGCTTAGGGCAAATGCTTGTTTTCATCTGTGGTGAAAATCTTAAGATTCACAGGTTTTATTGGATGTCATCAACAGAGAACTGCTGAGATTTGTGTTACATTCATGTTTTTATTCAATAACTTTATTTCCTTTTAAACTTAATTTAATAAAAAGAAAGCAGGCCAAAAAATCCTAGCAAGTGCACATAATTATTTAATAAAGATGTGCCTTTTTGATAATCAGATAAATTATCCACGAACATTCATAAAAGCTGATGTCAGTAAGATCTTACATTGACATAAAAAAACCCACCCAGTTCAATTATACCATTGGGCCTACATTTTCAATGAAAGATGAAAGGATGAGATTCTTTAAAAACCTAGGAAAGAAACAAACATCTTCATTGAGGTTGTTCTCCTTATTAATGTGAAATCTGTAAGTTGGTAAACATTTCAAAGTAATTTCTTATTGAGTGTTAATTGTTACATTTTTAGAGGCCAGTTTTATGTCACTACCAATCTAAGACTGAATACATTTTTCAATGATTTTTCACTTCTTCAGAAGTACTACAGGTTTATGAAATATAAGGGACAAAAAGCACATGTGGCTATGGTGACAGCTTTATGTATTAACCAGAGCCTTACTAAATTTCTAATCAGAGGTTTTTCATGGAGTCATAAAATGTTTTTGGTTGGAAAAGACCTTTAAGATCATCAAGTCCAGCCGTAAACTTAGCACTGCAAAGTCCAAGACTAAACCATGTCTCTGAGGACTACATCTATACATCATCTAAATCCCCCCAGAGATGGTGACTTGACTACTTCCCCAGGCAGCCTGACAACCACTTCAATGAAGAATCTTTACTTAATATCCAATCAAAACCTCCCATGGCACAACTTGAAACCATTTCCTCTCGTCCTGTCACTTGTGACTTGGGAAAAGAACCAACACCTGTCTTGCTATAACCTCCTTTAGGGTAGTTATAAAGAGTGACAAGGTCTTCCCTCAGCCTCCTTTTCTCCAAACTAAAAAATGCTAGTTCCCTCAGTCTTTCCTCATAAGACTTGTACTCTAGACCCTTCACTAGCTTTGTTTCCATTCTTGTGACATGATCTAGCATATGAATGTCCTTCTTGCCGTCAGTGGTCCAAAACTGAAACATGGTATTTGAGGTGCAGTCTCACCACTGCTGAGTACAGGGGGACAATCACTTTCCTAGTCTTGCTGGCCACATTATTCCTGATACATGCCAGAATGCTGTTGGGCTTCCTGGCCACCTGAGCACATTGCTGGCTCATATTCAGTCAGCTTTCCACCAGCCAGTTTTCCATTCACTCTTCCCCAAGCCCGTAGAGCTCCATGGGGTTCTTGTGGCCCAGGAGCTGACACTTGGCCTTGTTTAGCCTCATGTATTTGTCCTTGGCCAAATCAATCCAGCCTGTCCATATCCCTCTGCAGAACCTTCCTCCCCACTTACAGAGCAACACACACTCCCTACTTGGTGTCACCTGCAAACTTACAGTCCCCTCATCCAGATAATTGATGAAGATATTAAACAAGACTGATCCCAAAACTGAGTCCTGGGGAATGCTGCTTGTGACCAGCTGCCAACTGAATTTAACTCCATTCACAGCTCTTTGGGCCCAGGCTACCAGCTGTTGCCCAACAAATCATATACCTATTCAAGCCACGAGCAGCCAGTTTCTTCAGGAGAGTGCTTTGAGAAAGAGTGTCAAATGCTTCACAAAAATCTAGGCAGACAATGTTGAGAATTTTTCTGAAATCCATGTGGTAGTGTTCTAATCAGAAAGAGAACAGCTTCACTCCCCTACCGTGTGGGAGATGCAAGTAGTGGGTTAGCTGTTATATCTAAACCTAGTGGTCTGTAATCTCTGTACATTTGAAGTATATGGATATCTGAGGGAGTATATAAAAAAGAATCATACTGTATTAACTGTTTTGTGAATAACCACAAAAAGCTAACATTTTCAAAATGCCCTCTTAATTGCTGTTTTTGTGCTCTTTCACTGCATCTGCAGTTTCTTCATGGTAGTCAGGAGTGAAATTGGAGGGTGTGCCATGCTGAGGATCAGTCTGTATTTTTATTTCTGCACATGCTTCAGCAGTTTCTGACCTGTTTAGCCTTTAGACCGTATCAAATTCTGCTCAAACATCCTACTCTTCTTTTTTTGTGTTGTCTCATAGCAACTCAGAAAAACTGTTTTTGTAGCCTCCTTGACACCTTTTCATCAGCATGCCTTCTTTCACTTTAATAATTTCCTTTATTTTCTTTTCTGTTTCAGTGGTCTTTTGGCCTTGTCATTGACCTTGGACAGCAGAACACAAAGGGCATTCCTGAGCTTTTCCTGTCCTTACTGACCATTAAATGTTGAAGAGAGAACTGTTCTTAACTTCCTAACACTCTGTGTGATAACACAGCAAGCTAACAAATCTTTTAAATCACAGCTTTCAGGTTCCATTGGTCTGGGAAGAAAGGATACTAGAACATTTAAGTACAATCTTATACTGTAATCTACTCCACTGAATTCTCTGCTTGAGGCAGTTTTGTATGTTCTGTGAGCTCAGCAGCATTTTGTTTGACTTGCTCTTCAGTGCAAATCTAATGGGGATTAATGGCAGCAAACTCAAGAGCACTCAGGGGCTTGTTCACCCTACTTTGACACCACACGGCTCCCTAGAATGCCAAACAAAGTGCTTCAGCTTAGGTTTGTCATAATGTCTCTGTCAATTCACCAACAAGTGCCTACTTTAGGGAACCAGATACAACAGGAAAAAAAAAAGGCCTTGCTAAGTGTAAAGACACTTTTTATGTCTTTCTAATACCTAACGGACTTAGAAATTCTGACAGAATTTTGCCCCTGTGATTCCACAGTGCAACTGTTCAGTCTGTTTGCCAGATTGTCCCTCTTTTTTATAGGACCATTAAGTTGTATATGTGTAATTGATTATAAAACTTGGAAGTGTTACTGCTTATGATTTTCACAGGAGTATAAAGTAAATTAAAATTATTTGAGGGAATGTTTCATTGGGGAAAACAGAATTAAAATAATTTTGTTTCCATTTGAGTCAAAAGAGAAGCTTATTCTTCCAATCCAGAATGAATCAAGGTGCCTTCTTTCACTTCTGTAGGTATTCTTACTAGGACAGTAATTCCAGTTTCCTTATGTTTAGCTCAATGTCCCAAGTGGACAGGAGATGCTAGATCCCAGAACACAGTATACTCTCCTGCAGTATAAACTATACATATTTAATTTAGAAAGCTGGATTCAGTTTTAACTCTCAAGTTCAGTTGTTACTACTTGCCTATATGCTCTGCACTAATTGTGTTGGTGCGGAAGAATCTCCACAAAGTAACTGAAATCACATGTGACATAGCATGAAGAAGACCCCCTTGAATATCCGAGTCTGCTGTCTGAATACAGGAAGGTTTAAATGTTTAGGTAAAACAGAACCAACCTTCTCTACAAGTCAGTTCTTTTCTCCTACAAACCTTGCACTGGTAAAATAAGATTGGATTGCCATAACTTCTTTTATTGTAAAACAATATTCCTAATTATAAACATTTATTACAGTGTTACTTCTCAGAACACTTTAGTTAATGCATGTGCTTTGCCACTCTGACATTTCAGAAATAATCCCAAGTTCACTAAAGATCATAATATGTTACATGATATCAGAAGCCTGTAGAAATTGAGTTTATTCAGTGTAGAGGGTAAGTGATCCTGATTTTCATCCAGTTTAATGATTGCTCAAGTGGATTTATTTTATGAAGACATTTATAGCACTGGGTTTTCCTTATCTATGGTAAATTATTTTTAATGTGTCTACTCTGGAAATCATGAAGGAGATGGATAGACACACATTAGTTCAATTGGAATGCTTTTAAGATATGCTATATTAAAATGCTACTACAATGCTACCAGACCAGGTTGGATGGGGCTTTGAGCAACTTGATCTAGTGAAAGGTGTCCCTGCCCATGGCAGGGGGGTTGGAACTAGCTGATCTTAAAGGTCTCTTCCAGCCCAAACTATTTTATGATTCTATGATTTATCCATCACATTCAATTGTGTAATCTGAAGTATTGCCAATTTTTAATACCAAACACTGTCACTCTGTTTCTGAAACATGGATTCCTAATTTTATGTCCTGAAACATTGAACACAGCTGTTGATAAATATTTTAAATGAGTTAAACAGGTGGTCTCTTGCTCTCTTTTTTTTTTTCCTTTTTTTTTTTTTTAACTAATATACGTTTCTTAGTTTTGCATACTTTTTCTTCTTGAAAAATGTTATTTTCATCAAAGCAAAGTTCTTTTCATGTCAGTATAACAATGTTGAGAATTTTTCTGAAATCCATGTGGTAGTTTTTTTATCAAAAAGAGAACAGCTGCACTCCCCTACCATGTGGGAGATTCAAGAACAGATTCCTCTTTTCAATTGTTATTAAATATAATGATGCAAAATCAGATTTTTTTTTCAACTATTAGATATACTTATTTGCTTTTGAAATGAGACATTTCTATCATAATTCATCAAATTTTGAAATATTAAAAAATTGTTCACCGTATGCATAGAATGATCTGATCATCTTCAGTGAGGGCAACTGAGAGATGTTGAGCCCAAAATATTCCAGAATGTCTAAGAGAGCTGTCACTTTGTATGTGAAAGATCAGCAGACTCTGAGTTGCCGTTTGCTACATACTAGGGGAGTATTCTCACTTTGCCTGTGGTGAAAATCCCTCTGACCCTCTGTTTCATTCCTTTCCCTCACTGCCTTTTTCATTTTTCAGAAAGTTGTATAAAAGGCTTTTCGGTTCATTGCAGCAATTATTTTCTACTTTTGATACCTCAGGAAAAGTTGACTTGCAAAGAAAGATTTCAGGCACTTTAAAATAAAGTACCATCTTTAAATGTAATGTAAAACATCAGTATTAGCAGAGATTGAATACATTTTATAGAATGCAATTGGAAACTAAGTACATCTGTCATTTCTCATCTGTCCTCAACATTACATGTAAATATGCAATCTGAATTCTGGTAAAACTGCATCTTGCAAGAGAAGCTGACTGTGAGTCAAGCAAGGACAAAGACTAAAGTTTACCTTGTCATGAGAAAGGAAATTGAACAAGAGAGCTTTTTAGAAATTCATTATGGCAGAAATTAACGTGGATCAGAAACAGGAAGTGATTAAAAAACAATCAAGAGATGGATTTAAGTGACAGTCTGCAACTTTTCAGCTGGAAATCATTTAACTTCAGAAAAGATAAATTACTAAGGACAGAGTAAGTTTCCATGTCATGCACAAATATTATATATTAAATTATCTTTAGTTTCTTATATAGGACCTGGCCCTATTTAAATTCTTTGGTCTTCTGTGAAGAGAACAAAAAGATACAGAATGCACATGACTGGTAGAAGCTTAAGATGCCTCTTTCTCCATGTTGTCTTGAGGGCTAACCATTCTCTTGCTGAGTCTTTATTCTTAATGTACACTGGCCATCAGACAGACTTAATGAGAAATTTTTGTGCAGTAGTCAGCTTCTAGATATAACACACTATGTTTCAGCAATCCTGAGAGGAAATGAAAGCTTTAGACTTCTGTTGGACCAGCAGAGAAAATAAATAATAATAATACAAGATCCATCTCTCCCCATCTTGTCCAAAAATGCACCTGCTTGCTTTTAGCAATTTTATTTATTTATTTAAATTAATTCTTCATACTCCAACCCTGTAATTACCGTAATTATTTTCTTTCCCCTCTCTGCACCTTACTGCCAGCTAGTCAACAGAGTGAGACCCTGAAACCCAGTAAATGTGATTTTGCTATTACTAGCATCAATCTCACAGGGCCTTGTGCTGGCCTGGGTGGTGATGGCCGACCCACTGTCTGGAGCAAATGTCCCCATCCCCAGTGTGAGACAGAGTTGCACAATGGTGCAGGCCATGCTGAGGGAATGTATGGAAATAAAATTCAGTGGGCCCAAGACTGAGGAAGGAGAAACCTCCTTCATGGACATGGCAAATTCCCTGGTGAAGGGCTGAGTGTGGCAATTTTGCTGCAAGTCCCCCTGCCATTCTCTGCATCCACGTATTGGTCCTCTGGAGGAAGCAGGGGACAGCCCATGTTCAGACCCCCGTGAGCCCTGGAAGGGTGGGCATATCCTAGAACCAAGGGTGGAGAAGACAAGGAGATAGGAAGAGCATGATTTTTACAACAATTTCAATTGCATGGTTATTGGGTTTTTTGCTTGTTTTGTTTGTTTGTTTTGTATTTGAGGATGTGGACTTTAAAAACTGTAAGTATATCAGCTACACAAGCAGCACTTTGTTAGTATCACAGACACAACAAGGTCCCTCTTGCCCATGACAGGCTTTTAGGGTAACCAGTGGTGGAAGATGTTGGTAAACCCCTTGGTGATCCCAGCACAGTCACACAGTGAGCTACCCTCTGCGAATACGTCTCTGCAAGTGGCCAGGGGTGATAGCAGAAGACTAAGAAGGCAGAGCTAGTGACAAGTCAGCCAGCTGATTGCATGATTTCATTTTACAAGCAGTTTGGGCGCTGGAGGCTCATGGAAGAACTGAGGAAAGGGAAGGGAGAGGTGTTTTTGCCTTGGTCTTGCTACCAGCCTGCAACTCCAGCTGGGCAAACTTAGGTATGGAGAGGAGGCAGCAGAAGTGCTGGTGGCTCACATTGTTAGCCCAAAACCTGAGACGGAGAAACAAAGAGGCAGTTAGTGAAGCAGTGTGAGAACAGGTGGGATCCAGATTAAAAACTCTGGGTTGCTGCAGTGTGTTTTCTGTCTTTGATCATAGTCTGAGGAGATCAGAGGACTCTGTTTTCTGTTCTTTTTTGTGACCTGATTTGGATGGCTTTTCTGTGAACTGAGGAAAAAGACAGACGGCCAGGAACACCTGTAGGGGAGATAAGAAAAAGGAGAAGAGCGAATTCCCCCACTTTACTAGCCCCAATCTAGTTGTCAACTCTGCTGCTACATGAGCTCTTTAGGGCTGAGCTCAGTACAGGGATTACACTTTGGGAACCAAAACCCTGGGGCTTGGCTTCTGGCACAGGGGTTCCTGCACTGTAACTCTCCAGAGCTTCCTCTGCAAAAAGTGGCTTCCAAAGGGGAGAGAGGAGTGTAGAAAGAAGAGGAAAGAAATGGAAGAAGGAACAGAGCTTCAAACCACAGGATTGTTGATTTAGTGCTCTCTGTATTTAGGTAGCTCTCAGTGAAGTGAGGTGGAGCTAACTGCATAAGCCAGAATGTAAACCTGTGAGAGATAATTGTAGTTGATATATTAAAATAGGAAAGAAAAGAAGAGAAGAGAGGTAAATGTTTAGGTACAAGTGCTTGATTTTTCTTTAAGTTAAAATATGAAGTTTTATGTGTTTGTTCTAGAAAAGAGAAGAAACCCGGGGGTAAGAAACAAGGCTGTTGTATCACTGAAATGCTCCTTAAGCACAAGTAAAGTATTCTTACCTAGTAGTAAAGCTATTCATAAAAGGTACTGCAAAATCTATTGAGAAAGCAAACATGCTGCTAATTGTCTGCAGTATCACCAGAAACACCTCCAGAAAGAGATGCTTTGATGGCTATTCATAGCAATCTTTGCAGGTTTTTGAGATTTTTTTTTCCCAGTAAGTAGAACAGAAAGATGAACAATCTCTTTCAGTCTTGAGGGTATTGTTAGCTGTGTAATGCATAGCTTTGCTCTGTTTGGATTTTGTTTTGGGCAGTTTTCTTATTGCTGTATCTCAATATGGAAAAAAAAACCCACAAACTTGGATAGTTTTCTCTTGAGATCACTTGCCATGGCTAAAGTTAAAAACATAAGAAAAAAAAATGCACCTAGATAAAGTGAGAAGGACAATTTAATGCTTTTCTGCATTATTTTGGATTAGAAGTGTTACTATAACTAGACTAATATCTATTTGTTAGGCTCCCTATAGATAGGATGTTCTTTTCCCCATAACACTACTTTGAATGTAATAACCCAGAGATGTATTCTTTGAGCTCCATCTTCTCCATCTGGAGAGACAATATTGCCTAGTTTATGATCAGACTGTTAGTGCTGGACAGCACAAATTAGTCTGTGAGCAAAGTAGAGCGTACTTTCATTTTGCCTGAATTCAGCTGAAACTCATGTCTGAGTTAGTTAATGCAGAAATTCAGTGCCTCACTTTGTGATAGAATTCAGAACTCAAGGAGTCCAATTCATTTACGTCCCTCCGGGATCATATTTTCTGGGCATGCCAGTTTGAAGTGCTCCATATGCATCTCTGCAGCCCTTGCTCCTTCACAATTATTTGTACAGAGGAGAATACAATGGCACTTTATCTATGATACTGCATTGCATTTTGGAACCTAGCAAATATCCCTTTGTTCTAATTTGAACCTACACCTCTTGAGTTCAAGGAGATTTTAATGTCATGAGGAAACTTCCTTTAACTACCAAATGCATGTTCAATGGAGCACATTACCTACAAAACTCAGAGATCTGTAAACTGAAAATTATGCTCTCTTATACTCCCTTACATTTGTTGAGGTTTTCAGAACTGTTTGCCTACCTGAAATTAAGTATTAAGGTGTCACAGTTGATGCAAATAAAAAAACTAGGATGGAACAATATTTAAAAATACATTAAATATAATATTTTATGAAATATTTCTTTGTATCTTTCAGTTAATTATTTTTTTTTGTATGACCTAGAGGAATGCACAACCTGATGGTTTGCAGACATAGGTTAAATCTAAAGCATGATCTAATTGGTGGTGTCCCTGCCCATGCAAGGGGGTTGGAACTGGATGATCTTTAAGGTCCCTTCCAGCTCAAACCATTCTATAATTCTATGATTCTATGGTGTACAGATTTGAATGGATTTATTAGAGAGCTAAGGTAGTTTTATTTGGCTTGCTTGCACTGTGAGGGTTGGCACACATTTTGTAATTTATGATTTTTGGCTTCAGAATATTCTCTTATCTGGGGCTCTGTTAATGTTACATTGATCCAGTCTGTGAATTGGGGCAAAGCAACGAGTGCAAGTTAGGTGAACTTTACATCTATTTTAATTTCTGCAAATCTCTGAATTTTGTTGTTTTCTTATCATGGATGGATCCACCTTTTCAATCACTGTCCTACACTGAATGCAGTTGCATTCTCCTGTTATTCAGATACACAATATAACATATTGAATCCATAAAATTTGTGTATAATGAGTTTACTTTTTTTAGATATCCACACTGCATATTCCATAACTAAACTTTTGATCATCTTCCATGAGTGAGCTCTCCTGTGGAGAGGAGACAGGTAGAGGAGTTTTTAAAAGATAAAAAGAGGTAGTATGAGTCAGTGAGCATGCTGCAAGTCTAGGGAGGGAAACAGATACTTGCACAGGATGTATGGACTAATTTCTTCTGTTATCAGGCAACTAAAAAAAAAAAAAACACAACAAAAATCCATGGCTGAATAAATTATCTGCATGTCAAGAACTGTCCTTGAATATCCCAGTTTGCTATTTGAAGTTATACTGTTTGTATTTCTACCTTTTTTTTTTTTCCTTTTGGGGGCTCTAAAGTAGTTTTCCTTTGATTTTTGTTATAGCAAATATCCAAGACTGTATCATTTTTAGCACTGCACACCTTTAACTTAGTATTTAAAGCTGAGATTGCTCAAGGGCTAGTATCTTTACTACTCAGTCTTCAGATTTGCACATTTTCTTCTCAGCACTGCTTGAGTACAGTGACCATATACTTCATGCTCTAGACTTTTAGGCTAAAAGTCTATAAAAACAAAAGGACTTACTGTATTTATTTAGAGTTTCACTTTTATCCTCAGCTTTTCCATAGCTCTGTTAGCCTAATATGTCTTCTTATTGAATCCTTTTAAGTTGCTCTGAACTATCAAAGATAATCCTACAGCTTTTGTTTTGTCAAATCCAATTGATCATAGTGCTAATACTTTCACCCCTCCATGCCAACATCCTTGTAATGCTTATGCTGTTGCATGTTTGTTTCAAACATGTGATGAATAAGATTTTGAATGGTTACTTTGAAAAGTATAAATTTACACTAGGAATATAAATAAGACTGTGTCATTGAGGAGGTTAACATGATCCCATAATTTTCAGAATATGAATAGTTAGACTGATTGACGTGTGGGGTAAAATGAAATAATCCACTTCCTTTTATTGGATAAGTTTTGTTTTCTTTGTGATACTCAGGTGCATCCCAAAAGGGAAGTTTTAATATTTATGGACGTTTTTAAGGCTTCACTGCTTATGCATTGTGGTTTGGCTTGGTTTTATTCATCATTGTTGTTGTGTTGCCTTTTTTTTTTTTTTTTTTTTTCCCCTAATTTTGCGTGCTTTTAGGAGTACTAAATTCCAGAACACAATTCTGCCCTTTAAGTGAAATTTTGTTCATTATAAGAACTCAGGTTGGTCACCTAAAATAATTACTTAGTACTGATTTGTGATACCTATAGGTCTACTTCTATTTGAAAGATTACTATCAAAATACACATTTTTTTTCTGGGTTTTTATTAACATCTTCTTTTACAATGTTTTATTTTGATAGACAAATATTTCATGCAAATATACTTTTCGGCTCCTAGCATCCAGGACAAGGGAAGATGTAAGCACGAAATTCAGTCCTTTGGTGAATCATAGGTCTGTAAGTCTGAGGTAGAACAGAAATGTATTTCATTTACCTGGAGTAGTGAATGGGCAAATTATGAGCAAAATTCACTGTTTACATTTACTTCAAGACAGAGTTTTTCTAATAGCAGGAGGATAAGAAATATTCCTTAGAAGAAGTCTACCTGTTCTTTCAGAGAAGAAACGGCTTGAGCAGTAAGTAGCAGGTAGCACACTGGATTACCAGAGTCCTCATGACTACAGCTCTATACCCTCCTTTTCTTGCTTCAAGGCAGACACAGTAGAAATGAATTTTAAAAACTTACAGAGCAGACTTTGGTTGGGAATCTTTCTCTGAATAGGGTATGCACCTGTGCAGATTGGAAATTATCTTCTTTCATTTGACCTTTTTCCATATCTGCTCCATTTAAGATATGGTAATTCAAATATATATATGTATATAAATAGTTTTATTTTCTTTTATAGGGTTTTTACAGTTATGTTATTTTTGTGTTGTTTGTAATGTTGATTTGGTGGAGCTGTGAAGTTGAAAATGGTGTTGCAGGAAAATATGTGACATTTGCCATTGATATTAACTAGCATACAGTAGAATGAAGTTGTTATCATGCAACTGAGGGCAGCATATTTTTAAAGTTCACTTTATATATAATCTTCCCATTATTTATTTTATACTGTAAATCTCAGAGGTTTCCTTCATGTCTTGATAAATATTTTAAACTAAGTTACCAGTTGGGAGGAGAATATCATCAAAGAAAAGGATTTTGGAAAGCTTAGTGGACCAATTTGCCTAACATTATGGGGATGTTGTGGTTTGGAAATAAAGTTGTTGCAGTGAACCTACTGTTCTATAGATATATCCTGAGGGGCATACAAGGAATAATTTTTTTCTATAAACTGTTAGTGTGATGCTCTCATGAATTTCCTGAAAATAATCAACAGGCTCTTGATAGTGTTTCTCACAGAAGATTGGCTATTTTGGTAGGCAGTGAACCTGAACAGGGAGTCAGCTGTTCGAATTGCAGCCTGACTCCAAAGCAGCAGTCTGCTGTTAGAGATATTACTTTTAGACTGATAGCTAGGATGATAATTTGACTATGGAATCCAAAGGGTGATAGCAGTCACTCATACAAGTATTTTTTTAAAGCAATCTTTTCCATTAAATGGAATACTCTTGTCAAATTTTAAACAAAACTGCTTGAAGTAAATGTATTTTTTAACATTATAATGAGGAGCAACATATTATTAATAAGATGTAAAAATTAGTAAAGACCATAATATAAAACTATTTCCATATATCACATAGACCTAGCTAGGTAACAAACCCTCAATTTTATCACAAATATTTTTATTTAAAAATTATATATAATTCCTTTACAAGATATTCATTACAGAAAAGAAACCAAGTCAGAAAAACAGCTAACCAAAATTATCTAATGTGAGTCCAATGGGAGTCCAGGAATAAAACTGGACTTTCCAGCATCTTGTCCTAGAATTCTAGTTCTGATAAATATATTGTATAATTTAGCATCACAGTTAGGAACAAAAAAAAACCCTCACTTTTTGCAGAACAAATTTTCTATTGGAACAAATTTGTTACTGAGGATTTTCCATATACCTGCTACTTTCCATTTTGAAGCAAATATGTATCAGAAAAACTTAAATTAAATATTGCATTCTAAGCAGTTCATTTAAACGAGATTAATTCTGTTATCTCTCTTTATTTGTGCTCCTGATCATTTTATCTTGGTTACATTTTAAAAAGTTAAGGGCATTAAATTACCAAATTTTATTTCCTTTGAAAAAAACCCAAAACAAACAGTACCAAGGGAGAGAGACTTTATTAATAACTAAGTTCAACACTAAGTATTTTGCATATACTTGAATCAGACTGACGTTTTTCAATTTAAAGAATTCAAAATATTGAAGTTTGCTACATTACTCCATTGTATTCTTCACTTGTTTTGCTTCAGATCCAAAATCAATTGCTATCAGTGGAAGTTTTCTGACCCATGGTAAGCAGAGTTGGATCTGGCTCTTACACATCTAGAAGTGTTTTAGCATTTGCCATCATACTGTCTGCAATGCTGAAATACTAAAGAGTTGCAGGGTTTTCTGCTTTCCTGTTTCATTATGAGTCATGGCATCTCTCTTGACTAATGGGATGGAAATTAGTAATAATAGCAGCTAGAAAGTAAGTAACATTCTTTGAAGATGTAAAAACAAAAAACAACAACAAAAAGCCCAGAAAGAGAATTGATCTTTTTAGTAATTTTCCTCTAAATGACCAGCAGACACAGGGCTTGCTTTCTATAAAATAGATTTTTGATGAATCAGGAGGGAAAAACAAACCAACAACAAAAAATAACCCCACCTCATTACACTGTGGAAATGAGCTATTCTGGGAACTGAATTTAAGACTAAATGGTACCTCAGCACTTGTCTATATGAAACACAAATGCAGGATTTGGCAGCCCTGATCACTCATATTTTGAGAATGTCTACTTCTAGAAAGACCAGTCAGAACTGGAGATCTTTAATGCGAAAAGTGCCTGAACAGTGTAAAGTGCTCTTCAGCAGCCTGATAATACATACAAGACATACGGTGTGAAAGTTAGAAACCGCTTGTTTCTCCTTTGTGTTTTAGATGTCTTCCATTGTCTGGTGGATTTCTTACATTAAACAGTATGTGAATTCGTTTTTCAGTCATGATGTATTGCATCTGTGTCTAGTACTGATTGTTTATTTGTTCAGGGTTGCTGAAAATTTCCTTTGATTGTGTCTCTCTGTCACAGAATGATGGAATCATAGAATCATTTCAGTTGGAAAAGATCTTTAAGATCATAAAACTCAAGTGTTAAGGTAGCACTGCCAAGTCAATCACTAAACCAAGGCCCTAAGTGCCACTTCTACATGTCTTTTAAATACCTCCAGGGTTGGTGACTCAGATACTTCCCTGGGCAGTCTGCTCCACTGCCTGACAAGCCCTTCAGTGAAGAATTTAATCTAAATATCTGATCTAAACCTGCCCTCAGGAAACTTGAAGCCATTTCCTGCAGTCCTATCACTTGTTCTGTCAGAGAAGAGACCAACTACCACCTCGATACAACCTCCTTTCAGGCTGCACAATGAAGTCTCCCCGGAACTTCCTTTTCTCCAGACCAAACAAACCCTGTTCCCTCAGCCACTTCACATAAAGACTGAGTAAAGCTGGAGCTTTAGCTAAGTGCCTGACAGCCCTGAAAGGCAGAATTTATTTTTTTTACATTTGCTTCTAAGTTTATGCAACATAGATAATGCAATTTCCATGAGAGCTTCCTTTTGCCTACCTTGAAATCCCGATGGGACATCATTAAGAGAAATTTTCCTTACCAATCTTTGTCACTTTGACTATGTCTGTATCAACAAATTAAACACACAAGGGTTATTACAATGAGGGTGGTGAAGCACTGGAACAGGTTGCCCAGAGATGTGGTAGAAGTCCTATCCCTGGAAACTTTTCAAGATCAGTTTCGATGGGGCTCTGATCAACCTTAGTGAGTTGCAGATGTCCCTGCTTATTGCAGGGGAGTTGGACTAGAGGACCTTTAAATGTCCCTTCCAACCCAAACTATTCTGTTTCTGTGATTCTCTGGGACGGAGGCTAAAAAGTACAGAACAGAGAGTAACAATGTAAGTTAACTCTCTTAGCTTTCAGAACAAGATGCTTTCATGCAAACTCCTTGTTATTCTTTGCTACTTCCATGCAATGCATGGAAATAGCTAGCAAGAAAACATTGAGGCCACAAGTGTGACAGAAACTATTCTGATAATTTTGCTGCATGAATGATTGATCCCAGTGCTCAGGAACATTCACAGACACTGGTTAATTTAACAGTACAGAAATATCTTTTGAGGCTGCTGAAAGGTTTGAAGTTTATTTCAAGTGCTTACTCTATTTTTAAATTTAATGCAAAGGTCAGAAAACAGTATCGGCACAATTCCTTGTCTGGATTATCAGTGGACCCCAGCTTCAAGTTTAATATGATAGAGTGCTCACTTGTCCCCTCATGTAGAAGTAGATTAAGGCCACCAGATTGAAACTAACTATAATGTTAATACTAGGAGTATCAGCATGTCAATTGAATCTGATGAAGGTGAAGTAGAAGACAATTAAAATTATGTCTAGGAAAGAAAAGCTATTGCTTTGCTTGTTCCTGAGGCCACCTAAATGGGATATAGAAAATGATGCATGTCTTCATATTGGAAGTTGAGCTGTTGTACCTTTTCAGCTTAGAGATACTAATGTTTCTCTTCATAAATAAACCAATACTAGCTCTGAACTCATTGACTAGGATGCTGATAGCAAAGTAACTGCAGAACTACAGAGCTCTTTTTAGGAACCTCCTCTCTTTCACCGCCTTTTGGATTTCTCTTAAGAAAGCCCAAAAAGCAAAAGAAAAGCTTAATTCTTATTACTTAGAGATTATTGAGTATTGTAGCAAATGCTGAATCAAATATCTTTGTATTATACATGGATAGCATTTGTAGGACACACATAAATTCAGGGGCTTTTGCTTATCACACATTTTTTGAAACATCAAATAACAAAACAACACAGTAAAACTGCAGGAGACTGGCACAGATATCCTATTTGCTTTAAAAAATAATGGCTTTGGAGTACATTGAATATGTATTCTAACAGCATCTTATCCTTGTCTTTAGTTCTGCTGCTGCCTCAAGACCTAAACTATTCCTGTATTTCAATGCTTGCCACTTTAGTAGGGTTATTAAAAAATGTCATGTTGTCATCTCTTGCTGCTGTGGAAAGTCACAAAGCAGAATGATGTAATTCAGGTATTGTTTGTAGGACACAATTGGGAGGATCTTTGAATTTACTTTCATATTCATCCAGCTCCTAGTATTTTAACCCTGAAAGAAATTCTGGCTTTAAGAGCTCCCTGTTTTATGGATATATAAACAACAAATTATTTGGTTGTGCATTACAGTTTTTATAAATGTACATTTTCTGTGTGCTTTTTTGGCAATTGTTCTTGCAGTATTATTTTTGGTAATTGCTTTATCCCTTTGTTGGAACTGACCATATTGGTATGAAATAGTCTTGATAAATCTCAGTCGTTTTAGGACAAAAATCTGAGGTCCTTCATTCTGCCAAAAACAACATTAAATGAAACAAATGTAATGTAATTTTTTATATGTGTGTCAGCAAAATGAAAGCATATTGGCATTTTGATCCTCAGTTTTCTTAGGTCACACCTATGACATTGTCATCAATACCTAAAATTCATAGAACTGCAGAATGGCTAAGATTGAAAGGAAGCTCTGGAGGTCATCTGGTCCAATCCCCTGATCAGGCAGGGCTACCTAGGGTCAGTTGCCCAGGACTGTCACCAGATAGCTGTTGAATGTCTCCAAGGATGGAGACTCTACAAGCTCTCTGCACAACCTGTGTCAGTGCTGTCACTCTGACAGTGAAAAAGTTTTCCTTAGAGGGAACATTCTGTATTTCTATTTGTGCCTGTTGCCTCTGTTCCTGTCACTTGGCACAACCAAAAAGAACGTGGGTCCATCTTATTTACACCCTCCCTTCAGGTATTTATGCACATTTATAAAGATCCCCCTGGACCTTTTGGCCCAGTTCTCTTAGCCTCTTCTCATATGGAAGATGCTTCAGTCCTTTAATAATTTCTGTGACCCTTCACTGAACTCTCTGCAATAGCTGTATATTTCTTCTGTGTGGGGGAGCCCAGAACTGGACCTAGCACTGCAGGTGTGGAAAGGAACAGCTCTCTGTGGCCAACTCTCTGCAACCAACTCTCTGTGCTCACTTCTATACAGCCAACTCTGGATGTCCATTTCTACATGGCCAACTGTCTGCAGGACAGCTCTATGCAGTTGGCTGTATGTGAGACTGCTCTATGTGAGTGAGCAGATGCCTCTGGTTCTCTATGCCACACAGTCAGCTCTGCACAGCCCTTGAGCATTGGCTCTGTGTGGTGTCACAGGGAGCCCTGAGTGCCTGGTGATGAGTGGTATCTCACAGGGGACACTGTCAGTGAGCTCATTCTTTGCCTTGCCTGCAGGACACATTGCACTAGGGGGAGGAAAAAGAGGCATGTAGGCAGTGGAGCGAGCAGCCAAGGAGGCAAGCAGGAAGCAGGGGGGGAAGCAGCTCTGGGGGCAGCTCTGGGTATGAAGGAGGAAGTCAGCCATCTGGCAGAAGAGCCTGCTGTTTTGTTAGCCTCAGATTATGGGCACAGCATCCTACCACCCTAGCAGCCTTTTCAACCCCGCACAACAAGGAATGATTAAGTAATGATTTAGTTGTAGTTTTGTAGTTGATCTAGTTGTCTATATCTCATTGTTGCCTTTATCTCATTGTTAATTAGTCGTTAATAATTTGCGGAGCTTGCTGTGCACTCAGGAGGACTGACACGGCACTGGGCATCAGGGAGGACCAGTGGAATCTGCTGACTGGTGTGGTGTTGACTACACAGCATTGTCATGCGGAGAGTTGGCCTCAAAGAAATGGCTGTGGAGAGCTGGCAGCAGAGAGTTGTCCTACATCACCCCCATTGACCTGCTAGCTACACTTTGTCTAATGGATCCCAGGATACCATTATTCGCCCTGGCTGCAAAGGAGTCATTGCTGGCTCATGTTTCAGTTGGTGTCCACCCACAGTCCTTTTCTGCAAAGCTGCTTTTCCCAGCTGTCCTTTCTGCAAAGCTGAATGGTCAGTCACCAGTTTATACTAGTGCATAAGCTTGTTCCTGCCCAGGTGCAGAACTTGTGCTTTTCTTCTTTAAACTTCCCCTGAACTAGTTACTGGCCTCCAACTAGACTTTGTGCTTCTGATCACTACCCTTTGGGCCTGGCTGTTCTGCAAGTTTGTGATCCACCTCCCTGTCTGTTAATCCAGCCCTTGGTTCAACATCTTTTCCATGAGGATCTTACGTGATCTTTGCTGAAGACAAGGTAGACAGTATCCACTGTTCTCCTCTCAGCCAGGCATTTCACCGAAGATCTTTATCAAGTTGGTCAATCGTGAGTTCTCCTCATTGAATCCCTGCCGACTATTTTTGATCACCTTCTTGTCCTTCATGTGTCTGGAACTGGAACATTAGGAATTGAAAATGGAGTTATCAGTATTGAGTTGGGGTTGTATACAGAGGTGATATTATCTGTTGCTTCACATATTGCACAGTGACAGATGGGGAAATAAAAAAAAGTGAACAGTATGAGGTTTGATTTCCTCTTTATTTTTAATTTACACATAATACATGTGAATTTATTACAGTAAGAAGAATGTATATTGCAGCTGGAAACGGAGATACGATTAAATTCTTTAAAATGTAATGGGATGGGTTGTGTTTGTACGATGTCCCATTAACATTACAATCACTGTTATAAGAATGAATTCATGTTGTTCCACACTCTAATCTCATTATAACCTTTTTATTCCCAATAACCATGCTGTACTGTTGGGGTAAACAATAGCAAACCTTGTTCATGCCAATTCCATCTCTGTTTAATTCCACTGGACTTCATTTACCCAGTGCCTGGTGCTTACAGTGAAGGACATAAAAGACAAAATATAAGCATCAGAAGGTGAAAGTCTGACCTGAATGGGAATTTAGCCATAGGTGTCTTTGTAGCTGAAATGGCTTCTGTTATTTCAAGACAATGCAGATAAGAAGGGAAAAATCTTAACTGAAATCAAGATGAAAACTATTTTAGATTTGTATTTCACCTACTTAGGAGTGAATTAATCAATCAAACTGAAATTATTTTTAAAAGAAACTAGATTCCTCCAAATCCTAAACCTACATTATTTTTATTTCAGTTTCTTAAATAATTTATTATTGCAATTAATGTACAATACAGAACAAAACATCAAATATAAAAAAGAATATTAAGATGAGAATATTGGAGATTCCAGTACACTTTTAACTTGTATATTGGGTTTGCTAGGTAAGGTTTTGGTGGGGGTGAGGAGAGGGGCTACAGGGGTGGCTTCCATGAGAAGCTGCCAGAAGCTTCCTTCGTGGTCAATAGACCAATGCCAGCCAGGTCCAAGACAGACTCTCCACTAGCCAAGGCCAAGCCCATGCACCAGCAATGGTAGTAGTGCCTCTTTAATAACTTACTTAAGAGGAGAAAAAAACCCAAAACACCTGTACAAATGCAGTTGGAAAGGAGAGTGAGAATATGTTAGAGAAACAACTCTGCAGAGACCAAGGTCAGTGAAGAAGGAGCAGCGGAGGTCCTCAGAGCACCAGAGCAGATTCCCCTGCAGCCAGTAGTGAAGACCATGGTGAGGCATGTTGTCCCTCTGCAGCCCCGAGAGGTCCCTGGTGGAGCAGATAGCCACCTGCAGCCCATGAAGGGCCCCTACCTGGAACAGGTGGATGACAAAGGAGGCTGTGACCTCATGGAGAGGCTGTGCTGGAGCAGGCTCCTGGCAGGACCTGTGGATCCATGAAGAGAGGAGACCATGATGGAGGAAGTTTGCTGGCAGGATTGTGACTCTGGGGGAGAGCCATGCTGGAACATTTTGTACAAAAACTGTAGCCCGTGGGAAGAATGCATGCTGGAGAAATTTGTGGAGAACTGTCTCACATAGAGGGGACCCAAAGCTGGAAAGAAGAAGAGTGTGAAGGGGCAAGAGTGGCAGAGACAATGTGTGATGAACTGATTGCCTTGCACAGTTGGGAAGGAGGAGGTAGAGAAAATCAGGAGTTGAGCCTGGGAAGCAAAGAGGTGGGGAGAAGGTGTTTTAATATTTGGGTTTTATTTCTTATTATCCCACTTGGATTTGATTGGTAATAAATTAGTTTAATTTCCCTAAGTCCAGTCTCGTTTGCCCATGATGGTAATTGCTGAGTGATCTCTCCCTTGCCTTACCTCAACCTACAAGCCTTTTGTAATATTTTCTCTCCCCTGTCCAGTAGTGAAGGGGAGTGATAGGGTAGCTTGGTGGGCACCTGTCATTCAGCCATGGTCAACCAATCACAGAACAAATTTTTGTTGTCAGAACAAATTATAAGAAAACCTTATTTCAAAACATTTTCATTTTGGCACGTATTTTCTGACAGAAATGTTCTTATTAATGTGCTTATTAAAAATTTGCATGTAATATGAATTCCCTGGGAAGACGATATTGACTTTATTAAATGCAATAAAAATAAAATTATTTTAGTTTCAGTAAAGGTAACAGCTGACATAGTGACAAGCCAGGCATACCACTTATTTTCTCTACCTGCTTTTTTCACATAGGCATGGATAATTTGCTCAGAAAATAAGATATTGACAAGGTGTTATTTAAACAGCTTTTCCCCCGTCTTTGCTACCTTGCCTTGCCCATCTTTCTCTACTCCTGCGTAATGAAGAAATATGCCATGTGCCTCAGTGATTTCACTTAAAGGCTCAGCATTGCTTCTTGGCATCAAATATTTTTCATTCAGGTAGTTACTCAATGTATATTTGACAGTCATATTGTGGTGTTGGTTTTTTTTAATTTATTTATTTTAACTGAGTACATTGGCATGCAAGACAAATGCAATTTTATTTCAAGGTTACAAGATTTCAAAATTAGGTTATATTTCAAGTAAAAAATGTATCAGCTTTGTGTCTGTTTGGAATTTATCAGGGCAAAAACTGAAAAAAAAAATTAAAATAGTTTATTTCAGAATTTTCAGGGCATTTTTCAGCTTTGTCTGATGAAAAAATGTTTTAAATTTCAACTACTTGTAATTTTAGTTTTTGATAGATTTACATGTTTGCATGAAAGGTGTAATATTGAAGGTTCAAATCACTGTACATGGCTTTCTGCACTGTTTTCTAAGGGAAGTGTTCACAGATTCCTCCATAATATTGCTGAGAAAATATCTCCTTGTAGCTTGGCAGGGAAGTATGTGTACCTGTGGAGAGTATATCAGTTATGGAAAGTGTCTGATGCATGAATGTGGACAAGTGTGTCTCTTGTATTGAAGATACCTTTTAATTTTGAATTGGTGAATTGCCAGTATCTGGAAAATTTCTGAGTCCCATATGCAAAGCTGTGGTAGTTAATGGAAGTATTTGCTATGTAGGAGGCCTTTGTGCTTCACTTAAGTGATGCTGTTAGTGTGATATAGAGTTGATCTCCATTTTTTTTTGCAGCAGGAAAGACATTGTGTTCAGTGTAAAGGTCTGGTTTCTTTGTTTTGTTGGTAAGAGAATGTGATCTAACATTTACCTACTGCTTCCTTGAACGTGGAATATGTGAATACCACGATCTTTGAAGGAAGTTTCTTGTTGCGTAACAGCTGTGTTAAATGATAAAGTATGGGAATGGCATTCCCAAGGAATTGAGGATAAGACATTTACAGTGCGATATTAAAAACATGGAATGCCCCTATTGTTTACAGGAACAGCTATCATATATTACATCTGACTGACATGAACTTTCAGCTGTGAAATTACAATAGCTATCTGTCACAGCTGTTCTCTCGTTTATTATATTAACAGATTTATCCTGTCATTGGATTGCAGCATAAACCTCTTTTGTTAAGGAACACAGCAACTCACCCAGGCTGTGTCCATTCACTTCCCACTGATACCAGTCCTACTTTTTGGTTTACCTCAAGCATAGCAGTACTTCCTGGCTGTTTAGAGGCAGGAACAGTAGGGACTGGCTTAGCTAATTTCTTACATTGAAAATTCACCCTGTAACAAAAGCATTCCTGTAGGAAAAGACTTAATGATGAGTAAGATAGAAAATCTAAGATACTGAAATTAAATTTATGCAATTGTATTCCTCATCTTCTATTCCTTCCCCCAGCCAGGGTCATAGAGGAAAAATAATTACAAACAGATCAAAATTTGGGTAAGACTGCTTTGATAAAAACAAGGAAATTATTTAAAGTTAAAATTGTAGAAGGAGATTATTTGCTTAAAAGTTTGAACACGTACTTACACAGTATTAGCTAAGTTGAGAAACTTAATGCTGAAGTTCCGCTCTGTAAAAGATTTATACCTGTTTAATGAGATGGCATGGTCTGAGTATGTTGATAGTTTATGAAGTACATTTGGGATCTCAAAGAAGAGTACCTGTGCTTTGCATTTTCATCATGTTTTTGTTAGCTGAAGTTGGTGTGCGCAGTATTACCTTATCATTATTATAGTAAAGTGACATGCTATGACATTAGCTTATATGATTCTGGAAATATCTATTTGATAAGCTAAGGAATGTAGCTGTAAAAGCTTGATAGAGGAGGACAAAACACTTGACCAGGATTTATTTTTCCGATAGGTAAATAAATATTTTTTCTTTACACTTCGACTAAAGAAAGCTTGAGGCAAGTAATGGTGGGACTATGCTCCTCACCTAATGTTAACTGTCTAGAATTTTGGCATCTTCTTTTAGAAAATTGTCCATGATCTTCTAATAATCAAAGGGAAATGAGCTAGGTGCCAGCCAAGAATGATAAATCTCATTTTGAGAAATACATCTCTCTTCAGGTGGTAGAAAACTTACTGACATTCTTCTCTAATAATGGACTATCAGTAGCCTAAATTACTAGCTTAAATAAGATGATTCATTATGATGGCATGAACCCAATGAAATAAATCACTCATGAGATTGTGCAGTATTAGCAATATTGCAAGGCATACAGGAATGTTGCAGCATTCTTTACAGTGGGAGTCTTAGTTGTGAAAATTAATACATTTGCACCAAAGCATACCTTCTGAAAACTTCTGAATACTTTGGTTTTGGTTAGGATATAGTATAACACCTTTTCTTCCTATGAGTAATTCCATCTATATGTACACACATATATATCATAGCTTATCAGTGAGTTGTTAAAAAGTTAGAATGTTTTCTTGTAATTTGAGTAAACTGTGTTTATGAACATGATTATAACATCAGAAGTCAGTCATGGAAACATTAAGGTGTGATATAATGAGTTAATTTCATTTTTTTGGCTTGTATCTGCACCAGTAGGGGTAGTCTCTTGAAGAAGTGTATGCAAGGTCTGGCCTGTGATCTATTGGCCTAGAAATTTCATGTAAATAATCTTACTTAAATCACTGGAACAACTTTCTTTGAGACCACAGTGAAGCAAGTTGAAGCATAGGCTGGATTTTTTTATGAGATGTGAGGGTTACATCCTGCATTGTTCCTTTGTTCTCAAACTTACTGTTTGCTGAGTGTGATACTGTAAAACATGTATTTGGGCAGCTAACTTGCAGTTGTCTTTTTCTGCCCTGATATGCTGTTACTGGCATTTGATCTAATTAAGAGATGTCCGTGCGAGTTGCAACCATTCCCAGGCTGCTTGATGTTGAGGATAAAAATCACTCATAATTTCTGGAATATGAATATTTGTGTCTGATGTTTTACAAAACATGATATTCTTGAACTTCATGGTGTGAGACCTGGATTAAAAGATTGCTAATGTATAATACCAAGTGGAAGCAAAGTGTCTGGGAGTATGCATATTAGCATTGACAATGAGGCATAGAAACAGACAGCATTGTGTTATAAATGAAAGGGTACATATGTCATCATTGTTTCCTTAGCTTTCCTGTATTCTTCAAAAAATAGTCTGCAAAAAGTTACAAACAAAAGGGAATATAATTTACCATCTGAGCAACTTTAGACAAAAAGGATAAAAAGTTGAGTTGAAGGTAGACATGAACAATGGGGAAGCCCCAAGCTCTTGAAAAGCAGCGCAACTATTTAGAAGTGCCACTTTCATAAGTATTTTACTTATTTGGAGAGTGACTGAAGCACTGTAAAAACGTGTCGGAAGAACAACAGATAACTTACTTGTAGAGACTCATTTGAGGCGGGCATTGCCTGTGAATCTCCCTTCTGTTAGATCTGTAGTTATACTCAGATACCAGATTTTTTCTGGCCTATCCTAACCATTATTTCATTATTCCTTCTTTCCTTGTTTTGAAGATTCAGGGTTTTGAAGGAGTGATGTGTGTGAATGTAATGTTAATCTCACACTTGTGTTTTCACAAAAATAAATGACACAAAGTACAGACACTTCTTTCTATTTTGTTTTTAGGTATTGAACTTGATTTCTAGACTTTCATTATTAGTACAGGAGCTTTCCTTTGAAAAAGCAGCACTTTCAGAATTAAAGTTCAATGATACAGCATAGTAAATTAATCCAATATTACAATATACTAATTATTTAAGTGCTTACTTAGAGGTTGTTCCGAGACTTGTATTTTACCATTGTTCACAAGGCAGTAGAGTTCTTTTATATGAGTGTAAGTCTGTATTTAATTATTTTCTAAACTACATTAAAGCAATTTAATCCTGATATGTTCACGGAGATCAGGATTATTTATTATAAATGCTGTTTTTCTTCAAAATATTAATACTTTTATTAATATCATAATAAATAAATAATTTGTATCTTTTATATCATTAATTATGTTGGACAAATATGCTTTTGCTTGATTGCAAATGTGCTGCTGTGCAAATGTCAATGTGATAGAGTGAGTTTACTTTATGCCATTTTCTATAGTTTTAATTAAGTAATAAAAGAAGACATCCAGAATAATTACATTCTGTTTCCTGGTTGAAGAATACAAGGCTAAAGCCTATGCAAACATAAAGAGAGATAGAAAAGTAAAACTGAAACTTTCCTGCCTAGTCTAGAATAACTTTAGGTAATTAAAAATATTAACATCAGCAACATTCATATTGTATTAAACATTTTTTATTAAAGATGAGCAGATACGTAAAGCTAGTTTACTTGTAAAGTCCCAACATTTAAGAACTCATAGATGCCTTACCTTGATAACTCCTCATTTAACTTACAGCACTGAACTGCATAGCACTGCTTAGGTTTTGGTACAGATTTCAGTAAAATAAATAAATAAATAATAGTTTAATATAATTTAGTTCCAAAACAGTAATTCAGTTTCTATAACCAGCACTTCTAAGGTCCATCCTTTCTCAGCAGCCTCCAAATTTAATTTTGGAGACATGTAAATAAAATCTGCATTTTCCTTTGCATTAAACTCCTTTTAGAGTTTAAATATGGTGCAGAAAGGGAACACATGATGAAGCTGCAGCAGCTTATGCATACCCTTGCAGCTGTAACACTTACCTGGAAAGAAACTCAGGGCTTCTGGTCTGTATCCTTTCCATTTTTATGCCAGTTGCATAAACCATTTTTTCTCCTCCATGCTGAACCACATCACAGCTGAGCCAGGCTTTTTGTTTGCTTTGCCACTCTTCCTGTCTGCTATAGTTCTTTCTTTATGGTGCTCTGAATTTCAGCAAGAGTTATCTGTGGAGTCACCCAGGCCTTCAACAGGCTAGTCTAAGCAAAGCAAACCTAACTGAACTTTCCAGACAAAATGCAGTATTTATTTCTGGCATGTTACCCTCATGTCATTATTGAGCATCCTCCTCATCAGTCCTGTAGCTATGTGTGTGATCTGTTACAAAAGTTTTGTGATCATTAATTTTTTATCGTAACAGAAACACCATTGTGTCACAGGAGCTAAATAAAAATTTAATCACTGGATAAAAAACAAACTGAATAGTGTCATCCTGATTACAATGTGCTGCAGAAGCTCTTTCCAATCAATTTGTTTCTCAACGCTACAAAATTTCAGATTATAACTAAGTTTCTTGCTGTTATCAGTGACTGGATTGGTAAGCATGTTTAGTAGCTGCAAAGCTGAAGCCATGAGAAAGTAAGAAAGTTGTATTAGTGATATCAAAATCGTGTCAATAAAGGCTTCATTCCTCATTGTTATTTACAGGCAATTTTTTTCCGGAATATGTCTTAAATATATTTTACACAGATAATTAATTTTAAAAGGATGTAGAAATCAAGAAAGAGAGAGAAATATGATTTTTACTTTAAAAATCTTCCATAAGGAAAGATCTATTTATTATTCCAAAACAGAATAATCAAATTTTCTCTCGGATTTGAGGCCTACAAGAAAGCTGGGGAGGGACTTTTTACAAGGTTATGTAGCTATAGCACAAGGGGCAATGGTCTTAAATAGAGCAGGGTAGAGATTTAGATTAGACATTAGGAAGAAGTTTTTTACTGTGAGGATGATGAAACACTAGAACAGGTTGGCCAGAGATTTGATGGAGGCCCCATAGAATCATAGAACTATTCCGGTTGGAAAAGACCCTTGGGGTCACTGAGTCCAACCATCATCCCTGCTCTACAAAGTTCTCCCCTAAACTATATCCACCAACACCACAACCAAACCACCCTTAAACACATCCAGGGATGGTGACTCAACCACCTCCCTGGGCAGCCTATTCCAGTGTCTAACCACTCTTTCTGTGAATTTTTTTTTTTCCTAACGTCCAGTCTAAATCTCTCCTGTTGCAGCTTGAAGCCATTCCCTCTTGTTCTGTCACTAATTAACTGTGAAAAGAGACCAGCACCAACCTCTCTACAGTGACCTTTCAGGTAGTTGTAGAGACTGATGAGGTCTCCCCTCAGCCTCCTCCTTCTCAAACTAAACATTCCCAGCTCCTTCAAAAGTTCTTCATAAGATTTATTCTCTAGGCCCTTCACCAGCTTCATTGCGCTCCTCTGTCCTCGCTCCAGCACCTCGATATCTCTCTTGAATGGAGGTGCCCAAAACTGGACACAATACTCCAGGTGTGGCCTCACCGGTGCTGAGTACAGGGGGACAATCACCCCTCTGCTTCTGCTGGTCACACTATTTCTCATACAAGCCAGGATGCCACTGGCTTTCTTGGCCACCTGGGCACACTGCTGGCTCATATTCAGCTGCTTGTCAGTTAGAACCCCCAGGTCAGTCTCTGCCAGACACTTTCCAGCCACACTTCCCCAAGCCTGTAGCATTGCCTGGGGTTGTTGTGGCCCAAGTGCAGGACCCGGCACTTGGCCTTGTTGAAGCCCAGACCATTAACATCAGCCCAACGATCCAATATATACAAGTCTCTCTGTAGAGCCTCCCTATCCTCACACAGATCAATACTCCTGCCTAGCCTGGTGTCACCTGCAAACTTACTGATAATACACTCTATGTCCATATCGAGATCATCAATAAAGATGTTAAACAGAAACAGTCCCAACACTGAGCCCTGAGGAACACCACTTGTGACTGGCTGCCAGCTGGACTTGACTCCATTGACCACCACTATCTGGGCCTGATTGTCCAGCCAGTGCTTGATCCAACAGATCATATGCTCATCCAGGCCATGAGCAGCCATTTTTTTTTATGAGACTTCTATGGGGAACTGTGTCAAATGCTTTTTGGAGGTCCAGATGGACAATATGCACAGCCTTTCCCTCGTCCAATAGTCGGGTCATCAGGTTATAAAAGGAGATCAGGTTCGTCAGGCAGGACCTGCCTTTCATAAACCCATACTGACTGGGCCAATTCCCTGGTTATCCTCTATGTGTCTTATAATAACACTCAAGATGATCTGCTCCATGACCTTCCATGGTACTGAGGTCAGACTGACAGGTCTATAGTTTCCCGGATCCTCCTTTCTGCCTTCCTTTTAGATGAGTGTTATATGTGCTACCCTCCAGTCCATTGGGACCTCCCCAGTTAGCCAGAACTTCAGGTAAATAATGGAAAGTGGGTGGCCATCATGTCTGCCAACTCTTTCAGCACCCTTGGATGTAGCCCATCTGGTCCCATAGACGTGTGTCTGTCTAAGTGGTGTAGTAGGTCTCTGACCACTTCCTCTTTAATCGTGATGACCTCATTCTGCATCTCCTCCCTGTCTCCTAGCTCATGTGGCTGGGTATCCATGAAGCAGCTAGTTGCACTGCTAAAGACTGAGGCAAAGGAGGTGTTGAGCACCTCAGCCTTTTCCTCATCCTTTGTTACTAAGATTCCCTCTGCATCCAGTAAAGGATGGAGATTTTCCCTAATCCTCCTTTTGTTGTTAATGAACTTATAGAAATTTTTTTTATTATCCCTAACAGCTGTAGCTGGTTTGAGCTCTAGCTGTGATTTGGCTCTCCTAATTTTCACCCTGCATAGGTTCACTTCATCTTTATAGACTTCATGAGTGACCAGTCCTCTCTTCCAAAGGTCATACACACTGCTTTTGTTCCTAAGGTCCAGCCAAAGGTCCCTATTTAGCCAGGCTGGTCTACCCTGCTTACTGTTTTTCCAGCACACGGGGACAGCCTGCTCCTGTGCCTTTAAAACTTCTTTCTTGAAGTAGGTCCAGCCTCCCTGGACTCCTATATTTTTCAAGGCAGCCTCCCAAGGGACTTTGTCAATCAGTCTTCTGAGCAGGTCAAAGCTTGCCCTCTGGAAGTCTAAGTTGGCAGTTTTACTAACCCCTCTCCTTGTTTCTCCAAGGATCAAAAACTCAATCATCTCATGATCACTGTGCCCTAGATGGCCTCCAACTTTTACTTCTCCCACAAGATCTTCCCTGTTCACCAGCAGCAGGTCCAGGAGGGCACCCTCCCTGGTCAACTCACTTATCAGCTGTGTGAGGAAGTTATCTTACACACATTCCAGGAACCTCTTGGAGTGTTCCCTCTCTGCTGTGTTGTACTCCCAGCAGATGTCTGGGAGGTTAAAGTCCCTCACAAGAACAACAGCAAGTGACTGGGAGATTTCTCTCAACTGCTTATAGAAAGCTTCATCCACCTCACTGCTTTTGTCAGGAGGTCTATAGCAGACTCCCACAGCAGTGTCAGCTTTATTGGCCCTTAACCTAATCGAAACACTCTCAACCTCATCATGACTATACTTGTTTTCCAAGCTCTTATAGCATTCTCTAACATACAGGGCCACTCCAGCCCCTCTCCTTCCTTTTCTATCCCTCCTAAAGAGCTTGTAGCTATTGATTTTGGCACTCCAGTTGTGTGATGCATCCCACCACGTTTCTGTGATAGCCACTATGTCATAGTTGTCTTGGTGTATCATGGCTTCAAGCTCCCCCTGTTTGTTGCTCATATTGCATGCATTGGTATAGATGCACTTCAGATGAGCTTATGATTCCAACACCTTTTTTCCACTGTGGGCTCCATTTCCTACCAGACACTTCTCAGGTGCTTCCATGATTTCTAAACATCTATCCTTACTCTCAAATGAAACAACAGAGTGAGAATCCTTCCTAGTCCACCATCCTTCAAGCCCTGGCATGCTTCTCTTGGGCTTGTCCCTAACAGGCCCAGTTATCTCCCCTTCCCCCTTCATATCTACTTTAAAGCCCTGTCAATGAGCCCTGCTAACTCCTGCCCCAAAAGCCTTTTGCCCCTCTGGGACAGGTGCATCCCACCTGCCACCAGCAGGCCAGGTGTCTCATATAGCAGCCTGTGATAAAAAAACGCAAAGCCCTGCCTTTGGCACCAGTCACTTAGCCATGCATTGATCTGCAGACTCCTCCTGTTTATCTCTTCACCCATTCTTGCAACAGGTATGGAGGCAAACACTACTTGTGCTCCAGACCCTCTAACCAGCCATCCCGGGGCCCTGAAGTCTCTCTTCATTACACTTGGGCTCCTTGTAACAATTTCATCACTGCCCACCTGAAAAACCAGCAGTGGGTAGTAGTCAGAGGGCTGCACCAGATCAGAGAGTTTCCTTTTAACATCTTATCTGAGCCCCAGGGCGGCAGCAGACTTCCCTGTGGGATGAGCCTGGTCAACAAATGGGCCCTTCTATTCCCCTCAAAAGGGAGTCACCCATCACAATTACCCTCCTTCTTAACTGAAGAAGTCCTAAGGCATGGGGCTGAGTGACAAGCCCTAGGTGACTCACTAGATAGATCTACCCCTCCATCTTAATTTGCCTGGCCCTGAAGTTCCAAGGCCTCGTACCTATTTTTCAAGGGCAACTTGGAAGGGTGGGGGGGGACTGTGAGGGTTTTCACTTGCCTTTCTGAGGAGGGACCTCCCTCCATTCCTCCCTGTCCCATCAGCTCTCTCCTTCTGTCTGATGACAGGAGGAAAGGGGATCATCACTTGTTCCAGAACCTCTTCCTTCTGCCCTTGCCTCAGGATGTGGCTCCACCAATCTATTTCGTTTTCATATTCTCTGATGCTTCTCAACCTTTCTACCTCCTCCTTCAGTTCAGCCACCTGCCCGAGCAGATCACTTACTTGCTCACACTGCACACACGCGGTGTCACTGGCTCCCTCCGGTACCAGTGCCAGGCTCAGGCATTTGCTGCAGCCCCAGACCTGCACGGCCTCATATCTGCACGAAAGCTCAGTCTGTGTTCCCACATTCTTTCTCACTGCGGCTTTCGGTCGCATTGTGACCATGATGGTCTGTCTAGCTAAAAGAAAGCAAGCACTGTTTGCTGCTCCTTGTGTGCCCTCTCACACACCCACACTAAATGGCTTGTGCCGACCCACTAACCTGGCTCGAGCTGCTCTCTGCGGTGGCTGCTGCCAGTGCCGCTGCTCTGAGGGAGTCATGGTTCTCAGATATGCCCTCCTCACGTCAGCCTTCCGGTTCCTCAGAGGATTCCTGCTCAGTCTCGAGTCTCCCCGCTTTGGCTTTACAGTCTCCGTGAATCTCGGCCCAGTCTCAAAACTCTCTCAGTAATTAAAAGGAACAGCTCTCACTGCTGCCGGTGCCGCTGCCGCGCTCCGCTCTGCGCGGCCGCGTGGTCCCCATCCCTGGAGACATTCAGGGTTAGGCCTGATGAGGCTCCAAGCAACCTGATTTAGTCAAAGAGGCCCCTGCTTACTGCAGGGGGGTTGGACTAGGTGACCTTTAAAGGTCCCTACCAATCCCATACATTCTATGATTCTTAGACCTTGGTAAGAAAATAATTTCCCAGGAAACAGAACAGGCATATCTGTTCTCCAGGGAAATACATTTCCTTTTAAGTGTCTCTCCAGACAAGGGGATAACTTGAGAGAGAAATGCACAGGGCACAGGAATGGGAGCTCCCCTTTTAGCACTGGACCTTGCAGCACATATCTTACACAAGTGTTTGGAATTAACAGGGGCTTTTTTGCACTCCATTTTTATCAAGGCTTTTTGTACTCTTGGATATCAGTGTAATGTGAGAGTTTTGAATATGAGAGGACATAGATTGCCACCTTGTTTCTGTCATCACTGATCAACACAATACAGTATTCTATACAAATTGTCAATATCTGCATCAAGTGCAAGTGGAACAAACATTTATCCTTTTATTATAAAACTAAAAAAACTTAAAAATTAAGTGAGGCACTTAGAGGATTAAAAAGAAGTTATTTGGAAAACAGAAAGACAAGGTTTAAGAAGCAAGTCTGGTTTTTTACATACAGTTTGAACTAAATGTGAGCTCTAGATCTAGTCTTACAGATAGTATGCTGTCTATCTGACTCGATAGATGCAAAATGAACCCAGGCATAAAAATCCTAACTAAATAAATGCCACTAGTATTGGACAGTTTTTGCATTTAGTTGATCCAATTTCCAGTACAGATAGCCCTACATCAAATGAGATGCCCAATAAATGAGAATTTTCTAGTATCCTGACCTTAATGTTGTGCTTATGGTTACTTTTAAGATTTTGCTAGTATCTAAGAACAGACTGTGCTTTGCTTTTAAAAAATTGTTCAAGTGCACAATATGTTTTATTTTTCAATTCAATATTTTTTTTTTATTTCTGGATCCTTTGGCATACTGAGTGACTGTATAATACATGGTAGGGCTACCACTGCCTGCCCTCCGGTGGTATGTTAAATTCTTCACTGGAATCTTATGAATATTTGCTGAACCATCATCATAATTGTCCCATCTGCCTCCATTTCTTTCTAGCGATAAGCATCTTTCCCCTTAGTCCTCTCCCCTTTCTCTACTCTCCATGGCCTCAGGCAGGTCACTTGCCCTCTCTGCTAATGCTTCTTCATCTCTAAAATGGAAGTAATATGAGCTTTTGGGAAGATTAATTAATGAATTAATATTTGTGAAGCACTTGAAAGACAAGAAATACTATATAAAGGCTAAGCAGTGTAATTATTATTCTCAGAAGTGTCTTTATGAGTAGGGAGAGAAAAAAGATACAGGGTTTCTGCAAACTGATTAATAATCAGTATAGATGGTTCAGGAGATAGCTGAACACAGGCTAGTTGGCTGTGCTTGTAAAGAGACAAATTAACATGAATGAATATGGAGCATTTACTTAGGACACTACACATATAGAAGGTTTTAACAGACCATTTTTAACAGACAGTGTTAATATTACACATTTTCACATCAATCACAAATCACAACTTTCAACCACAAGGGAAAATGCAACTCTGAAGTTCAGAAGTGAGGCCAATACCTTCTGGCTTCCAAATTCTTCTCTCAATCCATATACGTCTTTTTTAAACATGCTATTTATTACAGAGGCAAATGAAGCAGAGAAACTGAGAATAAGTATTTTAAGGTAATATCCTACAGTCTCAACTTTGTATTGTGCTTATAACACCATCTTCTCCACCCCCTACCCCTCAAAGGGAGGTAATTTCCTAGTGCTATAATTAAGCCATCTTTCATTCCTCTAGATTCAGAAAAAGGGGTAAGAGAGGCTAATGGTCCAAAATGAGTATGATCACATAATGATACTTCCTGTCCAGAAAATATACAATTATTAACATGAACAATTTTTTTAATGTATTGTATGAGTCATCTGTCTTCTGTGGCTAGAGAACTCTACTCAGTTTAACCACTGGAGGCCAAATCGTATTACTTAGCCAACTGCCTCAAACCGTATTTTTTTATGTTATAGTTTGGGCCCAACACGACAACAAAGGAACAGCCCCATGGCTGCTCACTCAGCTTCCACACACACACACACACACTGGGATGAGGAGGACAAAGCTCATGGGTCAAGACAAAGGATGAGGAAGGTTCTTCACTGATTAAGGTCCCGCGCAAAACAGGCTCAACTTGGGGAAAAATAATAATTTAATTTCACACTCATGAAACACACAGGACACAGACAACACACAGAGCAGTGCTTGCATATGTTATCCCACCCCTCCCTTCTTCCTGGGCCCAAATTACTTTGTTCCCAGTTTCTGTACCTTCTTCCCCCAGTGGCACAGGGGGACAGGGGATGGGGTTTAGAGTCAGTTCACAGGCTGGTGGTTCTTGCTGTGCCGTCCTCCTCAGGAAGAAAGATTCTTTACAGTCTTTCCCTGCTTCCCTCCCATGGGTCCCTCCCACGGGAGAGAGTCCTCCACGAACCTCTCCTGCATGAGTCCTTCCCACGAGGTCTGGAGCTGCTCCAGCCTGGGCTTCCCACAGAGTCACAGGCTGCTTTGGGAACAGCCACCTCCCCTGGCACCGGGGTCTTCCAAAGCTGCGTAATCAGAGTCCACTAGCAGCAAATCCTCTGGCCACAACATCCAAGACCACTGGGCAAGTTCACCCTTCCCGGCGCCTTCAGGGAATGTTCCACCACATTGCTCCATGAGTGCAGGGGGGAAAAGCTGCCATCTTGCCATGGGTTGCAGGGAAACTTCTACTAGGGCACCTTCTTCCCCTTCTTCCTCACCAACCACCAGCACTGCTCTCCTTCCCCATCACAGCTCTTCTCCCTTCAAGTCCTTCTCTGCTCAGATGTTATATCAGTTCTTTTGTATGTTAATGGCAGAGGTGCATCTGTTGTCCCTCTAAGGGATCCTTGGCTGGGTTTGGAGCGGGGGGAGTTTCTCAGCTTCTTACCAGAGCCACTCCCGGGGCCCTTCCCAGCTACCGAAAAACCCACCAAACCAAACCAGAACATCTTAAAAAGAGGTAAAATGTGACTGTGCTTTCTGGAAGCATGTTCTCTTCCAATATGTTTCCACAGCAAGAAAGTATTAAAGAAACTCTGTTCCAGCCTGCTCTGTAATGGTTTTTGGCAGCAAGCTGCAGTGAAGTAGAGTTGAAGATGTTACTTCTTTATTCCTTCTGTGGGATATGATGTCTCAAGTTTATGTTGCTGAAACATTGTTTCTGTTTTCCTGAGTGAAAGGGCTGCAGCTCAGACACAGCATTTGTTTGGGCTGCCTGAGCTAAGGAGACAATTTTTTTCTCCGTTCTCCTCTTCCTCCCCTTCACTTTTCTTCTGGGTCCAGCTGAGTGTCACATTTCGTATCATGATCTGAGTCTGTGTGTTCTGTGCTTTTACAGTGTTGGCACTGATAGACCCCATTGTAAATAACGACTATGAGATGGAAAAATTAAGATGACAGTTTTCTGTGTTAGTGACTTTTCATTCTTCTATCTCTGCTGATCATCTAAAGGAAGTCCTAGGAAACCCAATAATAAAAGAGGCCCATGAGACTGATGTTTCTGAAGTGCAGGATAGAATCAAAAACAGGCAGATGAGGAATAACATGCAGCTCTATGGAAGGAAGCATCATATTTTTTTATAGACTATAGATAAACAAACTAATGAGTTAGTAATATGTAGCCTGTTGTCTGCAATAGGAGAGCATTGGAAGGGTTAATGATGTGAGTGGCACAAACAAGAAGAAAACTCTACAGGGTTAGGTCCTTCTAATTAGTGTCACTGTCTACATACTAGATTGAAATCTTCATGTTCCTTGGTATCCAAAAATAAGATCTATATACATAATGCAGTTCAGCTTCTTTACGTCATGAAAGGCACTTAACTTATTAAACACTTGGATGCAGTACAGTGCTCTCGGGAGTAATGGTCTTGCCATTAGGCACACAGAAGAAACTAAATTACATTCCTGGAAGGCTCTGAAAGTCCTACTCTGCTCAGAAGACTGGGATAAGGGACTGCCTTACTCTCCTGTCCACTGTCAGCTTGGTGTGGTTTAGCTAGAATATTCCCACAGCAGGATCTAGCCAACGTGCTAACCAACATGGTCACACATGAAGGGAGAGTGCTGACTCTGAATGAGAGCATGTCTTACTTGCCACAGTTCCCATCAACCTATTATTTCAGGGCTTTGCATTAAAATAATGTTCCAGGTACTCTTTATAGCATAGTAAAGGCTTCTCTGTTTACTGTGCAGAAGAAAGTCATCCTTTACAGTCAAGGTGCTGGTGTCTGTTAACTGAGAGAAAACTTCTTTCAGACCATGAAGAATGAGAGAAAACTGGGAATTAAAACTTTGCAGTCATGCTCCTTTACAGCATTTCCAGCTCCTCCTGAACAGTAGTTGAGGGAATGTGATGCTAAAAGCAATTTTGTCAGCACTTCATTCCTTTTCCTATATAAGAATTTTTCATGTGTATATGGAAAAAATGTCGCTGATATTCTCCCTCTATTTTCTCCTTCTCTGTCTATCTATTCTAACACTGCCAAAAAAGGATAAGAGTACCTTTCCTTCTAAGACTGACAAAAAGAAAGCAATAAAACAATGAAGGAGGAATGTTAAGAAAGATGGGTAAAATAATCCTTGGAGAAAAAAAGATAGGAAGTATTTGTGATACTGGAATTGTGCAGGGAGAAACATTATTAAGGAATGAGTAACTGGAAAGAGAGCAGATTAAGGTAAGAAACACGATGTTTCCTATGCCTAGAGAGTAAGTATATCAAAAATACTTGAAGAGAAAAAGCAGATTTTAAAATAATTTAAAAACCACAACAGATTAGAAGATTACTATGAAATGGACAAACTGAAAAACAGAAGAATGGTATAATGTAAGGAAAAGTAGTTAAGGCTAAAATAAAAAATAAACAACAAAACAGAACAAACAAACAAACAAACCCACAAAAACCCAAAACAAAACAAAAAAAGAAAATTTCCCCAAAGACTAAAAAATAGTCAGAGACATTCAATTCAGGATTGCTGGAAAGCTTGGTTTAATTAATGCTTATATTTGTTATTATTTCTGAGCTTTTCCAGAATCCAGTTTTGCCTGAACAAACTCAGGCAGAGATATTGTCACCTCAAAAGACCTGATTTTCTCTAGGCATTCTAAAACTCTGTGGTTCTCTTGAAAAATTGATAGATATGATGGTTTATGACACCAAAAATGTGGCCCATAAAGTGTGTTAGATTTATAGTATTAGTCTGAGTAAGTATCAGAGCAGGGTTCAGCTATAAAAATGCCAGGGAGAATCCCAAGATTAAATTGTAGTTCAGTTTTGTCCCTTTCAATAGGACAAGCAACCCCTTCTTATTCAGACAGATGGAAAAATGGAGGCTAATGGATAGGTATAAGATATTTATGTGGTTAGAAGCAGTATATTGGATGCTTGCTCACTACTTTCTGCACTATCTATCCTTTCTCCCATATCCCTGCATGCTAAAACAAGTGGATGGCAAAAGGAAGCAGACAGATTTTACTGGGAAGTTGTTGTAAATTGCTACTGAGACAAGTCACACCACAAATCACACTGTTCCCTTCACCTGAGAAAGAAGAATGCAAGGGAGGAATTGTACTTTAGAAAGGATGCCCGTGAGTCATTATGTCACCCACACTGCTCCTGTGGTGCAGCTTGCAGTGTGTTCCTCTTTTTGCTGTTGGGCCTAAAGGAGGTCTACAGCCCCCAGCAAAAAGGAGATCCAGACCAGAAATAATGTCACACTTTGCTACAAAGCCATGCCCTTGGTTACAGCTGTGCAACTTCTTTTCAGTTGAACTGTATAGACGTAATACTGACACAAATTTTTAGCAGAGATAAACTACCTTGGTATGTAAAATTTCTACTGTCCTACATTCTAGTAGCCATTAGGTTCTCAGTTAATACAGAAAGACAGACCAAACACTGAACAGAAATAACTCAGTGTTATAACAAAACTGCCTTTACAATACATACCTCTAAATAAACAGCTTTGCAGGCACATATATTCAAATAACTGTCCATTCTTTTTCTTTCTTTATAATTATTGTCAACCATAATTCACTTGGTGTTTGAACATGAAGGATATTCCTCTGTGAAACAAAGTATATTTTTCTCGGATGGTAGGAAAACTGAGGAGGCATAACCAAAACAGTGGTGGGCTGTTTCCATGGCACAGCTTCTTTCTACCTTTACTTCCCTTTTCTCTACCAGATGTGAATACATCCTTAAAAACATTGTCCTTCCATGTTTTCTTTCACTCACAGGGCTCTATACTATCTCAGCCCCTAAGTTTCCTACTCTTGGTAAGAACAATCTTAATACCTTCCAGAACTGAATGGTGGAGTACTTTGTCACCACCAGCCTTCCCACTCTCATTATGCTTTTGGAATTATTCTACTGTATTATTAGGACAGTCCCAAACTTTAATTTGTTTCTTCATGCATTTTGTGGACCTTTACTTAAGTCCATGGCAACCTCTGCCTCCTAAGTATCTCCAACATTGTGAGGAGGCTTCTGAAGAAGTAGACAGCACTAACATTGAAATGTCTCAGTCTACCACCCTTGCTTAATAAAAGTGTACAGCAAAGCTCAAACTGCACACTGCATACTGTAATCAGAAATGTCTTAAAGCAATAAGCTGTACTACTTCCCTTATCTTTGGAAGTTTAGCCTAAGTAAAAAGAATGGTACTGATTATTACTGCTGAACTGAGAGTGAGAGCAGTGGCCAGATAAGAGTAAAATTGCTTTGGATTTGTCTGAGCCACAAGAAGTTTGATTAAGTGAGCAGTTTTCCACTGCATATGGCTAGAATTCAGCTATTTCCTTCCATGCAGATCACATTTTTAACTTAACATCCAGACCCTGTTGAACAAGGTGCTGAACTAAAGCACTGAATGTTCAAAATTACACTTTCTGTTAGATGCAAACAAGTTTCCTGTGTTATCTGTACTCACTGTGGCCAGAAAGTGTAGGGAAAAAAAAAATAAATACAAAAAAATTGGAAGATTGATCTTTGGAATCTGATGTAATATTCGTTGATGACAAACTGTATTGCTTTTACATAAGATCACACTAATTTATAAATCTGCTGTACAGTTCCACTTAAATCAATGCAGCTATGCTGATGTAAGCCGGTTGAGACTTTGGAGTTCAATTTGCTCAGCTTGTCCCTTTGAAATTAATGAGGATGAAAGTAAAATTTCAGTGCTAAAATGCATGGCAATTGTCAGATACTACTGAGTTATCTAGTCTGATTGTCCCTAGCTGTCACTGAGAAAAAATGGTTGCTAAAATGCAGAAAATCTGAAGGTTGTGAAAGTTCAAATGGTTTTCTTTTTCTTCTTTAAGTGATCTATTACATGTTTTTCTCTGGAGGAATCAACTAGAAATATGGTTTTCCTCAGTCTCTTCTATAAAGTCTTTTATTCTGCTGGTTTAGCTGCTATCCTAGCGTATTTCCACACCTGATTTCTAGTTACTGTTTTTCAATCCAAAAAAAGATGCAGACAATACCTCTGCTAAATACTTATTAAAAAAGAATAAAATACTGAACAAATTGATGCTTTCAGTACGTTATGCATAATATATCTTTTTCAAACCAAAGGTTGAATCTATGAGTATAGGTACGATGAACTTCTAGTTCATTGAGTTCCTGAGCATCAGCACAGATGAGGCAATCTACTGGATATGTAATTTAGACCAGCAGAAAAGTTGTTAATATATTAGTGTAGAGGTGATTCCATCACTTTTCTTAGTGTTCTTCTATGGTCTTTTATTCTGTATTGAATTTATATTGGTACATGGTGAAGTCCCACAGTGGCTCATGTCTTTGAACTGATGATCTTTGTATTGAATATTAAGAAACTTACACTAATATCACTTTTTTGTATTTATTTTTGGCATTCTGTCTATTCAAATGACCAGTTTAGGAAATTCAGCTCTTTCAAAAAATGCTGTTAATCTGGCAAAATATACCCCAAACCAATTAAGCTAATCTTTCAGTGAAGCATCAATATATATAATGACCTTTGACAGTAAAAATATTCTGGCTTATGGAATGATACTGTAAAGGTCTTCCAAATTTTTAAATATTAGATTATATTTTTTGGCAGGAGATTTTTTTTCCCCCCATGATTAGTATCTTGTCTTTCCCATCAGGCAATATTTTTACTTCTTATTGAAGAACAATCCCAAAATAAAGAAATTTTTCTTTTGTAGACTTTTTAAATCCTGTTGTGATTTACAAATTTCCTCACGTGTGTATATTTTAATTCTTTGCTACAGTAATGTCTTATGGCACGAACCAACCTCTGTTGATAGGAACTGAATTAAGAATGTTAATTGATGTCTAAGATTTGGAATAGGACCCAAAACAACTGACTTTGCTTCTGATACTTAAACTGCAGCAAAATTTATGAGTGACACAAATTACTGTATCCTTTTGTTAACACTGAGTTTAAAATACCAGTTTTTTACCCAATTGTTCAAGTTAACAGTAAGTTCCAGTTGTTTCTGCACAAACTTAAATCATGTTGTCACTTCAAATTTTGTCACTTCAGGATTCAGTCCCTTTTCTGAACCTACTGGTTTATTTTTCAGACCTTTACTTGTGGTAAGAAACAATTAAAATGATTCTGTTACAACTTATGTTGACTTTTAAACCTTAAAAAGACAATCAGAATATTAAGTAAGAAAGATTACAATCTATATTAGAATAATGGATTTTTTTAGTATAAAAATAGTTGAAGAGATTTGAAAAGGGGATAGTAACAGAAGTATTCCTGACATGAAGATCTCTTAGGTTGTGGAAAGGCAGTTTGTGAAAGATTGAAAATTTCTGGGCTGGTGAGAGTTAGGTCTCAGGTAAACAAAACAGCAAGTAACTATAAATTGAAAGCTTTCAGGAATGGCCAAAAATTTGTCTTAATAAGGTTTTTTAAATATTTAATTAATTTAATTGTATTTGAAAACATAATGATGCAGTATGTTTTTTTGGATTACCTGTTTCATGAAAGATGCCATGTCAGAACAGGTAAGATTGTTAAGTGTTGGGTTAACCTGCTGTCCATTCTGAGGTACAAATTCATGGATAAGGAGAGTAACCTCTTTCTCAGTGAGAGCTGTAGGAACAAATCACCTTAGTCTTGACACGTGAAAGCCATTTAGTCAAGGCCAATAATGTGTTTATGTTTATATTGGTAGGTGTAAAAGCCTGCTTATTTGACTAATTATTATTTTGTTTCCAATAGTCCCAGGTGAAACAGGAATCCCTGGGTGACAGGCATTCTGTAAATGATATTAAAAGATAACCTGTGTTCTAAGAATTTTGCTGTCTGAATATGAAATTCCGCCAAAGACAGTCTTGTTATTCAGATTTTGCATATAGCTTTTGATTGGTGTGAAGAGAGAGAGGATCATGAAGATTATATAGCTAGCACTGTTGGAGTTAGAAAAGTTGGCTTGCAGAAAGGCTGGACTGTGTAGTGGGAATGTGGGACACTTAGATTTATTGCCTTTTTCTTAGGCATTACCCTTAGGGTGAGTGCAGTAAGAGTGAGAAATCATTGTCTTCTTCTATGTCTTGCTAAATGATTTGGAGGTTCAAACTTCTCTGGTTACTGCTGAGTGATTTAAATCACATGACACTGTTTTCTCTGTAATAATAAGATTTCTGCTGTGAATGTTTTCAGAAAGTAAATCTGTAATCCATTTTCTCTGCCATTTGCTGAACAACTTAAAAGTTGCTTTCTTGGCTGTTTATCCTACTCAAATATAATTATGGTAATCTACCTGAAAAGTGGATAAAAGCAGACCCAAATAAATAAACATGGTTAAGAATGTCAATATATTTTTATTAATACCTTTATTTCAGCATTCATAGAATAACTTACAATAACTGCATATACACTATCATTGCTACTATAGGTTCCAAATCTTCTTTAGTTTTTATCAAAATAAAACTATCAATTTTTTATTGGTGCATCAGACCACCATTACTAAGTATGTTATTCTGTGAACTCCTCTCCTAGTCTCAAACTCGTATTTCCATAGATAAAGCTGAATGAAAATTTTGTCAACTGCATAGTGCCCTAATTGTTGTCCAAGGAGAAAAATAGCCTATGAGGATAGTCATAGAAGTTGACATACTTTGGCTAAACTCATTTGACCACAAGGCTGAGTGCTTGATGCACAAAAACCGAGTTTCCATAATACCCTAGAATCTAAAAGAGCTAACAAACATACCTCATTCTTCTTTCCCCATCTAAATTTAAAGTGTCATCTTTAATAGATTTATTTGTATTGGTGTAAGTGAAAGGCAAATGAGGTCCTTTATATGCATTCCTTGTTGTTTTTTTTCCCCTCTACTGCGAGTGTAGAAGAGAAGTTACATGGTTGTGGTTTGCTACTGATTTTACTCTATGCTGAATTTGGCATTCTTTCTCCACATTTTATTTAAATTGCCACATACACTTTGTTAAATAATTCTAGTCTGCTTGGGTTTTGTTATTCTTTTCTTTTTCTTTCCATGGTGATTGATTGCCATCTGGGGGCAAACATGAGCCCACCATGCTAATGTCACTTATTCCACCCATTAGCTGCGGTTGTCTCCAGGGTCAGAGACAAATGTATGAACCCACTTTCTCTCTCAGCTTACAGAACATCTCATACAGGAAGCCTTATATTATGAAATGACTACATCAGCCTCTAATTACTCAGCTCTACCCTGTGTTGAATGCTGGTGCACCTTGAGAAACAGCATGCAAAAGCACATTTGTTTAAGTCCTCAGATGGTTAACATTGTGCATAACCTCCTCACAAATTACTGCCTCAGCTGCAGCACATCCATTAGTCTGGAAGAATGAAGATTCCCAAGTGGCCCTGGTGCCTTTCTCAATTCCCTTGCGACCTACCAATCCTCTCAGTGCTTTCTCTGCATGTAGGGAGTGTTCAGAGCTAATCAGGTCAATGATCATCTCGCGGCTCAGGGGACGTGACAGGAGCCTATCACAGCAGTTACACGATCTTCCAGACCTGAGCACGCTTGCTGAGAATCTCATGTTAAGAAACATTGCTTTGGTGCCTCTTCTCTCACTCCCCAGGAGCCTCTGAGGATTTCAGCTTATCTTTCTCTCTCTCCTTTAGACAGTGAAGAGTTCAACGTCAACGACAAAAAGGCAGAGCAGTATGCAGCTACCCGGAGGGTGTTGATTGGAACTTAGATTACCTCCAAATCACTGATGATGTGACTGATGCTCCAGCTTTACTCGAAAAAAGATTTCAATTAAGGTAAGTGCTGCTTTATCTGGCTGACTGCATCATGCCGAATTTCTCCATGGAAAGTTCAAACTGAGTAAACTGGCAGCCTGCACTGCAGCAAAGGAGCCGGAGCCGCGTGTGGGGAGAGGGCTGGGGGCAGAGACGAATGTCCCAGCCTGGAACTCCTCCCTGGAGGGGTGCCGTTTTTAAGGAGCTTCTTATGAATGGCTGCAGTAACTGCCGATTCAGTGGTTCTCTGAAGCCTGAAAAAAAATGTTAGAAGCTAGCAGGGGTGTTAGAAGGGAGGAGAAGCGGCAAGCACACTTTCCCCCTTTGTGCTTACTACATCTATTTGAGGAAGCACAGCAGCTGCAGAGAAAAAGTACATTATGATAAAACTTCATTCTGGATAAGGAGTGTCATTCCTTCGCAAGCAGAAGCTTGTAGACGCAAGGCTTTAAAGTCCCATGGCATTTAAACGAGACAAAAAGGGCTTTTTGAGCTGTGAGTCAAGAATATGCATGCAGCTTTCCAGGTTACTGTCAGACTGAGGACTGTGACTGATGTGTAATGTTATACTCAGAGGCTGGTGGGGTTTGAGTGGTTGCTTTCACAGGTTTAGCAGTTCTGTGCAAGGATAAGGGTGAGAGGGGCTGCTGGTTCAATACAAGTGGTCAGAAGATTAAAGTGGCAGTTGATGGGGGGGGGGGGGAAAGTGTTTGATTGAAGAGGGAGAGGATGTAATTTTCATGGGAGGATAGAAAGTGTGACATATCAAAAGAAATAGACTGATAATTGAAGATCTCTATCTGGAACAAAAAGAGAGAGAGCAGATGAGGAAGGCTGTCTCGAGAGATTAAATGATTAATACGAAAAAGTCAGGGATACTTACACAGCCTGGAGTTAGTTAGATGACCTGCTGTACCCATGGTGTATCCACCCTAAAATGTCTAAAGTGAATTGAATTTGATAGTCTCAGTCAAGTCCACACTTTACATCCCCTGACAGCATAGATATTACTGAGGAGCTAGTAAACAACCCAAACTTTTCTAATACTTCAAAGGACCAAATTAAGATCTATTGCATTAAAGATGTGAGTTTTCTTCCTGTTGCCCACAAAAATTTACACATTGTGTTTAAAAATCTGTCATATCAAAGAAAAGATTAATGGAAAGTTAACTGTTTTCAAATGTTGCTGTCTTAAACAGGTGTAGAACTCCTAGGCAGTTTAAAAAAGTGTGAATTAATTGGAGTGCTTTTTTTCAGCTAATACTGTTTACTGACATTAAATATCTCTATATTTGGTTATCATCTAATGCTCATAATACAATTCATAGCACTATATTTGCATTAAAGCTCAGCTGCTCAATATGGAGATATATTATTTCATCCAAAAATACCTGCCAAGGCCCTGACCTGCTCCATCCCTTCCCCCACACACAAAAAACCAACAGTGAACAAGAAAAAAACAAACATAACGATTCAGGGAAATATTGGTTGTCTGCAGGTTTGTTACTTATTATGTTAGTTTTTTTTCACTGAGAAATACCAAGTTCTCTTTCTCACAAAACCATAAGCATATAGGAGAATGACCTCAGGTTTTGGGGCAATGTACTAAGAATATTGACAGTTTCAACTGTCAATCATTATACTCTCCTTGAAAATTATTTCTGAAAGAATGTTTCTTACAACGTTGACTCAGTATATCCACTGTTTATTGGAAAGGAAGTTAATTTTGGAAGTCATGACAGGCACTGATCCTCATTTTGGTCTAGTATAAGGCTCATTTCTTTTTTACTGTTACATTAATATATCGTGCTAAGTTTTGTGCTTCTTCCAGACAGAGATGGAAGTCTTGACTGAGGCAGAAAAATTAGAATGCATAAATCAGCTTCCATTATGCCTGTCTTCACTTTTTTCCTTTCATGAATAATCAATAGTTTCTAAGAATAATTAGTATTCATTAATATGCATCAGAGTTTTCATTCAAAAAATTGAAAGACAATAACTTAATGCAACACAAATAAAAAAATCTAGTGTAAACAATTCCTATGCAGTTGCAGACATCCAGATTACAAACAAAGAGCAGGAACTTTCATTCCAGTCTTTCAGAAGGACTGACTATAAACATTGTTTGACATGATGGCTCTGTTCCCCTTTTATGTCACAAAGCTGTTGCTGTAAAATATAAATAAATTACACTTTCATGGTAGTGTGTCTGTGGGTTTCTAAACAAATCTTACAAAATGCACTTACATCTCTGTTATTATTTTACAAGATCAGATGTTCTATCTTCTTCTATGTGAAGAGCACTTAATTTCTGGTATGCTAACCTCAGAAACTGTATGAGACATCAGTTCACCAGTGACAGGGAAATTCTGGTTTTCCTCATGTTTTGATAAAAGTAGACACTAATGTTATAATTATTTTCTGATCTTTTCCATGAATGGATTCTGGGCTTTTTCATATGTAGTGATGCTCCAAAAGTGACCTTTTCAATAGGAGAATTATCATTCCTCATTAAACAAATAATTTGGGGCATCTGACTCACTTAAGCTTTTCAGACTTGGCACACATGGAAACACAGGTTACACAGAAATAGAGTGGAAGACATTAGTATAGCCTAGTTCCCCGTCTTCAACTTTAATTTTTTTTTTTATGTTTCTTGTTTTTTTTTTCAGTCTAAGGCCATATGAAATAGCATTAAATATATAGCTGTATGCAGAGTTCAAGCTACATCTCATTATTGACAGAAGATTCCTTTTGGGCCAACTTCATTGAAAGTCAGCTTTTTATGCTAATGCTTTAATGTTTTAGGAGCTTTTTTAAGAATTTTTTATATTGAGGTTTGGAAAAGGGAGAAGCAAAGAGAGTTTTCTGAAAGCTGGCTTGAAACCAACCATACAACAGCAAGGAACAGTCCTGCTGAAACAATGATAGTGATATATGAAAAAGAAAACAACTTTTAATTACTACAGATAATAATCCAGATAATGTAAGGCAAACATATATGTAATTTGAAGAGGACAGGGTCACAGTGAGAGAGAATAAGCTTCAGGGGTTAGTAAGTTTCCCCAGTTTCCTTTCTCAAATGTATGGGGGAATTTGCTTTACCGGAAAGGGAGGCTTTTCAAGCACTCTGTTATTAACATGCATTGGTGAACTAACATCAGCTTTCCTAGCGAGACCATTGCATCCCACCAGACTCTTGTTATCCCTGCTCCTTCTGTTATCTTCTTAGACTGGTTCCTAGGTATTTATTCTTGCACCCCTGGGTAGCACCTTCCTCTTCATATAGCTTATTTTTCTTCCTAAGAATTAGTGTTCCTTTTCATTCTGTTCCTTTTAGCATTCTCCTTTTTTTCCTTTCCTTTTCTTAATCTACCATGATTGGATGCTTCATCAGGTTCACATACATTCTCTTCCTTCCTTTGATGCTGCAAGAACATTGCTTTTCTCCCATGGTCCACCTGTGTAAATTTTTCATTTTAATTGAAACAGAAAACCCGTCCATAAACACTCCTGTATTCACATGAATGGGATACGTGTACTCCAACACTCTACCATCTCTTTATCTCCTTTTTCTGTGTTTTTAATTGTTTTAGATTGTATACTCTTTGTGTCAGGGGCTGTATCGAAGTGTACAGTAAGTAGCTAGCACAGTAAATGCTAGTTCTGTTTCCAGGTTTGGGGTCTGTGTGTCTGCACTACAGAAATCACATGCTCTTAACTAGTTCATGGAAACAAAGCTCTGCAAGTTTTAACTCATATCTCTCAATGTTATTCATACCTTGAAGTTGAGAAGAAACGTATCTTGCAGTGTATATATTTATATATATACTTTAAAATATGTAAGTTTTCAGCATATTTTTAGGTGTTCTCATTTTCAAGCCACTCTGAAAGTTGCACCTTCTGAATAACTTCTCAGACTCAAAATTAGTTGATTTAGAGACAAATGTAGAGTTTGCTACTACCTTTTCCTGGCTTCTCTTTTTATTGCTCTTTGTCATAGGTACACCATGTTAAAGAATGAGTTTCAAACCCTATCTTCCTTTGTATTAATAGAAACTTTCACTAAGGTCCACTTGTTTTGCAAAGATGTAACTTGCTGATGGCATTGGGTTTGGCGTGTGTCACTGGATGAATACTTCTTGAGGCAATATTTTTGTAGCATAGCTTTGAAGCTTCAGTGGTGTTTTGAGAGGGAGAAAGCCTTCAGTCTGCTTTTTTGTTGACACTTCAAGCCTGGTAGTTTCAGGGTGGAAAAAGAACTTTCAGGGGTAGATAATATCTATATGAAAGTAAAATACAAACCTACATCACCATATTTATTACTGAACATGGTATTTAGCAGAAGTCAAGGAAACATATTTTACAATTATACCATTGCAATGGATCATTTAAAGAGGCTTCTTTTTCTCTCAACCAGATGAAAGCTAAGATACTGCACTGTAAGGAGCAGCTGTGGTTCAGTTCCTTTCAAAAGTATCCCTTCAGTTTTGAGGATGAAGAAAGTCTTCCTGTAAAGATCAGGCTCACTGATGTACACCAGACAGTTCTGGGGCTGTAGTGGCATCTTTCTCCTGCATATGTCTTGGCTGTCAATATTATTTAGGGCAATGAAAGCAATGGTTGACATATGTATAATATAAGGTATGTTTACTGTCCTGTTTAGCAGCAGAGAGTGAGTTGGGGTCTGTGGCAGCTGAAGTCCATCTCTGTGCTATTGTGCACAATGGCCGAGGCCTGTAATCACAGCTCAGACTGGAAACCTTTGTGGAGACTTTCGTAAGAAACATATAGGTCTGAGATTCAAAATAAGAAAGTATCTAACTAAAGTGCTTAAACAAAATAAAGTGCTGTCTCCCACAGAAGTTTAAAAGTTGTTTTTTTATGTACCAGAATTATGTTGTCCTTCAACTTTCAGAGTACAGTGTATTGAGAACAGTCCCCAAAGCAGATGATAAATACTCAGTTAAATGACTTGGATGGGTAGTTTTTGTTTCCGAATTTAGATCAGAATTATTATTCTTTTCATGCATACGTTTACTCACTGACCACATTAATATTATGTCCAGCACACTAAATATACTTACAAAATACATTTGTGGCTGACTTGGTTAGAAAAACATTTCCATTTTCTTTTTTTTTCTAGTGAAGGTATATAAGGATGCAAACCCCTCCCTTTTCCAGAAAGCAGACAAGACTTTTGGCATTTCTTGAACAAGATTGTACTCCAACACTGATACCAAAATCCAGCTTTTTTGACCTAGGTCATTTAGAGTTTATAAGCATTAGGTAGGTTCTTGGTTGGTGTTCTCTGAAGACTGCCAGTAGGTGCTAAATGTAATTGTAAATGCACACATACATTTGATGAACACTTCTCTGTGGCCATTTATTCACTTCACAAAGATTTTGGTCTGGTTTGTTCATGCAGTTCAACTACTACATGCAGGGTTTGATTTGAAGTCAGAACCTAGGTTCTGAGTTCCCTTACCACTCCCCTGTGTTCTTCAGTCCCCTTGGACCCTTCATATATATATATATATATATATAGTATGGTGTTCCTGTGTATGGAGTTGAGATGGCAGTTTAAGCAATTCTTAAAAGCCTATATGAAGATCAAAAAGTACATTTATTAATAATAACCTTCTTGGCATTCTGTCCTCAGGCATACTGGGTCTGTGTGCATTTTACACACTTTGATATATCTGGTTTATACATAGTTCAATCTATAATCTAAAAGGAAAAAAAAAAATAAAGGCAGGTCCATCCCATGATTCATTTTACCTATTTAACAAAATACTGCAAATAAAAATGATCCTGTGAAATGCAACAAATATACCAGACAGTACAATGTAATGACAGTTAATTAAAAATATCTGTAGCATGAGGAAAAACTAAAAACTAGTGTTTCTTGACTAGATTTCCATTGACTTGAACAGTCTGAGCAGACTTTTACTCAGTAGTTTTGCTAGACATTTGATGATGAATCCATTCTGCCAAATCTAAGTTCACAAGTTCAAGTAATATTTCAGTCATTAAACTGGAGTATTAATTATACAACAAAATGAAAAGTAATTTCATTTCCATTTGGGAAACTTTTGTCTTTGCTTGTTAACTGTATTCATTTTTCCCTAAAGTATTAATAATAATGTTGATGCTTGTTTACCACAATTTTAAATATTTAACTATATAGCTTGAAAATTGTATATGGAATAAAAATTAATTGGATTCCCTGTCACAAGTAACACTTCTTATTTCTTTTTTGGGTAAATTAGTAGTAATTTAGGGCTGAAGTAAACCTGTCTAGTGCAGATTTACCTCACTGTAACTCTAAGCAGATGTTGCAGAAGCCCTGATTTACACTGGTAGAAGAAAAAGAAGAAAAAATTAATCCCTATGCCTTTCAAAAAAATATCCATTTTTCTTTTTTTTTTTTTCCCCTATCACCATGTGATGATCGGTCCTCTCAGCATATAAGCTGTGTTTCATGTTCTCATGTTTATTTTTTTTTAATCTGACCTTCTAGAAGGTAGTAATCAGTTTTTCTATGAAACAGACCTTTTGGTAATTTGGCCCTTCTTTCTCTGAACTGCTACTTAAAGGAGCACATATGTCAAAATAAATAAAGAGATAAAATGTCATATACTTGACTTCTGCCTGAAAGAGTGGGTGTGTCAGAATAAATACAGCGATGAAGAGGTGTTGTCGAGAAGGTAAGTGCTAATAAGGAAAACACTCAAATGAACTTGCTAATTTAAATGTTTTTTGAAGAGCATCACTTCTTTCTGATGGTTTTGTAATTCATCGTAAAGACTTCTACCCCATTTTTTTGGTCCTAACTGCATATAAATCAATTGAAATTTTCAGGCACTATCACTTTCTTCTGCATTTGTCCTTGTGTATCCTCATTGCTTTCCTCCTCCCTCCCCTCTTTTATTCTTTGGAATGGAAATGTCCTTTGTCTGGTGCACAGAAAGTGTAAGCAACTAAATTCAGGTCCATCAATGGACTTCAATCCTGCTTTGAATTACCCATCAGATACAGCACATAGCAATTACCTGTCACTCTTTCTAAACCTGAGAGCCAAAATGTGTAAGTCAAGGACATATATGAGTTCTAGCAGCCAAGAACATGAGTAATCCTAGGCTGCCTGGAGGAGATATTGTGTATGGCAGAATGGAACAGAGCTATCAGGGCAAGCATCTGGACATTTTTACTAGATAAAGCGAAAGAAACCAAAACAACAACACAGGAAATATTAGGGTTTTTGGTGGTTTGGTTTTCTTGTTGTTGTTTTTGTTGTTTTTTTTCCCCTGTAAAAGTATTTTTTTCTAAGCTTGCTATTTAAACTGGGTTGGTTTGTTTATTTAAGTAGATTTTTTTTCTTCTGCCTGGAACTCCATGGAGCATTATCTTCCAACAAGCAATGGATATTTTTTTTGTTAATGTTTTCTAAAGGTCACTCTTTTTTAATCAGCTCACTTTTCTGTAATAACTGTATGACTTATTTTGGATTATTTGTGATCAATGAGCATGCATATTTTAAATGGAAAACGCACATACTTAACTATCTTTCTAAATGTTATTGTTACAGTTCTGTGGAGAGGCTGCAAGGGGGATGCTGAATATCCAGAATTACCATTCATTTTTCATTGCCTGGTGGCTATACAGCCCTTTCTGTGACACATACCTAGGGATGCTAGTTCTGGTAAAAATGCCAGGTTGCTATGTTTTAATTTTCTCTTGAATGAAAGTTCTCACAACTGTCTCTAAATGCATGCATGTCTTCTGCCTAGTGTAGGTAAGAACTGGGTTTGTGTTTAGAAACCTAGTGATAGATTACTATTTCAGGTAAGAGCTGAGATTTAATAAATCTAACTTGATACAATCTTACTTATTTGATAAACAGCAGGTGAAGTTGGGTTACCATGCAGCCTACCTCAGTTGCTTCTGTCAGTGAAGGCTGTACCAGGCAAACCACAAACTGATCTACCTAAAAATTTTTGAATGCAACATTCAGGTGCATCAGGCATTTCTCCTTCTAGCAGCTGTTCTTCAGATTTTCTTTGGGCAGATACCATGGTAGGGAAATATTGCCATTTCTTTGCCTCTGACTTTGTACCTTTATGTCTTGTGCAAAAATTATTAAGAAAATAGAACTAGAGGTCTTATCCACTCCAAAACTATAAAGCATACAAGTGTTGAAGGTTATATCTGTTGGTGGTGATGGTTTTCCTGCCCTTCTTGTTTTCAGATTTCACTTTTGAAGAATATTGGTCTGATATTACTCATGTCTGTATCAGTACTAGCTGGTTTAGGAGACCTTTTCTAAATTTTCTGATACAGTATTTTCTCCCTCCCCAGTGCAAGTAAACAACAGTATTTGTATTGGAAAATATATCCTTCATATCTCTTCAGCAATAATATCCCCAAATAGGAAGTGTGCTTCTTGCACATAAACAGACTTGGGTCAGGTGGGTCTAGGTTTCATGGGATATATGTATATAAATATATAAAAAATGCAATTCGTAAGGCATAAATGTGATGTTTTAAATAGCTTGTCAGGAAAAATAAGTTCTTTTTAATGCAGATCTACCAAATGTAATGTTCTTTAGTAGCATCAGTACCACTGAAGGCAAATATTTGAAAAGACAGAGAGAGCCATAACAAAAAGATAAATGTTGTGAGTAGGATATATGACAGTAGTAAGGTTTTTTTCCCTGTAATTATTTTTAAAACATTATTAAATCTTTGGTTTTATTCTGAAAATTATTAGGAAGACAAATGAAAGTGTTAGTATTTATCTTTATTATGTAAAAATGTTTAGCTCAGCTACAGAAGCAAAACACAGCCGCTAGAAGGGAAACTAATTCTAAGTAATAATTTTAAATATTATTAGATAATTTTATATGAAAATGCAATCACATGCATGTTGTAATTTAATGTTCTAAAATGATAAAAATTTTCAGTCTTTTGGTAAAACTAGATGTTATTTGATAGCCATTTACAAGAGTTTTATAGTAAGGTTATCTTATTCATCACTCTTTGAGACAATACACTATATTTTATGGAAGGTATTGTGATAGCAGCCCTACTACAGTAAATGCATAAGTTAGTTTTAATTTAATTTAAATGGATTTCATGTTTACTGACCACACAATTAAAAGCACTTGTCAAATCTGCTTAGTATATTGTCCCACAGTTAAAAAACCTACAGCAACAAAGTAACTGGCAGGATCTATTTTATAGAAATGGCAAAACCAAAATAATTGAGATTGGTCAAATCTGGATGAAGAATCAATTTATCCTTTTCTGACTTCACCAGGAGCTGGGTCATAGAATCATAGAATCATAGATGGTTTAAGTTGGAAGGGACTTTAAAGATAATCTAGTTCCAACCCCCCTGCATGGGCAGGGACACCTCCCACTAGATCAGGTTGCTCAGAGCCCCATCCAACCTGGCCTTGAACACTTCCAGGGACAGGCCTTCCACAGCTTCCCTGGGCAACCAGTTCCAGTGTCTCATCACCCTCACGCTAAAGAATTTCTCCCTGATGTACACATTAGCCTAAATCTCCCCTCTTCCAGCTCTGATCTGTTTCCCCTCATCCTCTCACTACAAGCTCTTGTAAAAAGTCCCTCCCCAGCTTTCCTTTAGGCTCCTTCAGATACTGGAAGGCAGCTATAACGTCCCCCTGGAACCTTCTCTTCTCCAGGCTGAACAACCCCAATTCCCTCAGCCTGTCCTCACAGGAGAGGTGCTCCAGCCCTCTGATCATCTTCATGCCCCTTCTGGACTTTCTCCATGAGCTTCATGTCCTTCTTTAGTTGTGGGCTCCAGGATTGGGCATGGTACTCCAGGTGAGGTTAAACCTGCAGCCTTTGCATTGGCTGGGAATTGAATCTGGCATGTGAGAATGGGTGTGGCTGGGTGGTGCACTGGGTATGATTGATACAATTAGAAAATCTTAACAAAGCGTGTAGGTCTGATAAGCACTCAGGAGAGCTTTGAAATTTCATGAACTGCATAAACAAAGCCAAATTCTCAGAGCTCTTACCTCTTTATTTCTCCTGTACAGGTACGTTTTGAGTTGAAGCGTCATTCAGTGGCCAGGATGTTGAATAATGGACAAGTTAATTCACTGAGTGGTCATTAAGAAGTGTCATGGGCTGGACAGTACAGCAGCTCTGACCATTTGAGACTAGGTGAAGATGTCAGGACTTGCCATCAGCAAGTTGTTGAGCTTTTTCTCCTGGACAAATTTAAGTTTATCAGTACTGATTTTTTTTTTTAGTTCTCTGCTGATATTCCTTTGCTATTTAATATTTAATTTGGTTTGATTCCTTTTCTCCCCCATGTTGTGCAGAGAGAGGCTTCTCTTCCCAACATTTGTAATGTGCTCCATCTGCCCAACAAAAAGTTCAAGATATTGTTTTCTTCCTTCATTTTGTTTCCATTTAGCAGAAGAAAGGTAGAGGACTAGTTCAACTGTGTCCTGGGAGTCATGTTTCCCATCACAGTTTCCTATCATCATGGGTTTTTTTTTTCTGTGCCTAAGGAAATACCGAGTCACTGTCTTAACAATACCTAACTCAAACTTTTACAAGAGATTGGCTTGTGAGCACAAATTACTCTACTGTCAGATATTAAACCTGGGGATTATCATAGCCATAAACAGAAGCATTTGTAGTTTGGATTAAGGAACTGGTGGGAGGAAAAGGAATGGAGGCTTTATTTCTACGTGAATATGGAAGCAGTGTATTTATTTTCACTAACAATGGCAGCCAGTAATTACAACCTTTTCTCATTCTGCTCCCTCAGGGGAAATGAACTGCTGCCATCTCAGGGGAGGCTGAACTGCTACTGGCTGCTGCCATTTAACACTTACTATTCTCCTTTGAACCTGTTTGTGAACCACTTCTCATTCCCTTTCCTGTTTGTTTTTTTTTTCTTTCCCTGCTAAATATGTTTGTGAAATGCCCTTTTAAGGCAGGTTTAGATACCTGTACAAATAATATGGTCTGAACATCTGGAGGAAACTAACAAACATAAATCTTTAGTTCAAGAGAGTCTATCTCCAAATATTTCCCCACCTCCCCATAATTGGATGCACTTTATTAAAATTGAAGATAATACACATTTAATTTTTTACTTTTGTATTTCTAACTCACAATTGAGATTACAACTGTCTGTTTCTTAAATACGTGGTGTGAAACAATATTCTTACCTTGAAGAGCGATTTCTTTGGCTGATAAATACCAGGCTTCGTGTGCTGTGCCAAGAGTCATGTAGATTATCTAGAATGACACAGAAAAAGAAAAAAATATTTAGCTTTTACTTTCTATAATTAGAATATGCATTTTCTAAATTACACTTCTTATTTATATTCCTGGATATCTATAATATTTCTTCTCTATTGTTCTCAGACTGTCTAATGTCAAAGAATGAACATTTAACTAGTGATGGATTTTACTAGCAGATAAGGAAGTTCCTTTTTCTGTGTACAGATTAGTAAATGCATCTGAGGAAAAAAGTGGCATTCTTGCTAGTATACACATACATGAACACCTTCATTTTTCAGATTAATGCCAAATAAATCTTAAGCAACGTTTGAAATTGGTTTAATACCCAAAGCATGAGGCGTTTACATCTTCCTCTAGTCCTTACATACTTTGTATGATGAAATCTATACACCCCTCATTATTTGAATGGAAATTTCCTAATCACATTCAATTTTTATTGTTTATTTTCTAGTATTTCTTCTCTTAAATATATCTTCTCTAAAATCAGACTATCTGCTATTATTTTTAAGTGCTGCAGTTGTAATTTCCCCAGGACCAACTCCCCACTTAAAAGAGACTATTCCTTTCACCTATATTCCTTTGCTTAACAGTTACTCCCCAGCATCTGTAATTTTAAACCAGACACTCAGCCAAAGGACTAAACCAGGATGTGTCAGATGAGCTCATCTTACAGATCTTTCATATTACACTGGATCCACAATTTTTCACATACTCTTTTAAAAAAGCTTCATTCATTCTTGTGTACAGTTTTTCTTTTGTGTGGTTGTAAAGGGATTCACATGATGGGCAGATGGAATGAAAGGAAATATTAGTTCAATAATACAATTTAACTCTTTAAAATCATAGCCATACTAGTCATACAGGCCCTTTAAAATGTCATTAATAGTATCCGTGCGCTATTTTTTCATTCCATTGTTTTGAAGGCTGATGTGTTGATAGGATCCCAGGTCAACTCACCAGCTGTGAAGTCAACCAAGTTCTTAAAAAACAAATTTGAGTCAACACAATAATTTAACACCTTCAGAGTTCGTTAAGTTTATCGCACATGTATACTTTAGCTACCTATTGTCACCAAATGGGACTAAAATCTAAAGCAGCTATGCACAATTTAGTCTTTGCTTTTTTAACAGTAACCTACCTGACAGGGATTTGCAGTGGGGAATCTGGTAGTGACATTTCAGCCTGTCAGTGCTGCAGAGGGTTTATTTTGTGGGTTTTTTTGTTGGTTGGTTTGCATTTTCTTGAGCAAAATAAAGAACAGAATATTACTAAGCTGTTCAGAATATGCAAAGTCTTAAGGTGGTTACAGCATTTTCTAAGTATTGCATACAGAGGACAGAAAGGATAGAAAATAGTGAAGTATTAAGAAAAATGTCTTAATTTAAAAGTGTTGGCTTTTCTTTCCTAACACCAGTATCCCCATTATCTGCAGTTCTGTGGGGAGAAATGTTTGTATTAAATATCAGTTGTATCTTGCCCATTGTTTATTGCTGTCAATTCCATAAATACAGGATTTTTATAATTCTGACCACTGAAACTGATTTTAGTAATTTGTTGTATCACCTACAGAGATTTAAGATATGAATAGTGTTGCTAACTTTACAAAGTGTGTTTAATATTTATATATTATTAACATTTAATGGTAATGTGTAAACTTCACGGAAAGATAATCAATTGGCAGCAAGAATAAAAGAAGTAGAACATTAAAACTTAAGACTGAATTATATTGAATACTAATGCATTCTCTTTTGACCTAGTTCCAAATTTTATGGATCTTTTGTCAGTGATTTCATTTGCATTACTTTCAAGTTTTTATTTATTCACATTTCACAAAGTACAGGTAGAGGAGTGTTTAGATTCATTGTAGTCTGATAATGTTGTAAATGTACATGGAAAATTTACATTTACTGGCTGGATGGCTAAGCCCAGAGAGTTGTGTTGAATGGAGTTAAATCCAGTTGGCAGCTGGTCACAAGCAGTGTTCCCCAGGGCTCAGTTTTGGGACCAGTCTTATTTCATATTTTTGTCAATGGCCTGGATGAAGGGATTGAGTGCACCCTCAGTAAATTCGTGGATGATACTAAGTTGGGCAAGAATGCTGATCTGCCTGAGGGTAGGAAGACTCTACAGCAGGACCTGATCAGACATCATTGATGGGCCAAGGCAAACTGTTTGAGGTTCAACAAGGCCAAGTTCTGGGTCCTGCACTTCGGCCCCAACAACCCCCGGCAGTGCTTCAGGGTTGGGGAGGAGTGGCTGGAGAGCTGCTCAGCAGAGAGGGACCTGGGGGTGCTGATTGACAGTTGGCTGGACATGAGACATCAGTGTGCCCAGGTGGCCAAGAAGGCCAACAGCGCCCTGGCCTGCATCAGGAATTTTGTGTGGCCAGCAGGACTAAGGAGGTGATTGTTCCCCTGTACTTGGCTCTGGTGAGGCCCCACCCCAAATACTGTGTTCAGTTTTGGGCCCCTTGCTACAAGAAGGATATTGAGATGCAGGAGCATGTCTAGAGAAGAGCAATGAAGCTGGTGAAGGGTCTGGAGCACAAGTCCTACGAAGAGCGGCTTGTAGTTTAGAGAAGAGGGGGCTGAGGGGAGACCTTATTGTTCTGTACAACTACCTGAAAGAAGATTGTAATGAGTTGGGGATGGGTCTCTTCTCCCATGTAACCTGTGATAAGACCAGAGGAAACGGCTTCAAATTGCACCAGGGGAGGTTCAGATTGGATATCAGGAAGAATTTATTTACTGAAAGAATGGTCAGACATTGGAAAGAGCTCGCCAGGGAAGTGGTGGAGTCACCATCCCTGGACGTGTTCAAAAAAATATGTGGATGTAGCACTTCAGGAAATGGTTTAGTGGCATGGTAGTTTTGTGTTGACAGTTGGACTTGATGATCTTAGAGATCTTTCCCAACCTTAATGATTCATTGATTCTATGACTGCATAGAGTTTGCCACTGATTGCAGTATAATAGAAAATGAGCACAACTTTCAATATTGCCTTCACAAGATTTTACAATAACATAAAAATGAAATTAAACAGACTCACGGGGCACTAGCATGCTGGATCCAGGTTTCATTCTTTGTAAATCACAATAAGAAAGCCTTCAGTTTCCTTGCTGTTTGAGCAAATAGCCTTTTTTTGGGTATGGTTTGCACTTTAATACAGAGTCTTTTGCTTAAAAAAAAAAAAAAGCCTATTCCTGTATAACAATACTGGATCTATTCTATTAAAGCAGCACCCTGACTGACCAAAGAAGTGCAGTGACTCAAGCCCCCTGATAAAAATATCTCTTAACACCACTAGCAGGTGTAATGAAGTGTAAACATCAACAGTTGTAAACTGAGGACTTTGGTGACTTGGAAAGCATAATTTTTAAAGTCAAAATTTATTAAAGTGTTTCAACATCTGCACATTTCATACTCACAAGGCAAATTTAGCATTTGTCCAAATTATATTGCATTTTGTGTGTAAATGTGTGTGCAGTGCAGACAGTAGTAGCACATTATGTTTAGCTAAGATCACCTGACCCATTTTACTTGTGATTGTGGCAGAAGCTCCCAGAATATCTAAAGCTGTCAGTTCCACTACAGAGTAACTGGTGTCACAAGTCTAACTGTAGTATATCTGTAACTGGGAAAGAGAAGGAGCATAATGAGACACAACAATTGTTTATATGTACTTTAGTGTTTCTGTTTTCAGTGTCACAGAATCACAGAAACATCAAGGTTGGAAAGACCTTCAAGATCATCAAGTCCAACCACCTGCCCTACAACCCATAACCACTAAACCATCTCCCAAAACACCACATCTACCCCTTTTTTTGAACACCTCAACGGACGGTGAAATATCACCTCCCTGGGCAGCGTGTTCCAATGCTTCACCACTCTTTCTGTGAATAAATTTTTCCTAATATCCAATCTGAACCTCCCCTAAAGCAAGTTGACCTCATTTCCTCTTGTCCTATCACTAGTCTCTAGGGATAAGAGGGCAGCACCCACCTCACCACAACCTCCTCTCAGGTCTCCCCTCAGCCTCTTCTCCTCCAGGCTGAACAGCCCCAGCTCTCTCAGCCTCTGCTCATAGGGCTGGTTCTCAAGACCCCTAATCAGCCTAGTTGCCCTTCTCTGCATCCTCTCCAGGCCTCAATGTTCTTCCTATACTGCAGTGCTTAAAACAGCACTAAAACAGCAGTACTTGAGGTGCGGCCTCACCAAGGCTGAACAGAATCATAGAATCATTAAGGTTGGAAGGGACCTTAAAGATCATCAAGTTCCAACCCCTCTGCCATGAGCAGGGAACCCTACCACTAGATCAGGTTGCACAAAACCTCATCCAACCTGGCCTTAAAAACCTCCAGGGATGGGGCATCAACAACCTCCCTGGGCAACCCATTCCAGTTCCTCACCATCCTTATAGTGAAGAATTTCTCCCTAATATCTAACCTAAATCTCCTCTCTCTCAGTTTAAAACCATTACCCTTGGGCCTATCACTATCTTCTCTGATGAAAAGCCCCTCCCCAGCTTTCCTGTAGGCCCCCTTCAAGTACTCCCCGAAGCCTTCTCTTCTCTAGGCTGAACAGCCCCAACTCTTTCAGCCTCTCCTCATAGCAGAGGTGCTCCAGGCCTTTGATCGTCTTGGTGGCCCTTCTCTAGACCCTCTCCAACAGGTCCATATCTTTCATGTGCTGAGGGCTCCAGGGCTGTACACAGTATTCCAAGCGCAGCCTCACGAGAGCAGAGTAGAGGGGCAGAATCACCTCCCTGGTCCTGCTGGTCACACTGTTCATGATGCAGGCCAGGATGCTGTTGGCCTTCTTGGCCACCTGGGCACAATGATGTCTCATGTCCAGCCGACTGTCAATCAGCACCCCCAGGTCCCTCTCTGCTAGGCAGCCATCCAGCCACTCCTCCCCAACCCTGTAGCGCTGCCGGGTGTTGTTGGGGCCGAAGTGCAGGTCCTAATATTTGGCCTTATTGAAACTCATTCCATTGGCTTTGGGCCATCGGTCAAGCTTTTCCAGATGCCTCTGCAGAGCCTCCCTGCCCTGAAGCAGTGTTATCTAAGTGTCATCTGCAAACTTACTCAGGGTGCACTCTATCCCTTCATCCAAGTCATCAATAAGGCTGTTAAACAGGAGCAGCCCCAGCTCTGAGCCCTGGGGAACACCACTCGTGACCAGCCGCCAACTGGATTTAACTCCTTTGAACACAACTCTTTGGACCTGGCCATCCAACCAGTTTTTCATCCAGCAAAGCTTATGCGCATCCAAGCCGTGAGCAGCTGGCTTCTCTAGGAGAATGCTGTGAGAAACCTTGTCAAAGGCCTTGCTAAAATCAAGGTAGGCAACTTCCACAGTCCTTCCCTCATCCAACAAGCATGTCACCCTGTCATAGAAGGAGATCAGGTTAGTAAAACAGGACCTCATCAGTCAAACCAGGACCTGGTTAGTCAAACCACAACCTTCCTGTTGCAGTTGTGGCTATATTTCACCTGCAAAATGTTCTTTTGTTTTAAATCATACTGACAATGTGAACAGCACATGTATACTTTAACTAAACAACTTACCAATTCAAGTGGGCTACCTCAGCTGTAAAACATGAACTCAGAAGTGATAAAGCATAGTGCTGCTTCAGTAAAATGGAATAAGAAATCATTTTGACAGAGCTTAGATCTTGGTCTGGGCTGTTGAATGGGTTTGGTTATGGGATTTATTATTTCCCCTCCCTCCCTTCCTTTCAAGGTCAATGTTCCTTAATTTGAGTAGAGTACATCTTACATGACTGTAAGGGAAGAAATGCAAGCTGTCTGGATTAATGCTTTTGGGATCAAAATGAGCTACTGAACGCAGAGAAATAGTACCTGAGAAATGGTTTTCGCAGTCACCCCGTAAAGGCAAACAGTGACTGAATGTCAGACAATCAGACTGCAATTTTTTACTAGGGGCTCTTTATGAAAGACTTTGAAAGTAAGTATTTCAGTCTATCAGTAAGGAAAGGAAATACTTTCCTCTCTTTTGTTTAACTCCCTTGACTGCGTGGCATTAAAGGAGGGTAGAAGCTCTTGCTGTGATGTTAGAATAATAATTGTAACTTATGTCTTAGAGCTGATTCTCTGTCTATAAGAGTAGTTTATCTTTGTGAGCTCTCTTGGAGCCTGAAAGCAGCAAACCCTGTGCTCCTCTGTTCACAAAGAGAGATAATGCTTCCTTTGCTGCTCTTCCATCCAACGTCATGGAAGAATGGTGAAGTCTCAGTCACATGTAAACCAGGCTAGAATAACTTTTTATCTAACCCTCTGCCCTGTACATCTTACCGTGACATATACATGTACATAAATAATGCTACCACATCTGTAGTAAAAATTATGCCAAGATAGAGCTTGACTCAAACACTTTATATTCTATGTGTATCAACTATTTTACATTTTTCTTTGCAATAAAAGACTTGCTATTCACATAAAACTAGTGAGGGGAGATAGACTTGACAGAGCATTTAATCTGACTACGTCATGTAAGAGAGTATTCTTTAAATTCTTTAAATTCTTTAAATTCTTAAAAAAGGATTGTTTTCTTATCATTTTACTTCATATGTTCAATTTGTTCTTTCCTCCAACACATTATTTGTGAAGATCACCTATGTAACATTAGTTGCAGTTTGAAAGTGCACCTTGAACCTCATGCAGCATGTAAAATCTTCTCTCAAGTAGATACAGGATATTATGTCTCAAACATATCAACTAAGTCAAGTGACTTCAGTGAGATTATTTCAGTGTGTTATTAGCTTCCCTAAGAACAGATACAAGCCGTATCTGTCTGATAGGATCACATTTGCATTTTCTGCTACTTCAGGTTGAATTGCTATAGTCACGTAAGTGAAAGAAATTCTAAAAGGTTATATTCCTAGGTGTCTAGACATATTATCTCACATCACTATAAGCTCTTCACAGTGAGATCAATGACACATTTGTTGGGACAATTCCTTAAGTATGTTTTATCAATGATATTCACTTTAGAGTGACTATTCAATTGTACGTTATACCAAAGAAAAATAATACCAGATCTTGATCGAATGAAATATTTGTTAAATTGATTTCATTGGTACTGGATCAAGATCCAATACTTTGTTTGTCAAAAGGGAAAAACAAAACAAAACAAAAGAAACCCAAAACCAGAACCAGATCTTAAAAACACAGGAGGAGCTGTCTTGACAGCATTCACTCAGCACTGTGTACATCAATGTCATAATCACTTCTTTGAATCAATAGCAGCCATAAGAAATTTAAATACAGCTATGGACTTTTGAAAATGTAAAGTTAGCAGAAGGTTGTGTGTGTTCTTTATTTATGACAGTTGTTGCCTTGTATTGCTTTGTAGTTGAATTTTTCCAGTAATAAATGTGAGTCATCAGCACACTGATGCAAAAAGCATGGAATGTTAAAGAAAGCATGAAACTTTTAATGTAAGACATCATTTTCTAGGGAAAAGCAAAATTATGTTTATGATGGCAGAGCAATATGCTGTTTTGTTAATCATGTAGATTCTTTTATGTCAATATACAGTGTGGGATCAGTAAGAAGGAACTGATTTTATAGTGTCCTCCACTAAAGTTCAGGAGCCATGTAATTGTTATGTAACCTGATTAAAATACAGAAGGCGAACAGAAACAGAGTAGAGGTAAGGTAGTGATGTATTCAGTAGGCTAGGATGAAAGCAATACAGACCTGTATACCAAACCCCAGCAAAAATTTTCTTTGGAGTATTGCTTTGGGGAGTATTCCTTCAGGACAGGAACAATTCAGACATAAGACAGCATCATTTCAGTTTTACAAAGGAAGAAAATTACAGCGCTTATACTCTCAGAGACAAATTATAATCCAAAAGACATGAGGAAGCAGGCACTGCTCTTACCTCTACAACAGTCAAGGAGAACAGTTGTTCAAAACAGTATGAAGGACACTGATGGTTCTTTTTATACCCCTGTAACTTTCTAGACCTGAATTCAAGACTCTCCTTTCTAACTGCACTAATTTTAACAACTTTATTTGATTTGATTGCAAGGGACCTTCTTTCAAGGAGTCATAAAAATAACATAGAATCACAGAGTCGTTTAGGTTGGAAGGACCTTTAAGATCATCAAGTCCAACTATGAACCTAACTCTACCAAGTCCACTGCTAACCCATGTCCCTAAGCACTATATCCAAATGACTTTTAAATATTAATGGTGACTCCACCACTTCCCTGGGCAGCCTCTTCCAATAGCTGGCAACCCTTTTTGTGAAGAAATTCTTCCTAATATCCAGTCTAAGCCTCCTCTGGTACCACTTGAGGCCATTTCCTCTCATCCTATCACTTGTTCCTTGTGAGAAGAGATGGGCACTCACCTCTCTCCAGCGTCCTTTCAGGTAGTTGTAGAGAATGATAAGGTCTCCCCTCAGCCTCCTTTTCTCCAGACTAAATAGCCACAGTTCCCTCAGGCTCTCCTCATAAGACTTATCTCAAGATCTTTTACCAGCTTTGTTGTCCTTCTCTGCACCTGCTCCAGCATCTAAATGTCCTTATACTGTGGTGCCCAAAAATTAACACAGTATTTGAGGTGGGGCATCACCAGTATCACATACGGGGAGCAATCATCCCTCTAGACTTGCTGGCTACACTATTCCTGATGCAGGCCAGGATGGTGTTTGCCTTTTGGTTTGATAACTCAGAGCTTTCCAGAGCTCTCAAAATGGGAAAGTCAAGACATCTGAAAGAGATGTCAAAGGAGGATATGCTGCTGTGAAAAGTATGAACTGCACTGCTGTCTACCCGTGAAGATAATGCTCGCTGAGTATTTTGGGTCCAGGCAGGGTCTCTGAGCCCAGCCCTGAATATAAGTCAAATTTTTAGGCTGGCCAAATGTTTCAGAATTTTCTGTTTGACATTTCTGATTCTTGAATTTAGCAATATTTTTTTTCCTAGAAGTGAAGCTGCAAAAAACATCTAGCCAAGAACATATTGATGCCTTTCCAAAATAAGACAAAATGCATGAGGTGGTAAGAAAAGGAACAGTATTTGCATATGTACCCTAAATGGGAGTTCAGTTTTCTTGTTTGAAGCGTGCAATGAAATTCACAAAACAAGGCTTTCTGAAATAAGTTGACACAACTAACTAGCAAAAAGATTGCTGCTATTATAATTAGTTTTATGAACTTTTGAATATGTATAGGTTGTGTGTAGATAATCAACTCTGTAACATAATTTAAAAAATATGGTTGTCTGAGATAATGTGTCCAAAAACAAGGGACAAAATATAAACAACTAGACAAAAAGTTGAATGAAAGCATTCATTAAAAAGACCAATGATTATTTAATTTCAGTTTGCCTGAAGAATTTCCTCTGAGTTTAATATTTCATTTGATTTATGTCAGGCTTTAAAAAACATTAAACTATCATGGTGAAAGCTATACCATTGAGAATCTTGAAGAGATTTTTTCCAAAGCTCTGGTAAACATAAGCAGTAGAATTCTGTTGCTATTCATCATCTCATAGGCAGCAAGAACTGAAGCTACTAGACATACTTTAAACCCAGAAGTTCTATGCATTCATGCATAGTTAATCAAGACCCATAGCAAGCAGTTACCTGGCAGTCATCAGTTTCTATCTGAGGTATGATAGGTAATGGTAGAAGTTAAGTTAAAGTTCACTACCAAGCTTTATTATGTTGTGATGGAAGATTCAGAATTCTTTTCAATTAGTATCAACAAATCTTGTGTCTTCATGTGTCTGTGTAACTGTGCTTGAGCAGCAAATCTGATTCAGAAGAGCTAGTGGTGTATAGATTAGAAGGTAGTAATGCTTAAGAACTGGGATATAGTAGATCACTTAAGTATGAAGCTGTGTTCAAATTTAGAAAGTTATTTGCATCAGGAATTGTTTTATTTAATTATTTTATCCATAATTTTTCATGTCTGAGATTCATGGACTTAGTTTTCATTATGAATAGGTATATAATTGTTTATAAACTACGACTTTTAATATGAGAAACTTAGGATCTTTAACCAAAAATACTTCCAAATATATTTAGGCATGTGACTAATTGTGATGAGTACAGTAAGGTAATCATCAGTAATGAGCTGCACCTAAGGATGGATGAGGAGCTGACAGAGAGCGTATGGTTCAGGATTAAAGGGAGGGTGATATCACAGTGGGGGCTTGCTACAGGACACCTGGTCAGGATGACTGAGGAGATGAGGCCCTCTGTAGACAGGAGAGTTCTTACCTTGACCAAAGAGGGGGCCCATGCCCCCCTCCGCACGCTCTGCCTGCGCGAACTGCCGCGCAAACTGCCGCGCCAGGCCCTGTTTACTGCTCCTGGTCGCTGTGTTTCCCCAAGAGCTGCTCTTCTACCTGAGGGGGTCAGGCCCTGTCCCTCTGCCTCTGCCCATGGTGAGTCAGAGCTGCCGCTCCCCAGAAGCTCTCACTCCCCACCCAGGGACAGGGACTGGGACTGACTCCCTCCCACTCTCTCAGTTTCTCTCTCTCTTGCCTTCTCTTCCTTGATTTTGCTGAGGGTTTCCTTGAGGTTAAGCCGCTGCAGAAGGGGTCCACCAGCATGATCCCTTGCTCTGGTGTTCCTCACCTCAGTGGCTTCACCGAAATGGCGGATGTAAATAAGTTCTTATCTTATAAATATTACATGACATTAGATAGCAGTAAACTAGTATTCTTCTAGAAAACTCCTAGAACAATCTTTAATTTTAATACTTTTGTAAACTGTGAAAAACAGCTGTATAGTGGTAATAATGTGCTAATAATTTACCAAGTATCCTCTCAGATTCAGATTAATTCCACTATCCAGTTGGTTTCTTCTCTATCCTCACTCTGCAGTATGTTTTTAAAACAGTCCAAACAGAAATCTCAGAGGAGTTTCTCTTACTAATTATCTTTAAGACTTAATATGAATCTCAGTATTTACATAAAATATTTTCATACGATGAAATCAGTAGTGAAATGCATTGTCTGCCTTAAAAAGCATTCAGTCTTTACTGAGATGAAAAAGACAGTTCAATACTGTACTTCTCTTTCTCATTGTGGGTATTATTTTGATGGAACAGTACCTTTGGAATAAACAAACAAACAAACAAACAAACAAGTGAATATTTGTGTATGTATAAGAAGAAAATTTACTCTCCTGTGAAATCCATGTGACAAATTGCCTTTATTATGAGCTTGTTGCTATATGCTAATGATTCCTGTCATAAATTCTCTTAAGAACATGTCTTAAATTGCATATATCCAAGTGTGTGCCATTTTTTTACATATACAGCACTGAGAGTTTGCCTACAGGTGTGTTTATACCATTTCTCTCTCTTCTCTTCCTCACTGAACTGTTGAGAGTGATGCAACTTAGTGGAATGGAAGAATCCGGCTTTCTGTGTGGACTGCTCACTTTTCCATCATTCAGTGGGCTAAAAATGTCTGTTGAAACTCAAGCAGTGTATTTGTGTCAATTACTAGTTAGATCCTGCTGGCCTTGTGCGGAATTCAGTTGCAAAATCTCTTTGTTTTTTGTGGGAACAAGGCAGAAAAACAGTAACACAAGGATATTTTTAGAACTTCTTAAACTTCTTATATATTTCTAGTTGTGTATGTTTCAGACTGCCTAATTTTGGGGTGTAATACAAGGTTATACAGATTGTTGTTTAAGATGATCTCTGCGAGTTACTCATGGTTTCACACAGAACCTCAAAAAGTACAGGAGAAAAGTTGAAAGCTGTTCTAAAAAGTGAAAGATAAATTTGTCAAATAGATGGTTTGAACATCCAATAATGTGAAACCTTGAAGGAAAGCTTACACAAAAGGCCTAATCACAGCTATGGATCATCATATTCCAAATGGGTCTACACTACTGGTCTCTTTTATAGATACATTTTTACAGGTGCAAATTCTTGTTCTTTACCATCAGATATATGTCTTCAGTTCTGGGAGATGTCCTGAGTGTTTCCTGTGGAAAAAAAATGTTTCTACATCTATCTGTTTCTGTGTTCTTTTTATTTATGGAAACAGGCACTTTATTCACAGTTAAGCATCTCCAAAAAGAAGTCTGATCTCTGTGGAGTGGGTTTTACAAAATAGAGTTAGGAAAATGATTACCAAAAAAAATGAAACAGTGGAAAGATAGTGTATTTCACATAAAAGCAGAGTTTTGTTTTTCAGACTTTCAGACTGAAAATAATTTTCAAATGGAGGTCAAAGCATCATAGGTTTCTCCCTGAGCAGGTCTTTGTTCTCACCTTGTATTGTGTGTTCTGGTAATATTCGTGCAATGCATTTAAATATTTTTTCTTGGTTTGGGGTTTTTTTTCTGTGTTTACTGACCTGTGTTTAGTAAACAAGAGCAAAGACTTATTACAGCAGACCAGTGATGGCTGTAGGACTCTTTTTTTTCATAATAGGGTTTCAATGTGAAATCATGCTTCTGACATTCTACACTCACTCTCTGTCCTGGTTTGCTTTTGCGAGGAGGCTCAATGTCACCATGGCTCCTCTTCTCCTCACCAGGGTACAAGTACCCTAAGAGTAATATTCCTGACAAATGATTTAACATTATTCTGTTTCAAAAATCCTCAGCCTACACAGGCGCTCCTAGAATGTGTTGACTCACCAACCAGGCAAGTGTGCTACAAAATTATACATTAGCTCACACTGATTAAAATTAGTCTCGTCTAAACAAATTAAGGGGTCTGATCTCTCATTCATATTCATGGATAATTCTCATTAATGCTAACAGAGTGTATGTGCATACATGGACGGGATAACAGACCTCTGAGGCTGTCTGTTCAGTATCAGTTTGGTTTATTTTCTACATTGGCAACAAAACATTGTGTTAAGTGTTTCAATAATTTAGAGAAAGATCAAAGAGGAGAAAGGTCAATAATGTACCTTTTCTTGTACCTTTCTGTGGCAAATAGATAAAGCAATATATCCTATCTCTTGTGAGCTGGGAGGCAAGTAGTATTTTTTACCTGCTACTGTCTTTTATTTAATTCGATCTACTAATATCAGTTTTATATGCCTGTGTTTTAAGACAGAACTAAGGAAAACACCAAAAGCAATAATGCTACAAAGTTTCATCCTCCCAAAACAGTGAAATGTTGATTTCTATTAATTTCTTAATGCCATCTTCATAATTTTGTGAACTATAAATTCCGTTGACTGTATTTGAGCATGTGCTTGTGTTACATACAGCATATCAGCTATAATGTCATCTAAAGAATTCCTGTAATTTAGTAGTTTGATATTCAGCTGCATGTTCTCAGAACACTCTGTCAAAACATTTTAAATATAATGCTGTAAAAATAGTGTTGTGCATAAGTTACTAGACAGTAGAAGCTTTATTAGCATACTTAATAGCCTGAGCTGCACTGGGATCGTGAAAGACATGCAGATTACCAGGGCTGGTGCTTCAAGGGAGTTTATTCTCCAGGTGCAAGGTCTTTAAACCAAGCCTCACTGGGAGAAGCTGGTCTGGATTGTTTGAAGTGTAGGAATTGCTAAGTGAGATTTGATCAATTAATAAGTACTGAAATACACCAATCACAGATTTTTCACAATTCTGGTACCTAGGTGCCTGCTCTAGGTACAATGGAAACCTTGGAAAGCTCAGGTTCTGTTCTGGGCTAGACATTTGTGAAAAGCTGCAAAAAATGACCATGTGCATCTTTGTTTTTATTCTATGCACAATGTGCAGGTTTAGAATAAACTAATTACTAAAATTGTAGGGTTTTTGTAATGTGTGTTTTCTACAAATATGTCAGATGTGATTGTGGACTAGAGCGTAGATCTTTAAAGCAATTTAAGTTTACCAAGAACTAAAGTAACAGCGGAGTGACAGTTTTGTTCTATTATTATGAGGTTAGCCAGTCCCTGGATTTTTGAGCGGAGGAAGGAAGTTGCCACAGTGATTATGACAAAAAAATTGAAAACACGAGGAATTATGTAAGATGAAGAGGAGATATTAGGTACTTACATTTACATATTCTAATTATCTTCTGAAACAATCATCTACACAGAATCATAGAATCATAGGATAGTTTGGGTTGGACCTCCTGCTAGGCCAGGTTGCTCAAAGCCCCATCCAACCTGTCCTGGAAAACTTAAAGGGAGAGAATATCCATCCACAAATTCCCTGGGAAACCTGTTCCAGTGTCTCACCACCATCATCATAAAGAGTTTATTCCTAATGTCTAACTAAATCTCCCCTCTTCGGTATAAAGCCATTATACCTTGTCCTTTTGCTACATGCCTTTGTAAAAAGTCTCTCCCCAGCTTTTCTGGAGGCCCCCTTGAGGTACTAGAAAGCTGCTATAAGGTCCTCCCGGAACCTTCTCTTCTCCAGGCTGAACAACCCCAACACTTTCAGCCTGTCCTCGTAGGAGCAGTGCTCCAGCCCTCCAGTCATTTTTGTCGCCCTCCTCTGGACTCCTCCACCAGGTCCACGTCCTTGTGTTGAGGACTCCAGAAGTATACATAGTACTCCGGGTGGGATCTCATGAGAGCAGAGCGGGAAAATCACCTCCCTTGACCTGCTGGCCATGCTGCTTCTGATGCAGCCCAGGATACAGTTGACTTTCTGGGCTGCAAGTGCACATTGATGACTCATCTTGAGCTTCTCATCAACCAACACCCCCAAGCCTTTCTCCTCGGGACTGCTCTCAATCTGTTCTCCACCCAACCTGTTTTCACATACTGTGGACACCTAACTTCTTCAAGGAATTTAAGCTAGGTAAAACTACAAAAGTGCTGTAGAATCTACAGAAATACAGTTCCTAGCCAACTGGTAATATAATTTATAAAACTAAATCACTTTGCTTATAAAGAGAAAATTAGACTGAGAGACATTAATGTGGGAGATTGTAATTTTTTTATTATTTTTTTTTTTTAATAGAATATGAGGAATGCATTTCTGTTCAATGCTTGCTCATTTGAGTATTTGTGCCTGTGCAAGAACATGCTGCTAACAAGATGAGTTGCAGAATGTTTTCTAGTAATTTTTATGTGTACATAGTAATGTGAGATTTCATTGAAGAATATGAAACATTCAAACCCACAACATTTATGTTAAAATGAAGATGGATAGTTAGATAAATTTGAAGACTTGGAACAGGCTTAATAATTGTTTATACTTTTAAACAAGAGTAAGCCCTTACAAAGGCAGGGAAGACGGTTGATTTGTTTGTTTGTTTGTTTTCTTTTCTGCAGCATATAATATACTCTGGTTTAGATTCAATGGAAATTTTATCTTTTCCTAATCTTACACTAATGCTTTAATTACCATTGTACAGTTAGTTCCATGGATCTCTTCTGCTGACATAGATGCAGATAAGCTTCTGTCTTGTAAGTAGGACAAAAATATGTTCATACAAACTTCTTTTGTGAAATTAGATAATTTAATTATGCATAGCCAGACAAAGCCTTTTTTGTCATAGATGTAGTCACGGTTCGAGGTGTTCATTAGCAGATGAATTTTCTGATGCTTCAGTGATGTCATAGGGTGAGCCTTTTAAGAGGTAGGATTGCTTTTAATTCAGCAGTATTCCTTTAGTTCTTTACGAACTGAAAAAAAAATCCAACAAAAAAAACACTGAGCAGAGCTTGTGGTTGGCTCACAATCTAGGAGCTAATATATATTTCTTTTCCTAAGTTTAAAAGGTATGTTTAAATAAGGCTGTAATTTTTAATACCCCGTTTTCTTTAAGTTATATAATTTGGACTGCCTACATTTAGGTACTTAAATATTTATAAAAAAGGTACTTCGTAATTTTATTCTTTGGTATGCCATTTGAGCGAGGTGAACAATGCAACTCTTGTATATCAGAATTTTAAACAAAGTTTGAAAGGAAATGTTAAGTTTTCAAACAAAGTTTAAAGATACATTAGGATACAATAAACATGAGTTTATGAAAGAGGTAATATAGAAGCTTCACAATAATATTACAGGTGATTTCCGAACTTGAAAATAGGTTTATAATTGTATTTATGGTTGAGATTCATACACTGTTTTCACTTGATGACATGAGTGATCACGCAAATGGAGAAAATAGTGCCAATGTCTCTGGAAATTTCTTTTTACAAGGGAATTTTCTCAAATGTTTTCCCTAGTTTCAGAAAGAAAGAGAAAATAAGATAAATGTTTTTAGTTCTTACCAACTGTTCTGTTGGCTTTCTTTGGTTTCTGAGAAAAAGTAAAAACTTGCACGTTACCTTTTTTAATTTGTTGATGTTGTTTTGATTAAATATATTTTATGACTTATTTGAAGTACTGTGATGCTTGAAGATGCTTGAAGGATATTTTAAAAATTATTCTTCATGAGCTAAGCTAAATTGTTTTGCTGTATGAGAAATTCAGGAGTCTCCCAGTGTTATAGTGAGTTATGGTCTTACATATATCAGGCAGGGATGAAGATCAGATATTTGAAAAGGAATGAGAAGTAACTTAAAGCAGGCTGCTTTATTCTATGATAATACTGGCTTGGAAGCAGTGGAAGTCTAGTAATTTTGGTGTAGACTTCATAGGGCATTTTTGAAGGACTTGTAATATATACAATACTCTCAAGATCTTGCTGCAGACCTGACTTGAAGGGGATATCTGAAATTTGCCTAAAATTAGGGGTTTCATTAGTAAGCCAAGTATCAGCCTTTGGGCTGGAGTTGGCAAAAACCGTCTTGTTGCAACTCCTGGTCCAAGACCAATCTTGTAGTCTGGGCAGTAGAAACTCTAGGTTAAATCTTCTATATATATCTGCTCTTCCAAATCATGAGACAAAATGGCATTTCCTGTTCTGCTCAAAGCTTTAAACTCCATTGCTACTGGAGGGGTCTTTCCTCCCTTCTCTTCTTCTCTCCTTTCCTTCTCCCTCTCGTTTGCTCTTCTACTCTTTCTCTCCCTCTCTCTTCCACTTTTGTTTTTTTTCCATTTTGTAATATAATTCTCTTATTCATATACCAAGGCTTAATTTTGATTCCATATTTCACTGCATCTTTCCTAATTTTTGTTTGTCTAAAATACAGGCTTTCAGTTCCCCCACATTGGATCTTAGTTTTGTGTTTTATAATTCCAGGTACCCTAGTGACTTGTTCAGGACAGGAAGATTTCATAGTCATTGAATTTAATATACGAGCAACTGTAAGCTGAGCAAGAGATCTATTAGCTATGCATGTGTTGAACTCATCAATGTTCCTGTGCATTTCTTAAATTGCCTTTTATGGGCACAGCAAAAAAAAACAACAAAAAAACCCTCAGACAAAACAAAACCCTGTGAGAGTTGACTGTGAAAGAGTGGTGAGGCAGAGTGGCAATTTGTCTCCACAGTATGTTGGTAAGGGCTTACCCTTGGTGAACCCAAAAGCATCAGGAAGCCCAGTCATCACCCCCCCCTCCCCCCCGGACCCTCCCAAAAGCCTCCACTTTCCAGGCCATCTGTACCCTGAACATCTGCTGCTGCTACTGCTACCACACATATCTGACTTGTCCCTAATGGAAGCAAAGCTGTGGCAGGGTTTCCTCCTGTGGCAGGGGATGCCCTGCTCCCCCAGTGCCCTCCACTGTGCCAGGTTTGAGGCTGGTTCAGATCAGCAGGACTGCTCACATGCTTGAAGTTAGGGCTGGGAGAGAAGCATATTGCTTAATCAGAGGCTTAGCACACTGTTTGATGTCTGTTCATCATACCTGCTTTCTTCAAAGCATTCTCTGTCACTTTTGGTTTATTAATTCATTATTGTAGTCCTGTGCCAGTGATCTATATGTCCCTTATACCTTATATTTAAGTGATGGAAGCATGTGGCTGAAGCATGATAACATTAAGAATGGACAGTTTGTTGGGACATATATGTCATACATCAAAGCTGAGCTTTCACTGTAAATCTAAGGGAAATTAGTTTTTGAATGACTTATGGCTCTGTTTTCAACTCCCAGTACTCCAGCAGGGTTAAGCTGTTCCAAGACTCATACAGTCAAGTGATTGCAAATTACGAGATCAAAAACTTGTTCCCTAGAAAAGGGTTTTCTTTTATTTTGGTTGGTTTGGTTTTGGGTTTTGTTTGGTTTAAATTTGTTTAAATTTCAGAAGTTTAAGACAGAAGGGTTTTTATTTTTTTTTTTCAATAAAACAAATAAAAAAAAGGCACAAAAACTTTTGGTTAAAAACAAGGTCCATTTTGTCAAGAAAGATTAGTAACAAGGGAGGGTGGAGTATTTGAATGGTACATTCTGTTACAGAAAAAATAAATTCTGGTTCCCTGAAATCTTTCAAAATTAACATTGGTAATTAATTAGCCCTAGATATCTGTATGGGAATACTCTAATGTACACAACACAAATAATATTGAAAGTTAAGGTATTAGGAAGAGCTCAAGGTAACAATAGTTATGAAACATGCAATACAGAAGGGACTGAAATTTGTTTGACACAACAATGTACAAAGAAAATCAGCTGTAAATAAAAAAAAAACCAAACAAAAAAACCACCACAGTGCAGAAAAAAAGAACCAGAAAGCTATCAACATGCTTTTGCGCTTAACTTTTTCAGAGAAACACTACTGTAGTGTGTGTGATTTGAAGGCGAATAGGGTGTCTTGAGAGTTTCAACTAATTTGTATTGATGCTATGGAGATAAATTTGAGTTCTTAATACTAATTTCCATATTGCTCCATTGATTAGTGCTAGATGAATTGTTTTGTGTGTTGAGTCTTTTTCTGTCTCTGATAATGAAGTCTTTCTCAGAAGCTTCTTTTATGATATGCTGAAGAGTAGGTGTTCCACCAGGGCAGCATTTTCTTATGAAAGAAAAAGTTATCAGCACTTTCCTTATCAATAATGACAGCTTTGATAAAGAACTGTGTGTCACATGCAATCCAGAGATTCGTGGCTTTGGGAAGAATGAATGACAGTTGACTTTAGGTTTTAAGACTGGCTAGACAGTTCTCCATAGTTCTGAGAATGCTGTATACAGAAAGAGGAATAGTAATGACATGAACCAAAGTGAAGCCTAATTAAAGCCACTGCTGTCAACAATTCAACTCCAGCAGGACATTTTCTCTCTACTTCTCTTGAAGGTACAGGTCTCGAGTGAAGCTAACCATTAGGCTACATATGTTAGGTACATTTGGTTTTCATTATTATTGAATGTATTTATATAATTTAGTGTATATATATAGTATATATACACATCATTAAATATATACTCAGTCTTCAAAATGAGCTTTAGATTGTGCTTTTGGTGAACTTATAAGCTTTACAAAATAAGGTGCCCCAAATATGTGATGCAGAACAGTTACAGTGCAGCAGACCCAGGCTTCTTTGAAGTGCTATGAATGTGTCCCCACTACCTGCACCTCCAAAATGCAACAAGGTTGATGGAAACCTACTATACTTAAAGACCTGAATGTAAATTTTTGAAACTTCTTGTAGAAGAGGTGAAGCAAATTGAATGTAAGTTGTGATTCCATTCTCAGTGACTAAAGCGTTCAGTTATACAATTTGGTTATTTTCTATTGTCTATTTCATTTATCAGCAAAAGGAAGCCACTAGTAGTCCTTTTTAAAAAAATTAAATAGGACATGATTCTGGCCCTTACAGCTGAGTAAGCAAAATATCCTAGAAGATTATTATTTTCATTTCAAAAATGTTTTTTATCAAATATTGTAATATAACACAGACTCACAAACTTTTAAAATAGATACTTGAATACTTTTCTTATTCTTTTTAATTTGAGCTTGGTTTCCATCACAGAGATGGGGTTCAATGTGTAGCAGACTGGAGGTGCATAATGCCATGATGACAGATGAAGAACACTGGATGTGTTGCAGTGCTGACTAAATGAATTATTGCATGTTTTAGATTTAATTTAATAAGCTCCATCTCTGAAGGTAGAAAAAAAAACTAGGCCACCATAAATATACCTACAAAATTTATAGGTCGATGCTCAGCTATTCAGTAGTTTTTTGTCCTCATCCCTGTTCAGTATTTCCTTTTCGTTGCATTTGCTTTGCAAGGAAATTTCAGGTCTTACAGTTCAATGAAGGTAAGAGTTTTATGCACTGTATTAGCTACTTGCTGCGTATTTAATTAACTAGAATCTAGCTACCTGATGTGACTTGATGATATCAGAAGTGGACTGTTAGATTTTTATGTAGTGTCTTAATAGGATACTTGTACTTTACATGCATATGTACATTCATTTAACATTGCTGTAAAAGAGATTATTTGTCTTTTCAGATTTTAAATCCTTTTGTGAACATGAGACAAACAATTAAAACCAAGCTGTTGATGTATTCTATTTGTTAGCAAACAGTAATCTTTTTGTGTAAAGCTGGACACAATTTAGAATTCATAGCCTACAGCCCCAGTTGTTTTTCTTAAGAATTGTTTAAACTTAAAAATGTAACTCAGAATCTCTGGAAAACTGATTAGACCAATTCTTAGCTATTTCTGATGTTAGCGCTCTCATTCATATATATATTTTAATGTCCTAACCACTTACATACTTTACAAAATGTAAGTCATAAGATAACATTTTTTTCTTCATCCAATGGATTCTGAGATGTTTATGCTTTATGCTTACCTTTCCTTGCTACCTTTTCTCTACATTATCTTATGCAATAGGAAGTCCCATATATTTATTAAAGCTATAAAGCAAAGCAATAATACATCCTGCATGGACAGCCATGTCCAACAGGTTTCCTCTGTGGCTCACTTGACTTGGAGGCCTCTTAGACTTGTGCAATGTTACTACCATTTTCATGGTGTTCTGCTCTTTATGGCCCTTTCTTCTATGTCTTCTTTTGACTTCTTTTGCCTCTTGCCTCTCATATGACTAACAGCACGTCTGTCATGTGGCAGGTTCATGTTCATTTGTGCAATGGCATTGCACAGATGTATTTACATCATGTAATATTTTGCTATGTCTGAGCATTCAGTCACATAAGTGTATCATCTCTATCCATGATGTGAGGGAAAGGGCAACCTGATTTTTGGTCTTACGTAGTTCATCTTCTGGTCAAGTGAAAAGTCAGGATATATGTATTTGAATATTAGCATAAGAAACAGTGTGGTGTCCTGAGCCATATGAAGGTTTGTGTATGCGTAGTTTTGCAGATCAATCTAACATGGATCATGGGGAAAACATCAGAAGACGTGAAGAAAAATGGCAGAAAGAATAATCCAGCTCATGACTATATAGTTCTATAGTGTATATCAAAGGAGTCATGCACCTGGAAGTAAATTTTGAGCCTTCTTACTTTATCTGTGTGTACTTAAATCCAGAGCTGCTGCTTTTTATTTTAATGCCACCTTCCTATCAACGTGCATTCACAAACATTGTCAGGCATAGGCTAGCTAGTCATAAATCATCTGATTTATGATCTGTAACTGTATGGACTGATACAAAGCTAGGTCACTTTTCAATATGTATAGTATTGTGTGTAAAACTAAAGAGCAGAGTTTGAGAGAGATTCTACAGTCTGATACTGATTGCTCAAAACCCACAAAGTAGATTTGTCCTAGAGACAAATGAGATTAAAAATGAAACATATGGAAATCTGTGTTCTGCTCCATCCATATCAGATTTTGGGTTAGTAGCTTTAATTTGAAAGTTAAACCAAAAAAAGTTAGACAAAAAGTAGAAATTACTTATGATCAATTATTTGACTTTTTATCATTGCTGCATCTCAATACACCAAAGGTAGCTAGAAACATACTGCTATCTGAAGTTGCTTTTAAGTGTCCTTTTGTCCATCTCATGTGACCAGATCTGTTGCAGAACTTGAAAAGTGCCAAGTTTACTTCTGTACTCATGACTTCAAGGCTCAAGGGACTGGGAAGGATTAATGCAAATTTAAGTGAATCCATACATGTATGGAAGAGATGAAAAAGAATAAGCAAGGCAATAAATGCATGTGTCAGAATGCTCTACTTGGATTTCAGAAACATTGCTATTACTCATTCTTTGCTTGTTCCTGGAGGCTGTTTTGCACATAATCACATTATATGCATGTGGCAGTGAGATTTGTTATAATTTTACTGAAAGGTGACATTGCTGTCTAGGGAACCAACAAACAGAATTCAGAACACTGCCAACAACCCTAGACAAAATACCTGAGACAGAAGTGCACACTCAGTTCAGAGCTGGAAACCATAAAACCCCAGAATTTAGTCTGCAGACGTAAGTAAATACAAGCCTGTCTGGAAGAAGATGGAAGCACTGTAATAGACTGCTGCTTTGCAAGGGCTGCTGGTGTTCAGAGGCTAGAAAAAAGGGTGAACTTTGACAAGAGAAAATACCTGCTGAGCTGTAACTGACCAAAATTGCAGTTAAATAATAATAGATAATCTGCACAGATAAAACAATTAGTAATTTCAGATTTGGCACTTCTACATCAGAAAGAGTGAAATAGTTACGAATCAGGTGACAAGGGAGTAAGAAGGTAAAATTCATTGTATATAGTGAATTGTCGGGGTTGGAATGGACCTCATCATCTTGAACATTTAATCTGAAGAGAAGAAACAAATGGAGGAGGATGACCAGAGATTCTGAGCAGCACTGAAGAGCACTGAAGAGCTAGAAGTTTAGACCGTATGAAACACAAACAGAGAAAACAGGGAAAATAGTAAAAAGTGAAATAGTATGAAGGGAAAGTAAAGGAAAAAGTATTAAGGAATATAGTAAACAAAGCAACATTTATAAGTAGATCTCAAGATACCAAAGTCCATCTTGAATACTTGCCTTAGCAATATATAGACACATGACTTGCTTTATCAGTATATGGGCACAACACAGTCATGGATTGGTTAATAACAGTGTTTATTTATTTATTTATTTATTTTTAATTATTATTCTGGAAGGTATGTGGGATATAAGATGTAATTTCCAGTAAGGATTTTGAGAAAGTGAAAGAATGTCTATTAGAGAGATCAAATCTTGGAATATTTTTATAGGAAGCCAAGTTTCAGGCTATCTGCTGATTCTTCCAAGTAGGATATTGACATAGGTATTGTGCCTGTTATTTGGAGTAATAACATAAAAGCCTATGCTTTGTTAGTTAAAATAAATAAGTAAATAACAAAATTGAACAAAAGCTGGAAGGAAACATTTTAAAAATGAGAAAGGGATTTCAGCCATGATCCGTGAGAATGTATAAATACATATTTTTATGAAAGTGTATTAAGGATTGCTGAAACTGACTGTTATTGATCTGTCCACTAGTAGCTTGGAGGAAAGATCTTTAAGAATGTGAGATTTTGCACAAATTGTGGGGACCACTGTTTACAACATTTAGATGTTCATAGAGCAAAGACAGGAGCTTGATTACAGACCTATCATTCAGTACAGTGCAGTCCAGCAACAGCTGAGCATGAGACACTGCAGGTTGGATTTAAGTCATTAGAGCCTGGGACTTCACATATACTCTCTTTCAAAGTTATCCCATATGTCACTGTTATTGCAAACTAGGATTTCAATTAAAGAACAGACTTGTGAAACTGTGTCACCAGAGAAAAATATATTTTCATAACAGTCATAAAGGTCATTTGGATTAAATAAAAAATAAAAATTGACTTAATTATATGAATTTCAGGTCACAAGGAAATAGAATAAGCTGTGATAGCCCATTACATAGGCCAACAGTGCAAGCTACAGATTACAGAGCCTAAACTGGTGGTTAGTAAACCAAATACCTCTTAGCAATTGTAAATCCTTACGTGTAAAAAGAAAAGTAGGAACCTGCAAGGAAGGAGAATCATATGTGCTTTTCAGCTGCTGCCCTGTACTGTCATATAGTGAACTAGCAAAATAACAGTTTGTTAATAAAACTGAAATAATCACAATTTAGGACAGCATGAGCAATATGAGGAAAGATGTAATCCATTTTTTGGGCTGTGTCTTCTGCTGGTAATGGGAAGTGCTCAGCTAGCTGACTGCTAATAATAATAATAAAAAATCTAGCTATTTACATTTTATTAAAATATGACCTTAATTTAGCATCTGTGCTGGGCATCCCCAGTAAGCTAAAAACATATTATACAGTTCTGAGTCCTTTGAAAGGCTGATGGATAGCAGACAAGAAAAGTAATGCTCAAAATGTAGGATTTTAATCACCACTTGCTTAATCTGAAAAAATAACTCTCACACTCCTATATTGCTGTGGTCTTTTACATTTAGTAATATGGGAATAAGAAAAACATTTTGAGACTTCTGTTTGAGATTTCATGCAGTAAAGTAAAAAAATAAAAAGTAAAAAGTGTAAAAAAGTAAAAATTGGAAGTAGACTTATGTGGGAGTCAGTAATCCACATAATTAACACAAATAAGTGTCAAAAAAAAACGACAAAAAAGTGTCAGTGATCTTCAGCATGCAGTAATGAAGGTGAAAGATCCTGGTCTGCTTATCATTGTACAGTTCAAAGTGGAAGAGGAAGTTGACAGTGCCTTAGAAAGAAATGTTGAAGATCAGTCATGTGAGTGACTAATTGCTGCCGTTTTTTATCTTGATAGTAATAATGAGCTACATATCTGTAAAACATCAGAATATTTGTGAAGTATGTTTGTTTATATAGAAGAAAAATAGATACAAATTCAGTAGTGTTTATTGATTTTATATCACAATGGTATATATCAGAGCTTCACCAAAGGAGGAGAGGGGATGAAATTTCTCTTTGACAGAGTAAAAGGTTGTTACCTGTTCAATGAAGCACAGGATATAAACCACACATAACTAAGGAAGCAGAAAAGTACTTACTTTGTTCAAAAAGTGCAGTCAGCTGATTTCCTGTGTATGCAGCATATACAGTTATTTTCCAGTATAAAGATGGAATATGCCTGGGTGTTTTGGGAGACTTGATGGGGGAGCACAGCTCCAGGAATGTAACATCTCACCAACAGGTGATGATTTTTGATGGAGGCAGTAAAGCAGACAGTCTCTCAGAGAGTGCTGGTTGGGGTATAAAGTAAGGAAAAAAATGCTTATGTCTTGCTGCCACCTTCCCTGTGAGACGATAGCAGCTGCATCTGGTTTTGAGAGGGGAAGACAAAAACATCCAGATGTAACTTTAACTGAATATACCAAGTCACTCTTTCAAACAGATTTATAAGTAGTAGAGATACAAGTAGTAGAGATGAAGAAAGGTTAAAATAAATTTTTTTAAAAAATTATTTTGAAAGCTGGAGGTAAATATTAATTTTGCTTTAAATTGGATTCTGTTAAAATGATTTTTAAATGTGTGGGCAACTGCTTATCACTAAGATATTATAAGGATAGGACAAACCTAAACCTTATCTCTCCAAAACAATGTTTGGTATATCCAGAAGATAATAGAGCAAGTGCCCATTTAATCTGCATAGATCAAGCACTAGTAAAGATTTGAAGAGCCAGAAAGGTTTTCCAATTAGTCATAGTAGCCTGCACACACTGTACTACTACAAACTACTGTGATGCTTGTGTGAATGCTGAGGATTCCCAGGGAGCATGTAATTTTTGCAAAGTAGATAAGATTTTTGTCTATTCTTCTATGAACTGAATAATGGTTCAGCCATCACACCAGTCACATGCATGTTTTGTTTTTTTTTGTCTTGTTCTGGAAATTTATATTAAGGAAAGTGAATATGCAAGTACTAAAGCAAAAGTAATTTTGGGAGTGTTGGCATCACCTGGGTAAAAAGAGGCTGGATGATCTGGTAGTAATAGATTATCTGGTAAGCAGTGAGGTTATAGAATAAGTATATGAACTGCGGTGGTCCCAATGAAGTGGCATGCTACTAGAGTGTGAGTGGCAGACAAATTTTCATGGTCACACCTGAATTGTGAAAATTGCATATATTAAAAAAAAAAAAAGAAGAAAAGAAAAAAGATAATACTTATTTTAATAACAAAGTTATCATTACAAAATAACAGTTCCTGAAATTGCTACATTGCTTTTTCTTCTTTACCAAAACCAATCAGTTAGTTGATTTAATCAATGTGTCAGTAATGTTTATAGAAATTACTTTCCTGAGTAGAAGAGAAAGATGCGGTGTAACACATGGCTTAAAATCAGTTTTATGACAGTTTAAATTTTTTAGTCCCCTAACGTGCTATACAGAAAGCTAAGCTGCATTAACTCATTTTTGCTGTTTCTTGATTGGCTGTCAAAAGGAGACATAGGTGTCTCATTTAAAGCCACTTGTGATTCCTGTAGGATGCAGTAGGGTTTAAATACACTATTTGTGACACAAATTGGGAAGTATGACATAATTTGCCTATCTACATTTTATAAAACAAACAACCACATCATGCCGAAATACTTAAGAGTGGAAGCCTTGAAAAATAAGCATTTATTATCTAGTGTGAAATCATTAACACTCAGTTTATGAGGCTGGTTTGAATGAGTAGGCTTATCATGGTATGAATATGTGGAAGTTTTCTGCTCTTATACAAGCCCAGCACAGGTTTTGAAAATGATAAATACCTCTTGATATGTCTCTTTGGGAGTTCCAGGAAGTACTTTTGCAATAACTTTGTGAACTACAGGTCAGGAGAGTAGAAATCAAATTCTGGTCTGTTCCTGATCCCATCTAAGACTCTGAGCTCTGACATGAGCACAACAGTTACTGTCTGCAAAGATTAACATAATCACCTCTTTGGTTATATGGACAATTGAAAACTGAAAGGGTAGAGAAAGGTGCAGATGGACTGACTTTTTAAAAATGTGTCTGTTTGTGATGACTCTTTAAATGCATTTTGATTGCTTAAAAAGAGAACCTGAATTTGCAGTACAGCAGGAAAAACAGAAATTTCACAGGATTTTGAGTGTGAATGATGTAATACATTGCCACTCACCAGTAAACTTTGCCTCATGTATGATTTTACTGTCCATTTACTTTACCTGCTTCAGGGAAACTGAAATTCCATTAATCTTTTTTTCTTCAAGCATGTTTGACAAAGAAATATGTTATAAAATAATTTTGTTGTAATAGTTTGGGTTGGAAAAGGCCTTTAAGATAATAAAGCCCAAGCATTAACCTAACATTGCTTAGTCTACCACTGAGCTGTGTCCCTAAGCACCACATCTACAAGTCTTTTAAATGCCTCCAGGGATGGTGACTCTACTTCCCTGGGCAGCCTGTTCTACTGCCTGACAATCCTTTCAGGGAAGAAATTTTTCCTAATATCCAATCTAAACCTCCTCTGGCACAACTTGAGGCCATTTCCTTTTGTCCTTTTTCTTGTTCCTTGGGAGAAGAGAGCAAGCTGACCAAGAAGTTGATTAGATATTTGCTGGCTTAAGAATTTAGTGGAATTTCAGACTTGCAAAGGCTAAAAAATGCCATCTAAGTTATTCAGTCTACTGCAGTCTTTTGTAATGCATGTTACCACCTCTATGAGAAAATGAGTCCATATTGTCTATAAAACAGAACCAGAGAAATAGATCACCTACATTTTAGGTAACCACTTGTTTCTGATTTTCTGCTGCTGATACGATACAAGCAGCTGTGATTATTGGGACTATAAAACATTTTTTTTCTGTATTGTATTAAAGGAGAATGAATTTTTTTTTGCCTCCTGGGTTAGGGGAAATGGAAAGTGATGAAAGTTCAAATATATTCAGGTAAGTTCCCAAGGAGGAAGCTGGAGTGGGAACGAACAGAAAGTGGAAGAGAAACAGCTACTTTCACTCATTGGGATAAAAAGGTCAAGTAAAGCCTGTTCAAAAAAGAGAGCTTATTGTGTAACAGAAGCATGGAACAAATTAGATGGTGTTTCATCTGAGGGTTGTGTTTTATTTTGCCTTTTTGAGATTTTCATCAGGTGTGAACACCTTAATGAGAAATTTACTTTCCACTGAATTGCTTTCCTTCACTGAAAACTTGGGCTTTCATGGAGCTTCTAAGCTATTAAAGAAACTGGTGGTGTTTCAGGTGCTTTTTATGGAGGCATTTCAAGGTTACATGTGTGCTCATAAAAGCAAATGCATGTTGCATGCTCTGTGCATGTGATTTCCTGCAACATTAAGGCACCAACAGACAATCTTAGAAGTGAAATCTCAGAAGCTGAGGAAAGCACTTGCTCTGCCATGTGGTTTTTAATTAACATTTTCAGCTATTAATCCAATTTTGTAGTCTTAGGATGCAGCTTTTGAAAATGACGTAACTGTTTAGATATGAGCCTTTTAGTTTTTTAATCTATCACTTAAATCCAGGAAGGACCAAATAAATGTTGAAGATACAGGATTAGTTTTAGTTTGGATCCTAGTTTTGGTCTATTTTGTTGCTTGCCCTGATGGACTTTTTCAGATCACTGCTCTTTACCTTCAATTCTCTTCCTGTGAAATATAGCTGCTGTTGTCATTACTCTGTGACTATTTTTTCAGATGTTTTATTCATTAGTGCTTAGAAAGTCATATGTGTTACACTCTGAAACATATATTAATATGGTATATGTGGACATATAAATGAACACTCCCAAAATATACACCGCTTTGATTATTTTTATCACCAGTTTTTAGTCTTTGGAAGAAATTAAATGAAAGCAACTTTTTATGTAGCAAATACTTTCTTGGATCTTTAAGAAGCTTGATGTGCTTCATGTTTACCACCCACAAGCTGGACTATTGGACTGTAAATAACCATACTGCTATATTTTAAACTTCTTTCTTTCGTGTTTTCCTTAAATTAGCCATTACTTCCACAAAAACATCTTTTGGTTGTTTGTGGGTTTGGTTATTTTTCTTCCTACTCAGGGACTGAAGAAATTGAAAACCAATTTTTGTTTCATTGAAATTTATATACTCTTGATTTGCCTGCATTACAGTTACCGTGCTATGTCAGATTTTTTTTTTTTTTTCCCCAAAAAAAGTTCAGGAATAGAATTCAATGTAACACTAGTAAGGTATCTATTAACATTGTAACTGTAAAGCTTACAGTAGAATTGTACTTGTGTCAGTATTTTCAGAAGTTGCGTATTAAGTGTCTTAGATGCAGGGGACACAAACTCTGTTTCTTTTATAATGGAAACTCTGTCAAAAATTTACATGGTAAACATTCTGAACCTGCTTTGAATGAACAGCATGTTGAGGAGGTCCATAGAAGGACATGATACCATACCAAAATAATGTTTAACTACTTCTGTATGTGGAACATGAAAAAAAAAATCTACCTACATCTTCTTCCAGTGCAAAACTGAAGGCTGTATTATCCGTTTTTGTTTCCTCAAAAGATAGGAGAAAAATTCTCCTTTAATATATTATTGTTTGTAGCAAATGCAAAAGACTGTAGTAAGAAGGTCAAAGAATGAAGTTTTTGTTGCCTTGTGATTTACAGATTTTTTTTAAAAGAGGACTGTTTTAGCATTTTTTTCTCTCTTCAGATTTTTACTTCTGTTTTCCCTGGTTGACTCTGGAAGAAACTAAAAAACTGGTTCTAGTGTTTCAGCTGAGAAATGGGTTTGTGGAATGGGTGAGCATATGCTGTTGAGCAGAAAAAATAACACAACCAAAAAGCACCATCAGGAAAAAGGTTCACAGTAACCAAAGGAACATCATGCTGGTTGAAAGGAAGAAGTCAGAGAGTTGTAGTCAATGGGGCAGAATCTAGTTGGAGGCCTGTGACTAGTGGAGTCCCTCAGGGGTCGGTACTGGGACCGGTGTTGTTCAACATCTTCATCAACGACCTGGATGAGGGTACAGAATGTACCCTCAGCAAGTTTGCTGATGACACCAAGCTGGGAGGAGTGGCTGACACACCAGAAGGCTGTGCTGCTGTTCAGAGAGACCTAGACAGGCTGGAGACTTGGGCGGGGAAAAACCTGATGAAGTTCAACAAGGGCAAGTGTAGAGTTTTGCATTTGGGGAAGAAAAACACCATGTACCAGTACAGGTTGGGGGCTGACCTGCTGGAGAGCAGTGTGGGTGAAAGGGACCAGGGGGTCCTGGTAGACAGGAGGATGACCATGAGTCAGCAGTGTGCCCTTGTGGCTAAGAAGGCCAATGGCATCCTGGGGTGCATTAGAAAGGGTGTGGTTAGTAGGTCAAGAGAGGTTCTCCTCCCCCTCTATGCTGCATGGGTGAGGGTGCATCTGGAGTATTGTGTCCAGTTCTGGGCCCCTCAGTTCAGGAAGGACAGAGAACTGCTGGAAAGAGTCCAGCGCAGAGCCACAAAGATGATTAAGGGAGTGGAACATCTCCCTTATGAGGAAAGGCTGAGGGAGCTGGGTCTCTTTAGTTTGGAGAAAAGGAGACTGAGGGGTGACCTCATCAATGTTTACAAATACGTAAAGGGTGAGTATCAAGAAGATGGAGTTAAGCTTTTTTCAGTGATGACCAGTGATAGGACAAGGAGTAATGGATACAAATTGGAGCATAGGAGGTTTAAGGTGAATATCAGAAAAAAAATTTTTTACTGTGAGAGTGACAGAGCACTAGAACAGGCTGCCCAGGGAGGTTGTGGAGTCTTCTTCACTGGAGACATTCAAAACCCGCCTGGACGCCTTCCTGTGTGATGTACTCTAGGTGATCCTGCTCTGGCGGGGGGGTTGGACTAGATGATCTTTCGAGGTCCCTTCCAACCCCTAGGATTCTATGATTCTATGATTCTATGATTCTATGCTGTTGACCCAGGGCACTGTGTACTCGTATCCCACCATTCTCAGAAGCTGTTCTGAGTAGTAGTCCTGGATGTCCTAGAACTTGTTCTCTGCAGTGATCATGTGCAAAAAAAACAAATGGAGAGCCATAGGAAATGTATAGGCTTTGTAAGAAGTATTCACGGAATTGCAATTGCAGTACATCCTTGTAGCAAATTTGGCCCTAATCCTTGATTAAGTTACTGAATTTTACAGCATCGATTGTATATAATGATTTTCAGTCTTTCTACTGTAAGAATGAGAAAATTCCAGTATTAGTTTTTCAGGATATTAAGAGACTTGAAGAGTTTGTTGCAGGTGACAATGATGTATACAGATTTCCCCCCCCCCGCAATCTGCTTTCTCTTCTTCTGAAATGTCACTTTAAAATGCCCCCAGATCCTGTGATCACAAAGGCTTGTTCTGTCATTCATATCATTGTTCTAAAATGCATTTCACAAAAGTGGACAGAAAAGGGGCAAGTTATTTGTTGGGCTTTTTTCAGCATAATTTTCACAAATGTTTCCCCTCTCTTCTCTGTTTTCTTTTTCCTGATCAACATTAGCAAAACAAAAGGGAGCTAATGAACACACAGAGATGAATTTTGAATGGTTGATATACCACTGACTTCATGCTTTATGTAGATGCAAAAGAAATTAAATTTTTTCAGTAGCACGCAGTCCACCCCATGTTTTTTTTCCTTGATGTTTGACCATCTTCTTTCTTTGCTCTTCATAAGAAAAAATAGGGATGTAAGGTAGGATTAAAGTTTAGCTTGTGATTATTCTTCTTTCTCTTTCTCCCCCTGCTCTCTGCCCCCCCCCCCTTTTTTTTTTTTTATTTTTCTGGTGTTTCTGTCACAGGTTGTGTGAATGTTACACTTTTCAATGTTGTGTTTCTAGCCTCCTTAATAAGCATAAGCAGATTTTTTGTCAGTTATTTTGCTAAAGATCTGTCACAGTACCATTATTGTTCTTTGTGCTTGTCTAGAAGTCTCTCTGTGTATCTGAAATCCAGAAAACATTTTATCTTTTATTCTTAAGGTCTGATCACTGATTTCTCAGGAAAAAATTGCTTGTTTTCTCCTGCAGGCAAATGTGCTAGATTCCAACTTTAGTTTCCTTAGTGTCTGCTTAACAATGAAATGTCAAGTCTATTGCTGTTCATTGACTTACACGGTGTTGAAAATAATGAAGAAAAAGAAGAGCAACAAAAAAGAAAACCCAAACATATCATGGACTTTTAAGTGTGTACAAATTTAGTAACAAAGTAAATACACAAATTTAGAGAAAAAAAATCCTTTTAAGAAAAATGCTCACTAGTTTCAATAGTTTACTGAAATATATTTACTGAAGAAGGTGGGACTATAAGAAAGTTATTTGAGATCAGAAACATTTTCTGTCAGTTTGTCCCATTCCCATTTGCATGGGCAACATGAGTGGCAGGGCTCCTTCCTGAGCATCAGGCACAGCCAACAGCAGCAACAGACTCTACTAGTGTACTTGTGTAAGCTTCTGGAGGTATGGTATTGGCACACCAAAAAGCTCAGTCTGTATAGCTAGTGGGATTACTGGTCCAGATATAGTGGAGATCTCCAGCCAGGCTGCCCTATCTATGGCAGATACAGCTCTTCAGGTTACCAGTTGCCCGGAGTGTCTGGTGCCTCTCTGTGAGGCTTGGGCTGACAATCAGTCCTTCTGTAAAAGGTGTGTGGTTGTTGAAGAGCCGTGCTGCCAGGTGAAGAAGCTAGAGGAGGAAGTGAACAGACTACATAGCAACTGAGCAAGCAAGAAAGAGATCAGCAGTTTATTTTCAGAGATGTTTCAGTCTCAAGACTGTCAGGAGTCTTGATCCTTCACTCCAGTGGAGAAGCAGGTGAACCCAGAACCAAGCAGGGAAACTAGTGAAGAGTCTGCTGATGACAAGGGCTGGAAGCAGTTCACTGAATGTACCAGGAGGAAGGTTCCTCCTGCCTCTGAAAATCCAACAAGCAGGTCTGGCACCTCCTTTAACAGGTATGAGGTCCTTGAACTAGGACAGACTACTGATAAGGAGGGAGAAGGTCCTTCTGAGGTAGATGTGCCTCCCAAAACTAAACCAACTGCAGCCTGCATTGTGGCCTCCTCTGCTAAGAAGAAAAGAAGGGTAGTCGTAATAGGAGACTCCCTTCTGAAGGGAGCAGAGGGCCCAATACGCAGGCCGGACACAACTCACAGGGATGTCTCTTGTCTCCTGGGGGCTTGGGTAAACTCCCTACTCTAGTAAGGCCCTCAGCTTGCTACCTGTTACTTGTTGTTCAAGCAGGCAATGATGAAATAACAAAGAGAAGTCCAAGGGCAATTAAAAGAGATTTTAGGGCCTTTGGATGTTTGGTTGAAGGCTTGAGAGCTCAGGTTGTGATCTCCTCGATCCTCCTGTTAACAAGGGATGATACGATTAAGACTAGAAAAAATTTACCTGGTCAATGCATAGCTCCCAGAGTGACATAAGCTGAAAAATGGTGGATTCTTTGATCATGGAATAATCTGCTCAACACCTGGGATGGTAAAACAGGATGATATGCACCTCTCTCAGAGGGGAAAAAGAGTTCTAGCACAGGAGCTAGCAGGGCTTGTTGACAGAGCTTTAAACTAGCTTGGAAGGGGGTAGGGGACAAAACCAGGGTTGCCAATGATGAGCAATGGGATGATGTGACAAAACTTCAGGAAACAAGCACTAATGGGATTCCTCATTCTTCTTTGCAAGGTGTTGGACACAGTGTACTACACCTGAAGTGTTTCTTCCCTAGTGTGTGCATGAGGAATAAACAAGATGAACTTGAAGCCTTGGCCCAGTCACAGAGATCTGACATTACTGGCATAAGTGAAACCTGTTGGGAGTCCTATGATTGGAGCATCCTGTTGGATGGGTACGGACTTCAGGAGAGACAGGCAGGGCAGAAGGGGCAGGGGAGTGGCTTTGTATGTAATGGAAGGGCTAGAGTGTATGGCGCTTATAGTTGGCAGTGGCACAGTTGAGAGTCTTTGGATAAGAATAAAGGGACAAGTCCTTACGGGGGACTTCAACTTGTCGGAAATCAACTGGGAGCAACATAACAGCTAGCACACCCAGGCCATTTCTTATGATTTCTAATCCACCTGGATGACAGCTTTATGGAACCGGTCATAAGGCAGCCAACTCACAAAAATGCCTTCCTTAATCTGCTGCTTGTCAACAGAGAGGATCTTGTGAGTGAAGTGGAGATTGGAGGTCATCTTGGCCACAGTGACCACGAGGTGATTGAGTTCAAAATCTCTGTTGACAAGAGAAAAACTGCCAGCAAAGCTTCAACACTGGACATGAGGAGAGCAGACTACAGGCTGCTCAGGGAGCTTCTGAGTCAAGTCCCCTGGGAAAATATTTGTCCAGGTGGTGGCGTTCATGAGTGCTGATAACTCTTTAAACATCACCTCCTAAGGGCACGGGAGCCGGCAATTCCAAAATGTTGTAAGTCAAGCAGACGATGCTGGTGATGGATCAGGGGGGCCTCAATAGCCAAAACTGGAGGACCATGACTCCAACAAGGATTGACCTACCCTGAACTTGTGTGGGATCTGCTGCTACAGTTAGATCCCTGTATGACCATGGGGCCTGATGGGATCCATCCGAGAATCCTCAAAGAGCTGGCTGATGTCATTGCTAGGCCTCTCTCAATGATTTTTGAGAGGTCCTGGGAATACAGAAAGATCCCAGTTGACTGGAAGCTGACTAATGTTATTCTAACATTCAAGAAGGGCAAGAAGGAGGACCCTGGAAACTACAGGCCAGTCAGTCTAACTTCAGTGCCTGGTAAAATTATGGAATAGATTATTCTGGGAGGTATTGAAAAACACCTGGAGGACAACACAGTCATCAGTCACAGCCAGCATGGCTTCAAGAGGGGAAAGTCCTGCTTGTCAAACTTCATTTCCTTTTACAATAAGGTAATCCACCTAATTGGTCAAGGAAGGCCAGTGGATGTAATATTTCTGGACTTCAGCAAGGCTTTTTACACTGTCTCTCACAGTATCCTCCTGGACAAAATGTCCAGCATGCAGCTAGACAAGAGTACCATATGATGGGTGAGCAACTGGCTCACAGGTTGGGCACAAAGAGTGACAGTGAATGGGGTAACATCAGGCTGGCAACTGGTCACTAGTGGAGTCCCGCAGGGCTCCATTCTAGGCCCAGCCCTCTTCAACATCTTCATCAATGACCTGGACACAGGACTTGAAGGAATTCTAAGCAAGTTTGCTCATGATACAAAACTGAGAGGATCTGTTGACTCCCTCGAGGGCAGGAAGGCCCTGCAGAGAGACCTCAACAAGTTAGAGAGGCGGATACTCACCAACCACATGAAGTTTAGCAAGGGCAAGTGCCAGATTCTGCACCTGGGATGGGGCATTCCTGGTGGTAAGTACAGACTAGGGAACAAGTGGCTGGAGAGCAGTGCGGCAGAGAGGTACATGGGGGTCCTGGTTGATGGCAAACTGAATATGAACCAGCAGTGTGCCCTGGCAGACAGGAGGGCCAACCATGTCCTGGAGTCCATCAAGCAGAGTGTTGCCAGCTGGTTGAGGGAGGTGATTGTCCCACTCTACCCTGCACTGGTGCGGCCTCACCTTGAGCACTGTGTGCAGTTTTGGGCACCACAATATAAAAAAGACATCAAGCTATTGGAAAGCATCCAAAGGAGAGCCACAAGGATGGTGAAGGGTCTGGAAGGGATGATTTAAGAGGAGCTGCTGAGGTCACTTGGATTATTCAGCCTGGAGAAGAGGAGGCTGGAGGGTGACCTCATTGCAGTCTATGGCTCCCACATGAGGAGAAGAGATGGGGCAGGTGCTGATCTCTTCACTCCTGTGACCAATGACAGGACTCGGGTAAATGGCAGGAAACTGAATCAGGGGAGGTTTAGATTGGATATCAGAGGGCAGCAGAGCACTGGAACAAGCTCCCCAAAGAAGTGGTCACAGCACCAAGCCTGCTTGAGTTCAAGAAGCTTTTGGATGATCCTCTCAGGCACATACTGTGATTTCTTGGGGTGCTCTACATAGGGACAGGAGTTGGACTCAATGATCCTGATGGGTCCCTTCCAACGCAGTATATTCTATGGTTCTATGATTCCCCACAGTAATTTTATTTTCCTGTGAGCTCCCAGGTGCCTGTGCAAATATAAACAGCACATCTACTTTCTTGAGAGGATTCTGTTCCAAGCAATGTCATACTCCACCCAGTCTCGCAAAGTAACATGCAAGACTTTCCCTACCCTTCTGTCTCCTCTATGAAATGTTTTATGGTAGAAGACAAATGTTAGGCTTCTCCAGGTGATTTCTGCTCAGCCAAACTAATTCCATTATCTGTTAGTCATGTTTACATCAGGCTAACAGCTAATAACTCATGTGCAACTTCATAATCATCTTTAATCTTGTTCTTCATCCAAGTCAGTGCTCGAGGAGCCTAGCTTTCTCTGATTATTAATGGTGATAGATAAGTCTCCTGTCATGCTTCTGCTCACACAATTGGGAAGAGACACAAGGGCAGCCCTTTCAGACCAGTCCTCTGGAGTGACATGGTAATTGCAGGTACCCCTCCTTCTCTTAAGAGCTGACTATCTTACACGGAGTCTCAAAATAATGAGGTAGTGCTTATTCTCACACAACTCATTAAATAATTGAATTTTCACATCTGAAAAAATTGGAGATAGAAGGAGATATAATTGTGACTGATGAAAAGTCTGCTGTCAGCTTGGTGGCAGGTTGTTTGTATCCAAGTGAGTCTTTTTTGTAGTAAAATGATCTTACAGAAGATTTTTGAATCCCAGTAGGCATACAGATGCCAAAGCATGCTCTAAGAATGAAATTAAGCATAGAGGACACGTGAATAATTTACTTCTTAATACTTTTCTGACTGACTTAAATGATTCAGAGTACCAGCAGTATTGCAAAGCAATACTTATATTGGTAAAATGCTTATGAATGAGTACTTGAAAGCATGAATAGGTACTATAATTCACATACATGCTTATGTAGATAGCAAAAAATTATTAGTCAAATCAGGTCTTTAACTTTAGACACTATTCGATAAGAGAGACTGAAGTAGGGAGAAGAAATTATTTAAGCAGTTTCTATTAAACAAGGTGAATCTGCTGTTGTTACAACCAGAATGAGTGGAGTGCAAGCAACTGCAGAGTAAGTGACCATGTTTTTTCGTCTTAAACAGTGCTCAGTAAGCCTGTCTTTACTGAATAAAGGTGATGTGCAAGAATCCTGACAAGCTTCAGTTTGTCGAATCTGAATGAGGCCAAGAGCAGACCTTGCTAAGCAGTCTAATTTATGCAGCTCTGAAATACTGAACCTACTTATAGGGATGTTACCACTTCTGTGATTTAAAAAACAAAACAACAAACAAACAAACAAAAAACCAACACAAACAAACAAACAAACAAACCTACAAAAAACCCCTCCACCAGAAGTATTTGGTTGTGTAAATCTGTTAGGAACAACAATAAGCTTTAGGATCAAAATAATGTACTGTGTTCTGCAACAGTATATTTTATCCATTCCAATGTAAAATTCTGAACTCTGAAATAGGCAACCAAGTCTTTGTCTTAAGAGATATCATGTTTGCAAACAGATAATTGCTAACTGAATAAAAAGGAAAATCAGTAATTTAATGAAATCTCTGAATTTTTGGATTATCACTTGATGGTATTGGAAAGTAATCTACTATCTCAGTTGATGTTTAAAACTTGACTGCATCACCGTATTGTAAAGAACAATTACAAAATTATATAAATAGGTGTAATGGACTTCAAAATATTTTCAGCCATTTGAGTTGATAATTTAAATGCAACTGTTTGGTTTTTTCTTCTTTCAAAACTGTTAAAAGTTTTCTTCACAATTATTTAGTTCATTATAAAACTGATAGCTGGAAAATAAATATTTGGGGCCAAATTCAGAATTCATCTAACATTATTAAAAGCTTAAGTGATATTATACAATTCCAGAAGTACTTGAACGAAATGGTTTTGGAATATGAAGCTTGCACTTCATCATCCTTCAAAGTTGTTGTTTAGTAGCTGTGGGAGGTATTATTTAGGCTTCAAAAGTTTTGTGAATGACTATATAATATAATTAAAACATAGAATAAGAATATAGAGCCAGATTCTGGTCTCTACTAAAGCTAAATTGAGTGTAGAATAGTATGATTGAATTTCCTTGCATCACAAAACTGAAATTGGAAATTAACACATTTGAGCTCTTTGTGTTTTCTTAATAATGTCATCACTTATTACCTTAGTGGATAGAGAATGGAATATAGAATCATATTCCTAATTTATACGATTAGAAAACATCAAGATTATGTGTAAAATATGTGTTTAAAACAAACAATCAATCAAACAAACAAAACAAAAAGCCAAACACAACAAAGCAACAAGATCAAATACAAAAAACGATTAAATTCTGTTAATGCATTAATTTCAGGGTTGTTTTTTTTTCAGTTGAAGAATAGACATAATTTTCTTATTTCTGCATCTAGACACTGGACCACTGCACTTTGTAGAAAATGGAAGATGTACTAAGTCACTGCTTGGTTTTGTTGGTTTTTGTTGTTTTTTCTACTGGAGAACAGCAACTCTGTTGTTGAGTCTTTTTTGGAGTGTAAATGGTAAGGGAAATGAAGGGAAACCTTCACTTCAAAAAACTCTGAGGAAGTCCTATAATTGGTTGCATCCTTCAGAAATGTTTAGTTTTTATATAAATTTGGAATTGGAAAGGATTTTTATACTGTATTTGGAAGGTTAATTTATGTTAGCCAGCAGTCAATGTATTTGAAGTTTTTTCTGACAATTTACCACTGTTAGGCATGCCTCTAAGGAATAAACTTTCATTTTTCTTATGAGGCATATATATATATTTATGTATATATTTGTGTATTAGTATTCATGTATAAATATACACATAGGAAAAACAAAACAAAAGAGTTCGGTAAGAGGATTTGTAGAACTTGGCTTTGCCTTTACTCTGAGAAAAATATACTTTTTTATTGTTGTTGGTTTGGGGTTGTTTTTTTCGTTTGGGAGGTGGAATGGTTAGCCTTTGCAGAACAAAAGGGACATCTCAGAGGTGAAATTTTGCTACCTCCCTTAGGCTGAAAGAGACTTCAGCTCTGAAAGTCAATTTAAAAAGTTTTGCTCCAAAACTTGAAAAGACTCTAGTGTTCTTCAGAATTGGATAGGTCACAGTTTGGTTGCTCTGTTTCAAAGATCCCTTCAGAGAGCAAGCATGTGAACTAAAGCATTATTGAGGATGCTGTAAATTTTCCTGGTACTTGCACAAGTAAAGAAACCCCAAATTTTACATGAAGATGTACACTGTGCCCTATGCTAATATGTGTCTAAAATCTTGTCCTGATTTTCCCAAGTTCTTTGCACACCAGCCTCTGAGTGAGTGCATCTTTGAGAAGCAGACCTCTTTCATTTAGGTGTCTAACTATTAACTTCATGTCTTGTGTTAGCTGTTGCATTTTAATAAACAATACATTCCCATTTCCTCTCTCTTCTCTTTGCCCTTTAAATGCTAGCTCTAAAATTTTTATAAAAGGTAAGAGAGACAGATAGGGAAGGTGATTAATAAATGAGCAATAAAGGGATGCGTTGATCAATGTGTTGACCACCTGGAATTTTGGTGCTATATTTTGTTCTTGCTTTATTTAAATTGAGCAAGTTATACAACTGGAATGCTGCACAGTTGCTGACACTCATCTAGGTATTTATGGGGCAATTATCAATTCCCTGCACCTTGTGTGCAGGTTCACTTACATAATTTGGTGTGGTTATTTCTCAGGGATGGTAAAATACAGAAGTCTCTATAATCTGGCTGAAAGCTCTTATTTGTGTAACTATTATTCAGGTTGTTCCTGAACAAGGACCAAGTGGGTAAGTCTTTTTCATTGATTAGCTGAGAGACATTTTAGCCACCTCATTAAGATATAATCACAATAATTCTTTCTACTCTGATTGTTCACTGCTCACAGGGGCTGCTGCCCAACCACTCTGCCAACTAGTGCCCCACATGCTAGCTAGTTAAATATTTAATTGTCATTAGTGATGCTTGAATACCATAATGATGGCTAACACAGGTCACAGAGAAGCAGAGCCTTTTTTACTGAGCTGGAAAGTGCCTTCAGAAGACACATTACTTTCTGCATTTGGGGGGTATGCATCCTAGAGGATGAATTGCCTATTCCATGCTAATAACAAACGTGAATCATGGAACCTTGTTTTTTCTTTTTGTTTCCTTTGCGGACAATAGATGTGTTTCTGAGCTTTCCATCATTAAGAAAACAAGTATAACAGAAACATCATGTGAAATAGTCATATGTAAACCTACAATATTTCAATAATTTTGAGATGGAAAGTGGGATTTTTCAAATGCTTGACAGAACAGGGAGGAAAAACGCCTTCCCCAGCGTGAAGCAGAATATTGTTATGGCTCTCAAGTCGGTGACCTTAGTGCCAGTCCAGGTTTGGAACTGCCCAACAGAAATTCTGGTTTACACATGCCAGGTGAGAGGTGTGTCTGCTGGGCTCTTGTCTAGTGTCTCTCTTGCCTTGGTGCTCACTAGAAATTCCTTTCTGTCTGTGTGTCAGAATTAAGCTAGCAGGTAAATAGTGGGAAATGCATCTGACAGTTTAGACAGCTGAGGTATATGGGGTTTCAAGTGGTGAATCAATTAAAAGTTCTTGTTGATCCCATGAGTTTGTTGCACTGGTTGTTGTCTACATAGACTTCAGTAAATCCTTTGACAGTTTCCCACAGCATTCTTCTGGAGAAACTGACTGCTCATGGCTTGGATGGGTGTAACCTTCACTGGGTAAAAAACTGGCTGGACATCTGAGCCAAAAGGGCTGTGGTGAAAGGAGTTGAATCCAGTTGGCAGCCAGTCACAAGTGGTGTTCCCCAGGATTCGGTACTGGGACCAGTTCTCTCTATTATCTTCGTCAATGATCTGGATGAGGGGATCAAGTGCACCCTCAGTAAGTTTGCAGATGGCACCAAGTTGGGCAGGAGTGTTGGTGTGCCTGATGGTAAGAAAGTTCTGCAGAGAGATCTAGACAGACTGGATCTATGGGCCAAGGCCAATTGTATCAGATTCAGCAAGGCCAAGATCCAGATCCTGCACCTGGGCCACGAACAACCACATGAAATGCTACAGGCATGGGAAGAGTGGCTGCTAAAAAACAACATGGAGGTGTTGGTTGACACCTATCTGAAAATGAGCCAGCAGTGTGCCCAACTGGCCAAGAAGGCAAACAGCATCCTCACTTGTATCAGAAATAGTGTAGTTAGCAGGAACAGGGAAGTGATTTTACCTCTGAAATCAGCACTGGTGGACCTGCACCTCAAATACCGTGTTCAGTTTTAGGCCACTCACTACAAGAAGGACAGTTTGGTGCTGGAGTATGCCCAGAGAAGGGCCATGAAGCTGATGAAGGGTCTAGAGGACAAGTTCTATGAGTAGTGTCAGAGGTCACTGAGGTTGTTTAATCTGGAGAAGAGGAAGCTGAGGGGAGACTCTCAATGACCACCTGAAAGGAGGTTTTAACAAGGTGGGTATTGGTTTCTTCTCCCAAGTAACAAGAGGAAATGGCCTTAAGTTGCACCAGGGAAGCTTTAGATTGGATATAAGGAAACATTTATTTACTGAAAGGGTTGTCAGGCACTGGAGCAGGCTGGCCAGCGAAGTGGTTGAGTCACCATCCCTGGAGGTATTTAAAAGATGTGTATATATGACACCCAGGGAGATGGTTTAATGGTAGACTTGGCAGTGCTAGATTACTGGTTGGACTCAATGATCTTAGAGGTCTTTTCTAACCCAAGCAATTTTATGATCCCATGATTTTTTAATTATTTTTTTCCGCTACAAATTCAAAGGAGTAGAAGAGCCATTAATTGTCTCAAAAGTAAAACGTTATTCAATTTCTAAGTTGCAAGGTTTGGGTTTTAAGGCACTTTAATGCCATAAAGCATATAAAAATGTGTATACATATCAAAAGGGCTAAAAACAAAGACATTTTTTAGTTTGTTTTTGAAATGGAAAATAGGAGTCATTCTGGGGATAAAACTCTCAGAGGAAATTCAAAAGCTGTAACATCAAGGAAATTTTAGCTAAGGTGAGGCAGTCATAAAAGCAGTTCAGCTGGAATTTCTCTGAGCAATAAGGTTCTACTGTATTTCATATAATTAATTGCTTTTAACACCTTACTAACACCCAGCAAAGCAAATACTTGATTTTACGGTGAATTAATTATTCACTTTATTATTTTTTTTAATAATCTGTCACAAAATGATGAGAAAGTATTTTAGTCTTTCTTAGAGAAAGGTAGGAAACTGAGTACCTTTTTAAAGAATATGAGAGGTATAAATGACTTAACTTACAGATATATTTTATAAAACTAACTGTGCAAACTGAACTTTCTTTACTTACATGTGAATATTATCCAGATAACAATTATGTCACCAAATAAATCGTTATTATTATGTATACAATAAAGTGTGGCCCAAAAATATTGAAATGTATAGGTTTATATTAAATAAATTAATTTTTCATATAAATATCATAGGTGAGCTGGTGAGATAATCTTCTTGTTCACTAGATTAAAATTCTGTCTTCCAAATAGCATTAATTTGGTGCATTTAATATCTATGAAGTATCTACACTCTATGCCTATTAGTTTGTAAGTCCTTAGAGTACACAGCATATCTTGTTCCTTGAAAGGTTTCTAAGTATTTCACCAGGCACTTGAAGTATATAGTGGCTCTGAAAAATTAAACTACTTTTATTTAGAAGCATAGAACGTATACCTGTCTTTTGGGATCCCACATTAACAAATAAAATTACTAGTAATAATAAAGAAAGGCTAATATTATCTCTATAATTTCTTGGGGTTTTCAAAGACTCTTTTCCTAATAAGAAGAGAAGAGGGCTTGACAAATGAGAGAGTTTACTTTGGCTCAAATACTGGCTTAGCATGAAGAACAAAAGCTGTCTTCACAGAGAGACTTGGTTGTAGTGTTTGCCAGTGAGGCTTTGAAAGTTCAGAAAATCAAGAAGTACCAGGTGCTACTGAACAGAGCAAGGAAGATTTACTCTCAGTGGAGGAGTATCAGGTTTTGAGCACTTTTAACTATCTGGAGTTATATAAGTCCATGGAACCTGATGGGTTGCATCTATGAATGCTGTAGGAGCTGGCTGATGTCATCGCAACCTCAATGATTCTTTGTTGCAGAACCACACAGTGGGTCATACTTCACTACAGCTCAGAAGTTACATCAGGAAAATATATGTTTATTTCCACCAAAGCAATAGCTCCCTCTGTAGCTTTTCAGTGCAAAGTGTTAGCTTTCTTTCCAGCTTAGTCTTTGTCTCAGTACATCATTTATGCCTGGACAAAGTTTGTATCTATCTGTCTCTATAAAGGTTAATTAACTTATTTTAGGGAAGTGTTTGTTTAGGTTGCTCCAGACTAAATTTGTCAATATTGCTACCTTGAGGCCAGAAGGTGTTGTGTTTGTTTTTTTTGTCAAATAAGACTGTGCCCTTAGTGATTACAATATATCTGATTGATTGGCTGCAATCTATAATGCTGTAGGTATGACATCATCCTCTCTGTAATGTTGTTCTTTGTGAGTTCAGCTGAGGTCCAATTTCGTAAGGGACTATTTCAGCATTTTGTTTCACTGAGCTTAACCTTAAAAAGGGATTATTGATTAATTTTGCAAACTGTAGTAAATAGCCAAATTTATGCTTATTATAAAAAAGTAAAGAAAAACATGCAATAAGCAAACTACTCATTATATGTCTTGAAATAAGTTATATAAATCATAAACCACCGATCTACTATACAGTTGCATTTTCACTGTATCATGGAAGAAGGTCAGAAAAAATTAAGGGAGAAAATTGCAAAGACAAAAGAAAAAGGAACTACTGCCTTTCATGAAGTCTGAGGATATTGGGTGCAATATGTTTTTAAAATATATGCTCGATTTTTATTGATACTGTTTTATCTGACTATTAAAATAATTCAAAGCAAGATGTTACAGTAAAAACATAAGATTATATATGGTTTACTTCTAAGTTAAATCACTGCTAACTGAAAATGGCTTATGAGTCTTTATGGATATTTTTGTTTCCAAAAACAGGTTTTATTTTGAAATTGTAAATAAGCTTTCAAAGATTGATGAGATTTTGCATTTCACATGTAAAGTTATCTATTTCCTGTATTTTTAGTAATGCTGAGGCATGTATGTATGACCAACAAAATAGAGACAAAGGAACACTTACCTTTATTTTTTTTTTTACTTAATTTATTAACTTAAAAGGTACTTGCACAATTGAAACTGTTAAAATATATTCATACCACTTGATAGAGGCCCACTTGTGTACCACACGGGGACAAATGGGGTAGTGAGAGGAAGCCTCTAGTAATTTATGTTGTGGAGTGTGAGTGTTACACAAATGACAAAACCTGTCTCTCTTCTAATATATTATTTTCTTGTCCTTTTGATTTAAAATTTAGAAGGGTAGGAAAGGATCTGAAAAGAAAATTGTTTTCACAAATAAGATTTGCATTTATTTCTCTGGACAAGACAGATAAGACTGCAGTAGTACATGTCACCGAAATAGGCCCTCTGTTTTCTCCTGCACCTCCCTCATCTATTGTCAGTGTTGGGCCATAGTTACTGAAATTCACGGCAGGTATCTGTTATAAAATTACTCAGTTCGTTAGACTTGAATTTGGGAAATAAACACTCGCACATGAGAGACACGAGGATTTACAAAGATTAAAGTCAGACAGGAATATTGTTCTATCTTTTTTAGAGACTGTACACAAAATACCTCATAGCTGTTTTTAACATATCTGAGTTTAACTGCTGACTTAGGTTGGGAACACTTTCACATTGATTGGAGAGTGGAAAGTTTTACTTGAGTGAAAAGTTTCTTGAGGAGACACTAGCTGTTCATAGACAGCTCTGGGTATTGGTTGAGTTTTCATGAAACACATCTGGTTCTGAAAAAAAGAAGGAACCAATTAAGGAGTATTTTGGATGAAGTTATTTATAGATGGCTGTTCTCTCTAGTTAGAATAGCTGTTGTCAGTCTAACTAGATCCTGCCTAGTTGCTGTAATGACCTTATTAGATCCTGCCTAGTTGCTGTAATGACCTTATTACTCCTATGCTGTAAGAGTGGGCACACACAACCTCCCCCCCCCCGCCCCGTTTTAAAGAACAGAAATAGAAGTTCTATTTCTGATGTTTTAAAAACTATGAAGGATTTTTTGGTTAGTTTGTCAATAATTAGAAAAGAGTCAAAGACTCATTACAACTGCCAATCCCAACAGAACATATGTCAGTAGGGTAAGAAGAAATCAAAACCAGTTGTGAAAAGAGATAAATTACTAAGCATAAGAGTTATTACTGAGCACTGAAGTAAGCCCAGTGTAATGGGATTCCAGAATGTTGAGAGACATGAGTTGAATGTTCTCACAGTTAAGAAAACTGGTGTGTTATCTCTCAGTCCTGTTGTCTCTGGGCCTAGCTGTTAATATTCACAAGATTAATGGATTTAAAATTGTTAGACAAATCTGCTGTCTTTTTTTTTTTTTTATGAGATATTTTTTTAAAGTTATGTTCAACAAATGCAATTAAAAAGCATCAAAACACATTTTTTTAGAAGTGATGTTCAGGACTGCAACCTGAAACAAGTTGCAGTACGTTTGGTTGAGTCGCCTTTACTTCATCTTTAATGTTTTGTGTTTCAAATTGTGTGACACACACAGTTGAACTCCCCTATGTATATAGACAAGATTTCCTTGCAAAAATCCAAGCCCCATGAGCAGAGCTGCCTGCTCCCTGTGGTTCTGTTCACAGGGCTGAACAAGCACCACTTCCTGGTTATTGTAGGGTTGTCCCAGGGGAGCATTGGCTGTGTAGGAGGGTTCGGCAGAGAGCTGGTTGGGTACAGTTGCCCTAGACCCCAGTTATCAGCTTTGCTGGACTGAAGACAGTTTTGAGTGCTTTATAGAGCTTTAGTCTTTCTTACATGTCTATCAACTCATCCAAGTCGATAGTTCATACAGATCTTCACTAGTTTTGGCTGGGGTAGAGTTAACTCTCTTCATAGTAGCCCATATGGTGCTGAGGGTTTTTTTTGTAATTAAAATGGTGTTGGTAATGCAGTGTTGTTTTCCTTATGGCTGAGCAGTGCTTGCACTGTGTTAAGGCCTTTTCTCCTTACATCACCCCACCAGCAAGTAGCCTGAGGATGCACAAGAGCTTGGGAGGAGACACAGTCGGAACAACTGACCCCAACTGACCAAAGGGATATCAAAGGATGTCATGATCAGCAATAAAACTAGGGGGGTAGGAAGAAAAGGGGACACATTTGGAGTGATTATGCTTGTCTTCCCAAGTAATGTATACACAACATGGAACCTGGCTTTCCTGGAGATGGCTGAACATTTGACTGCCAATTAAATGTAGTGAATGAACTTGTTTTGCTTTGCTTGCACATGCAGCTTTTGCTTTACCTGCTGAACTGTATTTGTCTCAAGACATGAGTTTTCTCACTTTTACACCTCTGATCCTCTTCTGCATCCCAGTGCAGGGGGAGTGAGTTACTGGGTAGGGTTGAGCTGCTTCCTGAGATTAAACTATGACAAGATCAAAGATAATTTAAAGTCTCTTTTCAAAGACTTCCCTAAGTCAGGCCTTATATGCATGCTAGTGACTGCAGAGGCTGTATGGCTGTCCTCTCTAGACCGGATAACCTTTGCCAAGCTTGGTGAGGTGATTTGTGTCTATGGTGCCATAGCTGTCTTTGATTAAGGGTTATTGCAGCCGTAAAAGCATGCATCAGTTTTGCTATATGGAAAATATTCCTTTGCTCAGACTTTTGTGATTAATGGCAGTATAATCCAGGTCAGTATCAATATTTTTGCAGGAGCACCATTTATACTGTATTTTGTTATTCTCAAAAAATAAACTTAGTAGTGATATTTAATTCATCATTTGCATTTCATGAGTTTCTAAGCCTGCAGTTTTTAGAGACAGAGTAAATAGGATCGAGGTTTCTTAATTACTGTGTTTTAACAGATTGTCCATTCTTGCTCCTGCGTCACTTCCCTTTTTCAACAGGGGAAACAAATAAATGTAATTTCAGTGTATAAAAGCCTCTGTAGGGGTAAGTTCATATAGGCTCTCCCTCTGTAGATCTCTTTATGGGTTAATTAAGTAACACATAATGATATTTAAATCCATATAAGATACTCTGAATAAATCACTATCAACAGCTAATCTTGGGAAAAAAAAGCAAAATCTAAGAAAAATCTGGCCTTCTGTACTTTCATATTCTATGAGGAAGAGATGCATTGAGAGTGCATGTTTGTGCTGAACTCTCCTGCTATATAAGCATATCTTCATGAGTATTAGAAGAAAGAATTCCTTTAAAAATTAGGAAACATACTACTTGCCTTATATCTAAATGTTTTGATTGGATTTCTAAATCCCTGTCTTCTAGCTTTCATAGCTGTGTTCTGGTCAGAGGTACATGAGAGTGATAGATTTAAATGTCTCATGAGCATATGACAACATAAAGGCTCCAAGACAGGTTTAGGCATCCAATCTGGATGGCTAACATGTAGCTTAAAAAGAAAATACAAACCGCTAAAAACAGACTAAAAGAAATATCGATTTTAGCCTTTGAATTGCTGTGCAAGTTCCAGCGATATTATTACACATACTCTATTAGGCTACTTCCACCAGGCTTCCTCCAAAGCCAGCAATAAAATGCTGGAGAAGAAGAGGCAGCAGGGGGAGACCTGCTGCCTTATTTCCCTACTGCTCAAGTGTCACACAGCAGCAAACTGAACTAGTTCTCTTGAGTGCCAAAGTACTTGATTCTCAATTATCGGCCTTCTAACTGCTGAGCTTTGAATAAAATAAGAACATAATAATAAAAAAGCCTCCCACAAACAAAACTAAAAATTCTTCATGGTGAGCTCTCTTTCAGGTGATGAGGGCATCTGTGCTGCAGTCCTGGGCTGCAACACCAATTAGCTAATCATTTTTCTCTGACCCTCCCATTGATCACCTTTGGAAGCTGTAGGGAATGAAGCAAGCAATGGCCTTGTGCTTTGATGTCTCTGCAGTACATGTTCTGGGAGTCAGTCCGGGAGGCCAACAGAGAATGGGTTAAAGTGCTTCATTTTTTGCACTTGGCTACTAACCTTCCAGCCAAGGGGGAATTATTCTCCTTTCATTGAAGTCCTTCAATCTCTTTGCATTACTTTTGGTGCTGTATAACATTTTAAAAGCTCCCTGACTGACAGGCATGGCCAGAGGCAGAGCTCTGCTGGAAGAACTATATTGTAGAGAGCCTCTTCAGCAAAGAGCAGTGGTATAGCAGTTAAATTGAACAGAGCACGATTTTGGGGTTTGTGAAGCAGTGCAGACTATTCCACCACTTTTTTAATGTTATCTCCAGCTCCCATCTATGGCTAGCTATTCAAAAGGATACTTCGAGTTCTTTCTTTGGTTTTGTTTTTTTGCTGTGTTTCATGATTAGCATGATTTTGCCATAAAAATTAGGCACATGCTCTGCAGCTGTGGATCAAGAGAGACACTGGAGTTTGGAACTGAGTTGTGGTGAACACAATCTGAACCTGATGTTACAGACCACTGAATGCACTGAAGAGAGAAAAAGTCATGTGAAGTGTTAAATAAAAAAAGCTGCTAATGGAAGTACATGCCGAATATATTGAGTGCAGTTGTCTAGTGTGGTAGGGTTCTTTGCTGAATAAAATCCATAGAGCACAAATGGTAATATAAGTGGGAAGTTTGTACCCATTGTACCTAAGAGTGTTTTACTCTAGGTGGAAAAAATTGAAATGTCTTGAGCACAAAAAAGAATTTATATTTTTTTAAAAGATAATGAGCAGACAGTTTTTCCATCATTTTTAATCCTTTCTGAAGGCAGAATTAAAACACTCATTTGCACTAGATACCTTTTCACTACATTTTTTTTCTCTTTTTAAATTAAGACCTAAAACATAGCCTTTCTAATCAGAACATTTTTCTAGGGTGGATTTTTTACATCTTCAAACTTGCTAGGTATTCCAAGCTCCCAGTTATAAATCTTTTCTATTTAGATACTTCAGCATGGACCTAACAAATAAGAATATGTCTATTACTTATTGTTATGGATAGTAATAATATTGTTCATAGGGCAAATATAACCATTGGCAGTGTTTGAAAATGAAAAATATATATGGTTAAGCACTTCACTGTTTATTCTTTTCTGAGGTTCATATTGTGTCATTGATTTTTAAGAAGAGCTCTATTGATTTGGTAGAAACTTCTGCTTAAAAATGGATGATACAATATGGCCCTAATAAAGTGGTGAATTCCATAGTGATATAAATTGTATTCTTGTTTTTAAAATGCATCCATCTTAAATCCTCCAACCGCTATTTCTTTTATCTGACAACGAGGAGACTGTAGAGTAGGCTGTCTCTTCCTTCTTAGGTTATAGGTCTTAATGAGACAAGATAATTAATTTGTTATTGTTTATTGAATAAATCTAAATTGTAGAATAGCTCCAATTTCTTTCAGAATGGATTGCTTAGATTTAGCAGTCTTCACTATGTCTTTACTGGGACCTGGGTCATAGCATTTTTAGATGGTGTGAGTAGTCATTTTCACCAGTTTTATTGCTGCTGAATTTGGTGAAAAGTTGCAACTGACAGCTAGGGCTATGTTTTATTGAGCTTGTTTCATACTCCATAATATTTAAATATTTACATTAATAATATTTAAATATCTGCAACCTTTAGCACTGTCATTTTATTAATTTCAGGCAATGAATCAGAACATTTAATAAATACAAAAGGAAAGCATCCCTTGTTAATTATATTGTGGCTAGAAAACACAGTATATTTTCCTACCTGTCTTTCTGTTAACATGATCTGTGCTGGTATAAAAAGAGCAATGTGGGAGCATAACAATGCCTTTAGGGTTGTTTTTTTGGTTGCTGATAGCATTTGGCTGCTACAAGGATAAACGCAGTTTTAATTGTCACCTTGATGTGATAGCTCTGTCTCAGCCCGGTAGTTAGTTAGCACTGATTTATTTTTAATCTGTGTACCTGGCATTTGTCAGTACAAATAAGTATCACTGTCTTATCTTACTGGCTTCCATGTTGTTTCATTTTCAATGCTGACTGCAGTTCTATAATTTTCTCCATATATCAGGACTGCATTTTTTAACATACTTGACAGTAGTCCTGAAGAACAACATGGCTATCATTTTGATACAAGGTTTGTTGTGAGAATAAAATGTCAGTCATAGACTTCATATGGTGTGTTGGAAGCTTTGGGGTATTTAGCTGTATGGACACTATTTCCCATTTATTATTTCCTGTGGATTTCATACAAAACTATCCTCCAGAGTTCAAGGTTCAGTATAAACTTTGTCAAAGTCCATCCTCAGACAGAAAGGGATGCTTTCAACATGTTTTTCTAACAGATAACAAGCAAAGTATTCCTGCTCTGGACAGTAGGATGGAAGAGTGGGTGCCCTCTTCCCTCAATGTTTTCTGCTTAAATCCAGAGTAAATATTTTTTACATGACTGATAGGTAACAGTTTTGTCTAATAAGTGGGTCATAAAGCAAAGGCGATGGGCTTATGCTCAGACAGACACAAGAGTAATGCTAAGCACAGCAAGAATGAACTATTCCGGGAATAACTGTACAGTGTTCTAGAGCAGCTCTGTGCTACAATCAAAATAGCAATCTCTTTTAAAACTGTGATTCCTAATCTTTTCCTCTGTCTCTAGAAACTAACTAGGTGTGAGAATTTTGATGAACACTTCATTGTAATTTTATGTAATTTGATGTTGCCATGTAAATCTCTTTTATAGGTCCCTTTAGATGGAATTTAATGCGGCAAAAACCTTGTCATCAGAAGGATTAATGCCTGCATTAGCATTTCCGCAATAAAATCAGAAGCTAAGTGGTGGAGGCCACAGACACCTCAAACCTGGATTCCTCTGCTCTGCATTAAGTGCTGGAGTTTTTATTACTTGCTGTAGGGAAGCCATTGCCAATGCTTACAAGGAACTGCTTATCCCTGCTTCTCTGGGTCCTGTTTGATGGAGGTCTTCTAACACCACTGCATCCACAACCACAACAGACTTTAGGAGGGCCAAGAGAAAATGTCCCAGTGCCAGGGAGCAGATCATCTGGCCAGCGAGTCAAACGAGGCTGGGTGTGGAATCAATTTTTTGTGCTGGAGGAGTACATGGGCTCTGAACCTCAGTATGTGGGAAAGGTAATTTTTTATTCTTTCTTTAAAGCTGAAATGACACAGATTAATAGTAAAATGTGCTATAATTGTGTACCTTTTTCTGGTGGGAAAATTTTCAACTGACGGTAGTTCTCTCTGTTCATCCCCTTCACAATTCAGCCTCCCATATAGTCAATACAGACATTGTTATTTTTAAGTTTATAACATTTACTTTCTACCTTTGTATGTTTGTCTCATTTCTTTGTCCCCCCTCATAAAATGGAAGTTCTGAGATACTTATGGTGCACAACTAATTTAATCTACTGTAACAGCCTTATTTTTAGCAACAAATGCCAGACAGATATCAGAGATAAGATTTAAACCAGAAGTCTCTAGCCCAAAATGTGCAGTCATTTCTATGATTGTTATGGTTACTCCAATTCAGATTTCAGCTAACAGAGATACCTGCTTTTTGCTCTGTTATCCTGCACCTCAGTATAATTTACTTTTATTTCAGATTGTTCAGATCATTTTCAAGTACGTAATTTTTTTGTTTGCTTGTTTCACATGATAGCTTTTATAGTCTGTGTGCTGACACACATAAACATACAGAGAATGTATGGAATTCTCTCATTTTATGGTCACTGTTTCTGTATTACAGCATAAGTAATTTGATAGCCAAGTGTTAATTATATAATAGAGTTTTCAGAAAGGAAAGCTGAAAATAAAACCTGAAAAAATAGTAGCACAGTCTATAATTTATGTTGTATATAATTTTCAGTTAAATTAAAGGCTGTTACTCAATGAAAATAAGAGGTCAAGAGCCCAGTTCCTGAGTCCCCAGGTTCCACTTGCCTACACAGTGAGGTTCAAATTCACCTTCCATAAGAAGGAGGCATCATGCTTCAGTTTTTATTTTAATAACATGTTTAACTTTTTAAAAATTAAAAACTGGGAATGTGGATTGTTTTTTTGTTGATTTTATTTTATTTTCCTAAATAGAATTCACAGAAAATTAATTATTCCTCCTACCCTTCCAGGAAACTATTCTGAATAGAGGATGCATGAGTAAAACAGCAAAAGACTTCATGTAGTTCACTAGATGATTTGACAAACCAGACAAAAATGTACTTGGATACTGCACTTGTAGGCACTAGTGTTAAACACTGAAAAAGTAAGAATTATTTACAAGAAGCAGTATCCTTATATCACAAAGATAATATAATGTTTTACAGTCTGAAGAGAGGGGGGTCACATAATGAAAAATTGCATCTTTGTGATGTCTGGTTGATAATAATGACACTTTCTCTAACACATGTTTGTTCTGGCCACTAGCTACCGATGCTAACGAGGACTTTAATCACATTCAATGCTGTAGCACAGACAACGTGATTCCTGTGCTTTTTACCTCAGATGACAGGGTTGCTGTTGCTGCATCACTGTAATTCCTTAGACTTTATTTAAGACCTTTATTTAAGCTAGCCTGGGTCATCATTTAGTGTCAGTTCTAAGCAGCCAAAATACTAATAATTTTACAATAATTTACTATTGTCAGTACATTTGAATTTCAGCTTATAAGCAACTTCTGAACTAACCTGATATTTTCATGAAGAGTAACATTATCGCATCACAGATTTGCCTGTCATGTTTTTGAATTCTTAAGACTTTTTTTAACTGTTAAAAGTTGTGGAAAAACACTTTCCAAATATGAGGAAAGATCTAATTACAGTGTAGCACACACAATCGTGATATTTCTAGACAGAATATGATATACCACTGTTACCTAAAAAAACCCCATAAAATAAAATATGGAATTATATTGGTGGTGAATATTCAAATAAATTTGAATATTTAATTATACATCAATAACATTAAGTAAAAAAATTGATTCCTGAATAATGTAATTCATTCTGAATGACTGTTTTTTTCAACAATTATATTATATTATATTATATTATATTATATTATATTATATTATATTATATTATATTATATTATTATTTGCTTTAATATACCTGAAAAAAAAAACTTGTCAGGTTTTACATAGTTCTTTGCCTAATCTCTTTAAGATCACTTTCAAAAAAACCCCAACCATAAAACAACAACAACAAAAAAACAGACACACACAAAAAAAGAACAGAACAAACCAAAATCACAACAGAAAAAAAAACAGATGGAGATGTGTTTTCCCTGTTTTTCCCCACAAAGTTGTCTAAGAAGGTATATCACTGAATGGGAGACGTTCTTTAAAAAAATTGTGGTTTTAAATACTGATGCTGAAAGCCATGGTTTCTATAAATTTAAACCATTGCCAACATACTGAAATACACTCAACAGTGACTATTAAATATATTTAGATCTTATGTAATTTTTTTAAATTACAGAAAATTTTTAAGGTATGAAATTCAATTTAGTTTGATCGAAGAAATCCATTTGGTTTATATTTACCATAAATTAGCTTTATTCCAAAATCATATTTTTGAAGGTACTTCTTTCCATAATACTGTTGTGCTATATTTTAAAGTGATATTAAGTATATGATAAAGGGCAGGATATTTCATCTGACCTGAAATCACAAGTTTTTTTATCTTCTTCCAGCCATCATAGCCAGACACAATATAGTGATATGTTCCTTGGCTTTTACATTACTTATAATAGAAAGGCTGCATTAATAACATCACAATTATTTATAAGTAGCAGTTTAATATGTCTATTAATTCAGATGACAATTGCATTAAACAGTTAGGGGTGACTAGTTAATTTTCAAAGCCACCTCTAAGAGAGCACAGATTAATGTCAGCTGTTATCAGCCAATGCACTATTCCTTTTATGTCTGTTTTTAGAAGAATATCTCAGGACGTGTCAAGTGGCAAATCAAAATATAGCTTAGAAACTGATGAGGATTAGTCTAGCTCACAGTTAGAGATCTTGAAATAGTCTTCATGTTGACACCTTAAGAGCCGTCTAACCTGAATATGAAATAAAAATTTGGAAATCATCTGCTTGCATCATATGGAAGAACCATAAAAATCCATCTGATTGCCAAAGAAAAGATAGCCCCCTTTAGCAGAGATCCATGTAAGCAGACCCAGGCTACAAAGCATAATTGGAATACGATGAGAGCACGCGGCAGCGCAGAGCAGAGAGCGGCAGCGGCAGGAGCAGGAAGTGGAGCGAGGGCGGGGAGCACAAGCGCACGCGGAGAGCGAGGGCAGGCAGGAAGCAGAGAACACCGGTAAATTTCTCTAGCATGGTCACAACACCCCCTAAAACCGTATTGAAAAAGGATATGGGAACTCAGACGGAGGTTCTGAGCAGGCACGCAGCTGTGCAGGTCTCTGGCTGCAGCGAGTGCCTGAGCCTGGCACTGGTAGTAGAGGGAGCCAGTGGCACCGCGTGTGTGCGGTGTGAGCAAATCAATGATCTCCTCAGGCAGGTGGTTAGACTGACAGAGGAGGTTGAAAGACTTAGAATCATCAGAGAATGTGAGAGCGAAATAGATTGGTGGAGCCAAACCCTGAGGCAAGGGCAGAAGGAAGAGGTGCTAGAAGAAGTGACGGATCCCCTCCCCTCCTGTCCTCAGACAGAAGGAGAGAACGTTAGGGACATGGAGAAATGGAGGGAGGTCCGTCCTCGGAGAGGCAAGAAAAAACCCTCCCAACTCCCTCCACCCTCCGAATTGCCCCTGAAGAATAGGTATGAGGCCTTGGAACTTCAGGGACAGGAAAATGAGGCTGGAGTGACAGATATGTCTAGTGAACTGCCTAGGACTTGTTGCTCAGCTCCACGACTTAGGACTTCTTCAACTAAGAAGGAAAGGAGGGTAATTGTGGTGGGAGACTCCCTTCTGAGGGGAACAGAAGGGCCCATCTGTCGAGCAGACCCATCCCACAGGGAGGTCTGCTGCCTCCCTGGGGCTCGCATTAGAGATGTTAAAAGGAAACTCTCTAGTATGGTAAATCCATCTGATTACTACCCACTGCTGATTTTTCAGGTTGGTAGTGACGAAATTATTACAAGAAATGTAAGGGCAATGAAGAGAGACTTCAGGGCCCTGGGACGGCTAGTTAGGGGGTCTGGAGCACAAGTCGTGTTTGCCTCCATACCTCCTGTAAGAATGGGTGGAGAGATAAACAGGAAGAGTTTACTTATCAATGAATGGCTACGAGACTGGTGCCAAAGGCAGGGCTTTGTTTTTTTTGACCATGGGCTGCTCTACGAGACACCTGGCCTGATGGTGGCAGGTGGGATGCACCTGTCCCAGAGGGGGAAAAGGCTTTTGGGGCAGGACTTAGCAGGGCTCATTGAGAGAGCTTTAAACTAGATGTGAAGGGGGAAGGGGAGAAAACTGGGTCTGTTAGGGACAAACCCAAGAGAAACATACCAGGGCCTGAAGGGGGGTGGTCTAAGGAGGATTTGGTCCCACCAGTGTGCTCTACTTGCTTCTTGAAATGCCTGTACATCAATGCACGCAGCATGGGGAATAAACAGGAAGAGTTAGAGGTCTGTGTGCGGTCTAAGGGTTATGATCTGGTAGCAATAACAGAGACATGGTGGGACAGCTCACACGACTGGAATGTGGCCATGGATGGCTATGTGCTTTTTAGGACAGATCGGTCGGTGAAGCGAGGTGGTGGAGTTGCTCTTTATGTGAGAGAGCAGCTAGAATGTATCGAGTTTTGTGCAGGGGCTGATGAGGGGCAAGTTGAAAGCCTGTGGCTAAGAATTAAAGGGCAGGGTGGTATGGGTGATACAGTTGTGAGGGTCTACTACAGACCTCCTGATCAAGATGAGGAAGTTGATGAGGCTTTCTACAGGCAGCTGAAAGCAGCCTCACAATTACAGTCCTTGGTCCTCATGGGAGATTTTAACTACCCCGATATCTGCTGGAAGACTTACACAGCCAGCCTTTCACAGTCTAGGAGGTTCCTCCAGTGCATTGATGACAACTTCTTAATGCAAATGGTGGATAAGCCAACTAGAAGAGGAGCGCTGCTGGATCTTGTGCTCACCAACAAGGAGGGCCTTGTTGAAGCAGTGGTGGTCAATGGCAGCCTTGGCTGCAGTGACCACGAGATGGTGGAGTTCAGGATCCTGTGTGGGAGGAACAGAATACCCAGGACTTCCACAGAGCAAACTTCGGCCTCCTCAATCAATTGTTAAGGGAAGTCCCATGGGACAGAGTGCTAGAAGGTAAAGGGGCTCAAGATAGCTGGACAACATTCAAGGACCACTTCTTGCAGGCACAGGATCAGTGTGTCCCAATGGGTAGAAAATCTAGTAAGGGAGCTAGGAGACCAGCGTGGTTAAAAAAGGAACTGCTGGGCAAACTCAAATGGAAAAGGAAAATCTATAGATCATGGAAGGAGGGGCTGGTTACTTGGGAGGAATATAGGACTGTTGTCAGAGAATGTAGGGAGGCAACTAGGAAAGCTAAGGCCTCCTTGGAACTTAACCTTGCAAGTCGGGTTAAGGACAATAGAAAGGGCTTTTTCAAATACATAGCCAACAAAACTAATACCAGAGGCAATATAGGCCCACTGCTGAATGAGGTGGGTGCCCTGGTGACAGAGGATATAAAGAAGGCAGAGGTGCTGAATGCCTTCTTTGCCTCTGTCTTTACTCCTGCAGGCTTTCCCCATGAGCCCCAGTTTCATATAGCCCCAGTAGAAGTCAAGATAGAGGAGGAGTTTGCCCAGGTAGATGAGGATTGGGTTAGGGATCAGATGCGTAATCTGGACATCCATAAATCGATGGGTCCGGATGGAATGCATCCAAGGGTGCTGAGGGAGCTGGCGGAGGTCATTGCTAGGCCACTCTCCATCATCTTTGGTAAGTCATGGGTAACAGGAGAGGTGCCTGAGGACTGGAGGATAGCAAATGTCACTCCAGTCTACAAGAAGGGCAAGAAGGAGGACCCAGGTAACTATAGACCGGTCAGCCTCACCTCCATCCCTGGAAAGGTGATGGAACAACTTGTCCTTGGCACTATCTCTAGGCATATCAAGGAGATGGGGGTCATCAAGAGCAGTCAACATGGTTTTACCAAGGGTAAGTCATGTTTGACTAACCTCATAGCCTTCTATGAGGAAATTACTAGGTGGGTAGATGATGGTAGAGTGGTGGATGTGGTCTATCTTGATTTCATTAAAGCATTTGACACCGTCTCCCACAGCATCCTTGTAGATAAGTTGATCAAGTATGGGTTTGATGATCAGGCAGTGAGGTGGCTCAAGAACTGGTTGAAAGGAAGAAGTCAGAGAGTTGTAGTCAATGGGGCAAAATCTAGTTGGAGGCCTGTGACTAGTAGAGTCCCTCAGGGGTCGGTACTGGGACCGGTGTTGTTAAACATCTTCATCAACGACCTGAATGAGGGTACAGAATGTACCCTCAGCAAGTTTGCTGATGACACCAAGCTGGGAGGAGTGGCTGACACACCAGAAGGCTGTGCTGCCATTCAGAGAGACTTAGACAGGCTGGAGACTTGGGCGGGGAAAAACCTGATGAAGGTTCAGGTTGCCACCTGAACAAGGGCAAGTGTAGAGTTTTGCATTTGGGGAAGAAAAACACCATGTACCAGTACAGGTTGGGGGCTGACCTGCTGGAGAGCAGTGTAGGAGAAAGGGACCTGGGAATCCTGGTAGACAGGAGGATGACCATGAGCCAGCAGTGTGCCCTTGTGGCTAAGAAGGCCAATGGCATCCTGGGGTGTATTAGAAAGGGTGTGGTTAGTAGGTCAAGAGAGGTTCTCCTCCCCCTCTATTCTGCATTGGTGAGGCCGCATCTGGAGTATTGTGTCCAGTTCTGGGCCCCTCAGTTCAGGAAGGACAGGGAACTGCTGGAAAGAGTCCAGTGCAGAGCCACAAGGATGATTAAGGGAGTGGAACATCTCCCTTATGAGGAAAGGCTGAGGGAGCTGGGTCTCTTTAGTTTGGAGAAAAGGAGACTGAGGGGTGACCTTATCAATGTTTACAAATACGTAAAGGGTGAGTGTCAAGAAGATGGAGTTAAGCTTTTTTCAGTGATTGCCAGTGATAGGACAAGGAGTAATGGATACAAATTGGAGCATAGGAGGTTTAAGGTGAATATCAGAAAATTTTTTTTTACTGTGAGAGTGACAGAGCACTGGAACAGGCTGCCCAGAGAGGTTGTGGAGTCTCCTTCTCTGGAGACATTCAAAACCCGCCTGGACGCCTTCCTGTGTGATGTACTCTAGGTGACCCTGCTCTGGCAGGGGGGGTTGGACTAGATGATCTTTCGAGGTCCCTTCCAACCCCTATGATTCTATGATTCTATGATTCTATGATGTTATCATGTGATCCATTAAAACTGAAGGGATGGTGGAAGGCTTGCAGTGAAATAAGGCTTGCTCATGTACTTACTTGGTTGTGTTTTATGTGTTTTCCTGGTGCTATAAAGCTCCAGAAGGCCATGCAAAACAGCACGTGTGGATTAAGATAAAAAAGTTCATTCATATTTTTTTTTTATTAAAAGCTCAGTTCTCAATCAGTGGTGATAGAAATCATCTATGATCCTCAAGCATGGCCGTGTCCCAGCACAGTTTATAATGACTAACAAGGTAGCAGTTTTAATTGCCCTAATGCAGGAGTGGCTCAAGGGGGTGTGACCCCACCAGAACATTAAAAATCTTGCTGTAATCCTTGTTTGTTTTTATGGCTCAATAGTGACATGCAGGGGCAGACATTTTTCTTCTGTTATCTGGTGTACAACAACTAAATATTCTCAGCTTGCAAGATACTATCTTACTAAGGAATAATGTATGTTCTGCAACATTTTGTTCTTTAAACCTCCATTCTATTATGCACATACAAATTACTACAGATTTTTTTTTGTTGCTGTTATGATTCTTACCAGGTGAAAAATATAATAGTCACAACTGCCCTTTGGCAGTACAGGGTGCACGTAACAATATGGTATTTTTCATCTGCCTCAGGCCTGAGAAAGCCTCATCATCTTCAGTGGTTTCACCATACATCAAGGCAGGAACAGCGCTGATTTGGAGGAAGCAGAGCTCTGTATCTGTGACTAGACCAGTACTTTTCTAAAACCTAATCATCCTAAGCATCAGCATAGAACTCATGTATGCATTTCATAGTGGATAGTTTATAATATAATGAAATGAATGTTGATGACTTTCCATCAGGTTTAAATCAACAGCTCTTTCTGAATGTGCACTCTGATTTTACAGTTATTTCCCTCTTGGGGGAGTGTCTGCAGGACAGGGCAGCCTGCGAAGGAAGTTTTGCACTGCTTGTGCAGAATCTTTTCTCAGCCAAATTTACAGTGCTGTGGCTATCATTTTGGTGTTACTCACAAACGTTAACTTGAAAGAAAAAATAAAAGGGCAAGTATTATATGCAGTGAATTTGAAAGCTACTACTCTTTGAAGAAAAAAAAAACTGGTCTCTGTTCATATCTATATTCTGATTAATCTATTTTAAAATAAAATTATATTTCTACTAGGTTTCTGGTAAGAGAGTCACAATAATATTTCATTTAAAGCTGTCATAAGGGTTTTTCCTAACTTACCAGATTCTGTGCTGGTAGGTATCTATGCTGAAGGACCAGTCACTAGAGACTAAATCACCTCTCTTCCTGGAAGGGCCATCTCCTCCATTTCTTCTACTTACCAGCCCTTGTACATGTATCTGGAGAATAACAGTGGGTTTCTTGTCCCGGGTTCTCATGCCCTCTTTATATTAATCATGCAAGAGAGACCACAGATGGCATCAAAGCAGGTCCCATCTCTCTTGTTGCTGTCTCTTAGCAGGACATCTCCTCTTAATGGCTGTAATACAAGCTCCACTTTCTCTAGGGAGGTACTAGGGTTTACTTTCCCATCTGTCCAGCATCCTATTCATTCTGTCAGTCATTTTTTAAATGGCTGACGTGTGGAACTGATGGGTATCAGAGATCTTGTCTCCATAGTGTTGTGCTTTGAAAGCCAATTCACACACAATTGGTCTTTCATAGTCCTCAAAACATCCCATGAAGGAGAATATATGGGCATGTGTTGCTGGTACAGCCTACACAAACCTCTGGAACATGGGTGTGTCACACAGGACTTCATTAGGATTTCTAATCCCATGGTTATCACCGATAATAGCTAAGATTAAGGTAATAGCTAGATTGCATAGCTAATGCTCTCAAATACCTGATGGCTCTCTCAAGAGTGGATGTTCTGCTTCAGTGCCGGTTGATGTCACCCTTATTGGGGTATCTCTCTTACAGGTGAAAGAAGTCAGCTGTATAAGGTGGTAGTTCCTGGCTTTCTACCAATTGCTCTATCAATACTGGCATCACTGGCCAGGGATCCCAGCTGCCTGGTTTCTCTTTAATCCATGCCATAGATGTCAGCCTCACTATCAAAACATCAGAGCAACCAACAAGGAAGTAGCTCACCTTCATTGCAGTTAAAGTCCTTTCTTATGAGACGCAAGTCCTTTAGAAAGAAAGGCTGGACAAGATCCTCATCCTCATCTGCTTGAGAGGGGCCTGCTCCTCCATCTGCTTGAGAAGAATCTTCTCCTTCATCCTCTTCCTGCTCTTGTGGAAACTTTTGAGATTTCAGATGGGGATAAGGGCTGGGACCTTTTGCCTTGGCTTCACTCTTGGTCACAGGTTTAACTTTTGCTCATTTGGATTGAGTGACAGTGGCCTTGGTCTTTGCAGCAGCAACAGTGGTGGCAGCAGCCTGTGGGGGAGTGGCAGTGGCATCTCCCTCTACGCATCCACAGTACATTGTAAGCATTCAGCAGAAACATCCCTAGTGAAACAATGCTATTTAGATAAGAGCTGGGAGATTCAGCCCGAGGGAAAATTGAGAGCTAAAACGGAACCTGCTACTGCCATTACCAACATAGATCTTTCTGTTCACATGAGAATTTGTATTATACACATACAGTGCCACCATACAGATCAGTATCAGAACCTCTGTGGTCACTAGATAGGTTATTACATGGTTGATTATGGCTATAGTCCTGTCAATAAACCATAGAACAGTAACAAGAGCAGCTACACAGAGCAGTATTATCCCAGCTGCATACCACATGTACAACTGCATGTTGGGAAAAAAGTCCAGCAAAAACATTGCAGAAATTATCTGTCCAGTTTTCAGCCTGTCAACATATACAGCAGAAGTGTTGCCCGTAGCTGTCTCTGGGAATACTCCCATCAGAGGTGGAATTCTAAACATTCAGCCAATTAATCAGAATTTATAGCCTGGGCTTAAGGTACATCCCCACGTTGGGCACCAATAAATTATTGTCATGGTTTGACTCAGGATTGGCAATTAAACCAGGAACAATAATGCCCTCAATCCCCTCCCCCTCTCACCCAGGTAGTAAAACAAGAGAGAGAATAAGGAGAGAGGCTTTCCAGACTGAAAACTTGACAGCTTTAATTAAATACTAATTATAAAATAAAATATGTACAGATATATACAAGTATGTGCAGGAATGTACAAAACCCCTATCACCTCCCTCCACCCCCAGCAACTTGCACAGCACTCTCCTTACCTGTGAGCAGTTCCAAATAGTCCCACACTGCTGCTGGAGACAGCAGAAGAGTAGACAGGAGCTAAGGGGAAAATTATGAGTGTCAGGAATGCGTGGGTCTAGGGATCAAATGAGATGGATAGATGGAGTCATCACTGGATTCTGGCCATGAATGGAAGAAGGGATGAAGAACTTGACTTCCATGATCCCTGAATTTATACTAAGTGCCTTGTAAATACATGGATGGAATAATGTGTTTTGCCAGTTTTCCCAACTGTCTAGTCCACTCCTCCCTATGGAAGTGTTGTAGATATGACCCTTCTACTCTTTTAGTGTTTGAAAAAGCAGATTCAACAAGAAGAACAAAGCATCCTTGGTCTCTCAGCAGTTACTATAAACATTTGGTCATTATCAGTCCGCTGGCTGGTAAACTCGCTGCTGCTTTCTGCGAATGTGCCACTTAAAAGAGAGTTCACTGAATTAAAAAACAAAAACAACCAGTAAAAAGAAAGTTTGCTTTATCCTGGCTCAAACTGGGATATATGCCCACAGCTGAAGTAACAATACTAGAGAGAAACTTGCATATTATTTCCATTAGTCATTTGCGTGGTGCCTTCTTCAAGGAGATGAGACTTGTTTTAGAGACCACTGATAGTAATGTGTTAATTGATTCCCATGATGCATGACATCACAAGTACTAATTTCTGGACGATTTTAATTTAAAAGATCTTTCAAATAGTATTTATAATAATGAGTTTGTTTAGTACAATTTTAACCCACCGTAATTTATATACCCAACTCTGTGTGCAGAGTGAAACTCTTGCTGGGCCTTGGTGATCCTTGGATGATAATTTAAGGCATGACCAAGCATGATCACATGAGCCAGACTTACTAAGCTGTCTGACTGATTTTATACCGTGCACGTTTTCAAGTAAAAGCATTGTCACAATTTATTACAGATAAGAAAATTGATGAGGAGAAATGAAGCAGTAAAAAAACTGTAAGAGGAATCACAATGCCGGGCAGAACTCTGTACTTCTCATCTTGCTGTGTTGAACTGCGACCGTTTTCTCTCTCACATCTGGTTGGTGAAAAAGATGATAACTTTAAAAGCTTTCCATCCTATATATTGCATAAAGTATGGGAAAGACAAAACCATTTTGACAGCTGCATGGGAAAGCCTGAGAAAGAAGTAGAACCATAGAAATGCAAAACTCCCATAAGGAAGTCAGACTTTCATTTAATGTTTACTTTTGGAAGTTTCATCTTCCAAGATGAGCAACCTAGAACATTTCTCATTGATTGAGTGACTTCACTTACTGATTTATTTAGGTAGTTCATAGTGGGAAAGTTAGAAGTAAAGAAGTGATAGTAGCAACACCTCTTGCCTGTGGTCCTTGGAGTAATGAAAATTAGGTATTCAGAGATGAAACAAAGATGAGAACTATGTTTTCATTAATTGCATGAAAGAGGAGAAAAAGTGAGTTCAGGACTAGGAGACATCAAAATGTCCCTTGTCCTGTTACTCCATGCCCTTGTAAAAACTTCCTCTCCAGCTTTCCTGTAGGTGACCTTCAGGTACTGGAAGGCCACTGTGAGGTCTCCCTGGAGCCTTCTCTTCTCCAGGCTGAACAACCCCAACCCTCTCAGCCTGTCTTCACAGGAGAGGTGCTCCAGCCCTCTGATTATTTTTGCTTTATTTATTTATTTTTGTGGCCTTCTGGTCTTTTTTGTGGCCCTCCTCTGAACTCGCTCCAACAGCTTTATGTCCTTCTTATGTTGGGTGCTCCATAACTGGACACAGTCTTCCAGGTGGGGTCTCACCAGCGCTCAGCAGAGGGGCAGAATCACCTCCCTTGACCTTATGGCCATGCTTCTTTTGATGCAGCCAAGGACACAACTGGCTTTCTGGGCTGCAAGCATACATTGCTTGCTCATGTTGAGCTTCTCATCAACCGACACCTCCAAGTCCATCTCCTCAGTGGTGATTTCAGCCCTGACAGCATTGACACAGGCTGAAAGTAAATCTAATACAGTTTTAATTACTAATTATTAGCTTATATTCTGTTTTCTTCTGGAGAAGGCTTTGTTTCATATATCGGTATAAGAAAAACTTCCACACTATTAACTGTTGCTACATTAGAAAATATAAAAAGGGAATTAAAAAAAACAAGTTAAAATAACATAGATGAAATTAGATTTAAAGAACTACTCAAGAAGCAAGATGGCAAGGCAGAGCAATTTTATGAAAATTCAGAAATTATAGCAAAAAAGGTGTAGATAGACAGTAATGGAGGGAGTCAAGATCCTTCTTTTAGAGCTGGCAGGACTCCTGCAACTTCAGCAGGAAAGCAGGATTGCAAAGGATGCCCCATACATAATATCACAGTGTAAATTAAGTTCTCTCACTGCACTAACAGCTAATTAAACAATGATATTTTTCCTCTAGGTTCACATACCTGAACATTGTATTCTATAATTATTGGTTCCGGTGATTGTAGCCAAAATGTTATGACTGAGCTATGGCAGTGTTAGCTTAAATAGTGAAAAAATGCTTGAGAAATATGGTGGTGTTTTTTTTTTTTTCTGAACAGTTGAGTGCAGTAGTTGTCCTTGTATTTACATCAAGAGAAAAAAGTGCCTGTGTAGAACAAAGCTGAGCTTGGAACAAAACTCCTGTCTTCTAGCAGCAACTTTAATTACAGAAGTTATTTCTTGAGTACATTGTATTTACTTTAACAGTCTATTCCTGAACATGTAAGCTAGAGTTACTATTGATACTGTTGAACTAGTGTAATTATGACCTTTCTATTGCTTGCTAAAAAAAAATATCACTAATGGATTATTCACTTTTAGTGTCATGAAAATACTTAATTGGTCACTGAAAAAAGGTTTCTATGTTTCATCTTGGATACTCTTTTGATACTTCATTATCAGTAGGGATTTAGGCTGGAGCCTGTGTTAGTGAACATTATCATAAATGATGTGCAAAAAGGTATGAGTATCCAGGTGACAGCGTTTGCTGTTCATGTGAAATACTTGCGTTAGCAAAGACAAAGGATGAATAGGAAGAATGGGAAAGGGCCTTATGAAACAGGATTAAAGTATAAGACAAAATTTTATATGAAGTGGTACATACTGAGGGGAGGAAGAGATAATTATAACTTCATTAATAAAGCATTGTGCTCTGAGGCAACCATAATCTCTCTCAAATGAGATCTTGTTTTATAATAGTTGTATGCATATTTGCTCAATGTGTGGTGAGGGCCAAAAAAGCAAATGGGATGTTAAAAATTGCTAGCAGCAGCAGAAGGAAATTATTTTCATCAATACAGCTTTGTATCTAAATTTCTGGTGAGCCTATATGTCCAACACTGTGTAAATTATTTATCTCTGGTCTCAAAGAGGACATGTGTCCCAAAGAACGGGTAAAAGTACAAAGAAAGATACAAAGGAAATCAATACCTTTGGACTGACTCCTTGATAGGAACAACTGAGTAAGATGAGATTCCTTGGCCTGGAAAAGAGATAAAGAAGATATGAAAAGTCTCCTTAATGTCTCAAACAGTATGATGAAGTGAAAGGGGAGGAATCCCTCCTTCACCAAGGCAAGATGGGGGATATTAAATCAATCCAAGAGGTGGCACATTCAGAGCAACGAAAAGGAAGTGATTAGTGTCAGAACAAGGGGCAACAGGTGCAAGTTGGAACATAGGAAGTTCCATTCAAATATGAGGAAAAACTTCTTTACAGTGAGGGTGATGGAGCACTGGCATAGGCTGCCCAGGGAGGTTGTGGAGCCTGCATCTCCAGAGATACGAAAAACCTGCCTGGATACCGTTCTATGTAAAGTGCTCTAGTGGGTTATCCTACTTCAGTGGGAGAGTTGGATTAGATGATCTCTATAGGTCTCTTCCAACTCTAGCAATTGTGTGATTGATTCTATGATTCACAAAATGTATAGAGCTAAAATAGGTAATTCCCTGCCACAGGGTGCTGCAGGTATAAGAATTTTTCATGTGTATGAAAAGGAAAGTGAAGAAATTAATGAAAAATCAATCCACTGAAGGCTAGTAACTACAGAGTTGTCATTAATGTCTCTAAAAATTACTGGAGGCTTGAAAATTACGTGGTGAAGTGTGCTTTCTCCTATACTTTTCTCCACATACCCACTTTTGGCCTTTGCTAGACGCAGAGTTATGGGTTGGAAGCCACATTCAGACAGCGCAGCACACCATTCTTCTGTGGGGATCACTGGCAGTAAGAGAAGTTCTCCATCTAGGAAAGAATGTAAATGAGAGACCTTAAATGAGAAGTGTTTGTTTTGGTCTTGTTCCTGGAAGTGATTAATTTAACTTGGTTGAAAGTCATTTTAACAGTTTGATGGGCAAGAATATGATCAAAGAATACTTCCATTCTAAATAGATTAATCTATTTACTTAAATATTATTTCTCCCAGTGAAAATATAAACATTACTCTTTCTAAGTAAAATGCAAATATCTGCAGTACTTTGTGTTTCAATGTACTAGTTCTTTAGTGAATGTGGCTATATTAGTAATAATACTGGTTTAGCGACTTTAAGACAGTAGTGCTGAGGAGCATCCTGCTGAGATCACAGAATCAGGACAAGGGGTAATGGCTGTAAAGGGTAAGAGGCTAGATTTAGGTTGGCTATTAGGAAGAATTCATCTTCTGTGAGGGTGGAGAGACACTGGAATAGGTTAGCTTGGGCAAGTTGTGGCTGCCACCTCCCATGAAGTTTTCAAGGCCAAGTTGGATGGGGCTTGGAGCAACCTGGTCTAGTTGGAGGTGTCCCTGCCCATGGCAAGGGTGTTGGAACTAGATGGTCTTTAAAGTCCCCTTCAATGTGATGCTGAGAAAAACATCCAGTTAGCAAGAATTTTGTGACACTTGCACATACTCACACCTTGCAAGCTCTCTCAGTACCTACCATTTCACACTGTAGCTGGCAAAGGATCTTCCTCTAAAAGATCCTTAAAAAGAACTGAGTCTGCTCAGGCCCCCTACAAGCCCCTCAGAGGACCCCTTATCTCTACAGTTGGCCTAAGTGCTGAATGTCTACATTATGCATGGCTGTGGTCATACTTAGTATCCTTTTAGCTGAAAGACTGGGCTGCAGCCTGCACACCCAGTTTTCCATGCTGCCTGTGTGATTGTCTCTCTGCCTTCAGATGAGAGGGAATCTGCTCAGTCTGTGCTCAGGCCAGCTTGAGCATGGGAGGGGACTCCATCACATGCAATGAAGCCTCCCAAGCAAGCTCATCTGCATGTATCACAAATTTGACAACCCCTGAACTGCAGGTGTACCTGCACTCCAGCTCCAACTCAAATGTGGCTGCAAAAGACAGATACAAAGCACTAATATTTCTGTATGTCTTCTTGCAGTGATGTTTTTATCTTTTTATACAAATCTTACTCCATTCTGAGCAACTGCAATAGGTTGTTCAAATCGTACTTTGCAATCTGCTTCACAAAACTGAAGAAAACTGGTAAAAGTGGGTAAGAACTGAAATCATGTCATATTAGTCTGACTGCCTGATAAACTGAAAAGCAAAAACTAAGTACTTCTGCTGTACTTCTATGGAAGAAGCCCTTGTTGAATTTACAAATTCAAAAACCTTCAGAGTTCCTTATACATTTGCATGCAATCTTGGTATAAAAAATGAATACCACATAAATTGGAGGAGAGTAGATGTCTTGTGTGCAGGTTGAGGAAGAATTTAGGCCTGTCAGGAAGGAGTGTGTACACCAGCCTTTTGATTTTTCTTTACTTCTCTGGGTTTTTAAAAGTAGTTTTCTGGTCCTTAAAGTGCTTTAAAGAAGCTTAAGATGAAGTAGGTGAAAGAGAATTTTCAGTTCTTGTATTTTAGTGGATAATGGGAATAAATTAATTTTAGTTAGTAAAACCCTTTATTCCTGTGACTATGGCAGTGAGTAAATCATAGTCCCTGGTGATGACACTGTGCCATTCAGCAGACGTTGTTCTATTCAATTTTTTTTCTGATTGTTGCTTTTCAGCAGTGGTGTCTGAGTAAGCTGTTGATCACAGCTGATTATGAGTATTTTTTTCTGTATCTTGGTGCTGATGTAGGATTACTCTGTTGAAGAGAGTACAGTTTTTCAGTATTCTATAACAGATGTGTCAAAACACAGATTTGGTAGTTAACAAGAGTTATTGTGTCAAAAAACATCAGCCTATGTTATTGATGTATTATGTCTTCTACGCAATAAGTATTATAATTTTAAAAGTGGTGCAGAGCAGTCTAATTGCTCTAAAAATGTTTTTTTCTTTGAGAAGTGAAGCATAAGCTGTTGCAGAACAAGCCAAGGGAAGAAATGTCATTGAAGTTATCAATGCATTGTCTTTCTTCTAGAATCTGAGAACACTTTTTCAGCACTATCATGTAAGCCAGTTAATAGCTACTCTTTGTAAAATCCAGCTGTATCTGCCCAACAGCAGATAACTACTTCTAGTTTAAACCTAACTGAGGTCAGTAGTAGAGCCTGAGAAAAAAACAACACAGTGAGTGTTTGGGGAATCAGTAGGTTCCTGCGTAAGCCTAATGGATTCTGGCAGACAGGATTTGTGCAGTTTAAGAACTGTAGTAAAGATGCTCAAAATTTGAAATGCTGTCCATTTTTACTGGTAATTTCTTTTCAGTAAAGGTATGTGTTACTGTGGCATTTTAAAGAAGTACATTATTTACTTATTTTGAATAATTTCTGTCCTGATAGACCAATGTGGTATTATCAAAATGTTGAAGGGCTATAGCACACTTGTTATCTGTATTAGAAACAATAATTCTGGCTTTTTTTTTAGTATAGCAAAACACAGAACAAAAAAAAGTTGTTCTTTCATGTGGGATGCAAACAAGATTGGTTTATTTATCATTTTGACATGTTCATTGCAATATTTAATTTGCCATGTCTAAAAGCTTTTGTAGGGCCTGGTTCTGAGTTGCACTTACTACATAATTTGTTATTTGGCAAGCTGAGTGTGAAATTCTGCCAGGTGAGTCTTGTAGAAACTATAACATAATTTTATTACCAAGGGTAGTTAAATTACATATATTTTCAATTAAAAATAAATTAATGTGTTAGCTGTTATTTTGTTTTGGAGGAACTTTTTGTTGTTGTTCTGAGTTTTGTTTTTGTTGGGTTTTTTAAAGAAATTTTAATTGATTCTACACAAAATTAGTTATTTCCTTTTTCCACTTACTGCCATATCTATAAGGTACTGTGATTCAGAGAGGTGCTTTTATGGGCCTCATCACTAAGGCGTCTGAACATTGCAATGATTATCCTTGTAGTGACTCTGTGAGACAAGTAAGTAGTAGCTCTCTTCCATAAACAGGGAGTTGAAACACAGGAAACACTGAATAGTTTGTCAGGATAACTAACACAGTTGTATTGAAACTCTACAGACTAGAAAGTCCATTCTTCTGCTTTTTTGTATTATTTTTGCATGTTTTTTTTTAATACAAAGAATAGTCTACAGTTTGATACCATCTGAAATGATAAGTAGGAAGTTCTGTCTGCACTTGTTAAGATAGTAGGGTAGCAAGCAGGGTATTAGGATAAAAAAACAAGAAGGTAACTTTTGAATAGTCAATACCTATTAAGCAAAGGCTAATTGTTTGAGTGTTAGCAACTTACTAGTAGGTCTTATGCTAGATTTAGTGCAATGATTAAAATAATACCTATAGGCAATGTTATAATACAACTGCAGTCTTTTATGTTTAAAAGGATCCTAATGTCTTAAAGCTTCAAAGCTTAAAAGTAAAAACTGTCTTTAATATTTAAAATTAGCCAGTTAAAATATTAATAAGAATTCATATATCAGGATTTGATACTTCTTAACACTTTATTTGGTTACAGACAGGTGTCCCTTTCTCTCAACTTCTTGAGTAACTGCTCAAGCATGTTTCCCCTCTGAAGGTGAGAAGGTCCAGCACACCTCCTAGGGAAAGTATACAGGGGTCTCTCCGATTAAAGATGGGACTAGGCTTTTATAGAATAAAGTGACTGGCTGTCATTTAACTAGTTAGTCATGCCTCCAAAATCCTCTATTGGAAAACAAAGGAAAAACCAATAAAGCCTTTTCTCTCATTAAGCCAATTCTTTCATTTATGTATCAGTTCTGGTTTGGTTTCTGTTTGGCCTAGCTGGAGCGAAGCTGGGTTCCATGTTCTCCCACACAGGAGAGCAGCTGGTGCCACAGATACCATCTTGGCCTTCTATTGATACTTTCAAAATTGTCACCAGTTCAGAGTTTACTATGTCCTTTGCTTTCTGTGGAAACTCTCCAACTCCATGCTAAGTGCAGTGAAGAGACAGAGAGTGTGAGACTGGGAGGCAAAGATCAACTGAATCACAAAGGGAAACGGAGGTAAGCCCAGTGAGGCAGAGCGTCCTGCTACCCTGTATTCATGGGTTCTCAAACTAGATTATAAAATTACTAAAATAACAGAGAAAACAGGTAATCAAAACTATTGTGCTGTTAAATTCTTAATAATCTATCTGCATTATGCTTTATGCTTTTTCACTTGTGTTCCTTGGAATAGATTATTGATTTGTTTCTTTGGGGAGGCCAGCCCTAGAGACTGATTCTGAAGTAATATCTTCCTCAGACTATTAAATAATTCTGATAGGCTGCTCATTTTCTTTAATTATCTCCAAGCATCAGTAGTTAAAACTTGTAAAAATAATGGTATGAGTAATTAGCTTATTTGCAATACTTTTCCTTTAGGCTATACAAGATAATAAGAAGTGTACTACATTTGATGACATTTTATGCATTATACAGACAATTTTGCATTACTGGGAAAAATATAAAATCTTATTTGGGGAAAAAAAGCCTGAAATCCCTCTGCCAAATATCCACAGGTCAGGAACCAAAGATTCTTTGATGCTGTTTGTGCAGGTTCTATTACAATATTTGTAATGTCAGACAGTTGGTATACTGTGAGTTAGATGAATGTGCAGAAGTTATTTGCTTCAGTAGTTTATCTCCAGTGTTACTTTCCAGTAATGTAGTTCAAGCTGCAGGAAAAAAAGTAAGTTACAAAGGTAAATGTAGGTAAAATTATGTAATGAGTTTGCAAAGCTATTGACCTTGTATCATGATAATGTTTTTAAATAGCTAAAAATAATTTATAGTCTTAGTATTTATGGGTGTTACAAACTAAAGGACAAGATGAAGAAGGGCCTCAACCAATGCATACCAAGAAAGATAATGGTGACAGTTGTCTAAAAGCTGCCAACACCCAATACAATATTGACAGACTTTATTAACAAAAATCCTTTTCAGAAATTTGATCTTCAGGGATTTTAAAGTCAATTTTCATTTTTCCTGTTAAATTCCAGTTCACTACACATTATGCCACCACTAATTTTATAACCAGCTGATGAAGTAAAGCTGCATAGCTTTTATAGCTTGACTTAAAGAGAAATTGCCTTTCTTTACAATAAAAATTTAAAATAAATCCCACTTCCATTTTGAGCTGTGTTCCAAAAATAAATTAGACCTTTCCTAAAAAATTAACTTTTATTCAAAATAAAAAGTGGGTATTATCCTTTGTAAATACTGAAGTCCTGACCATGTTTCATAATCATGGCATTTGTGTGTTGCCTGATAGCTAGTATTTTCATTCCAATAGCTAGTGTTTTCATTCCAATCTAAACTACACTTTTGAGGCAAATCTCTTGATCATTCAGTCTTGCTGTACTATTGTTCATACCAGGAGAGGTCTTGGAGGGTAAAAATTAGATCACTTCTGGCTAAAAATAAGCCAGGAGGATGCACTACATGAATTGGCACTTAGTCCTTTGAACCAGATGAGATCTTGTCTGCAGCAAAAAAACCCTGAGGTATTGATTGTGGAAAGCACTCCTCAGCATCAGCTGCTTCATTCTACAGATCCACTCTTAATGGTTCATGTTACTTGGTAATATAGGTACAGCTCATGTCTAATAAAAAATAGATTTGGAGAAGCTACCCAAGGCTAGCTGAGCGCAGGCATGTTTAGTCAGCCCACTTTCCCTAGCTTTTAGTTAAATTTTCCAGTGTTTTAAGAAGAGCTACTGAGCAGAAGTGATTTATAAAGTCAAGTAACTGAAGGTGAGGAAGAAATTATGCAGAATAGTAGTATAAAATAGGAGAGTATTACCTCAGTTTTTGGAGTACCTCTTTGTGATATTTATATTTATACAATTTATATGAATAAATATGTCCTATTTTCATGCTTGTAATGTACACCTTTCATAGGCTACATTCCTTGAAAAAGTCTAGGTACTAGAAAAAAAAAAAAATCTTTACATGATAGAATCATGGAATCCTAGAATGGCTTCAGTTGGAAGGGACCTTAAAGATCATGTAGTTCCAACACCCGTGCCATGGGCAGGGACACCTCCAACTAGACCAGGTGGCTCTAAGCCCCATCCAGTCTGGCCTTGAAAACTTCCAGGGAGGTGGCAGCCACAGTTTCTCTGGCCAACCCGTGCCAGTGTCTTGCCACTCTCACAGAAAATAATTTCTTCCTAATAGCTAATCTAAATCTATTGTCTTTCAGTTTGAAACCATTCTCCCTTGTCCTATCACTATATGCTCTTGTAAAAAGTCTCTGTCCAGCTTTCCTGTAGGTGCCCTTCAGGTACTAGAAGGCTGCTATAAGGACTTGCTGGAGCCTTTTCCAGGTTGAACAACCCCAACTCTCTTACAGCCTATCTTCAAAGGAGAGGTGCTCCAGTTTTCTGATAAAATTATTTCTTCCTAATCTCTAACCTAAATCTTTCAGTTAGAAACCATTACCCCTCATCCTATCACTACATGCCCTCTCCAGCTTTCCTGTATGCCTCCTTCAGGTACTAGAAGGCTCGATCCCTTCTCTTCTCCAGGCTGAACAACCCAGCTCTCTCAGCCTGTCTTCACAGGAGTGGTGCTCCAGCCCTCTGATTATTTTTGTGGCCCTCCTTGGATCTTTCTCCAACAGCTCCATGTCCTTCTTGTGTTGGAGGCTCCAGGACTGGACACAGTCCTCCAGGTAGGGTCTCACCAGAGCAGAATAGAGGGACAGAATCACCTCCCATCCACCAACACCCCCAAATCCTTCTCTTCAGGGCTATTCTCAATCCATATTCTCCACCCAACCTGTATTTGTTCTGGAGATTGCTCTGACCCATGTGCAGGACCTTGCAGTAGACCTTGCTGAGCTTCATGCAATTGGCATAGGCCCACCTCTCAAGCCTGTCCAGGCCCATCTGAATAGCATCTGTTCTCTCCAGTGTCTTGGCCACACCACACAGCCCAGTGTTGTTGGCAAATTTGCTGAGGGTGCGCTCAGTCCTGCTGTCCACATCACCAACAAAGATGTTAAATAGCCTGAGTTCCAATATTGACCCATGACGAACCCTGCTCAACACTGATCTCCACTTGGATGTCGAGCCATTGACCACAACTCTTTGAATGTGACTGTCCAGCCATTTCCTTATCCACCAAGTGGTCCATCCATCAAGTCCATGTCTCTCCAATTTCAAGACAAGGATGTCATGCAGCACAGTGTCAAGTTCTTTGCACAAGTCGAAGGAGATTATATACGTTTCTCTTCCTTTATACATCAACTCTGTAACCCCATCACAGAAAGCCAACAGATTTGTAAGGTAAGATTTGCCCTTAGTGAAGCTATGTTGGCTGTCACCAATCACCTTATTTTCCATGTGCTTTAGCATAGTTTCCAGGAGGATCTGCTCCATGATCTTGCCGGCACAAAGGTGAGACTGACTGATTTGTAGTTCCCTGAGTCTTCTTTTTTTCCCTTTTTAAAAACTGGGTTATGTTTCCACTTTTCCAATCAGTGGGAACTTCACCAGACTACAACAACCTCTCAAATACAATGAATAGTGGCTTACCAACTTCCTCCATCAGGTCTCTCAGCACTCATGGAGATATCTCATCGGATCTCATGGACTTGTGCACCTGCAGATTGCTTAAATGGTGACTTGGGTGGTGTGGCATGAGCATTTGCCGTGAAAACTGAGGCAAAAAAGTCATAGTGTACCTCAACCTCCTCCATATCCTGTGTGACTAAGTCTCCCGTTTCCTTCTGGAGAGGTCCCACATTTTCCCTGGTCTTCCTTTCATCACCAACATACCTATAGAAGCTTTTCTTTTTCTTCATTTAATTCTGTCTGTGCTTTAGCCTTCTTAACCTCACACCTGGCTGCTCAGACAATTTTATTTTGTATTCCTTCCAGGCTACCTGTCCTTTATTCCACTTTCTGTAGGCTTCCTTTTTGTGTTTCAGTTTCTTAATCCATGCAAGCTTCCTGGCATTTTTGTCTGCCTTCCTCTTTGTTGAGATGCATTGCTCCTGGGCTTGGAGGAGGTGATCCTTGATATTGAATATTGACCAGCTTTCCTGGGCTCCTCTTTCCTCTAGGGCTTTATCCCATGGTATTCTGCTGGTGAGATCTCTGAAGAGGCCAAAGTCTGTTCTTCTGAATTCCAGGGTAGTGAACTTGCTGTGTGCTCTTCTCGCTGAATTAAGGATCTTGAACTCCACCATCTCATGGTCAGGGCAACCAAGGCTGCCCTTGGGCTTCACATTCCCCACCAGCCTGTACCTGTTGGTGAGAACAAGGTCCAGCATAGCACCTCTCCTCTTTGGCTCTTCTGTCACTTGGAGAATGACACTCATCAGTGCATTCCAAGAACCTACTGGATTGCTTATGCCCTGCTATGTTGTTCCTCCAGCAGGTATTGGAGTGATTGAAGTCCCATGTGAGGATCAGGGCTTGTGAATGTGAAGCTACTCCTGTCTGTCCATAAAAGGCCTCATCCACTCAGTCTTCCTGGTTGGGTGGTCTGTAGCAGAGCCCCACTGTAATGTCCCCTGATCCAGCCCCAGGTGGAGCTTCATGCACTTCAGCTGATCATTGACTTAGAAGGCTGCACCCCCTCCTCATCATCCCTGCCTATGCTTCCAAAACAGCCTATACCCTTCCATTCCAACACTCAAGTGATAGGAGCCATCCCACCACATCTCTGTGATGCAAGTAAGATCATAGCACTGCAGGTATGCGCACATCTCTGACTCCTCTTGTTTATCCCTCCTGCTGCGTGTGTTTGCATAGAGGCATTTAAGCTGAGCCCCTCATGAAGCTGACTTACTGGCTGGGATGGCTGGAATTCCTTTGAGGTATTTCTCTGGTGCTTCTCTGTTGGCTCCTGTTACCTCAGAAGCCCCTGGCTCATCTCTGTAAGACTGCAAGTGTGCTGCAGTGTATGTATCCCATCTTCAAGGAACAGGCTGAGAGCTCTCGCTAGCACCTCTAACCTTGGCATGTCATCCCACAGCTTGTCACAGGAAAGCCTGCTATTATTCTAACACCGCCCCCCCCACTTCCTTCTCAAGTCTAGTTTAAAGCTCTGTCAATAAGCCCTGCAAGCTCTGGGGCAAAGAACCTCTTCCCCCTCTGAGAAAGCTGAATCCCATCTGATGCCAGCAAGCCTGGTGCTGTGTAGGCCAACCCATTATAAAAAAAACCCAGAACTGTGGCAGTGACACCAGCCATGGAGCCATGTATTAATAGACTGACTGCATCTGTCTCTTCCAGTGTCACTGCTCACAACTGGAAGGAAAGAAAAAGGTATCCTCTGTCCAGTTTCCCTCACCAACTGTCCCAAGGTCCTGAAGTCTGTTTTGATCGTTCTTGGACTGTGCGTTGAAGCTTCATCGCTGCCCATATGGAAGATGAGTAACAGTTAATAGTAAAGGGCCATATGAGGATAGGAAGTTTCTTAGTGAGGTCCTTAACCCAGGTCCCAGGAAATACATCAACTTTCCCTAAAAGGAGGGTCTGTCCAGCATATTCAACCCTCTGTTCCCTTCAGAAGGGAGCTGTCTAGAACTATAACCTGTCTTCATAGTGGATGCTGTTGTGATACAAAGGGTCTGCCTTTATGACCCTGGTGGCATCTCCATTATAGGTGGACCATCATCCCTATCATCCATTCACTGGCCTTCCACATCTAGAGCCTCATACCTGTTGTACAGAGGCATGTGGGAAGAAGAGGTGTGCAAGGAGGGAGTTTGTGGCCCAACTGCGGACATGCCTCCATTCACTCCTTGTTTTTAAGCTACTGCTGTCTGCCTGTTGGGGGCAAGATACAGGGTCCCCTTGATCTCTGTTTATTTCTGGTAACTGGTGACTGTTCTGCTTCAGAGAGAGTAGAGCATGGCTCCAACAGTATCTTTCTTAGCCTCCCTGGTGCTCCTTAACCTTCCTACTCGCTCTCATAGCTTTGCCACCAGGCTGAGTAGATCATCCACCTATTCACACCTCAGACAACTGTCTCCCGTACTGCCATCCATTACCAATGGAAGGTTGTGGCACTCCCTGCAGTCTGAGACCTGGACAGCTGCATGTTTTTGTGGCAGGTCTGTCTGGGCCACCGCATCCATTCTGGCAAGTGCAGAGGATGTGCTTCCAAGGTACAGAGGTACCTAAGCAAAAATTTCCATTGCTTGCTCATATGTATATCCTATTGTGCTCTTGAACTACTTTTTAAATAAATAACAAATAACCCTCAAGCTATATTCATGGAGTCTAGTGTATATATATGTGTGTGTCTGTGTTTGTATGTATGTATACATTTATATATTCACAAAAATGTCAATGACCTGCATGTGAGGTCTAGAGCTGGACTACAAGTACAAAATAAAGCCTCAGTAAAAGTTGCATTTGTCCATGCACATCCTTTTGTGGTTAATTCTCTGTCTTATTTGTGTTAGAATATGTTCAGCTATTATTTTTTGCGATATGGAGAAAAAGAAACAACATACAAGGAACACTGAGAGACTTCCATTTTAATAAATTTTAACTTGATCCTAATTAGTCGGTAAGACAAAGTATGAAACAGGCAATGCAATGTTATAAGGATAATGATAAATAAATGAAAAATTATTTGTTGATCAATTGGCTTAGGAAATAGGGTCTATTTAAACAGATTTTTTCCACAGCACTAATGAATGATAACATGAGGTCTAGTTAATTTTTTTTAAAAGGAAGTAAAATTAGGATAGTCTGACGCAAAAATGAATCTTTCAAGAGAAAAATTTTGGTGTAAAAAAAATGTAAAAGTAGTTACAAAAAACAGAAATAATTTTTTAAATGTTGGTATATGCTGTTAATAGTATATTTATTCCTGTGAAGGCTAGTACTTTCTCCTCAATACATGCTCACAAAAATATTCACTCTATTTTTTTCTAAGCTACAAAAATTAATATTTCAAAACTTTTTTATATGAAAAAGAGGAGAAGGGTTGCATACATTATTCACAGTCTGTGACAGTGAAATCTTGTATGTAGAACGCAGTCTAAAATGCCATCATTGTGGGTTTTTTTCCTGTGAGATTCTCATAAAATACATATTTTTTAAATGCTTGGCTATGTAAAATTAATTTGCCCTTTATTTTGGAAACATTTGCTAGCTGGTTTGCAACATCCCTTAGTAATGCATATGATTTACATGTTTGATTTTTTTTTTTTAATTCTTCTTCTTTTCTGTGTTTTCTTTTTTCTCTTCCATGTACCAGGAAAAAGAACTACTTTAAAACAAGCATATGGAAGACATGTGGTGTATATTTGTGTGTGTAAAAACAGCAGCTGTGGAAACTTCATTTGATTATTTACTTTTGTGCTGATAAATGATCCAAATGTTCTTCTCATAGGCCCTCTGGTTCCACTGTCTTGACCTTTAGTATTTTCATCCCTGAACCTTTATCGAGCTGACTCAGTTTCACATGGAAGGAGGACAAGTTTGCTTTAGTTGGTGTTCTCTGTCGAAATCATTATCTTTGCTCTTCAGAATCAGCTGGAGTTACTAGGATTGATCATTTCTTAGGTGTTCCCAGCTGAAATTGTATGAAGTTAGATTATTCTGCTCCACTTCTCTGATTCTTGTTTGGGATTCTGTGTCTTGAATGAAAAGCAAACTTAATGCTCATCTACTGCTGCTATTGTGCTGGAAGGCAGCTAAAAAAATAGAGTACTGGCATTAAAGTCACTATATTTTCAACCAATTCTATTTACAAATTGTACCACTGAGATTTTTTGTGCCCTATTTCTTTGTCTGTTTCCCTTTCTCTAAGTAGTGTTGATAATGCCCTCTATATATTCGTATACAGTTATCATCTGTAGCTCTTACATGAACGTAGGTGTGCAGAACCTGATCATTAACTTTCCTGTGTCATAGTCCATAATACCTTCAGGATTTTGACAGTGTTATTACTACTCAAATCCTATATACACCCTGCAGTGCTGATATGTGCTGCTAATTTGCTGTTGCCATAAGTAGTGTATTACTTTGCCTGTCCTTGCCTTTCCTTGCTGAGAAGTACTGCCTGCTGTGAAAGGGATGGAAGTCTAGGAGTAGTGGACAAAATACAGAATGAGCTGGTATCTGCTGCCCTGTTGTAGCATTACACAGAAACTCCTGAGGAAGAGAGGTGGGTGTAACAGCAGGATCAACCTACAAAACATAGCTGCTAATACTGGGAAAACAAAGGTTTCTTTTAATTTCTGGGAATTCACCTGGAAGCACCTTACAACCTTCCCTGAGTGGTTCCAGTGCATCTGTGTTGCTGTGCTGAGGAGGGATGTGTGTTAGAACACTGCACTGCAGCCATAGGGATAAACACCCTCCAGCTGAGATATGTAACTACTCTTCTGTAACCACTTAGCTGGGGTTGTAGAGTACAGCCTGACTGAAGCACCTGTTCATAAGACCATTTAAATCATTACATTCACAGATCATGAGCATGCTGGAGAGTTTCTGTCTTCTGAAAATGTTTCCTGTTGCTCTTTCTTAAAGATGAAAATGGTACCTTTCAAGGGCAAACTTTCTTCAGTAGAGAAGGCATGTATCAGAATTTCTTTGATGGAGAGGTTAATCAACATTTCTGAGGTTCTGTCATGTGTATGAAAAAACCACATTTTTTTAATTTATGGAGTGAAGAGATATCTTCATTCTCACATTGTTTTCTCTTCTAAAATGGAGGTTCCATTTCTCATTCATCTCACACTTAAGAATGTTTTTGGGTAGGTTTATCTTTACAAGGGTAAATATTAGTGGTTTTACTAGAAAACAAAAATCCCAAGAGCCCTGTATTCCATGGTCAGTTCCATGGTGATGATGATAATAAAGGAGTCACAAAATTGTCATCAGGGTTCCACAGCACTAACACAGTTGACTACAAAATAGATGCTTAGGGAAGTCAGAAATGCTACAGTGCTACTAGCTGCAGCTGTTATCTCAAATTAGGAAGAAAGTAAATTACTGTTGCTCCAGGTAACAGCTGTTTCAGTAATGAAAACTCCATTACTTAGAAGTACTGTTTAAAACAAACTAATTTAAAAAATATTTTTATCTTATGGGAGATTGGTGTTGTAATGCCTTGTTAATCATGCTGACTAAGCCCAGTCTAACTAGGTCATTAAGTTAATGAACAAATTATCAAAAAAATCTTCATATATTTATGAATGTAAAAACCTTTCACAAGGGTGTCTCCCTCATTTTATCAATTTTAAAAGAAAATGTATTATTCAGCTGAATTCTTAGAGAAGAACATCAACCTGATAAGTCTGTAAGTGTGCTGGGACTTAGTTTATTCATGATTTCATAGCATGAAATTTCATTGTGACAGGTGTTTGGCATCCCACAACACCACTTCATACTTCCTGTAAAAGTATCATTAAAATGAAAAATACGCACTTTTAAAGCACACATATATTAAATCAAAAGCTCTTTTTTACTTCAATATTTTCTTTTGCCTTGGCTAGATGATTTTTCAAAGCATGTTTTTCAGCACTCAAAACAAAGCCAGATGGATGGCAGCAAAGGATTAATGTATTCTGAAGGCTTAAAAAGGCCCACTACAAGTGAATGCTGTATTGTTTCCATACCCCTAAGCTAGCCTCTCAAAAGACTTAATTTTAGAGTAAAGGATGTAGCTCTAAATTGGATCTCATAGCAGCGCAACAAGAATGGCTCTTTCCCTGTGCAAATGTGGAAGGTGAGGGTAGAGCGGGAAGCTCTGTCCATAAAGCCTTTTTCTTTTTGTGTTCTTATTGATTGAGCTTCCCATTGTTCCTTTAATAGAAAGAGCTCTATGAAGCACGTGGCTGGGACAAACAGACCTGTGCGCTACTGTGGTTATGGGTTTTGGCAGTTACATGCTATCCCTCATATGTAAATAAAGTGCAACACTGCAGAGTACAGCCTTGCATGTCTCCCCACAGGTGGTTTGCACACTGTTTTCAGAGGCTGCATCTGGTAGTCATTGTCCAGGAAGCAGATACTGCCTCCTGAATGAAATAGGAAAATATAGCTTGCTTCAATGCTAGAAAGCAATACTCTTTGATTACTGTAAGCAATACGTACAAGAGAATACTCTGGTAAGGCAGTATTCACTGCACTGAATCTATACAATCCAATTCTGTAGAATATAAATCACCATCAGATATCCTTGAAAGGAGTGAGATTTTCTAATAAATAACTTTGCACTGAAATGAAATATTTTTATAATAATTTTTTAAGTAGAATTAGAATCACTGACTTTCCACAGATTCTGTAATTTCTGTCTCTATAGTGTTTTCCTGTTAAAAAACCAACCAACCAACCAAAAAAACCCCAAACAAACCAAAACAAACAAACAAAAAACCACAACAGAAATAACTACTGCTTTCTGGCTTACTCATTTTTGTCAAATTCATTAGTCAATAAGTGTAATTGCAAAAGCACTCTGTTTATATATTACCTTCCTGAATTAATTAGATTCTAGCAGTAATTGACTTATTGTCCTATGTAGATTAGACTGCATTACGCTTCATTGTTAAATGCAGTTTAATTTACAGTGCAAATATTGCTAGAGTAAGAGTTTCATTAAAAAACAGATGGTAATTTGTTTAGGATTGACTGATCTAATTTGAAAAAGGTACCAGTGTTCCATCATCTCATTTAGATATATGTAGTTTCTATATATATGTATCTTTCAGGTACAGGTAAAATTCATCTGTCAATAGAATGAATGTTGTCTTGAAGTGCCCAATTCACAGTTTGTCAGGACAAAGTAGAAATTTGTTCTTTATTATAAATTCTTTTAACATTGTATTCTCAGAGAGGCACAAATGTTTCATCGTCCTCAGTTCTTTACTTGGAGCAAGTGTCAAGATGATGAACTTGAGAACTGTGTTGCAAATCCATGAAAGACAGACAGCAGAAGAAATAGATGGTGTACGATGCTTAAAAGGTCTCCAGCCAATTAATTTATTATTATTTAATAGCTAAGTCTGTTGTTATTTTCTAAAAGGGCATGTGCAAATAATCTATCACACAAAAGTAGTATTTTTTAGAAAAACTGTCAAAAAATTCTTCCCTTTGTGAATATGACTTCCTTGATCATTATTTAGCAGCTACTGCAAATCCAGGTGAATTTAGCTATCAATAACTGTAACATTTGTCAGTGAAAGAAGCCCTACTTCTGTGAAGATTAGTAAATGGATAAACCCCCAGTCACATAGCAAGTAACAAGTAATATCCTGCACCAATGGAAGGATTTCATAGTAATTTCAGTCTAATGGAAGGCTTATTGTGAAAATTTCAAAAAGCACAATTTGATCAAGTTTATCCCATCTCTGGAATCTTGAGGTAATAAAATATTATTATTTGAGGTTCTGGAAAATTAGAAAGAGAGAGAGAGAAATTATGAATTATTTCCACACAGGGAAAGTTGTTTCTGTTTTGAGTTCTTCCTTTTTTAAAACTTAAAAGTGGAAAGAAATTTTACCCAAGTGTGTGAATTGAGAAAAGAAAATGTTTACTCTCACTTTGCACAACAGAACCCAGCTGTTCTAGTTTGTTTCCTGCTTCTTCCCTCTTGCAAGGTCTCTCTAGTAATAACCATGCTGCCCTCTGCGTTAAATGGCTCTATGCTCTTCACTTTCTTCTCCATCCCCAATAACAAGAGCAGAGGTGGCTGTTTTTTCATAGCATGGAATCACGGAATTGTCAGAGTTGGAAGGGACCTCTAGAAATCATCTAGTCCAACTCCCCTGCTAAAGCAGGATTGCCTACAGCACGTTACTCAGGGCTGCATCCAGGTGGGTCTTGAATATCACCAGAGCAGGAGTCTCCACTATCTCCCTGGGCAGCCTGTGTCAGTGTCATAGTAAAGAAGTTTTTCCTCATATTTGAATGGAACTTCCACTGCTCCAGCTTGTGCCCAGTGCCCCCCTTGTCCTCATCACTAGGGTCTACTGAAAAGAGTCTGGCTCCATCCTCCTTGCACCCACCCTATACTTGTAGGCATTAATAAGGTCTCCCCTCAGCCTTCTCTTCTCCAAGCTAAAGAGTCCCAGCTCTCTCTGCCTTTCCTCATAAGGCAGATGCTCCATTCCCCCGGTCATCTTTGTTGCCCTCTGATGAACTCTCTCTAGTAGTTCCCTTTCTCTCTTGAGCTGGGGAGCCCAGAACTGGATGCAGTATTCCAGATGTGACCTCACCAGGATGGAGTGGAGGGGGAGAATGACCTCTTATCTGTATTTTACCAATTTAGTTGCTTTATTTATTGCATTCTCTAATTCATTAAGATTTAATATAATGTATTTATATACATTCTATTGAAATGACTGGTACCATTCCTGAAGACCCTACTTGTATTTGATTGAGTAAACAGTTGTAGATAATCTACAAGCAGCTGAATATGAGCGAGCAGTGTGCCCGGGTGGCCAAGAAGGTCAATGGCATCCTGGCTTGTATTAGAAATAGTACTGCAAGCAGGTCTAGGGAAGTGATCCTCCCCCTGTACTCCACATTGGTGAGGCCCCACCTCAAGTACTGGGTTCAATTTTAGGCAACTCAATACAAGAAAGACATCAAGGTGCTGGAGCAGGTGCAGAGAAGAGCAACTGGGCTAGTGAAAGGCCTAGAGAATAAGTCTCATGAAGAGCAGCTGAGGGAACTGGGTCTGTATAGCCTGAAGGAAAGGAGGTTGAGGGGAGACCTTATTGCTCGCTACAACTACCTGAAAAGGACATTACAGAGAGGTAGGTGCTGGCCTCTTCTCACAAGTAGTCATAGGAAAAGAGCAAATGGCCTACAGCTACTTCAGGGGAGGTTTAGGCTGGAAATTAGAATTTATTTATTTTTTTCTCTGAAAGGATTGTCAGGCATTGGAACAGGCTGCCCAGAGAGGTGGTTGAGTCACCACCCCTAGATATGTTTAAAAGTCGTGTAGATGTGGTGCTTGGGGATATGGTTTAGGGGTAAACATGGTAGAGTAGGATTAAAGGTTGGATTTGATGATCTTAAAGATATTTTCTAACCCAAATGATTATACGATTCTATTATATGACCCTTTCACTATTATTTCTAAAACTCTGAAATAGGAAATAAATTTAATATCCCTGCCAGCTATGTCAGCATTTTTTCCTGTTTTGAAGGGATATTGAAAGTAATACAACCTTTTTTTCAACAAGGTATCCTCCCTCTGCCTGTATGCCCTGGCTTCCACCTCTGATTCTAGTTGTCATTCTGAATATGAAATGGTGTCATGTTGCAGTATGGTCGTCATGATGCAGGAGGTGATGCACAAGCAGGCTTGCAAGGCGTACTCTCCTTAAGCACTTTCATTCCTCTTCCTTCAAAGTGACCACATTAACTCAGCCACCTCAAAAACATACTTCTGATCTTTTTTCTGTAGTAGCTCTTCATTAGTCTCGTTTTTATTTGTTGAATCTACTTACATTGAGGGAACAAAATTTCCTAAGTTTCTACTCTACTATTACACAATTACTGCTTGTATTTTACAAATTTCTTGTTGGTCCTTGACATAAAGAATGTGTGTTGATCAGACCAGTCCAACCCCCCTGCCAGAGCAGGGTCACCTAGAGTACATCACACAGGAAGGCGTCCAGGCGGGTTTTGAATGTCTCCAGTGAAGGAGACTCCACAACCTCCCTGGGCAGCCTGTTCCAGTGCTCTGTCACTCTCACAGTAAAAAAAATTTTTCTGATATTCACCTTAAACCTCCTATGCTCCAATTTGTATCCATTACTCCTTGTCCTATCACTGGTCATCACTGAAAAAAGCTTAACTCCATCTTCTTGACACTCACCCTTTACGTATTTGTAAACATTGATGAGGTCACCCCTCAGTCTCCTTTTCTCCAAACTAAAGAGACCCAGCTCTCTCAGCCTTTCCTCATAAGGGAGACGTTCCACTCCCTTAATCATCTTTGTGGCTCTATGCTGGACTCTTTCAAGCAGTTCTCTGTCCTTCCTGAACTGAGGGGCCCAGAACTGGACACAATACTCCAGATGCGGCCTCACCAATGCAGAATAGAGGGGGAGGAGAACCTCTCTTGACCCACTAACCATTTCTAATGCACCCCAGGATGCCATTGGCCTTCTTAGCCACAAGGGCACACTGCTGGCTCATGGTTATCCTCCTGTCTACCAGGACCCCCAGGTCCCTTTCACCTACACTGCTCTCCAGCAGGTCAGCCCCCAACCTGTACTGGTACATGGTGTTTTTCTTCCCCAAATGCAAAACTCTACACTTGCCCTTGTTGAACTTCATCAGGTTTTTCCCCGCCCAAGTCTCCAGCCTGTCTAGGTCTCTCTGAATGGCAGCACAGCCTTCTGGTGTGTCAGCCACTCCTCCCAGCTTGGTGTCATCAGCAAACTTGCTGAGGGTACATTCTGTACCCTCATCCAGGTCATTGATGAAGATGTTGAACAACACCAGTCCCAGTACCGACCCCTGAGGGACTCCACTAGTCACAGGCCTCCAACTAGATTCTGCCCCATTGACTACAACTCTCTGAGTTTTTCCTTTCAACCAGTTCTTGATCCACCTCACTGCCTGATCATCAAACCCATACTTGATCAACTTATCTACAAGGATGCTGTGGGAGACGGTGTCAAATGCTTTACTGACATCAAGATAAACTGATTGATTCGTAACTGCTGGATCGTTTTGTGTTTTTTTGTGTTGTCATCACTTGTTTACCTGAGTTTTTTGGGCCAACTTAAGACAAGTTAAAAATTCAGAAGATACTCAGTTTTCCTCATAAAATTCTGTACCTATAAATGCCTTAAAATTATCCTTCTAATATATGTATTAAAATTAATATTTTTACCCTCTGTGAATTTTTTCTTACTTAGAAAAGAGAAACGGTCAGGTACTTTATAATATTATGTCTTGTCACAGTGATAGACAGGTTGAGGCAGAATATTTGTGCTCTATCATTCCCTACCTGTTCTTGTGTGTTAATATCAAACAAAAAGAGACACCTTAATTGACAGTGCTTTACTGCAAGTATGATTTACAGAACCAGTCTTTTGCATTGATTGTAACATTAAATTTAAATACATGAGGAAGAGAGTTTTAGTATTCATTTGCAATACAGTCAGTGAAGAAAAATATTTGAAATAATTAAAAACATATATTAAGGCAAAGATCAAAGAGGAGAAAGCTTAATCAGCACCAACAGACTTTAATAGCTCAGACTGGAAATGAAGACCATAATGATATAAATAAAAAATGAAACAGGAGAAGATTTATTTGCTATTAAAAGTTCCAATCAATGTCAAATTAACCATAAGCTTTTACAGTTCATTTAGAATCTTTGACCTCTCCAAATGCAATGGACTTAAAACGGATACTTTTCCAACATACGTTTCCAACTATGTGTTTACCAGAAAAGGAGAAGACCCGACAGCTCCAGTTCTTTTTTTATGTTCTAACTGCAGGAACCTTTATTTTGCTTTGTTTTGGTTTGGTTTTTTGTGGGTTGGTTTGTTTGTTTGTTGTTGTGTGCTTTTTTTCTTTTTTTTGTGTGTTTTTTTGTTTGTTTTGGTTCGTGTTTGTTGTTTTGGTTTGGTTTTGGTTTGGTTTGTTGTTTGTTGTTTTTTTTTTGGGAGGGTTGCTTTTCTATTTTTGAGTTATGACAGAGCTCCCATGAGAAGTGCTTAAAAGTTGTGTATTTATAAGTGATTTCTAAAAATTATTATCATCAGCTTCGAGACATACACACAGAGAAGATTTCAGCATAGGTAGATCACTGGGTAATGCAACAGATAGAGTCTATATGGTGATCTGTATCCTTTCATGTCTTTGCATGTCACAGAATTTTGGCTTCCTGAAGCACGGTAAGCGTAGTTTAGGGAGTCTTATGGAGGTTATGCTTCTAGGAACTATACCAAGCCTTTGACTTTCTGAATAAGCTATCTAGATAGTTTGCAGAGCTGAGTTAGGGAGCAAGATTTAGGCAAGAGATTCGCTTTGTGTGTGGTCAGGTGCACCATTTCTAAGACTCTGGAAGTCAGCTAACCCATAATCAGAGTTATCTGTGTTAGGGATTGATTAACAGTAGGAAATAACTGGCTTAATGATTACTATTCCTTTAGATACTTACGACTACATGGTTGGAGATACATGTCTTCTCCTAGTTGGAGTTGTGGTATGGAGAGGTATGCTGCTCCACATCTACTGTCCCTCATACAGGTTGCTGCCTCCTCAGAAAAGCAACTTCAGCAGGAAGTTTGAGTTTTCCATTATTAATTTAAGAAGATCCAGGTTTACAAAGGCAAATGATTCAGCTACTTTAACTATGTGGGGCAGTATGATATAAAGAAGCTCAAGGGAACTCAATTAGCTCCAGACATTTGGGATGGATAAGTGAATGCCACCAAGGGATAGAGTGCAAAGATGCTCAGAGCCATGGTCTCTTTCAGCAGTGGATGTCATTCCATAGCCCCTGTTTGCCATGGCGACTGTCATCAGGCAGCTCTCTTTTTGTCTGTCACTTCAGAAGCACAATGGCATACAATACACTGCTCTATGACATATTCAGAGCTAATCCTACAGCCTACACAAAGGTATTCCCACTGGCAGTAGTAGAGCAATTCCTGTGAGATGATAAAAAGGCTGTGCAACCAAGCGGCTGTAGCTAGAGCTTCCACGGGAACTTAAATCTCAAGAAAAAAAATGTCCATAGGGTCATGACCCATTATTATATAAGATGAAAAATCTAATTTATTTATTGTGTTGGATTTGGTACTGATGCTAAAGGTATTTTCCATGTAAATCCCAAGTAGTTAACATATAAGAAAAATAAACCATTATTTTTTTGCCATATAGCTCAACGCATGTATAGAGAATGATTCTACAGGAAAAGAATCCTATTCTTATACTCTTGAAATAAAATATATTTTGTCACTTTGCATCACAAGCATAAACACCTCATTTTAGCCCCAAAATATCCGACTTTCCCAATGGCTTAATTTCAGTGACATTTTTGCAATATAAACTTCCTGCTTATTCTCAACTTTTTGACCACTGATTATCTGGTAATCTTCAGAAAGACTATCTTAATAAACATGCTTAGGCAGTCATTAGGAAAAAAAAAATAAAAAAATACAGCAGTGCTATTGGGTGTTTTGCAGAGCACACACAGTTAAATAGCAAGAATATAGAATTTCATTGTAATGTCTTCATTTAGTTTTCAGAATTAAAAAAAAAAAAAAAAGGTATTGCCTTGAAAAGGAACACAAGTATCTGCTGCTGAAAGCTGTGATTAATTTTCTGCAGATCCCTCTTTATGGCAATTTCCCTTTCCTCATTTCTCAGTTTCAGGCAGCTGCATTATGCTCCTCCTTAGCCACTAGGGCTCCAGCCAGACACTGATAGAGGGAGCACCAGTGCTTTCACAGGTGTAAAACCAGCCCTACTGGTGCCAACTGAAATGCCTTCATTTGTAACAGGTGAAGTCTTGCACAGACTCCTTTGAACAAGGAGGTAGTATATCGTAGATTTCCACTACATAATAGTGAAAAGAAGAGGCCACAACTATGTCTGAGGATACATGGCACAACCTCACTTTTCCCATGTGATGTGTTAAGGTCTTTGGATATGAGGGTTTCAGATTCCATTCTCTACTGTGTTCTGTTAAATAGCTTGAAAAATTTTGTAATTATAAAAATTTAATGAGATGGTGAAATAATTTTCCACTTAGCTGTCATCAGTAGCTGCACACTGCATTGTAGCTGATATTACCTCAGCAGGATGTATAAAATTGCATTGGAGGAAGAAGAAATTGGAAATTAATAAGTTGCATGAAGTTTTTTCTTCGGTTGTTGTCTACTGGCCAATACTGGAATTTTTTTTTTTTTTTTTTTGTAAACTGTGATTATGTTGTTACTTTTGTGTTAATACCTAGCGGCCTGAGGAGATTCATAGTCCCATCATCTGTTAACCATTCTGCAGAATAGCTCTCTCAAATGGAATTCAAAATAACTGTGGACTTAAACCTATCAACATATATACACAGAGCACATTGTAACATGCAGTACATGAGTTCAGTAAGAAAAATTTAACAAATAAATTATTTCCAATAGTGATTCTTAAATTAAAGTTTACGAGAGAGGACCAGGAAACCATGTTTCTTTATTTATCAACTCCAGCTGAAGTGGTGAAGTAAGATCATTGTCAGAAATATATGCAACTTGTAACTTACATACACAATTACCTGTAAAATCAAATTATAATGAAATATTATTGACAAATTTTCATTATTTCAATATTTTACTAGTGCAATTTTTTTTCATTTAGTAGTATTTTTTTCTGTTCATGGACAATTGCACTTCATGAAAGAAAAAAATATTTATTTTGAAATGTGCTTTTTCAAGTGTTAGTATTGAATTTCTCATAATGCAACAAAAATATTCTTGTAGAGCAAAATTAGAAAAATAATAATCCATGGTCCCTCAAGTCAGTGATGGTGATAGGGATAAGGATTAATTTGAACTGACCACATCAGATACTGTTTTTATTCCTTACTAATTACTTATTTGCCATCATATTACTAACTAGCAGCCACACTCATTACTGGAGAAGTCTGGTCTGACTTAGTATGCTTAAAATAAATCCTCATGACAGAAGGAGATAATGTTTTGTGTTTTTTTTAATTGGATAATTCATGTTTTAATTTAAATAAAACTCAGCTTTGTTTGCCAAACAGGAATAATTAGAAAAAGAGTAGAAAACTTTTCTATTGAATTCCTCTTGAAAAATAAAGTATTCTCATCTAATTTGGACAGTGTACAAAAGATATATTAAGATGCAGAACTGTGTTGTCTATTACCATTTTAATAAAAATTAGAGAGAAAAATGCCTATTCTTGGAAGCAGATATTTTACTAAATGTAGGAGAAGAAGCCATAGTGATACATCCATAAGAAAACTAGTCATGGTGATACAACTTACTAGTATATACTTAATATATTATCATATATATAAAAAATATATTTTTATATATGTATATACATCCTTTAATTTAAATTTTTAAGTATGTTTAAAATTTCATAGCACTAAGAAGGTCTAGTTATGGGTTAGGTATCTGTTGTAAAAGCCTTGTACTAGTACTAGGACACGCCTTCCTATTGCAAATAATGCTCACTCTTTAAAGGAAAAAAAAACATTTTTTCCATATGACCTTTAAAAAACTTTTTTTTTTCATCCTTCCAGCCTAAATGGTTCTATGATTTTAGTTGCTACTTCTTTCCATATGACTATTTTACAGATTTTTGTTAATCTGACCTGTTATGTAGTAGTGTCCTAACTCTTCCCAGCACAAGCATTAGTCTGCAGTCTTGCCTTATTAATGCATGTTAGCTGAGTATTCAGAAGATGTACTAGGTAATCCAAATTTTTATGATGAAGAAGCATTTGCACAGAGTGTGTTGTGAGCAGATCTTGCCTTTTCCCTAAATGTCCTCCAGACTGGGTGTGTGTGTGAGAGAGATGGAGAGGGAAGAAATAAAAAATATTTGGAGTTGGTAACAGCAATTGTATTGCTGTTTTTATTACTCAGTTTCCTGAATTAAAGTCTCTCACACCACCACCCTCCTTTTATCTTGAGAAAATTGTCAACTTTTATGTATTTTTAGAGAGAAGAAAAATATGTTTGTATAAGAGCAGTGCATTAGAATCTAATTTTGAGTTTTTAAAGGAAATATGCAATCTGTGTAGACCATAGGGTTCTTACCAATAGAAAATGTGTGTAGAGGTAGTATTTTTTAAAAAGATAATGTTCCAAACAGAAAGTCATCTTAGATGGTTAGTATCAAATGTTTCTCTTATTTACACCCGCCTCTCTTGTAGTGGGCATCCCTGTTCCAACACACAGACCTTTTTAGTTGTGAATTGCCAGAATATATCTGCTTGTATCTATGTTTTCCATACAACAATGAGCTTTTAACCTATTTCTGCTTTTCACAACTTAGGATATCATTCCATGTTTGCAGTCTTAGGTAATACTGGAATTAACTGGCTATTTTGACTTCTCAAGCAGTTTTCATTGTGCATCCTACCCAAGAAAGGGCAGGGGTGGGAAGTACAGGGGTGGCTACAGAGCAATTGGGGGTACTTTGAAGTAGAGAGAGGCAAAGGAAATAATGGAATAAGGTCCTAAAATATATTGCTTAAATATTAATGATGTAAAGATACAGATATAGTATGGATAACCAGTACTGTTTTACATACAGTGAAGGGTTAATATCTTGGATCATTTAGCAGTGTTTTCAGTCCAGATAGCACTTCAATGTAGCATTTAAATTGATCTACTAGCAATAAATAAATTGAACAGTGGCTTTTTTTTCAGCCTGTGAAATTGACAGTGGAATAGGACCTAGAATCTTAAAGTATATCCCAGGATGAATAATTTAAGGATATTAAACATTCCTTGACACTTGCAACTTTTATACTTCTTTCTCTACCTTTTTTCCTTTATTGTCTATGGATGGGAAATTGAGAAAGGGAACCAGTAAATTAATACAACAATGTTTCAATGTCATTACTGCTGTGAAGTTAAGATCACAGTAATCCTAGTGAACACTGTAGCTCTTGTTCTTGCATGTTCTGTGAGGGTAAAGCGATTACTGCATTTTATGGCTAGACTATCTTGCAATTTGTTAAGCTTCTTTTGTTTCTGATTTCTTTACCTATGTCTGCCAATTTACAAATCTGGCTTGCAGTCAGATGCTTAGGTTACTGGGGAGCAAACTATCACTAAGAAACAATTACTTCTGATCCATACTACTACCATGTTGAACTCAACTGGGAGTATACAGCAGTTCTGGAAATACATTAACTAATGCATTTCATATGTAATATCAAAATATTTGTGCAGGTGTATGAACCCTCAAAGTGACATGGAGTTAATATCACTGAGTTATTGAAGCAGTAAGCTCTTAATTCATTGCTAAATAAAAATGATACAAATGCCTGTTAGGAATTGGATGTAGCTGCCTGGAGAACTGAATGAATAATTCTTCCTAGGTGTGCTTGTTGTTACCAAATATTTCATCCTCTCTGAAGCAGATTAGCTTTCAGCTAGTTATATGCTGAATCAGACTGGTAGATCACATGGATTTACTCAATCAGGTATCTTGTATTGGATATGATTGAACAATGCTCTCATAGTTTCTGCATAGATTTACGCAATGTATTTCACAATAGCCTCCATCTTGTTATTAATACTTATTTTTTTTACCAGTCATTTACTTTGCCATGTGTCTTATTGTTTGCACACATTAGCAAGAATTATGGGATGATGTATCTTAATTTGCCATCACAGAAAAATATTCATTATTTTCTGCACTAACAGAGTTTGCTGCAAGAAATCATTGATTTTACACTTGGGGCAGATTTGGCCGAAGATCTGACACTAAACTCTGTGCTACTTAGGTAGTGAGAAAAAGCAGTGCAGATTTGAGCCGAAGTAGAAATTAATCCCTTGCATTTCCAAACCTTTGTGACATTTTTAATATATAAGATATGCAGAGAAAACAAAACAGTAAGAAAAAAAATCAATGTGAAAGCAATAATCTTTACCACCTTGTTGCAGTAAATTCAAGTAATTCTGAAATGTAAACACATTGATGAGGGACTTAGGTAAAAATTGAGTACTTGTTCACCTGTACTCTACTTTTGCTAAAATAGCAGAAGAACAAGAATTGGAAAATAAGTACAAGCAAGTAGGAGAAATGGGATACAAAACCAAAACTACTACTGGATACAGTGCCAGAAAAGCTGTTCTCTCACAAATCTTTTCTATGTTTTTCTGCACCAAAAAAAAGGAAAAAAGAAGAGAAAAAAAAAAGTATTTTCTTCCATTGCAATATACTTTGTAACATATAAATCAGAGACACACTAGCAGGCACTTATTCTTTAAACTAAACTGCTTTCTGTAAAAATTTAGACATTGAAAGTCATTATTATTTTGTAGCATTTTGCAAGTCCAACAGGCCATAGTTCCTCTCTCTCTTTGTCCTTGCATCTGAATCTCAGTATTCTGTGCCCTTTATTATTGGAGAATTTAGTTCATTTTAAATACATCAATCAGCTCTTCCCCTACAGTAATTAGACACTTTGTGATGTTGAATTGGTCCACAAATAGCACAGCTCAATGTGTGTTACAAATAAGCATCCATTTGCCCGTTGTCCAGCAATGACATTTAAGAAGACTACGTTGAAATCAGATTAGCGTGATTTGATGAATAAATACAGTGTGACAGATTCCAGCTAAAGCAAAGCAATACAACTCTGCTTAAATAAATGGAATTATTTCAATGTTATAGTAGCTGAATGATATTTGTGAAGAACAGTAAACACATCTATAACTGTAGAATTGCTAATGGTGCCAGTTAGAAAGCTTGTTTGCTCCAATACATTTGAAAAAAAAGCTATGCTTGTGCTTGTCTTTGTATGTCACTCTTCCTTTCTCATAGGACCTTTTGTTTTGCTTTTTTCTTGTTATATTTTTTCAACTTTTTCCCCAGCTTGGGGAAACAACTATAATTATTTCTCTTTGGTGTAATCCAAGCACTCAAATAACACATGCAATGCAGCAGTGCAATTTGTTACTAGTTGAACATAATTTCAGCTGTCAATCAGAAAGACACTCAGCCATCTCATCTTTAATGCCAAATCTGATGACTGGAGATGGAAGTAGAGATTATATTCATGGCACACTTCCCCGTTTACAAATCCCTGCTTTGAAACCACATTCCTTTGCTCTGTGATATTCTTCCAAGAGTATGAAACAAGACAGACTTCACAATAAAGCCTAGATATACTTTATTTAATACAGGGACACAAGTAAGAAAATGGTGTGTTTCCCTCTAGAAAGTTCTAACATTTGTTCTTTGAGCTGTCTCATAATTTTTTATTTTTTTTTTTCTCCAGTCCATGTGTGTCTTTAAGCCTCTGTAGGATAATGGAAGGAAAATACTAAGTTTTAACTGAGCAAGGTATAGTGGAACAACAGGAAACTTGTGAGCCACTTAAATTAAAATGATGAGGAAGAAATAAACATTCATTACCTCAGACTCAGTTGTCTTTTCATTTTGCAAGCAAGAAAATATTTAGCACCCTAGGAGGAAAAGAATTAACTTCTTTTGAATCTTTCCACAGTGAAGGAGTGCTCAAGAAGCAAAATGCTTTACTTCAGACTGGAGAGGTAATTTTAGATCACATGCAGGGGGTAGTTAGATGAAAGATCAAAATCTAGTATATTCACTGAGCAGGAATAATGGGATAAAAAAGCGGACAAAGAAGAGATTATGTTCTTGTTCGCTCTGTCCCACAAACCATGACCTCTTCCACATTCACAAGGACCTATTTTCAATTTCAAGGCAATAGCTATAAATGTTAATAATTGCCTTTACCTCTTTCTCTGTAGCTTAGCTTTTTGCCCCATTACCAAAACCATTTAGTTTCTCAGTCATTCATTTTCTACATAATCTCCTTTCATGTCCCATGCTTCCTCTATTGTATTTCACCTTGGGTAGTACATCATGTAAATAAAGCCTACATTCATAATTGCTTTGGTATACTGCATAAGGGGATTTACTCTTGAAAATTCTCTTCCAACCTGTATCCATTACAGTAGATCTCTTTAGTCTTCCTTAGATGGGACAAACAGGTGAATGTTTTAAAAGCGATTTTCAGCATCAGTGATGTAACCTTGAGTATGTATTCAAAACACTTAGATGTATTTAAAGGATGAGTGTGAAACAAATGAAGGCATGTGAGAAAGAAGTTCATCACACTGTATTTTGATTTCAAAATTTCTTGCATTTGAACTAACGTTTATGGCCACACTATAGTAGTATAAACACTGATCAAATGGACAAAAATGTTCAAGAACTTAAGTTTATTTTTTTTTTTTTTTTTTTTTCAAATTAGAGATTTAGCATACTAACAGCCTGGAAAATGTGAATATTGGTATTTAAGGCAGAAAGAATTAAGGCAGAAATTACTGAATACTGTATTCTTCCAATGAGCAAAATGACTGCTAGTTTCAAACTGTCTGCACTATGACTCTCAGAAAGGAGGCAATCAATCAATCACGTATTTATTTAAAAGAGGTAGTATTTTTAGTTCTGTTGAGTGTTTACTGTAATTGAGAGGTGTACATTGTCTTTTTTAAACCAGGTTTGAGTTTCAGTTTAAGGGTCAGTCAAGCTTTTGTGTGTGAAATGAAAATTAACATCTCTTCTACTTCTCTGAAAGCCACATGCCTGTGAAAGCTTTTGACACTCACTCATGCCATCTCACAATCGTGGTTTTCCATCCTTGGTCTTAAATTTCAGTTTGTAACAAATCTGAAGACCTCCTTCAATGCAGTTTTAATAGTGAACAGTATTCATGGGAGAAAGCAAGCAGAATTTTTAAATGCTCTGTGCTGAGTACTAGACAGCAATAAAAATATTAGATAACATGTTACTTGCATTTTTTCCATGCATTTAAAGGCAGTTAAGGACCTATGAAACTCGTTCCTCAGTTGCCTTTTATTACATAATAAAAATAAAATAAAATAAAATAAAATAAATGCTTTCCAGCCTAGAAAAAGCCATTAATGTTGTGTTCTTTTTATTTTTTCTTTCTCCAGCTTCATTCGGACTTGGACAAGGGAGTGGGCACTGTTAAATACACCCTTTCAGGAGATGGTGCTGGCACCGTTTTTACCATTGATGAGACCACAGGAGACATTCATGCCATAAGGAGCCTAGATCGAGAAGAAAAACCTTTCTACACACTCCGAGCTCAGGCTGTGGATGTTGACACCAAGAAACCACTAGAGCCTGAATCAGAGTTCATCATCAAAGTGCAGGACATTAATGACAATGAGCCAAAGTTCCTGGATGGACCTTATGTTGCCAGTGTCCCAGAAATGTCTCCAGTAGGTGAGTAAGAATCTTTAAACACTTGAGAACTAATTGCATATTACTTAATGGTCTCAATGTGCATTTTCTGCTGAGAAAGTAAGGAGAAGGCTGAAATGAAAATATAACCTCTAAAACTTATTATTAGAAATGTGACTCTCTGTGCTTAGAAATAGACAGAGTACCATTTTGTTTTAGCTTTATTTGCTTATTTAGAAACTTGTTCTCCTGCAAAATGAGAGCTTGTGTGTCAAAGTCTCTGAGGACAGGAAGAGAGAAAAAAAGATATTCAAGGCAGGTACACTGAGGTCCAGGGATCTGTGTACACCCAAATCTGTTATTTCACATGATGAAGTGTGTTCTCCTCTCTTCCTAGCTAACACTGCTGCACAGAATTAGTTTGTACAGCATCATCTTGCCATTTACTGTCCCTGTCTGTGGCTGTTAAACTCCTGCAGCACTTGCATGATCCCCTACTTGTGAATTAGGAGACAATTCTTTATCCAAGTCCTGCTACACTGTGAGTGCTAAAAGTAATGATTGCCTTCATGTGGCTCTCAACAATGCAAAAACAGCAGTCAAAAATGATCAGCAAATTTGGCTCAAGGTCTCAAAAACCTAATATTCAAGAAAATATTAAGTGCATTGGATTTTTAAGTTGAAAAAGAGAAGATTGACTGGAAACATGGTAAGGTTTCAAAAAGTTAGCGAATAGAAAAGAGAATAGATTTATCTCCAAAGAAAGGTGAACTGTAGTAAAGATGCTGAAGCACGGAAGGTTTTTTGTTTGAAGAATTTTCTCTACAAAATAGGCATTTGCCAGATAAGACAAAAATCATGTTTGGAGCAGGAGAATACGCTAAATGGGTTCTCTGCCTAATGGATGATTCTGAAGTGGTCCTGAGCAGTGTGTTAGCAACTCAAGCACACTGCTTTTGTTGTGCTGCCAGGTAGCACTTCAGGCTTCCCTACAGGTAGCAGAAGTTAATTCATTCTGGGCTGGGAAGTCTTTAACTTCCCAGTACTAGTTTCAGCTTATTGCCATTTTGTCTCCTAAGCTGTGTTTTCCCAATACTTCACAAGCCAGTACTAGTCACTTAATGCTCCCTGTAGTTGCTAATAGTTTTGGAAACCTTCTGAAATGTGTAGAGGGATCCTCTTGCCCCTTTAGATATGCAGGTCAGCGGGTGATATTTTGAAATACAATCCAGAAGGCCACTAAATATCTACACAAGTTACTATATGGAATTAGTGAGCTAGTATTTTAAATTTTGTGATAAAGGCAGAATGTGATAAAACATGATATGAGTAGACACGTAGAGATAATCATTTTGGTCCCATAGATGTGTAGAGATGAGTTCACTATTGTCACCCACAGAGGTGCATCTACAGATTCACTACATATGTGCGCTCTTGTTGTCGCCCCTATAGAGACGTCCAGTAATATTATTTACAGTTCTAATGTTTATAAATGGAAAACATTTGTTATATTTTCACATCTGTTTCTGTGGCAAGTTCAGAATAAAGTTTTCCCACCAGTGAATGTATGGTTAGTTGTTAAATTGTTTTTAAGACTTGATCAGAAAGAAATGAGAAAAATAATAATGAATAATGCTATTTACACAGTGAAATGCAGTGCTTGTATTCATTCTGTCTCTCTGTTGCTCTCCATTCACCTTCCTTTCTTATTTTCATAAATATGTATGTGCAGTAGCAGACAAAATGCTAATGATGGTTGTATTTAATGGGAAACTCTCTTCAGGGTGTGCCATGCATTGTGGCTTTTACATTGACTGGGAGTTGCATGACTAAATGATTCATGCGTACAGCATTTTAAAATAAATGCTTTTCAATCTATTCTCCTTTGGAAACAGAGGCCATGACAAAAATGCATCCTCTTGAACTTCACTTTGTTCAGTCTCATTCACTACCTTCAGAAGATTTATCCATAACAGTTCTTATTTTCCTCTACAAGAAAAATACAGGATGGATGAAAATTGATCAAGAACAATGAAGCAAGGCAGCTAATAAAATCCTCATGACTTAACAACCAGTGTATAGTATATATATTCCATTTGTACAGTGCAATAAAGTGTATTGTATGAAACACCCTTGAGGTACCACAATCTGCAGCCGTAAGAGAGGATTGAGTGGGGCTGGGAACTCTTAGGCAGAAAAGTTTGCTTCAGAGCCCTTGCACACATCCTAGAAATTTTTATGGCTGCACTGTTCTCAGTTTTGTAACATATCTGACCTTTGTGCTAATTGCTGTCACTGAAGATTTGATGGCTGAAATGCTTTAGCATTTATCCCTGGACTCAGTGTTCCAGTCACAGACCTATAATAAAATTGCAAGTCAATGAAAAAGTTGGACCTCTGTGATTTTTTAATAGAACAGGTACAAAAAATGGAAATTCACAGGACCTCAATATCTGGTTTTCTGCACACAGATACGATTTAGGCGTATCTGTCATACCCAAATTTTTCATGGTAGATTTTCTAGAACTTTGGTGTGTTATTTTCCATGCATGTTTTAGGTGGAAATTTGTTTTTTCCCTTCAAATCTACTTTGAGGTTCTATAAAAACTTACACTGTTTCTGTATACTGGGATTTTTTTCGTTTTCTCTCTTATCAATACCACTTATTTTAAAATATTATGGTAATTCATACTGTGAGATTTTTGGGATTGCCATTTTGGTGGTGCATTCTTTACTGGAGCCAAATTCCTTCTATGCCTTTTACAAAGAAAAAAATATTAGCAGGGAGTTTACTGTATTATAAAACTCCAATGTAAGCCCACTGCAAACTAGGAAACTTACCTGGTTTAGTCTAAAAGTTTGAATGGCCATCTAGCCTTGTTCCTTCCATACACGCACTGTAATCTGCTCATGTATGATGGAGAGGACAGCCAATCACAAATATAAATATATTCTCCTGAAAAGCCCTTTAGTTACTGACTGATGTAACACAAAGGGTACTGTATTTCTGGTAGTTTCTAAGTGTGCATAGTTTCTATTGTGGGTGGATATTGATACCTCCAAATCTGACAGTGTGTTGCTCACATAGTAAATGGGGTAAAGAATACTTTCTGGTGAAGAATGTATGTTGGAAAGGACAATGATTTAAAATTCCCTTCAGAGAGACTATGGAGATGGAGTCAGATTACAATCCAGAACTAATATTTTAAGAACAGAGATTGTTATGCTGTTATTTTATGGCTAAGAAGAGACTTATAAAAGCTTAAGGGCTGGACTACTAATATGTATTTATTTATTTTTCCTGATACTGAATTGGTTTCATCGATACCTTTTTCTGAAAAAATTGTCTTGATTTAATAAGGGTTCTAAATTTTTTGACAAAGCAGAAATGGAAATTTATGTATGAGGAAGGAAAAGGGAGCTGTAATTTCCAAGTTTGTAAATTAGCATTAGCAAAATATGTTGTCCTTAAGTAAAATTTAATCAACTGTGTTGCTTCTGGCAGCTTGTGTTGCATTACAGCTTATGTAAGCATGCAAATATATTGTGAGTTTAAACCAAGGTTATACCCTTATCAAAGCTATATTCTAGGTGACTTAGAGTAAGGACATACCAGTGTTAAACACACATTAAGGGAAAAGATCTTATTATGTATTTTTATATATTTATACATAAAAATATCCACAGAAATATGTCTGCATTTCTCATGCATTTCTTTCACTGGCTATGCTGAGTGTAATTGATCATATGAATTACATGTGACAAATTTGCAACTTCTGTCACAGCCTACTGCATGTTTTCTAAGCTGTTTCCATTATTCCTCTATGCTTATACATGGACCGGCTAGGACTGCACTAAACCTATCAATTCCATAATATATAGATTCCATATGTTCTTTCCTAGGCAACTTCATTTAATACATTTCCACTAGATTAACTCTTCATTGCTTAGGGGGGCAATTGTTCACAGTAAATAGCTGTCTTACTGATTAAGCTTGAATATTCTGTTTGAAGCTGCCCCAATTGGAACACTACACTGTAACACTAAAATAGTCAATTATACTATAAAGTCTGTATCAGATTATTTTTACTGGCTATCCTCCGTGGTGCAAGGCAACTAATTGAAGAGTGTTATGGATTTGCTTTTCACAGTATTGGCATCCTAAAAATAGCCTGGCAGTTTTCCTTCTGAAGTGAATATTTAGTTGACCTATTATATTTAAACATTGGCTTACACTTAAATATTTATAAAGGCTCATATATATACATTCACAAATGGAACATGTGTTTAATATATCTGTCTATGTAGTTTCATGTGAAAATATTACAATTTGTGGAAAAGCAGCCTGATGAACTGGTGGGTAGGAACCTGCATTCTCAGTATCGTGTGCCTGAGTTTAGCCTGAAGTTTACACTGATAAAAGGCTGGGAAAGGAAGGACTGTAAAGCATTGGAGCAAATACTGAGGGATACTTCCCTTGATAGAGATTCCTGGCTTCTGGCAATATATTTTTAAGGACTTCCAAAAACGTATCCAGGCTTTTGCAGAAGATATCACTTTGGGAATCTGTAAAGGCCAGAGATATTTTTGAAGGGTATTACACAAACTTATGGAGAGAGAACTGGCAATATAATCTGTCTGCCCCTGTCTGCAGCACCTCCATCTCCATTTTGGTTTCCATGCTTTTTTATGGTGTTATCAAGTCCTTAGAGACAATAATGGGAATTGGATGTCATAATCAAGACACAAATATTTTTAATATTCTTGTTTATTCTCTCATTTATGCTTTTTTCCCTCATCTAGTATTTCCCATCAATCATTTTCCCTTTTTTGACCACTGTTCATCATTAAGATGAAAACTTTGGAGGTTTTTCCACAGTGATCCCTAGATCAAGAGCTAACAGGTGACCAAGGTACAGCCCACTTCTGTGAAAGTACCTATAAGGTATTTATTCCTATGCCTCTTACTTTGTATTTCACAGTTTGAAATCCCCTGTCCTCAGTTACCTGTTACATTAGGATTCCCCTGTAATGCTTTGCAGTCAAGCTTTAGTTTTGTCAAGCTGTCACCTGCGTATATATTCTCTTTCACTGCCAACTTAGGAGTTCAGATCCAAGGGAAATGCAAGTGGCAATCTACCTCTAATATAAAGACTTGCAATTTATTCCTACCATTTGGTTTCTATTTTTATTTAGATGTTATCTTAGAAAAGGCTATTCCCTCTTTTTTCTTTAAGAGCTTTTGCTTAGGAACCTGACTTTTGGAAATCAGATACTGTTTATCTATGCAAGTAATCTAGAGCTATATACTCACTGATTCACCGAGTAGTTTTAACATGTCCTCTGATTTGGTACTTTATTGCAGAGTGTACCAATTCATCTATCTCCTGGGTCACACCTAGTGCCCTAGGTCATATAGGCCACTTTTTAGAAAAATTAATGTCCCATCACTGCCTTTCAGTTCTAAATCTTGAAGCTGTATCAGATGGTAACTTACCCTACACAGATTACTATTGCACTGATTATCACACTAAATTTTATAGCCACTGTGGAGAAAGGTGAGTTTTAAGGAAGAAGTAAAAGGAAAAAGAGGTTGTGGTTGCTTAGCCTTTGTCAAAGAGTTTTTTCCCCAGGTGTAAGCAGCATTGTACAAAAAAAAAGAAACAAAACAAAACAGAAGTGGAAAAAAAACCAACACAGAGATATTGAGAGAAAATTACAAGTAGGCAGTAAATGCTCTTGAAACAAGTGTTTCTTGACATGATGATACAACAGTAGGCAACCTAGGCAGCTTCAACTACTGTGAAAAACCTTAGAGACAAAACCCTTTTAGATCAAAAGGAAGAAAACAATGCAGAGAATCAAAGGTTGCTTGATGAAAGGATTGTGGCTATTGTCATACTCAGCGTGAGTTTCACTTCACACACTGGTTGTTGGAAACTGTCAGCAAAACAAGATTGGGCAAATATTGTTAGCTGGGAGAACCTATGTAAAATGAAAGCTCTGACAGACAGAACCCCATAAACATGGACACAGCAAAATGTCTGAGAAGCTTTTACTGTTAAAAAGGTGAGGCGCTGTAGAGTGTTTTCTGATAGCAGGTTTCACAGTCCCAAAATGTCAATGGCAGTGCTGAATTCATGAAAAGCAGTTGAGTCTTGCTTCATGTATATACAGGCCTACTTTATTGTCTTTAACTGGAAGAGGGTGAACTTGAACACCCATGTCATGGCAGATAAAGCCATTATGTTCCTATCCACACACTGACTTTACTCCAGTGCAGTAACATAAAATAAATAACATTTTATATTTCATCACACCTAAGTCTTTTGCTGCAGACCCCCCTGTTAGATTAACTATCCCATACTTTCATTATTAAAATTAAGCTATTTGGTTTTACTCTAAATGTATGTTGGTAATTTTCATGGTGCTGAGTATCATTCTTTTAGTATATAAGGAGAAGCTTTGTAATTATTGGTACTGTCTTGTGGTTTGCATAATCATCTTAGGTTCCAGATGTATCGCATAGGAGTTGCTGGGGTTATGTGAGAGTTATTTTGTTAATGATATTATTGCTGAGGGAAAGGTACTGGCATGTTTTTTTAGTGCAGTATTGAGAGAGTAGGAGTTGTTTTGACACAAGCACATAGCATCTCTAAACATCAAACATGTTGTATTGATTGTTGCTGTAGTAGTCACTGATCAGCTGTAGATGTTAAAAATTAAGAATAAGTTGCTTTTTCCTTACCACAAAATGAACATTAAATATCTTTTCAGTGAGAGTTGTTCCTTTGGGCACCAAGTGGTTTTAAACATTAAACATATTTTAAAAGTATTACTGTTCTCAGCCACTGAGTGACTGTAAACGTTTTATAAAATGTGCTTTTCAAGCTACTGCCTGCATGGCAATGAATATAATTTTTGTTTAAAGTTGCTTTCCAGCCATTGAGCTATTTTTAGCTTATAAGCTCAGTTCTATTTATAATTTTTCACAGAAGAAACAAGTGCAAGGTTTCACTGGCACGAGGTAGCTCTTCATTTATGACAAGTAATCATGTCCTAGCTATCATCTCATAAAGACACTGTAGGCAATGAGAACAGGCCAAGATTAAAATTGATTGATATTTATGTTTTGTATGGACAGTGTGTGCACATCTAGTATTCTTAATCCCCATTTATATATGTATAACTGCAGTAAACTAGAGCAATAAAAGCAGATATGAGTGTTACTTTGTACTAAGATAACTGGTCTAAGAAATCAGTCACTGATGGATTGTGTGAATCAATCAACAGCCCTAGCAAAGGACAAAACAGAAAGCAAAACAGTCTCAAGATTACTAAGCAAATGGGAGTCACTAAACCAAATATGATTAAGGGCTTTAATTTTGTGTGCAGAAATAACTCCATGTGGCAAATTAGATGTAATCCTAGGAAGGCCTGGAGTGATAAGAAATGTGTTTGTGAGAATCTAGCTTAACAAGAGCCAAGATAAAAAAATCACAAGCACAAATAAATAAATAAATTGTGGGTCCCAGATATTCTGTTAAGGACAAATTATTCTCTGTGTTGAGAATCCCATAGGCTTAAAGTCTACAGCAAAGGCACTGCAGATAAAAATAATACCTTGGGAAAAAAAAATCTACATAAAACAGAGGTCTAAAAATATCTGCAGAATGAAGAACAGCACATACTAAAGTATCTTTAAATGACATAACGGCCAATTAGTAAGTGTATCTGTCTGTAAGCCTTGGATTTAATGATTCCTTGATGTTTCTCCTTATTTGTAGTAAGGAACAGCATAGATGGGCAGTCCAGCCCAATATCTATCCCATACACCATAGGTTTTTCCTAACTATGGAACAATTAAAGATCTTATGGGTACCTGAGCCTGACATCCCTCCAGCCTTTGACAAACAGGGGTCTCAAAAGAGCTGAACCTTTCCACAAGAGTCATTATTGTTAAGTTTCTGTAGAATTGAAAGATGCAAACATGTAATTCTATCAAAACTGCTTATGAAAAAACTAGATGGCTGCCTGCTGAGTCATCCTCCAGGTTAGCTGGTGTCTGGCAAATTAAACAGGTGGTTCCCAAATTAGTAGAAGAGCATCTTTTATATCAACCTGACAAGCTAAGCACTGGCTGGGAACCTGTAGGCCAGGTGGTCTTCTCAGGAGCTGGGAACCTGGCAGGCTTGACTGTTTCCTAATTTCTATGCTTCACAATTGAGACAAGTTGCCATGCTTCCCAGATAAGCTAGTCAACCTACAAGCTTAACAAGTCACAGCTACATAGGAAGAAGACCAATGGAGATGATATAAACTGTCCTCTTTGCTAAAAACTCAGGACTGCCAGTATTTTTTATTTTATTTTTTTCCTGGAGTGAAATAGTATGAATTGAAAGGCCAAAAGCCTGTCGCAGCAAAGCAATATTCTACTGGTCAGACATCCTTACTTGCCAGTGATGTCTGGGGACATTTTGTTCAGAAACCAGCAATAAAAGTGAGATCATTGAAGGTTAGAGAGAAAATGACTGGAAATAAAGATGAGTGCTGATTTCAGGCAGGTGTGAAAGTAAAGAATGATAGCAGAGAAAGAGGAAAAGCTTTACAAACTCTACAGATTTCATTTTAGGATCTACTGGAGATAAATGCAATACTTCTAATTCTGCTTTGGACTTGATTCAGACTGGCACTCTTAAAGAGACTGCTATTGTTTCTTTTAACAGACTTCAGGACCATACTTTATTTTCATAAGAAGCTTAAGGGATATTCATTCATAAATAAATGACACTCCAGGTATGAGTGAGACTCTATAGAGCAGTTCTGAGGGAGCAGGGAAATAGCATGGTCCTCCAGCAAAGATAACCTGTTGCACTAATCAACACCAGGCATTGATGGAGAGTGTTGCAGATGCCCTCAGAGGTGCAATTTCCTCTAAGCTTTTGCATTTTGGTACACAGTTGTTTACAGCTGATGATCTTCACTGGAAATAATTAATTGACTGCTAGTCCTCCCACTGAGTCTGGCATGATATTTTGGGGTAGATATTTTAGCTGATAAAAGATAATATGAATTCCAATAGTCAATCCAGTAATAACCAGGTCGGGTTATCTGCAGCTGGAGAATATCTCCTCAACCATATAGTTCATTTTCCATATGTGTTTATTGCTGTTAGTACAGCAAGCATCAGTTTTACCATTTGTTCTGATCTAAAGCAGTATCCTAACTCACTTGAAACATAAGATAGTTACATGGCTATGTATTCCATATTGTAGGAATATCACCTTACAAGCCTATCTATCTGCATTTTGTTAGGTCTTGTGACTGTACATTCTCTAAATTGATCACGCCATTCTACAAAGCTCTTCCTTTTGCTATTTTTAACATTTTTTACTTTCAGTCCGGAAGGTAAAGATTAATAAGAAAAGATAATTTAGCTTTGGTATAGTCCTAGCTACTGTATACGACTCTTATCATGCCCTGTCTAGATGTCTCATTTCTAAATTAAACAGATTAAATTTTTAAAGTTCTATATGCAAAAATTTTCAATCATTTTCGCTGCTTGCCTCTAAACCCCCTTTATTTCTGCTGTCCTTTAAGTGTTAGGGCAAAGTTACCAATATTTTCAGCAGTCTTGAAAGAATTCAGGTGAGAAAGATGCCTGAAGGTCAAGTTCAGGTGCTCAAACCTTAAATTTATGGTCTTACAAAAGATAATATAGACACATATGCTCAAATTATCAGCCCCACTTGCTAGCTCTCTGGTTCAGTAGCTCCAAATTCATCCACTTCTTCTTTCTGCTTTCATTCTATATCACCTCATGTCTGAACACAAACCAAACCTTATCATACAGTATTCAGCAGATGTGTGATAGTCCTGGGATTTTTTCATGATTCTTGCATGTGGTTCTGAATGAATCCTCTGTTTCTACATCACCTTCTCTGTGTAACAAATAAAATAAAATTCTAGCCTTTCCTTCTGAAGAAGACCTTCCATAAATGATCTGAAAGGTGCCAAGATGTCAGACTGGCTGCTTGAATCACAAGATGGCAGCAAGGAAGCAGCTCCCTAAATTTGAAAACCCCGGTGAAACTGATAATTGAACTGGCAAGCAGTAAAGAAGGAATCCTTTCTTTGGGCCAATGCACAGCAATAAAAAAATCTCTGAGCTGCTGATTTAAAAGAAAGATACAGGATAAGAACTGCACCAGCACATCCTTCTGATTTGTTGTAGAGCTGAAGTTGTCACAGTTCAGTAATACCTATGCTGCAGCCTGCATGCTTTATATTTTTGCCACCTTTATCAATTTGCTTTGGGTAGCACAAGGGGACAGTAACAATGATGACAGGGTAGGTTTTATGGCAGCATAGTGCAAGAGACTTTCTAAACCACCAGCTACCTTGCAGGGATGTCCTAATGATCTATTTTCAGTGGTACTTTTACCAAGACCCCTTACATTAAAGCCCACAAGAGCCTCCCTGCCCAGCTTACAAATGTGTTTTATGATTTGAGTGCTGACTTGTGGACTCGGTATGCATTGTCTAAGTACTGCTTTCATCAACAGTAAACAGAGGTTTTAGACTTAATAGTGGATCTTGTTTGTGAATGTTTTTTTATCAGCATATTCTCAGGCCAGATTTGCAAAGGTAATGTGGCACTGAAAGAGTGGCACTGAAGGTGTTGGGTTTTTTATTGGGTTTTGGTTGGTTGGGTTTGTTTGTTTGTTTTTGCTTGCTTGTTTGGAGTTTTTTTGTGGTTTTTTTGTTGTTGTGGTGGGTTTTTTTTGGTTGGTTGTTTTTTTCTTGATATCACTAAGTGCAGAGCACCTAAAGGGTTTTGAAAACTCTAGTCAGTCTTCAGACTCCCAAATAGCTTTTAGTAGCTTCAGCTCTACCAACCACCAAGTTACTCAAGCAATGTTGTGCATCCCTAATGTGTAGGCACCTACATTTTGCTAGCATATGTTATAAAAGTGAACCAAAATGTTCTGGGAACTTGGCCAGATAGTCCAAGCAATATCTCTGGAACCCAAACAGATCAGATACAGTTCAAATTCAGTATTATTACAGTAGGTGTTTGGGGGTATGCTATGCAGAGACAGATGTCCACATGATTTATTTATCTAACTGCAAATGAAGTATCTCAGTACCTGCCTGAACCTGGAAAAAAGTAAATTTCTATGAAGTTGTTTCATGAGTGCCTAAAATGTCACCTAAGCCTGTCCCCAATCTGCCTGTGCAGAACCATTTGAACTTTAATCTGCTGAGCAGCTAGATGTCAATTAAGGCCTAAGAACTGTCAGAAATCATAAAGTAGATGTACATAATTCTGTTTCAGAAGAAAGCCAGTGACATTTTCAGAGTTCAGAGTTACATCCTATGCAAAAAGTGGCTGAAAAAGTGGTTACATTATTTTGATTTTTGCAATGAGATGTAAAATGCATACAAGATGCTGCAGATGCAGCTTTAATTATTTCATTTTTTGAAAACATCCTGATGTTTTAACCACCAGTTCAGAAAGCCTTTCTCAGTCTTTCTCTCTTTTCCCTTTTTTAAGCCTGATGAATATTTAATAATCCTATATAAAACAGATCATCTTCCTCCTTCTTCAAGAGAGTGATGGTCTGAGCATTCAATTAAGAGATAGAAGATAAGCATTCAACCACCATATAACAGAAGAGTGACTTAATCTGTATCTCGTGTCTGTGTGTATTATTAAAATCCACTTGATAGCTTTTTTAACAAACCTTCACAGCTGTGTGGCTGTTCACTGTCTTTCTCTCAGAACTAAGTTCTGATGGCTGAAAACTGTTTCTTTGTCATGCTGTAAATACTGTTCTATATCCACCCTCCAACTGCTGTAATACTGAAAGACTGATGCGCTGTTATAATTGAAAAATCTCCTCCTACTGTTAAGTATGACTGTGGGTGTCAAAAGAAGTGTCATTTAGGGTCTGGGGTTTTACCAGGAGCATAATAATAATAATGATAATAATAGTTATTGTTGTTGATATTATTATTATTGTTATTGTTATTATTATTATGTAATTGGCATTTTACAGGAAGAATTACATATTTGTTTCCCGTAGCTTTGCTCTGAGCAACCAGTCAAGAAATAATCAAGTTACAGAAAATCAGCAACATAATATATTCCAGCATTTTGTTTGGTTTGTTGTTTGTTTGTTTGTTTTTTCATTTGAAACAAGGTTGAAAATTGAATAGTTTGAGCAACTATAGGTAGTATTCTAGAGGTGTTATTCAACTGCGAGTTATAAAAAATTCTCCTGTTCGTTTCAGTGATTAAAATATGTCTGATAATGAATTTATAGCCCACATCTTTTTATATTTTAAAAATTTTATTATTTTATTTGGAGTTAGGATAGAATTTTGTTTGGCAGATTTTGCCACTCTTGATCTTTTGGCAAAATCAATACCTTGGATTGTAAATTATTTAGAAATTTCAGAGGGAAGACAAGACACCTTGAATAATTACTATACTCAGATTTTAGACAGATGATGCATGGGCCTGTATTTGGGTGTTAACAGATGTAGATTCATCAAAACAATAACAAAATGTTAAGCTTTTTTATGAGCTAAGCGATAAGTTGCAATATATCTAGGCCATATTTAGGTACATTTAATTTTAGCTTTGATATTTCACAAGTTCAAGATTTTATGTATATCAAGGTCTGCTTATCTCAAAGGTTTTAGAATTTATGAATAAACATAAAAGACATTATGGGGGTGGGGCTGGCACAGAAAGGCAAATTTCTAAATTTCTAGAACAGAATCCTCACTACAAGTGAAGAGTGAAAATGCACTTCAGCCCAGAGAACAGTCACATATGGTCTTTACCATTTGAATGGTATGTTTCTGGGGGTTTTTAATGTGTGTTTTGGTTTGGTTGGTTCGTTTGTTTGTTTGGCTGTGTGTTTTGTTTTTGTTTTTTTGTTTTGCTTTGTTTTGGTTGGTTGGTTGGGTTTTTTTGGCAAGGGTTGCCAACTTAAGCCTTGCTTTTATCTGGTCTCCCGTGTCAAGTGATTTTGATCTTCAAAAGCAAGAGAGATGTAAATCTGGGGAAAACAAATCCCAGAGCTCAGAGTAACTCTAATGAGTAAGTGATTTAAACTCCTATCTAGTAGTAATTGTAGATTTTCTACTTTGATTGTTTCAACAGCATGAAGTGCTATCCTTAACTAAAATCTACTGTATCATAGCTGTGCCATACAAATATTGAAATACCTTATTTATGCAGGTATGTGTAGCACAAGTCTTTAGCATGTTGAACTGGTCATTTTTTTGTCTTCTGTCTTGTTTAAATAACATAAGTCACTGCAATAAAATGGTATATTAAAGAAAACCTCAAATAAGCTACACGAACTTAAAATTAAAATTAAAAAAAATGCCACAGCCTTACTAGAGAAAGAGCACACTGAGGCAGCAGAGACTTATTACTTTAGATTTTGAAAATGACTGAATTTGGCATCAATGTCCAACTTTGCTCTTTTTGTTTGTTTGTTTTAAGCTCAGGTATTTGAATTAAGGAAATAATAGTTTCTCAACATATCACTTTTTAAAAAACCTGATTACAAGTTAAATATTTGGAAAATGTATCTATACAGCCATGCACACCTTGACTGACATCAGGAGAAGGCTATCTTACAGTCACCTGTGTTTGCAAAGTGTTTAACTTACTAAGTGGAGTGATGCCACAGAATTATCAAATAGGAGAAATTATTTTTAACAAAGAATTGATTTAAGTGTTGTAATAAAGATTTATCTGTCCATATTGCAGCGATAGCAGGGGAAGGCAAATTAATGTTTTCTGCTTTTATTTTATAGTTGGAAAAATGAGCACGTAAGGAAAGTTACTGTGTTACAGCTTAGATTTTTCCTCAGAGCTTTCTGGCTACCAATTATACCGCTAAATTTTTGGCCATGGTTAAGGAACAGAAGAATATGATGAAGGAAGACCATGCAATAAGGGAATGAAGCTACTATATATCCTTCAGTCACTCCAATAATAAATCCCAAATAAATCCCTTCTTTTGTGTATAACTATTTAATCTTACTTGCTTCAGGACTTTAAAAAAGGTTCTTCAAATTACCCATATGCCTAAGTGATTTGCTGAATAGTTACATTCTTAAAGTTTTTTCTTGAAGCCAGGATTTCATTCATACTTTAGATTGCTCCAAGGCAGTGTTTACTGATTTGGAAGGGACTTAAAGATCATCAGGTTCCAACCTTCCTTCTGTGAGCAGGGAAACCTCACACTAGACCAGGCTATACAAGGCCCCATCCAATCTGGCCTTGAACACCTCCAGGGAGGGGGCATCAACAAACTTCCTGGGCAACCTATTCCAGCACCTTACTACCCTTGTGGTGAATAATTTCTTCCTGATGTCTAACCTAAATCTCCCCTCTTTCAGTTTAAAACCATTACCCCTTGTCCTCTCACTACCCTCTCTGGTGAAAAGCCCCTCCTCAGCTTTCCTGTAGGCCCTCTTCAGGTACTGGAAGGCCACTATAAGGTCTCCCTGGAGCCTTCTCTTCTCCAGGATGAACAGCCCCAACTCTCTCAGCCTGTCTTCATAGCAGAGGTGCTCCAGGCCTTTGATCATCTTGGTAGCCCTTCTCCGGACCCTTTTCAACATCTCCATATCTTTCCTGTGCTGAGGGCTGCAGGGCTGTACATAGTACTTCAGGTGGGGTCTCACAAGAGCAGAGTAGAGGGGGAGAATCCCCTCCCTTGACCTGCTGGCCATACTTCTTTTGATGCAGCTCAGGATGCAGTTGGCTCTCTGGGCTCCAGTGCAAACTGGTGGCTCCTAAGTGGCTCAAGCCTCTCATCTACTACCACCCTCAAGTCCACTACCATGGACTTCTGGAGGGCAGACCTTGGCTTGTTAAGGACACTGGCTGAAAGAGTCCCTTAGGAGACAGTCCTGAAGGTCAAAGGGGTCCAGGGAGGCTGAGCATTCTTGAAGAAAGAAGTCTTAAAGGCTCAGGAGCAGGCTGTCCCCATGTGCCATAAGACAAACTGGCAGAGAAGATGACCAGTCTGGCTGAACAGGGATCTTTTGCTGGGAGTCAAAATAAAAATGAGAGTTTACCACCTTTGGAAGAAGGGGCAGGCAACTCAAGAAGAGTAGGGGTCTCGTTAGTCATGCAGAGAAAAAATTAGAAAGGCAAAAACCCAGCTAGAACTCAATCTGTCCGCTGAGATTACAAAAATGTTTTTTACAAATACATTACCAACAAAACAAAGAGATAAGGAAAAATCTCCATCCTTTATTGGATGCAGTGGGGGGGAAACATTGCCACCAAGGATGAGGGAAAGGCTGAAGTACTTAATACCTTCTTTGCCTCAGTCTTTAATAGACTAATTATCCTCAGAGTACCCAGACCCCTGAGCTGGAAGACTGGGATGGAGAGCAGAATAAACACCTATAATATAGGAGGAAGCTGTTAACAATCTGCTATGCTACCTGAACACTCATGACTCTATGGGGCCAGATGGGATCCACTAAAGAGTACTGAGGGAGCTGGCAAAGGAGCTTGCCAAACGACTCTCCATCATTTATCAACAGTCCTGGTTAACAGGGGAGGGCCCAGATGACTGGAGTCTTGCCAGTGTGACACCATTCTACAAGAAGAGCTGGAAATAGGAACCAGGGAACTAAGGGAACTAGGTGCCTGTCAGCCTGACGTTGGTACCAGTGAAAATTATGGAGCAGTTAATCTTGAGTGCACTCACATGGCATGTGCAGGACAACCAGAGGATCAGACCCAGCCAGCATGGGTTAATGAAAACAGGTCCTGCTGGACCAACCTGATCTCCTTCTGAGACCCACCTGGTGCGTAAGGGAAAGTCTGTGCATGTTGTCTACCTGGACTTTAGTAAATCTTTTAACACTGTGTCCCACAGCATTCTTCTAAAGAAGCTGGCTGCTGATGGCTTTTACAGGTGTACTCTTCTCTAGGTAAAAAACTGGCTGGATAGCCGAGCCCAGAGACTTGTGGTGAATAGAATTAAATCCAGTTAGCTCAGTTTGTTTTATTTCTTTATCAATTATCTGAATGAGGGGGTCTATTGTATCCTGAGTTAGTTTTCAAATTATACCAAATTGGGCAGGAGTGTTGATCTGCCTGAGAGCAGGAAGGCTCTGCAGAGGGATCTGAACAGGCTGGATCGATGGACTGAGGTCAGTTGTATGAGGTCTAACAAGGTCAAGGGCCAGGTCCTGCACTTCAGCCACAACAACCCCAGGCAATGTTATAGGCTTGGGGAAGAATGGCTGGAAAGCTGCCCTGCAGAAAAGATCTGGGGATTCTGATTGACAGCCAGCTGAAAATAAGCCAGCAGTGTGCCCTGGTGGCCAAGAAGGCAAAGAGTATCCTAGCTTATATCAAAAATAGTGCGGTAAGCAAGACTAGGGAAGTGAAGTTCAGGATCCTGTGTGGAAGGAACAGAATACCCAGCAGGATCAGAACCCTGGACTTCCACAAGGCAAACTTTGGCCTCCTTATTCAACTGTTAAGGGAAATCCCATGGGACAGGGTGCTAGAAGGTAAAGGGGCTCAAGATAGCTGGTCAACATTCAAGGACCACTTCTTGCGAGCACAGGATCAGAGCATCCCAATGGTTAGGAAATCTAGTAAGGGAGCTAGGAGACCTGCATGGTTAAAAAAGGAACTACTGGGCAAACTCAAGTGGAAGAGGAAAATCTACAGATCATGGAAGGAGGGGCTGGTCACTTGGGAGGAATATAGGTCTGTTGTCAGAGGATGTAGGGAGGCAATTAGGAAAGCTAAGGCCTCCTTGGAACTTAACCTTGCAAGTCAGGTTAAGGATAATAGAAAGGGCTTTTTCAAATACATAGCTACCAAATCTAACACTAGAGGCAATATTGGCCCTCTGATGAACGAGGTGGGAGCCCTGGTGACAGAGGATATAAAGAAGGCAGAGGTGCTGAACGCCTTCTTTGCCTCTGTCTTTACTCCTGCAGGATTTCCCCATGAGCCCCAGATTCATATAGCCCCAGAAGAAGTCAAGATAAAGGAGGAGTTTGCCCAGGTAGATGAGGATTGGGTTAGGGATCAGTTGAGTAATCTGGACATCCATAAAACGATGGGTCCGGATGGAATGCACCCAAGGGTGCTGAGGGAGCTGGCGGAGGTCATTGCTAGGCCACTCTCCATCATCTTTGGTAAGTCATGGGTAACAGGAGAGGTGCCTGAGGACTGGAGGATAGCAAATGTCACACCAGTCTACAAGAAGGGCAAGAAGGAGGACCCGGGTAACTATAGACCGGTCAGCCTCACCTCCATCCCTGGAAAGGTGATGGAACAACTTGTTCTTGTCACTATCTCCAGGCATATCAAGGAGATGGGGGTCATCAGGAGCAGTCAGCATGGTTTTATCAAGGGTAAATCATGTTTGACTAACCTCATAGCCTTCTATGAGGAAATTACTAGGTGGATAGATGATGGTAGAGCGGTAGATGTGGTATACCTTGATTTCAGTAAAGCATTTGACACCGTCTCCCACAGCATCCTTGTAGATAAGTTGATCAAGTATGGGTTTGGTGATCAGGTAGTGAGGTGGATTAGGAACTGGTTGATGGGAAGGAGTCAGAGAGTTGTAGTCAATGGGGCAGAATCTGGTTGGAGGTGTGTGACCAGTGGAGTCCCTCAGGGGTCGGTACTGGGACCGGTGTTGTTCAACATCTTCATCAACGACCTGGATGAGGATATAGAATGTACCCTCAGCAAGTTTGCTGATGACACTAAGCTGGGAGGAGTGGCTGACACACCAGAAGGCTGTGCTGCCATTCAGAGGGACTTAGACAGGCTGGAGAGTTGGGCGGGAAGAAACATGATGAAGTTCAACAAGGGCAAGTGTAGAGTTCTGCATTTGGGGAAGAAAAACACCATGCACCAGTACAGGTTGGGGGCTGACCTGCTGGAGAACAGTGTAGGAGAAAGGGACCTGGGAATCCTGGTAGATAGGAGGATGACTATGAGCCAGCAATGTGCCCTTGTGGCCAAGAAGGCCAACGGCATCCTGGGGTGCATTAGAAAGGGTGTGGTTAGTCGGTCAAGAGAGGTTCTCCTACCTCTTTTTTCTGCATTGGTGAGGCTGCATCTGGAGTATTGTGTCCAGTTCTGGGCCCCTCAGTTCAAGAAGGACAGTGATCTGCTTGAGAGAGTCCAGCGCAGAGCTACAAAGATGATTAAGGGAGTAGAACATCTCCCTTATGAGGAGAGGCTGAGGGAGCTGGGTCTCTTTAGTTTGGAGAAAAGGAGACTGAGGGGTGACCTCATCAATGTTTACAAATACGTAAAGGGTGAGTGTCAGGGAGATGGAGTTAGGCTTTTCTCAGTGATGACCAGTGATAGGACAAGGGGTAATGGGTGGAAATTGGAGCATAGGAGGTTCAAGGTGAATATGCGAAAAAATTTTTTTACTGTGAGAGTGACAGAGCACTGGAACAGGCTGCCCAGGGAGGTTGTGGAGTCTCCTTCACTGGAGACATTCAAAACACACCTGGATGCGTTCTTGTGTGATGTGCTCTAGGTGACCCTGCTCTGGCAGGGGGGGTTGGACTAGATGATCTTTCGAGGTCCCTTCCAACCCCTAAGATTCTATGATTCTATGATTCTATGATGATTCTATGATCATGCACCCGTGAGGGGCACACTGGTGAGGCCATACCTCAAAATCTGTGTTCAGTTTTGAGCCCATCACTACAAGAAGGACATTGAGTTGCTGGGGTAAGTCCAGAGAAGGGCAACAAATCTGACGAGGGGTCTGGAGACCAAGTCTTAACAGCAGTGGCTGAGTGAGTTGAGATTGTTTAGTCTGCAGAAGAGGAGGCTGAGGGGAGATCTCATTGCCCTCTACAACTACCTGAAAGGAGGTTGTATTGAGATGGGGGTTGGTCTCTTCTCCCAGGGAACAAGTGTTAGGACAAGAGGAAATGGCCTAGAATTGTACCAGGTTCAGATTGGATATTAGGAAGAATTTCTTTACTGAAAGAGCAGTTGGGCATTGGAACAGGCTGCCCTTGGAAGTGGTAGAATCACAGTCCCTGGAGGTGTTAAAAAAATGGGTAGACATGTCACTTTAGGACATGGTTTATTTGGCATGGTGGTGTTGCATTGATGGTTGGGCGTGATCTTAGAGGTTTTTTCCCGCCTTAATGATTCTATCATTCTATTCTGTGATAAGTGAGTATATCACACAGGCTTCTAAGAGGTGTTTTTCAATATTAGCTTTTACACTCAGATAATAGGCATAAATTAAAAAAAAAAATGAGTGTTTCCTTTGGCACAACCTAAAGAATATGTGCTCCTGTGTTTCTGATATTGTGAACACATATGTCTCAGCACATTTCAGCTCTCTTAAGTGAGAACAGGCAGGTGTACATGCAGGAGTGTGGCAGCCCTCCTTGGTGACTGGCCTAAGTTTCACAGGTCATGCACATTTGTTTTTTCCCATCACATACTGTGCTAGCAAGTACTTAATCCCTGGCATAAAGTTTATCTGGTAGAGAGTAGCAAATACTCTTTTCACTGTCAGAAATACATTCATTTTTATCATCAGGAAGATAAACCACAGACATACCTTTACAATCCAATCTATACTGTATACTCTTCTATACTGTACTCTGTCTCATCCAATCCAGACAAATAAAATGCCATACTGAATTATTTTTCTTGATAGCAGTATTTTCTATTAATTGTTTGATACCGAGATATGTGGTTTTGTTCCAACATCTAGGGGAAAAAAATAAGGGTCCTGGTTGTTCAGTTTTTTCCCCCTACTTTTTCATGGCTACCTGAGCTACATTGTATTTTTACAGCTTAGCAGATTAAGGACATGGTACCGTATTACAATTTGGAGAACACCTGTATTAATTTTGGTTATTTATTTTGTTTGCTGGTCCATATTTTGTTTCTTCAATTTCACATGAGAAATATGATATGTGTAAAAACACTTTATTTTATCTATGGGAAACAAAAAAATCCCATTTTCTGGAAAAGATCAGCATATTTTTAGAAGGAACAGGATTCTTCCAATTCAGAGAATTTTGTGAGATGAGCTGTTTTAAAATCAAGAGGAGTACTGTATGTAGCGTTATGTTCTGAAAGTACAATTTGAAATGTTACCAAGATCATCTATTTAATTAGACTGATGAATTCCCATGAACTTTTATTACAGATGTTCAGATAAGTTCTGAACATTTTTCAGCTGTCTTTGTATTTACAAAGAACTAATTTTAGTTCTACATATCAGCAAATTCCCAAGTATTCCTACAGATGTTATGCCCCAGTTCTGCAAATCAATGTAGCATTTAATCTTAGCATGAATTTCAAGCATATTGAAATAATTCTTTAGAATCATAGAATTGCCCTGGTTGGAAAGGACCTTGAAGATGATCAAGTCCAACCATAACCTAAATCCACCTACCATAACCTAATCTACCCGTTCAGTGCTTAAATCATGTCCCTAAGCACCACATCTACATTTCTTTCAAACACTTCCAGGGATGGTGACTCCACCACCTCCCTGGGCAGCCTGTTCCAGTGTCCAACCACTCTTTTGGTAAAGAAATCCTTTCTAATATTGAGTCTAAACCTCCTCTGGTGCAACTTCAGGCAATTTCCTCTTGTCCTATCATTATTCACTTGAGAGAAGAGATCAACTCCCTCCTCCCTACAACCTCCTTTCAGGTAGTTGTAGAGAGCAATAAGGTCTCCCCTCAGCCTCTTCTTCTTCAAACTAAACAATGCCAGTTCCCTCAGCCTCTCCTCATAGGACTTATTCTTTTTCTTTCACCAGCTTGGTAGCTCTTCTCTGGATACACTCCAGCAACTCAACATCCTTGTAGTGAGGGGCCCAGAACTGCACACAGTGCTTGAGGTGTGGCCTCACCAGTGCCGGGTACAGGGGCATGATCCCCTCTCTACTCCAGCTGACCACACTGTTCCTGGTGCAGGCCAGGATGCTGTTGGTCTTTTTGGCCCCCTGGGCACACTGCTGGCTCAAGGCCTTCTCCACCATGGAGCTTGCCAGCCACTAATCCCCAAGCCTGTAGCTTTACATGGGGTTGTTGTGACCAAAGTGCAGGACCGAGCACTTACACTTTAGAACAGATGTAAGGCATGCAGCTTTTCATGTTAAACTACTGCTTGGCTAAATGTCCATACTATATGTAGAATAGCAGATGACCTATAATTATTACATGCTTAATAAACTAATAATGGAAAAAAAATTCTGCTGAGAGTATTTAAGAAGAAAATAATATAAGCTTGTCAGACATCTGATGTCAGGGCTTTGTCTTAAGGGATATTTTCTCACCTTTATTTTAAAACAGTGCTATTTTAAATTACACATTATGGTGTCATACAACATTCACTGTTCTTCCCTTTTTTGGCCACAGGCCGTATGAAAGGCTAATGACCTTTAAAGATGGCATTTTTTTCATACACTTGTATTTTTTTAAGATGGTCACGTCACCTTCCTTTTACATTTGCACAGTAAGAAATGGCATGTAACACCTTGGGTAATATACAATATATTCACTTTTGCCACTGATCCCTTTCCTAAAGCAGATCTTTAACCTGTGAGAGGAAATCTATTTTTCCTTTTTTGTCCATTTTTCATCTGGAGACAATGAATGCTCTGACATTGTATTTTCCTGTTTTATGAATCTCAAGTTCTGAAAAATGTATGCTGATGAATCTTCAGGACCCAATCTTATTGGGGAGAAATGTACATCAAAATTATTTACCTTCCTTTTAATATTTATTTTCATACTGTGCAAGTAAAAAGAGTTATGATATACAAATAAATCTGCACAAGTAACTGCTTTTTCTTAGGTTAGGGTGACAAAAAAATTATTCATTTTGGAATCAAAGCATGAAAGTTTTGAAACAAAATGCTTTAACCTTTCTAAGTATTACTTTAAAGAAGTTTGTAGTAAAGCTTCTCAGGTCACATTTTGCAATATCTCTGATTAAGCTGAACCTCAGTTTTTCAGTGATTAGTCTACCCTCCAAAATTCAAATAGTTTTTATGACACTGTTCCCAAGGTCAAAACTCATTGCAAAGCCTTTTAAAGACCTTTTAATATTGTAAATGTTTATAATTACAATCTTAGCTGAAGTGTGATTCAGTTTTGCCACATGGCTATTGCAAACTTCGTGCAGACTCAGCTGTGTGCTGAGAACTAGATCTGAGATTGGGTTGGAGGCTGCATGGCATGTGCTGTGCATATCAAGATCTTTTTCATAGTAGAGTTCCCAGCAGAAGTGCTAACAGCCTTTTACCTCAGATGTTGGTGTGCAGGTATGTACAGATCTGTAAACATAGCTAAAATATTTATAAGTATTTAATATTTCTAGGATTTGTGGGGTTTTTAATAGATATTCACTAGGATTTTTAGCCTCTCTCAGATGACAAATATCAGCAGACAAAACAGCTTTTCTTTCCCTCTAGAAAAGGCATAGAATTACAGCCTTTTTTTCCATGTACCTTTAGTGTTTTAAAAGTACAAGCATAAATAAAGTGGTTTGCAAGCCACTCACTACTTCATTTGTGTGCCTCTGGTCCCAGCCAACTTAATGCATTCCTGTGCTTGCCATTAGACTGCTGAGCTTTGATTAAAGGTTGGACCAGATTGTTCTTGTGGTCCCTTCTAATCTGGCGTTCTATGATTCTATGATCACCCTCATGACATTGAGTAGATGCACTGTACAGTCAAAGCTGAGTCTGCTGATCTCCAACTGTCTTCAGATTTACTCAGTACAGTGGCTTTCACTGATTCACAGTTTTATTAAGCTACCAGTAAGAACCTGACAAATCACCTTACTATGCCTGAAAACCCCACTGAGCCTGTAAAAGGCAGGTGATAATGCTGAGAAACTGCACTGAATTCTAATTGAAATTAGCCTAAACCAAAGGAGGATTGTATTTTTCTTCCTAAGAGTATAATTAATGTTGCCATTGCTCTAGGTACAAACATCATTAATATTTACAATTCCATAATGGATTATATTGCACTGTATTCAGATCACCTCTTATGCAGGAACAGTTTAATGCTTAAATGCAAAGATTCGGGTAAACTGAAGTGAGAGATTCTCCAGCCAAAGGGACTGCAACTGGCCACAGATGATTACAGAGGACCTGTTCAGCTGTCCACATCTGGTGTCAGTCCAAAACGTGAGCATCTGGAAGTGTCTATTCACAGCAAGCTCCAGGCACTAGACAGGCTGTTGCAGAGGCCAAAGAGCAGAAGTGTGTGGGACCCTGGCTCTGTAGCACCTTGGCAGTCAGCTTCCCTTGGGCACTGTTCCTTCTGTTCTGCAAAGTGGAAGCAAGCCAGTGTGAGGAACCTGAGACACACACCATAGCCTGTAAGACCCAGGCAACAGCAGGTATTCTGAAAGCAAAACTTAATCAACAGCCCAGAGAATAGGTATAGACTTTGTGACAGTAGGTAATACTTGATGTGTTTTGTAGTTTTAAGAGCATGGCTGTATTTTAAGAAGATGGCAGGGCTGATGGTAGCTCTTGTGAGGACAGCAGTAAAGGTGATTAAACAGTTCTGTATTTGGTGTTGTGCCATGAGCTATGGGTACATGGCTGGCCCAAATGAGGCTCTGCCGGATCCCAACTCTTCCTTCTTGCAGAGTAAAGGAGGTTTAGGATCAATATCAATAAGTAAAAAAGGAATTGAGCTCTCTCACATACAACAGTTTTACATCACTTCTCCAATAAAACTGAAGTTGCATCTGGTTTTCACCAGTATATGTTATTGAAAGAAGCTTAATGTTGTCTTTCAATCTACATAAGCACTAAGTGCTATGCTAGGCAAACATGATACTTTTGCTGGAAAGAAAAGCTAGAAAAAGAGAAAAATATCATTTTTTCTGCTGATGCTGTACTGTAATTTTTTTAACCTCTGAAAATTATCTGTAAGATAAGTTTTTGCCCAGAATCTAAACAGGTAAGTTCTGTGTTAAATTTCAGCTGAATGTGATTTGAAATGGAGTTTATATTAAAACCCGAAAATAATAATTTAAAAATGCAGAAAAAAAAAAAGGTTCCCTACAGGGAAAAAAAAAAACACAAAAAAACCCACAAAAAAAACAAACCCCAAAAAAGAAATCTGTGCCACATCAGTTGAAACTGTGATGCATCAGTATGGGACTGCATGTGTTTATTATGTCTCAGTGTGTTGTTTCACTGTCTGTGTACTTGCTGGTCTGTGCAATCATCAGTCCCTGTTGGATTTCATGTAAATTCCAAGTTAGCTCTTTTGGAAGCATTTTGCTGTACAGAACTACAACATGAGGCAGTACAATATTCCCATTGCTCAGTGGTCCTCTTGTTCTTGCAGCCTTATCTTTCAGCCCTTAGGGACTGAAGCTGCATCTGCTGCAGAGCTGTTTCCGTAATAGCTCTCTGAGAGCCTATTCCAGGTATTCTCTAATTAGATACACCCAGATGGGGGGCACTGAGCAGATGTACTGCCAGCTTGCAGTGGATATGGAAGAAAATTTTCTTTTGGCTCCCCATAGTTTGTCTTTCTCATGTTTCTTCTCAATTTTCCTTCACAGTGAGCATTTGAAATGTTTTTTTTCACAATTTCTAAAATATGAGGCAAACTCAAGCACTCTAATTTTTACTGCGGCTCTGATCTGAGGTATTAAACATTGACAGTGCTTGGTGTAGTCTGAAGCCTAGACGTATTGAACTCACGTTACCCAAATGCTGTCATGAACAAAATTGCTCACTTGTGCTTTGATACAGAATTTTTATCGGCAATTATGACTTTGTTCTTGGAAACTAATTAACAATTATGTTCATGCTGCCAGAGACGTAAGTAAGCACACTCAATCATATCTATGTAGCCAGCCAGCCTTGCAGATCAAATGAATGTAAGTAGCTAGAATAGAGTCTGATGTTTCCAGTCACATGAGTAAATACAAGAAGCAGATCTCCAGAGTGAGAAACTCTTATTTTCTGACAGATTATTTTCACAGTAGAACCATACTATAAGAGTTTAGCGACATCTGACATGGAAAAGATTTCAAGGCAGAATACTTACCCAGCAGTTTGACCATCGTGTTCACAGTGCTGTTTTCCATGCTTCATTCGTCATAGATGTTGGTGTATTTTCCATAGCATTCGAGACAATGACATTTTTAATTAAAAAGTTCCTATATTATTGCTCTACCTTTCTAAACCTGGTCTCACACAGAAAAAAACAAAACGTACGATCACAGCTCGTGTGAAGCCTTTTCTGGCAAGTGCTCCAGCCTCGACACAAAGGCCCCAGCAGGTGAAAGCAGGGACTTGGGGAGTGAATTACCCCCCACCATAGGTAAAGAGCAGGTTTGTGACCATCTAAAAACCTGAAGGTGCATAAATCTATGGGACCTGATGGGATTCACCCACAGGTCCTGAAGGAACTGGCGGATGAAATTGCTAAGCCTCTGTCCATCATCTTTGAGAGGTCATGGCAGTCTGGTGAGGTTCCCGCTGATTGGAAAAAAAGGGAACATGGCCCCTATTTTTAAAAAGGGGGAAAAGGAAGACCCAGGGAACTGCAGGCTGGTCAGTCTCACCTCTGTGCCTGGCAAGGTCATGGAGCAGATCCTCCTGGAAAGTCTGCTAAGGCACATGGAAAATAAGTAGATGATTGATGACAGCCAACATGGCTTCGCTAAGGGCAAGTTGTGCCTGACCAATCTGGTGGCCTTCTACAACAAGGCTACAGAGATGGTGGATGGTGGCAGAGCAACTGACATCATCTACCTGGATTTGTGCAAGGCATTTGACATTGTCCTGCATGACATCCTGGTCTCCAAACTGACAAGGCATGGATTTGACAGATGGATCGCTCAGTGGAGAACAGATTGGCTGGATGGCCTCACCCAGAGAGTTGTGGTCAATGGCTCAATGTCCAAAAGGAGGCAGGTGATGAGTGGTGTCCCTCAGGGGTCAGTATTCGGACCAGTGCTGTTTAATGTCTTTGATGGAGACATGGACAGTGAGATTGAGTGCAAATTTGCTGGTGTTACCAAGCTGTGTGGTGTGGTTGACACCCAAGAGGGAAGGGCTGCCATCCAGAGGGACCTTGACAGGCTGGAGAGGTGGGCTAGTGCCAATGTCATGAAGTTTACCAAGGCAAAGTGCAAGGTCATGCACCCGGGTCGACGCAACCCCAGGCACAAATACAGGCTGGGGGAAGAATGGCTAGGGAGCAGTCCTGAGGAGAAGGACTTGGGGGTGGTTGTTGATGAGAAGCTCAACATGAGCCGCCAGTGTGTGCTGGAGCCCAGAGAGCAACTGCATCCTGGGCTGCATCAAAAGAAGTGTGGCCAGCAGGGCCAGGGAGGTGATTCTGCCCCTCTGCTTTGCTCTGCTGACCCCCAGAGGGTTGGAACTCAATGATATTTAAGGTCTTTTCCAACCTTAATGATTCTGTGATTTGCAGTAAAGTGTCCTGTAATCACGTATTTTTGAACTGTCAATCTTTTGGTATCATCCTTCTGCTGTATTGTCATTTTTTGAGTACAATTGTTTAATTTATATGAAAGCAATATTCAAAAAATGACTATGCACCAAATTTAGGCTTGTATGATGTAAGAATTTGCATAGTATGCAACATGGCAACTGAAGATAAACTTGAAACCCCCAGGGCAGCCTTTGTGAATCAGAATGGTTTTTTTGAGGATGTTTTGAATGCATATTTACAACCTAAGTGTCAAGAAACATAACTAAAACACAATAAAAGTGATGCTTACTGTGTGTCTACTTGTAAATTGTTCTCTGTTTTGGTATTCCTCAAAAGGCAGTCTTTCAGACTGTTATTGTTGAATGTCTCGCATGAGAGACAATTACACCAATTGTTATTTGGTGAATATGTAGGATGCCCACTAAGTTGCTGCATAGTCATGCTGCAGCAGCCAGCTGAAAAGCAAGGAAATATGGCTATTTAATTCTCATATTTTAAAGAAAACAAACAAACAAAATCCAGCAAAACAACCACAAAATAATTTGAAAGTAGAATTTTAGAAACTAAACAAGAAGAATCTATCTTTTCCACTTTATTTGACCATTATGAATGGGGGTTGGATCTAGATGATCATTAAAGTCCCTTCCAAACCAAACCATTCTATGATTCTGTGAAGCTGTTGAAACCATCTGACAAGATACATGCAGCCACTTGGAAAGTAATTTTATCATCAGTCACTCTATTGTATTTAGTTATATTTTAAAATTACATAAATGCAGACCTACTCAGTAAAGAACGTGCATTTTTCTAAAACATTTCTGGAATTGATCCAACTTTGCAAATTCAAAGTTAATTATGCTGTAATTATTCTTCTTCCCATTATTTGATCAATTCCACATATATCTTAATCTCATTTTCTAGTGGAGAGTGGTGTCAAAAATTCTGAAAAATCATAAACAAGTGTGGTTTTGAGTTTTTCCTGGCCAGTGGTATGCAGGGTATCAGAAACCTACTTGAAAGAATATCCTCTCATGTGCTTTCAAATTCAGTTACAGACTCAACAAATCTACGAGAACTTGGGATTAGCTCTCAGACTCCCAAGTCTTTATCTGATTGAAGCCAGGCTAATCACTGAAAATATGGCTTAGTAAACTTTGTGTAATTTGTCCATGTTTCAATACATTCTGGTTCAGCCAGTGCAGTTGTGCTTCTGATAGGAATTTTTAATGTTTATTTTAAGACCATAATAAAGCACTTTCTGCAAAAAGGAATGTGGAGATCTAAAATATTACTGTGGCTCAGAAGTAGCAGCCCCATGATCGAGCAAACAGAATTAATCACATTAACACTCCTTATCCCTTTTAGGGGCAAATCACCTGTTTTGGCTTTAGCTGCTGCTTCTGAAGGCTATTCAAGCTAGGCTGGAGAACATTGCACTGGGTTCAGGTGCAGAGAGCTCCCAGCCATTGTTCTGGCAAGTCAGCTGTGTGAGGTCTGACCTAGAGAAGGTTATAAATGCAGGTATGGATCTGGGTAGGAGCAGCTAACAGTGCTATGTCTCCTGATTCCAGGGTGCAAGAGTAGACACATGGCTGTGCAGCCCATGCGGTTCACCTTGTACCTACTTTTAATGCTGCTAGCAAATGGTGGTGCAGAAGTTTTTTTTGTGTTTGCTACGAGACAACATTAAGAAAATAGTATGGACATTAAAAGTAGTTTAACCAAAGCAATCTGCTCTCTGCCTGCCTGGGGTAGTTTAGGTTGGCATTGTGGCTTTTCTGTTTCTACAGCCTAAGAAAGCTCTTGTTCATCTCAATGCAGCACGACATTAAGCTGCATAGACCTAGCTATGTAATTTTAGATACCTTAGCTCAGGGATAGAGGAGATAGTGGTAGCAATGCATGTAATTTGTCTGCATCGCTGCTTCCACTGTTACTTCTGCTGTTGGTGGGAATTATAATCCTAGGGTTTAGGGTTTTGGCCTTTTTAGTCTTTCAACTGTCCTTTCATTCCTCTGCTCTGACTGTATTTAGTGCCTTCCACAAATAGCAATAGTGAAAACTTAAAAAGCTGCATGGTCTTCATAAATGCAATTATAACTAAACACAATTTTCCCTTTGTCTTTTAAATGAAACTGAGAAAACATGGACATGTCACTGATCTTAAATGAATGCTAACTCACAAAATCAGAGGAAGGACAAGAGAATACTCACATTCAGCCTCAGATATGTCTATATTATTAAATTATCTCTGCTAGTCTGCCCATTATTTTGTGCTCTGAATCCTTTCTTTTCCTGCCCTTGCTCTCATTCTTATCTTCTTTCCCTAAGAATAAGGTATTTACCTGATTAAATGGTAATTACTGACTTCAGTGGGCTCCATGTGTGTAACTGAGGACAGAATTTTGCCTAAAGACTTTTTAAAATCAAATGTGTAATGATAAAAGGAAGCTGAAGTGGTCTATTTTTTAATTTACTGACCTAAAAATTCAAGGAATTGAAAGCAAACTTTCTGAAGCAAAAAGAGGAACAGAACATGTTGCGTTTGGTAGATTCTCCTTTCATATTTACTTTTCATCTAATAAAATTCAAATATGCGCAGATTAAAGAGAAGATAAAAATAAAGTCAAGTGCAGGAGTGAAGTATCTTTAAATTTAACATAAAATTAGACTCCTGTAATTGTTTTAATCTTTTTTGTGTTAAACCTTAGAACACATACATCATGTAACTATTTTTAATACAATGTTGAAGTTTTACAGTACTTATTTTATTGGTTAATGACTGCAGAGGGTTGGGAAGAAAAAAAAAATACTTGCCCATTTATTTTCTAGGTAACATCTGAGGTGGTTTTATGTACTTGGCTGTTTTGCAGGTAGCAAGCTGTTTTATATGTCCTGCAAGTTGAATTCCTGTTTTGTTCAGGAGGCCAGTGCCATTTCCTGATAAAGCATGCACAGAAACAGCAGCAGACACAAGCTGCAAGCCAAATGGGTGATGGGTGCAGCAGCTTGCAAGCCATGACGATTTGTCACTCCTTGTGCTCTGTTGTCCTGAGCAGCTGCCTATTTTTCTATCCCCAGAATGGCTCTGTGATAAGATGCTGATAGCTAACTGTCAGCACTTCCCAGGCTTTATCCTTGGGAAGTGAATGGGAGTAACTGGGATTTATATCTAGGTACATACTGAGAAGGAGGGACAAAAGTCTTCCCAGCCTTTTTGCAGTCCTAATATCTCTTATAGGAGCTTTTCTTTTTCCTGTGGTAAAAAGAGGTGGAAATGTGTCATTAAATATACTTACATGAAGGTGTGATTTGGTAAGTCTTTCTCATATGCCATATGGTAGCATACCTGTAGCTTGCTGACAAATAGCTTTCTCTTCTGTGCATCAAGCAAAATAAGACATATGTGCCAACAATAAATTGTGGGGATAAGTGTATGAGCTTTAGCTTTACCAAACCCTGAGCCCAGAGAGACTACAGTAAGTATCTAGAACAGAACAGAACAGAACCTCAGACTTAATTTGGTGAAGTGGGATTGCTCCTATAAAAAAAAAGTTGTTGTATCAAAAGGAAGAAATCTTGAAGTTACTTGTTTTACTAACATACGATTTATATTAGCTTTGCACGAATATGGATGGAATGAACTGCATTTACAAAGGTGACAGGGTGCTTTACAAGATTCATTGTGGAGCAAGAACTTATTTTCTTAGTGCTGCTGCCTATGAGCAGTGATATATGTAATTTTTTTCTTGCAAAAAACTAATGGTGGACACCCCTGTGATGTTTAATAAATAGCCATAGTATGTTCAATTCCTGTGTTTTATATATAAGGGACCATGGATTTTGAAAGCTCATCATTTCACTCCTCTGTTTCCAAAGTAAGGCTCAGTTCTGAGTAGAAGCATTTTTCTAGCTAGCATATGTCTTATATGATGAGAACACATCTTTGATTTTTAGTTATTTCCTTTCATGAACTTGCACATAAAGAAGTTTGTCCTACTGTGACATAGCTTGTTTACTTGTTATTAAAAAAAAAAATTACAATAAAAATAGACAATTTAATCTACTCCATAGCTTCTTATGCAGGAGGGCACAAATTTATTATCACTAGACGATGAGAGAAAAAAAAAGGATTAGTTATTCCATATTTGTTTCCGTATTTCCTTATAATGCTGGAAATACAAATGCTTCTGTTAATGCCTTGTAATCAAGAAGTGAAAGGGAGGAAAAATGGGACATCATTAGAATGAGGTCATTCTAATGGCCATGCATTGTTGAAGCCAAGCCATTGGAAAATAAAAAGCTTAAATAAACATGTAATTTCAGATATCTTCCTGCAGTGCTATTGAAGAATGTATCCCGTTAAGTGAGTCCTGCCCCAGATCATCAGTCTGTATGGAGTCCTCGGTGTGTGTGGATTGCTGTCAGAGGAATTCCCTGGTGGTTCTTGCCACAGTCCCTACAAACATCACTCATTAATCATAGGCAATAACAGTCACTATGTCAAAAAAAGGCAAAAATAGGTAACTTTAATGGCTTTATTTTGGTCCAAACCACAATTTTTTCTTATGTTTATTTAAGGAACCCTGAATAAACACCTATCTTGATACAAGGGCATCAATATACATATAATAAAGGATTTCCAAACTTACAGAGTCTTGTTCAAAATATCATAATGACTCTAATGTTTTAAGTCAAACTATCTGATATCTTTCATTCCTTCTGCGGAAAGGACTGACTTTCAAGAGTGCTTCTGCTTAACCTTTCTTGCACTGCTGCCATTGTTCGTTAATTAAATGAATTGCCCCAGTGAAAAGGACAAATAATAAATGCAGAAGTCAACCCTTGCATCACAGCCTAGGAGCAGCAATTAATTCTCTTGAAGGGAAATTAAAGAAAAATATATGTTTTTGAATGCAGTTATACTTCCCACAATCTGAGATATCAAAAGAGACCACAGTTGATAAGAACAAACAGGCTGGAGATAGAAGTCAAATTCTGTCAAATTTTGAGTTAGGGCCATAATATCTGTATTATTTTTCAACATCATTGTGGCTCCTGTCATTTTAGCTTAATTTTAGAAGACAAGGTTGTTCTAGAAAAGCAGTAATACAATCCACTGTAGAAATCGGCCCTAGGCAGAAGAAAAGTCAGCCAGGTTAAGCAGGCTTGGCATCATCCCAGTGTACGTAGGATCTGGACTTGCATTCACTGTTTCAGTCTTACGAGATTAATAATGGAATGGTAAATGTAAAATTATTCTTCTCTGAGAAGTAGTATAACTAATTTGAATTGATATTTTAAAGTAAAACAGAATAAGCCTATGATTTTTTTAAATTTTATTTTATTTGGTGGATAGATCCAGCTCAATCTTATATTAAATCCAAGATATTTTATTTTGTTTTATTTAAAATTAGAAATATATTAGGGAATTGAAAGACATTGTGAGCAAATATGTAAGACAAACTTAAATACTGATACAAAGGGAAAAACTATGGGATGGAAGGTTTTGTTCTTCTATTTATCTTTTTGGTTTTTCTGTTTCCTTGATTGCATGCATGTTTTACATCAGAACACGAAATGTTTTTCTTCAGCAAATAGAAGGTAGGAAGTTACGAGCAAATGATGACAGAAGGCAATTCTATTGCTGAGCAACATGCTGGGTTACCTCTGCCCATCTAACCTCTCTTCAGGAACAGATGCTTTCCCAAGTTTAAGACTTTAAATCGAAGTCAGCATAGCATTTATAAATGTGTAGGACATAGATAAAAGGGGGAACAGCAGCTACAGATTATGGTTAAGAATTTGGGAGCTTTCGTGGACCAAATTCTGCATCCTGCTAGGAGAATAGCACCATCTGGTGGATCGTCTCTTTGGAAAACTTCTAATAGAAACTGCAATAATAATTTAGAGGCTGTTTCTCTATCATAAAACCGAGTATTTTGTAACTGCTGAAAATTAAATAGAAGAAGAAAAAAAGGTTATAGTGACTTAACAATATAATTGCCCAAATACAGTTGTGCATTGTGGAAGATTACAGCTATTCCTTGCACAATAGATGTCATGTGAATATTAAGAGAACAAAAAAATTACTCAGAAACTAAACCAGTTTATTAAGGTTTTACTTGAATTATCTGTTCAGAACTATAAAATGGTTCCATAAGGAAATTTTTCCATAATTCTATGAAAGAAAGCTTTCTGGACACAGTAATGGACTACAGAAAATAAAAAAACATAGATAAATTTGGGTACTCTCATTTCCTTTCATTACAGCACATCTCAGTTGATTTTGGGACTTCTGTAGTAGTAATTTTTTATTTTCAAATATGATAACAGTCATTGCTAAATGCGTTCTGTAGGTTACCAGTGGTATGAATGTCTCGAGTAATCAATAATTAGCTCTGCTGAAGATAACATAGGTGACCATATCCATAGGGGTCTTTGAGGATAGTATATTCTGGCACCTTCTGCCCATCATACTTGCCCTGCTACATTTCACTGTTTGCAACTTAGCAGGTAACTAGATGAACACGTAATACTCCCTGCGCTCATTTCTGCCTAAACAGCATGCAGTCTGAATGATATCTTGCTACTGTATGATGGTCCATGAGAAGAAAGTTTGCGAACCATTATTGGATTAAAATTAACATTAATCTGCGTTCCTCTAGAGGAAAATATTCCAGAAGACTTCTGAAAATTTGTGTTTATCCTAAATAAACAAATGGAATTCTAGGCAGTGTAAAATAATAAGTATAGACAAGCAGGATTTTTCTTTGTGTGACCACAACTGGCAACTGATGAGTGCTTACCAGTTTTCCGTAAGAAAATATTTAGAATTTCTGAAGGACAGTAATTTGCAGCTGCAAAGTTCAGTCACCGTTGAGAAGCCCAGTAGTGCCACGAATGTAGTAGAAACATATTGAAAGTGGCAAAGGAAAGTTAATTAGACATTTTTACATAACAGTCCAAGAGTGCATTCCCTCATTCAGTTCAGCGTTTGCACACCTACTGAATTTTAAGAAAACCAGACTGTATTCTGCATTATATTTGCAAGAACAGACAAATCAATAAGCCTGTTTTCTCCACTGTCTTCCTATAAATTTATCCTCAACTAGTCCCCTTTCACATGAATTATTATAAATATCCTTGTTTTTTTACTTTGGGTGATAAAAAAAACATAGAGGCCCACAGAGAAAGTGAAACACATAAATAAAAAACCAGACAATTAGAAGTGGCCTGGCACTGCTTAGATATCTTATTAAAATGACATATTGTTTAGCTAGTTGTGACACACACTCATTTTTACGAGCTTCTTGACATGAAGCCTGTTGGTGCTAGATGCAGTGGAGCCAAATGTTGGCTGCATCAGGAAGCATTGCTTTCTAGTAAGGATGCAGACTACAAAAGAGCTTTTTTAGGTTTTTTTTTTCTGCGGAGAGAAACCTAGAGAAAGCAGAAGCTGCTGCTGGGACATTTTATCAAGCAGGACTTGGGTAAAGTTTGAGAGTGGCAGTTCCAGGGGGGAAAGAGGCAGGTGGAAAAGGCAGATGGTTGCAGAAAAGCAGGCACAGTAGGGGACATGGCAAAAGAAATGAGGAGAGTAAGCAAATGTAATATACAAACATGGGAGACTGCAGATTAAATGGGATGAATTTGAAGCAGAAGCCCATTTTACTCTGGGTGACTTGACATCTGGAATCTATGGGAATGGGAATACGGCTGTTGAAGATTTTGGCCCCTTGAAATTGCAAAAGGTATGAGTCTTCTCAGCAGCCAAGGAGAGGAACTGTAAACAAACTAGGTAAGGTATCACTGTTCTCTAAAGCAGAGAGAATACTTTTAGCAGCTGGGTGGAAGACTTGGCATTTTTTATTGTTTTGTGTTTGGTTTTGCTATTGGAGACTCATTTGTCCTATGACCAGAAGCCTTCATAAGTTTGAGAAGAAAGCTGGGAACTTTGTGCATTCAGATGCTGAAAGGTTTAGCACCTCTTCCACAGCTGCAATATGTACTTGCAAATGCATTTGTGCCACTTCTTCTAAAGGACTCCAGAGTTGTAAAAAACAAAATAAAATGAAAAAAGTTATTCTGCTGGAGGAATAAGTGGCTGTTCAGCTGAATTACAATAAGATCCTATGTAGTACTCAGAATGATCTCATTTGCCATAGGTCTCTACTACTTAATAAAACAAAGATGAATGCTAGAAACAACGGCTGACTTATGCCTGAGGCTTGTTACTAATTTTATCACACTGTTGAATAATTTGGATCTTATTTCAGGGATCAGTTAAGTTGACAAATGTGATTGTGGCTCTTGGGGAAGAAAATTATGTTTAAAATGTTTAGATTTAGGACGTAAAAAAAAATAAAATTACTAAAGGTTTGGGTTTTGGTGGGTTTTTTGGCTGGTTGATTGGGGTTTTTTTTTGTCTCCTCTACTATCTTAGTTACTCTTATAAGTTGGACTACCTTTCTAAAAATCTTTAACAGTGTGAGTTTCAACTGAATTTAGTAAAACAACCCTGGCTATCATCATTTTGAAAATGCTAAAAAATCTAGAAGCTGATCTTGTAAGTTAGAGAAGTTATTCCTGTAAACATAAAACACACACAAAATCTTCTTAAAGGCTTCAAAATCTAACCAGATTTTTTTAAAAAATATTTTTTCAAAGGCATGCCATTTTGCAAAAGGGATGACAAAATATTTTGAATTTCCATTTTGTGTATACATCAACATGTATCTGTGATAGGAGGTCTAATCTTTTAAGAGTTCCCAGAGCGTTCAGTCGTGTTTTGGATACAGAATGCAATGTCTGCATAGTTAACGATTTGAAGAATAGGATGCAGAATCATGCAAGCAATATTTTGAGTCAGTATTTTCACAAGAAAGGCTGCTCAAAATCAGTCAGTAGCTCACAAAATCAACTTTGAAAATTTTAATTTTAATCCTGTTTCCCTGAATAAGTAAGAATATGACAGCAAACATTTGGTTTTGTCTACAGTGGTAGAGCGAGATTAATTTCAAATTTCAAAACATAAACATTTATATTTATGGTCTTTCACTATCCAAGGTAATTGGAGCCTTGCTGATAATTGTAGGATAAACAGGATCTCACCCTTCTCAAACAAGGCTTTACAAAGGTAAGTGCAGAATAACATGACCTGAAATATTCTTAATTCAGAAAAATATAAGGAGTGCCAAAAAATCTGCTCTTTGGCCAGTTGTGAGAACAGTTTGCTTGCCAGTCATGCCTAAGAGGAGTTTTGAGAGCAGAGATCTGGGCTTTTGACTTACTTCTAACAGACAAGGAAGAGTGGTACAAACATATAACAACGGCCTTTAATATTACCTAGAATGATCCCAAGACTGCTGGCTAACTTGTCATCAGATCTGGCCTAATTCTTTTGAACTTTTGGAGCCATAACCCACTCAATCAATAATGCAGATTATCACATGAGGATTTGGGATTTTTTTTTTTTTTTTTTTTTTTTTACAGGATGAGATAAGATTTGGTTGATAAATGAACACTCTACATTATGGGGTGGCTACACACATTAACTTCTAGAGTGCTGAGATTGGAATCTTGAGTGACTGAAATTAAATAATAAAATTTCAGGACACACAATTAGGACACACTGATGAAAATAATAACAATTTAAAAACAGATTATTCTTAGAGTAATAGTCTTCTCTAAGAAGAGAAGGAAGATATTTTGTCCAGTACTTCAAAACCCTCTGTCTCCTCTCCATCAAATTTTTTTCTTAACATAGTAGTAGCTTATGTTGGAATCACAGCACTGCCTTGAATCTCTCAAGAGATTAAAACTGAGTCACAAAGGATGAAATTGTTTCTGAAGGTTTGAGTTGTTGTTTTTTTTTGTGTATGTGTGTGCTAGTGAAGAGTTCATTCCCTTAAAAACTCAAATCGAGATATCTTGAAATTGTTTGCCAGTTATCTGATTGTAGACACAAAAGGGTTCTAGGAAAGGCTTTAACTTAATAATACAATTTATGTAGAAGATCCAATTTTTTTGTTTCACTGCTAGTAGTGGTCTTATTCAACCTGTTATAGGTAAATGGCTGTCTTTCAGGCTTTCTTGTTAATATAATTCCATTTTGCTGAAAGCACTTGAATTGTAATTGATCAGGAATGCTCGTACAGAAGAAACTGAGGAGAAAATTAAATAATGATATTGCATGAGTCAGGAAGCTGTCTTAGAAAAAAAAGGCATGTAACCTTGTGAATAATTAAATAAATAAAATGTAAAAGTTTATAAGTAGTCACACATGCAAAATTTTCCAGAAATGTGGGCAGTACAAATTTGAACTTCCCCAGGCCAAAAAAGGCAGCTGAATGGAGAACACCCACAGCATATGTGTCTCTTCCACTCCTCATGCCATTCTGGAAACAAAAGCTTTCTTGCTCTTGCCTGTTTAATGTGGTCAAAACTGAAATATTTTGCATGTATTGGAATGCTTGAAATTAACTTAAAATAATGTTTTTGCTTGATTTTCTTTTGTTCCAAAAGCCACATTTTATCTTTCAGTTTTTGATAAGGCCAAAGAACAAAAAGAAAACCAGATATTAGCACAGCCAGAAGTTACAAGGTGCCTTCTAAATATAATAAAATACTGTCTCAAATAAGCAATATTTTGTAATTCTGTCAGCTCATGAGATTGCCATTTGAACAGCTTATTGACAGTAGTCCATAATTTTTAAAATGTATGACTTTAAAGAATTTAAAGAATGTAATATACTGCTTTATGTGTCTTAGATTGGGATAGCCTGGTGTTCTGCCCAACACTACATTTCCAAATTATGTATATTATTAAGTCATGACTAGTAATGTAATAGAATACCTCTCTATTATCACCACATTACAGAGCACAAAAAAATCACTGTGCATTGAACTTAGAAGAACATCTGCCACTGTAAGTGTGAAGGCTTGTGTTTCCATTTTATCAAGTAGAATCTAAGAACTAGTTAAATAATTTGTTGATGGACAGTCTGATATAGAAGTAAGAGCATGACAAGATCTCCCTATTCCAATCTTCTCCTTCAGTCACTGTCTTTCCTGAGGCTAAGAAAAACTCTGCCTGTAGTATCTTGAAACAGACATGCTTAGTAAGGCATAAAAAATTGAAAAAACATGTTTCTTTGACCTTTTGTCCAGAATACTGTTCTAGGTATGCCTGGGAAGTGCATTCCTCCAGTGAAATGCTGACATCTCTTTAACTCCTGAGCTTTCCTTAAGAAAACTCGTTTCATAGAACCATGGAACGGTTTGGATTGGAAGAGACCTTAAAGATCCTCCAGTTCTAAGTCCCCTGCCATGGGCAGGTACACCTTCCACTACACCAGGTTGCTTCAAGCCCCATACATCATGGACATGAAAACTTCCAGAGAGGGCAGCCACAACTTTCCTGGGCAACCTGTTCCACTGTCTCACCACTCTCACAGAAAATAATTTCTTCCTAATAACTAATCTAAATCTTTCCTCTTTCAGGTTGAAACCATTACCCCTCATCCTATCACTACATGCCCTCTCCAGCTTCCTTGTAGACCCCCTTCAGGTAATGGAAGGCAGGGTCCTTTCTCTTCTGCAGGCTGAACAACCCAACTCTCTCAGCCTGTCTTCAGAGGAGAGGTGTTCCAGACCCATGATTATCCTCGTGGCCCTCCTCTGGACTCTCTCCCAACACATCTCTGTCATTCCTGTGTTGGGGGCTCCAGAACTGGACACAGTACTCCAGGTGGGATCTCATGAGAGAAGAGTTCATCTCAGATGGAGTTAATTTTCTTCTTAGTAGCTAGGATAATGCTATGTTTCGTATTTAGGATGTGATTTGGTATGAGATGAATGTTGATAATACACTGATGTTTTTAGTTGTTGCTAAGAACTTCTCAGCTTCCCATGTTTTGCTAGTGTGGAGGTGCACAAGAAGCTGGGACAGAGCATAGTCAGAGCAAGGATCCAAATTGGCCAATGAGATATTCCACATCATGCAACATCATGCTCACTGCATAAAACTGTAGGAAGAAGGAAGAGCAAAACATTCAGAGTTACTAGAGTAACCATTAATGCATGATGGATTCCAGCTATATTGGAGATGGCTGAACACCTGCCTGCCAATAGGAAGGAGTGAATGAATTCCTTGTTTTGCTTTGCTTGTGCGCACAGCTTTTGCTTTACCTATTAGACTGTCTTTACCTCAACCCATGAGTTTTCTCATTTACTTTTCTGATTCTCTCCCCCATCCCACTGTGAGTCAAGTGAGGGAGCATCTGCGTGGTGCTTAGTTGCCAGCTGGGTTTAAATCATGACAGTCCTTAGTCTGGCAGCACATGGTCCAGAAATGTGCCTGCTGTGAAGGATGCTTGAGAGTTGTTTTTTTTTTAATAATACTGTATTGTCAAGGCATTATACTGATCCAAACTGTGAAGTAAATACAAAATGGGATTTACAGTTCAGATCAATAACAAATCAGACTGGTACACTAGACAGTTATAATATAATTTTAGAAAAAAGAACCCCAAATCAAAAGCAGAACAGAATGCAGACACATGAAAAGAAGGGAATTGTCACACTAATATAACATATTTGAGACAGTAGAGTAATTCTCACAGCTAATTTTAAGAGGGTATATTTAAAAGTTCTATATGTTCAGTGTGACCTTGTAGTTTGAATTTATTCTCTCTCTTAATCACTAAAATATTCTATTTTCATTGCTATGAAATTGGCTAAGTATGCATAGTAGTCTTACCATGATATTTTCTCTCTTCAGTTAAAACTTAATAGATTTTTGCTAATGAAATTACAATTGTTCCTTACATAAAATAATAATTATACTGATTAATTGTTACATAGTAGCTAAAGGTTCTGAAAAGGATTGGAGAAGTATTACTCCTGGTGCTATACACAGAAAGAGTGCTACCTACATCACACTAGATAGTATTATGATTCAACAGAAAAGTATTTGTGTGATGAAACAGTGAGTGCTGAGAACTTGGCATGCAGAGTATAACCACTCTCACAATTTCAAATACACTCTCGTCTGGCCTCTTGGATTGAATACCTACCTATTAACAGCTGTGTTGCATCAAGACCACACCTACAGCAAAATTTCTAGCTTAGCTTCAAATAATCCAGTTTGCATTCTTGAACAGTTCTTTCCATATTAGCCAGGCCACACTAAGTGGGGACAATCAAAAGATTTGCTTTTGAAGTGCAGTCCTGAAAGAAATTAAAATGCTAATGCAGAGAGACTTCTATCACAGCCACAAGTGCAAGGACATAGAAATACTGTGAGGGGAGGGATGTCTGTTTATCCAGTGCACAGAATCACAAAGCTAGGGTTAGAAGAGATCTCACATTCATGTAATGCATTTCTGTGAGGGTCAATCACATTCATAATGAATGTCTAATCTGTTCTCAAGAACTTCAAAATATAGTAACACTAAAATCCCTCTAGTAAATAGGCAGGTAGGTAGGTAGGTAGGTAGGTAGGTAGGTAGGTAGGTAGGTAGGTAGGTAGGTAGGTATAGATAGATAGATAGATAGATAGATAGATAGATAGATAGATAGATAGATAGATAGATAGATGAATGAATATGTCCTTACTGTTAGCATTAGAGCTTTGTTTGAAGACTGACCACTCAACCTGAATGCTTGCACTGATTTCTGATGACAGCTGTTTGTTCCACCTGTATCTTAGGAGTTTCTGCTGCAAAGATGATTCAGCTGCTTGTGCAAAGTCCATTTAACTGTTGTGAATTATGAAGGAAATCTGAAGTTTACCTCAGCTTGTACCTTCATAAGTGGCTGGGCCATTCCTACAACAGGGGGAGCATAGAAAGCCCAGCTGAGGAAAATAGTCATCACAGTGCAAGTTGTCTCTATTCATCTGTCAAAAACCTCGGTCTCTCTTGCTATATGTTCAGTTCATTACTCCTTACCTTGTTCCTGTAGAAAAGGAAATTTGTTCATTTTAGGAAGCCCAACTATTGTAGTAAAAGGTAAGAGATGTTTGGAAGGGATACGATGGTTTGTGTTTCATGGTTTAAACGAACCAGGACTTACATAGTGCCATGTTATCCTTGAGTGTTTTCAAATGATGGATTTCTTCCATCTTTTTTTCCTGAAATACAGTGATGGAGGCTTAGCCTAATGTCGCTTGGAATAGCAATGCCTCTTTTACCATTTTTCTTATTCTTAAAAATGAGTTTGCATGAGTAAAACCTTTTGTTGGGCCTGAAGACACCCATGGTGTTCCAAGTTCTGAAGCTCCTCTAGTCAGATCCCTGTCATGGGTATGTGGGTTTGCTGTCCCCCTCTCACTGCTGAAGTGACATTTTAAATTTTAATGCAAATATACAGAGTAAAATTCTATGGATTATTCAGTACTTTGATCTTGAAGGAGCAGAAAAAGTCTTCAAAGCAATATTCTGATTAAATAATAAAAGAAAAATCATCATCTTTCACGGAATACCATATTGCCCACTAGATTGTGTAGGCGACATTGTTGTGTTCTGAGGTTATTTTTCCATGTTCTCATGCCTCTGCCTAAGCTAAGTTTGTCCTTAGGGGACTTGTAGATTTTTTGTAGGAAAAAAGATGTAGGTGAATATTTTCCATGAAGAAAATAAAAGGTTAACAAAGACTTCTCTGCATTCTTCTTGAGAGATTAAGACACAACGCTTTAAGTAGGTAGGAAGAGCTGTGATCCAGGCAAAACAAATTTGAAAAGTACTCAGTCATCAACCTCTTCAAATAACTTTCCTTGAAATGTCACCAGATTAGTATGAAATTTGGTTATCAAAATTTGATCCTAAGTGCATGGCTCTAGTAAAATATAACTGGCCGAAAGATCTTGAAAAACATCTGTCATTCCAGCCAAAAACCACAAGATTTTTCACAAGATTCTGGTGTAGAAATGAACTTGATTCAGATAAAGATGCCTTGGTGAACAGATAATTGTATAATTTCTAAACAGATCCAACATCTTGGTAAAAAAATATTAAATAAACCAGCATCTATATACCATCTGAACATCTATTGAGAATCAAAAGAGTGTCACTTTAATGACATTCAGTATGAATGACATTTATTCCACACTTGTTTCTTCTTACGGCCTATGTAAAGCTCAGGTTTTCCTATTACTACGTTCTGAATAAATCATATGACATTTAAAGAACTGATGTGTGAAACTCCAGCTCATGAAAACTTAAAACAATAAAATAAAGGAAGTACACTATGACATACTGTCTCCTGAATTCTTTGTGTGATGTCCACCATGTTTTGGCTTGTTTTAGTTTGGTTTTTGTTTTTTGGCATTTATTGTTTTTGTTGTTGTTTTTTGTTGGAGGTGGCAGATGAGGGAGGGGGAAAACTATCACAGTTTCAAATCCTTTTCCACACTTTAAGAATCTTTAGGAACTCTTATATGAGAAAAGCTAATGTGATTTCCTGGGTTGCTTAAAGATGCTTATTTTCCTGGTACTCTCATCTGGCACTAGAAAGATGGTATGTTCTTGAAAAGCATGCAGCTGGTATTAGCAAGTGCTGTACAGCTAAACATGATGACATCAGGTTGCATTAGCATACAAAAGCTAGGAATCAATTCCAGTATATCACTTTTCTCACTCAAACTGAGCTTAACACTCAACCTTTTCTTTGAAGATTTGCATCTGAAAAGTACTTTGATCACACAGAAACCACTTATAGATTAATGAATGAATAGCTACTCTTTGTGCTGTTATTCTGAGTCTGAGGCTTTTTTCCTCAAACCCTTAAGATTTTAGTGCCTCAAGTATGGCTAAGATCTATTATTCTACAATTCCATTGAAGAAAATATTTAGTTCCCAGGACACACCTAATTTCACGGAGAATTTTTGGCAAAACCCTCCAGTTCAGACCATAGTATTTGATATCAAAAACTTTATTGCTTCTAATACAGTTTACACCTCCTCCCTGCAACACATAAACTAAACCAACAAAAGCATGCTTTTATTAGTTCAGAGATACCTACAGCAGGGTTTTTTCCAGCATAGGTATCATGATTAGAGGATGTAGTGGGGTTTTTTATCTCCCATATCCTAGCCATGATGGGTATACTGGCAAAATTAAGTCCTGGTTGAGTCATGGCCTGAAAAATTATCAAGTTGACAAGATGATAAAAGCAAAAGTCAAAGCTATTTTTTTTCTCAATGCTGTATTTCGTATATGCAAATGGAAGTTTTGTCAGAATCAGTGAGAGGAAAACAATCCACAGCCTAGAAAACAAAAAGGAAAAATCACTCTCAAGAGATGTGTTTCTCAAATGGATAAATATTAAGCTTAGGATTTGCTAATTGGCTCTTGTGCTGCTCTCCTTGTACTTTATTTCTAGCAGTTAGTTTACCAGGCTACTCCTTTATGTGCATGTTGGGTATAGACTATTAGCTGCTATTTCAAGATCCTCGTTTTCTTCAGAAGTGCAACCTCTGTAAACATTATCACAGCCTTGGGACTCTGTAAGCAGCTGGATGCCTTTATAAATAAATAAATAGCCTAAATTAATAAAAATAAATAAAATAAAGATTCAATGCTAACAGTCATTTAGCTTAGCCATATTGTGTGCCTTTAGTGGCTTAATTCTGACTGACCCCAACAGATGATGTTAGGGAGAAAAAAAGGGAAAAGAAAATAATTGTTTTGCTGATTTCTGAGCTTAATAATTGTCAAAAAATTGCACAGCTGTAGGCTTCTGTTCACCCTCATCATCCATGAGGGAGACAGGGATGGCCAGGAGGAAGGGACTGACTCATTAGTTTGCAAGAAGAACTTGAAGAGACAAAAACATTATGGGAAATAAAATGTACTGACTCTTTCTAAAATCTTAGTTCTATTTTATAAAGCATTTGCAACATAAGAGTGAAGAGACAAAAATATCTTTCTCCTTCACAATGTCATATCTTCCAATTTGCCAGGCAAAAAGCCTTAATGCTGAAAGCATTGTTTTCCAGATGAAATCACAGTGTGTATGTGGTTCAGCTTAACAAAGCCAGCTTCCAAACTCCCTGGATTCTTGCCACTGTAAATCAAATGTTATTCTAGAGATACTAGAAATATATTTGATTATGCACTAAATGCTGAGACTTGCAACAGCTGCTTTTAGCTACCAGCACAGCAAAAGTAGTGGCAAAAAGCTGCCATTCTTCATCAATTGCAAAAGGGAATGCCAATATTGCTTTTGTGGACATGGCTGCTTCTGACAGCTGAGAGAAAAAAAATATATATGTTCAGTGTGGTGTCTGGAATGCAAAACAGGGGAAAAGTGTGTTTCCCTGATTGTGTCTGGTATTCAAGATACCAGCCAGCAAGCTTGTGTTATTATCAGGGCTGCACAGTCATGAATAAATAAACTGGAAACTGGCTTTTCCAAGTTAAATATGCCTTCCTCACATTACTTTTGTGGGAGTCAGCTTTAGGAGTATAACTTCAAAACATATTATTGATAATTTCTTGTATAAAAGATAAATCCCAAAAGGGCAATGTCAGCATCTCTTTTTACAGATGCACATGTTCTCCCAGTACTGGAGATTTGCTAAAATTGCTAGTGCCAGGTCAGGGGAATATATATTGAGACAAGGGATCTCCTGATCTGAATTGCAATGTAGTGCTGCAGTGAGTCTTAAATTCACTTTTCCTTCCCCCTCTCCCCCCCTAAAAAACAAACAACAACAACAACAACAACAAAACCAACCAAACAAAAATTGCCAAACAAACAAACAAGAAAGGTAGATGTTGATTTACTAAGTTTTTTCTTGCATACTGAAAAAAGGATGGACATTGTTTGGGTTGCCAAGGTGCTATTCTTGGAATAGTTTAGGAAGAATATTGTATAAAATACAGTCTGTCCCTCCTTCCTCCTGCCCATATGAAAAAACATTTGTGCAATTGTTTGTTTTCTTTCAAAAGTACTAGGCACCAACAACTCCATAGCAGGGACAAAAACACAAAATGTGTTAGGGGAGAGGTTGTACAACAAGATGGTAACAGCTCTTCTAGCTACAACATAGTCTTGTTGGAGAAAAAGAAAACTTACGGCAGAAGACCTGCTGTTCTATCTTTACTCATAATGAGTACATGCAGCTACCCTGATAGTCCATTACAAATAGAAAATTCTATGAAAACTCACATACAATGTCTCATACTTGTTTCCTGCTAACAAAAGACAGAAAAAAAGGTGAACAAGACAAATGGTAAAATGATAGCCCTTGAGTTCAAAAGAGGAGAGTTGATCTTGTTTGGGAACCTGTTTGGCAGGGTGCAATAGAAGCATCCAGAGAGGCTGTGGAATCTCTGTTATTTGAGATATTCAAAATTTGGCTGGACAGGGGCCCGAGCAAGCTGCTCTGATTGAATCTCTGATCTGTGAGGAGCGGCGAGAGGCTCCTCCCAGAGGCTGTGGAACACTTACAACATGCTCAAGTTCTGCTTTCACTTCCAGTAACCATTGCCTTCTAAACTATCCCCAAACCTTACTGCTCCCATCCATCCCTTTCCTGTTTCTTCAAGCCTCGAAGCAGGTCCCCCTTACTTTCTATGGAAAATTATGCACTGCCACTACTTAACTGAATTTTGGCATTTATTGCAAAACTTAATGGGATGTTAATGAGAAAAGACCTAAGATATCACAACCTCCTTTTTTCTTCATCTTTGCAGTTCTACTAACTATACATTATTTTTGCAGAAACCATGTCTAAATAAATCAGTTGTCTTCTCCTCCTAGCCTTGAATCCTCTCATCTTCCTGTACAGTGAAATAAACAATTTATCTACTCCCAAATGAGTTCTCTGAATTCTTGATCATACCCTTCACTTCAACAAACTAAACATAAGAAATTATCATTTCCTTCTTGGTTTTTTTGGTAACCAATAGCTCCACAGCCAGTAAGATACCTCACACTTTGTTGATGGTGAAACTTATTTCCAAGCTCAAAGAGTGCAACAGTTAAATATTTTAGTGTTTTATAAGGAAAAAATCTGGGGTGGGGAAAAATAGTTCTGTTTTGAAATTGAGGATTTTTGGAATATTTCTTTAAAAAGTATTTTGACTGGTCATTCATAAGCAGTATGGGAAAAAAAACACAACACAAAATGGGTGTATTAAAAAATGTTAACAAATGTTCAAGTAGGTTTTGGATGGGAAGAAACTTAATACTGCCCTTTCTTCAGAGATTCTTTTGATTTAGGCAAAGTAGCATTTTTACTAATGAAAGACTGCCAGAACAAACTGTAATAGTCCTAGCAGTTAAATTCTTATTTCATAAACATTCTCATTATGGTATAAATCCAGGCTTTCTAGCAGTACACCCTTGTCATCTAATATAAACTGGGAGGTTTTTTTAGTGCTACTTTAGTTAGTTTGGCCAATGAGTTAAGACAACTTGGGCTCCATTAAATTTGCAGTTATTGCTGGATTACTTTTGGACTTCAGCCAGAGTAAGATACAGGCCAGTATGCTTGCTGTGATTAAATCAACTTATTATAAAATACTAGACTCCAACACTGTCTGTAATATTTTCAAGAAAATATAATCTTCATACAAATTCCATAGCATTTGTTGTATGAATGGTTTAGCATTATTTTTCTTTTTGAAACAGAAATAACTACTTAAGCACATAATTGCATTCTTCATTTAATAATATCTGCATTCTTCATTTAATAATATCTGATATAAATTATTTGTTGAATGCACACTAAAATAAACATGTCTTTTTAAATGCTGACTATTATATAAAGTATTTCCAAACAACAAAAAATTGATTACTCCATGTAGTAATCTATGAGTCCATCCTTTAATTAAAATGTCATGAGCAATAGTAAATGTGGTCCTCCATCACTAACTTTCTGCATTAAAGATTTACAGCTATAGTGCCCTGTATTATTGCCTGCAAAAAAATAATTAGATTTTAGAGTCTACTTTTAAAGGTATATTGGTTTTATGATTTGCAATAAAATAGAAAGCTTGTTAGATACAATGGGAAATGTTTGATAATACTGGAAGGATAAGAAACCAATTTCAGAAAACCTGTTTAGAACATCAGGTATGTATTTAAATTAGTAAAAGACTGGAGGCACATTAAAAAAACATGCCTGACTTCCCATAAAATACGAGCTTTACTTTTTATCTCTTTGTTGTAAAAGATCTGGCAGATGAATTAGTACAGTTGAAACTGTTATACATGTAAAATAGGTTATTTTTCATATTCAGTGCCTGCTATTTATCAGACTAAAGTGTGACTTTAAATATCTACCTTAATAAAACATAGCTTATAAATCTACATTTCTTTCTTTTTGTGTAATAAGGTTGTATTACCTGGAGCATGTACCTAAGAATATATAAACTATTATTTTTAGACAACTAAGAATTGGTCTGGACAGGGATCATCAGGGACCTACTAGGTCAATGTCAGAATTTGCAGGCAGGCTGATGGCTGCAGGCAGCTTCCTTGCAACATCACATTTTTTTGCATGAGAACTTAGATAGGGATTCAGCTGTGATGTTTCACTTGCCTACCTGTGCATCACTGGTACAAGCAGATCAGTGCTGCCACATTTCCTGTGCCTAGCCCTTGCTTCAAAACAAACTGCAGATGCCTGGCATGAGTGTAGATGACTACATGGTAAAGTCTAATGAAAAGTGACATAAACTCCATTGTGAGTATCACCATGAAAGCGCTCATTCTGACTCACAGTCTTTCATCAAATCTTCGTTTTGGTTAAGTGTCTGGTTTGGAGGAAGCTGCTCCTGATGGTGTAGCAGGAGCTTGTTGGTTGTAGTGGTTTTAGAAAGACAGGGATCTGGTTGTTACTCTGTAAAGAGGATGCTGATTAGTTTTAAGCTGGCGTTTAGTAAACAAATGATGGAGTAGGACATGAGCTCCAAAATCCATTCTCAGTCACAGTAGCTTTGCTTTGGATATGCAAAAACACATTTACTGCTGTGTCTGTTCTTTCAGTCTCCTGAGACACTCTAAGGATTAAGTTTATGAAAAATTACCAACTTACTTATTAAAAATCCCCCAACTAAAATATTCAATACTTCACATGCCAACATCTTAAATATATGTGAATGCTTAAATAATATTAAGAAAGATTAAGGTAGTTTCAATATCCTAATTGAACATTTCTTACCTAAACTTCATAAAATAGAAAAGAAGCTGTCTTCTTGTAGCCTTCTCCAGGCTGAACAACCCCAACTCTCTCAGCCTGTCTTCACAGGAGAGGTGGTCCACCTCTCTGGCACTGCTCTGGACCCACTTGAGCAGGTACATGTGTCTTTTATGTTGGAAGCCTCAGAACTGGACATAGTACTCGAGATAGGGTCTCATGAGAGTGGAGCAGGTGGGAAGAATCACATCCCTCAACATGCTGGCCATGTTTCTTTTGATGCTGACCAGGATTTGGCTGGCCTTCTGGGCTGCAAGTGCACATTGCCCACTCATGCCCAACTTTTCATCCACCAGTACCCCCAAGCCCTTCTCAGCAGGGCTGTTCTCAATCCCTTCATCCCCAAGCCTGTGTTCATACTGGGGGTTGTCCCAACCTATGTGAAGGACCTTACACCTCACCTTGTTGAACCTCATGAAGTTCACATGGCCCCACTTCCTGAGCTTCTCCAGTTACTCTAGTTGTTGTTCCTTCCCTCTAGAGTATCAATCACACTACTCAGCTTTGTGTCATATGCAAACTTGCTGAGCATGCTCTTGATCCCACCATCCATGTCCCTGAAAAAGATGTTAAATAATTCTGGTCCCAGCAGAGACCTATGAGGGAGGCCATTCTTCACTGGTCTCCACTCAGACACTGAGCCATTGACCACAATTCTTTTAATGAAACCATCCAGGCAATTCCTTTTCCGCCAAGTGGTCCAGCCAAATCCATGTCTGTATTTTAGAGACAAGGATGTTTTCTGGGACAGTATCAAAGCCAAATAGAATTTTTGGTTTTGGGGTGTGTTTTTCTGTTTTATTTCACCTGGAAGAAAAACATTTCTGAATTCCACTAATTCAGTGTCATGCTGATGCGTTTTATGTATTGCATATGGTTTTTTGTTTTGGCTTATCTTTAACTGCAGATCTGAATTGAACTTATGCACTCTACCATGTGCGTAAAAAGATAAGCATAATGAGAGAAAATATAAGTAGTTTTCAATCTATGAAATAAAGATCATCTGTCCTTCTTGGCCTCTTTTATAACAGCAATAATGAAATGTCATTTAACCATAAGGAGTCAAAATCAGATTTATTCTAGGTATTGATTTGATAGAGTAAAATGGTAAATAAATGAGTTGATGACTTATCTGAACTTTTACAAATAAATGAATAAATCACACAAGGAAAAAAATGTGGTGGGGGGGCAGTTGGGAACTGGAAATTCTTCCAAACAGCTGCATTGGCAATGAGTTACTTTCCTGTCTAAGTGGAAGGACCTTTCACATGGAGCATCTAACAGTGAGGGACTCTGAGAAGTGAACTTCAACAAGTCCATTAAGGTTCATTTTAGATTGTGAACATCCTTTAAAACTTGCCAGTTTTCATTACAGAAAAGTAGCCCTCTTGAAGTGCTTGCAGTATTCCATAGGTGTTCTTGCAGAAATGTCAAATGACCTCCAAATAAAGAATATTTTTTAAAACAAAAATGGTGTGGATAAACCTCCTCCCTGTGTTGTCCTTCACGTAGGTTGTCTTAATCTTCACTCACTCCAGATGAGCATTACAAATTCCAGCATGCATTTGCACAGAAAATCATAGGAAAGTATTAATTCTTCAAAGCTGATGGGAAAGCCTAAATATGTGGCCATTTGTTTTGATGAAGACTATAATTTGAACACTACTTTCATTAGGAGGCAATAGGGAAATGCAGGTAAATAGCTTCGTGACTTGCATGAGGGACAAGGGTATTGCCATTTACAGTTTGTTTTCTTTCTTCATTTGCAATTCTTTCACTCCATGGTATGAGTCCCCTTTAAGTTGTAATATAAAGCAGACTGCAGTAGATCTGGTATATAACCATGTCTAAACGTAGAGTATCAGTAGAGTATCTTTGTCCATAGTATTGTTATTTACTACTGAGTTGTGTTGGAAAGGGAAGAAGACTCAAGTCTGGATTTTAAAGACAACTGGCTGCACCAAACACCTAATTTCATTTTACCATGGGAATGTGAATTTCAGATTTAGGAGACTGCAGTAGTCTTTTAATGGATTTAGAAATTGATGCACTGGCAGATTCAGGAGCTGCTTGACCAAACACTTGTTTTGAAGGCAACTCACAGCAGATGTCAGCTACCTTGACTTCAGCAAGGCTTTTGACACTGTCTCCCATAACATCCTCGTGAGGGAGTGTGGGGAAGATGAATGGACAGTGCAGTGGATTGAGAGCTGGCTGTGTGACAGAACTCAGAGGGTTGTGATCAATGGAGCAGGGTCGAGTTTGGAGGCTTGTAAGCAGTGGTGTCCCCAGGGGTCAGTACCCAGTCCAGTCTTGTTCGATATATCCATCAATGACCTAGATGAGGGAACAGTGTATCCTCATCAAGTTCAGTGATGATACCAAACTGGGAGGGGTAGCTGACACTTCATAGGGCTGTGCTGCCATCCAGCATGACCTGGACAGGCTGGAGAGCTGGGCAGAGAGGAACCTAATGAGGTTCAACAAGTGGAACTGTAGTGTCCTGCACCTGGGGAGGAAGAACCCCATGCACCAATATAAGTGAGGCATGGCCCTGCTGGAAAGCAGTTCCGAGGAGATGGATCTGGGAGTCCTGGTAGACAGTCAATTATCCATGAGCCAGCAGTGTGCCCTTGCCACCAAGAAGGCCAATGGAATCCTGGGGTGCATAAGGAAGAGTGTGACCAATAGGTTGAGAGAGGTCATTCTACCCCTCTACTCTGCCCTGGTGAGGTCACATCTGGAATACTGTGTCCAGTTCTGGCCTCCCCTTCCTTCCCATTATGCCTCAGATGTTATCTAGTTGGTTACTAGCATAGATATGAAGAATTCACTGGTTTAATATTGGCTTCTTTCCAGTGGAACAAGAATTACACAGAATACACTAGCACCAGGACTAATATGTCTGAAATATCCCTGATCACTGCTCTTTACTGAAAATGTGATTACCTGTGTTTCTTTGCAGGTGCATACGTGCTTCAAGTAAAGGCAACAGATGCTGATGATCCCACTTATGGAAACAGTGCTAGAGTGGTTTACAGCATTCTTCAGGGGCAGCCATATTTCTCCATTGATCCAAAGACAGGTAAATAGCTTATCAGAGTCAGTGGAAGACTTATACTTTGGATTTTGATTAATTTGATTCATATTCATTTATTCTCTGAGTAAATATGAACTAGGCTGATATGGCCAAAAGCCAGAGAGTAACTATGGACATCATTCAGTATTGAGTAGTTTTTGAATGAATTACAGTCTGTTGTAGAAACAGAAGAAACCTCGTCCTCCAATCAGTCCTTGAATATCTAAAATATGTATACATTGAACATTTTTTTTTTTTAAATACTTTACTGTTTCTCTATAACTAAAATTTTATGTGCTAGTTACATTCTAATTTTGGCTTTTTCCTTGATGATTCAGTATTTTATCTTGGTTCTAGATTTTTTTATCTCAGAATATTTACTTGTAGAACATGCAGTCAGAAATTATCTAGCAATGATTGTTTTGCTATATAGACCTAACATGAGACTGTGAAGCAGATAATAATTTCCTGCTCTCCTCTTTTCCTGGGGCATAGTACAGTTGTCTGGGGTTACTGGATGTGTGAGCAGAAAAGGATATGTTTAAAGAGACTGAAGTATTTGCAAGTTTGGTAGTCATGTTAATGATGTATCAGGTCTTATGTTTCTAAATGTCATCCTTCTTTCTATATTTAGTAATTCAGTTAAGGACCCAATAACCTACATGGTGAATGACATGCATTGTGTCATCCTGAATGTTACAGGAATAGTTGTACATATGCCCCTTTCAGCATATAGTTTCTCCTTCCAGTGAAGCTATACTTGAATGTCAGATTGTGTGTTAAAGACTCTTTATCTATGTTCAGTCAATAGTTTTGGAGTGAGAGCCTCATAAAGCTGTTAGTGCACTATCCTCACTGGGCACATTCCTTTGTCACATGCTCCATTTAGCAGATCATACTGCAATTTGCAGTTAGCAACTTTACTTTTCAAACCAAAATGGGACTTCTTCAAGTGTCTGCCATAAGAAAAAGTATTTACCTTTTTTTTTTTTTTTTTTTAAATATTGGAAAGAATGAGGAGGAATTAAATGGAAACCTTTACTGAAGCCACAATTGTAGCTCCAGTACAAGTTTCCAAAGAAAAAAATTAATAATTATTAGTACTTGAAGAAGAACATTTTTTTTCCCATGGTGATTTGAGTTGCTAGATCATCTGCTCTCATATATTATTCACTGAATTGTGAGTGGAGTATAGGTGTAGTCCTGCACCCTGCTATCCCTGGAAAATCATATAAACCCACTGTTTCCACATCTGCCTATTAATATCTTTAATGAGTTACTCAGGAGGACCTTGGTGTTAAAAGAATAGACACAGCTGTAAAGGAAGATTCATGGAACAGCTAGACTAGTATAGCTTAAAATCCTATACCAGAAAAACAAAAACAAAAACAAATAAAATAATAAAATAATAATAATTTTTAAAAATGGAATCCTGCTTCTGTGAGCAAAATGTGCTTGTAAGCTGTCTTACATTACATAGATCACAATATGAGAGTTGCCTGTGGGTCTGAAAATGACTACAGAGGTAATAGTATGTGAGTAATAATCTATAGGATGCTGGTTAATGCTTTGCTCTAAAATCCAGAAGTCTTGGGTAGCACTACAGATCTGGCATTTTCAACTCCTAGTTTTATAACTGAGGGGATGATACAGTTGTTTTTCACTGCAAAGTTTTATGGTGAGACACCTGCCTAGAGTGGTTTTGACGGGAAAGGGGAAGACAGCCATTTTGGTACAAAATTACTGATGGATAAGCATTTTCTGGGTTGACATTTTGGGTGCTTTTTTGTTTGTTTGTTTGTTTATTGTCCCATCTCTTGCATTCTAGTGACATTTTGGAGACATTTCTTTGTAGTTATGTAAATAACTTAAGAACATCCATACTAGGTCAGATTACAGGTCCATGCTGCCTTGTATCATATTTCCAAAAGTGATGACCTGCTCAGCTCTGGTGAAGGATAAAATGATTGTTTAGTGATGCACCCCAAATTCATTTCTGGTCTTCCAACAGCTTATTTTGAAGTTCCTGGATGATTAACTGTGTCCATATAACTACAATTTTGGCAGAATTTCTCCTCCACAACTGGCCCACTTCCCAGTAGGTTCGACTTGTCAAGAAGCACAGTATCTGCACACCCAGTGACTAGAAATTCCATAGCAAAAAAATGTTTAGGTGAAAAAAACAGCTCCTCTTTCTTCTTTGAAATGTAACACCTCTTAATTTATTTCATACCTCACACTTGCTTTGCATGTGACAGCAAATAGTTAATTCCTATTTACTAGTTCCCCATGAACTTATGTTCTTCATATTGTCTCCCAGTTGCCTCTTTTCTATATTGAAGACTTTAAACAGAAGCTATTACATACCACTGATTGTTTTTTTCTTCCTTCTTGGTATGAGAAAGTGCACATAGTATTCAAGAAGGCTGCTCATATGGATGTCTATAAAATGGTTTAAGCATAACACTTCTTTATTCCTTTCCAAACAGTTCTAAAGATTCTGCTTACTTTTTTGCTTCTACCATACAAAAGCTGATATACTTGTGGAAATTTCTATTACTACCTCAAGATCTCATTGTGAAGCAGTAACAGTGAAATCACTGACCATAATTTTATATGTGAAATAAGGATTTTGTTTGGCATGCACATGACTTTACACTTAATCCTTTCTCAAACAATTTCTGATAGGTGATAAATATTTACTCTGACATTAATCTAGTACAGTTAAATAGCTTTTAACCTTTATGGGTCTGAATGTGACAGCTGCCCCTTTACTCCTCTTCTTTACTGACTTCCTAATTTTTCACAGTGCTTTGCTGGAGGAGAGTAAACTATGTGGAAGTAAGAGAGTTATTATTGTTCTAGCAGGAAGCTTAAATGCATTACAATCCATGCTAGAGAGCAGCTCTTGGACTGGCACATTTTAATTCCTCAAATCTTACACATGGGGGTTACTTTTTCATGCTGTGAAATTGCTCTTCTGATTTTAATGTGTTTTCTTTAAGACAGAGCAGTTCTCTTAAGACAGATAACCTCTCTTATCTTTCCTCTGTATGTTCTCTCCTGTTACTAAAAGCTCTTTTTGACAAACAGCTTTCTGCCCAATTTTCTGATGTGCAGAATATATTTTCTGGCCCAGTTTCTCTACATACTATTTTAATTTTCAGCAATGTCATCAAAACCATACTGATCTGCACATTTCATATTGATGACATTTGCAAAGAAAAACAAATAAAAAGCAGTTATTCAATTCTGGAACCAAGCAATCTTTATTGTAAAATCTTAAGGTAGAAGGGCTTAAAAAAACTCAAAACAACATTACATGAATGTAAGACCTCTACATTATAATAAGCCTTTGATTTAAAGTTTGGGTATTTTTTGAGAAGCTGGAGCTCTAATACCAAAATTCATAGTCCTTTCTTTCCCAGGGATTTTAATCTCCATTTTATTTTTCTATTTTGCTGGTTAGGTAACTTTAAATCACGTTTATCCACATCCCAATGAACTGATGGGGATTTTTTGGTAGAAAGAGTATTTTTCAGGTTTTGACTTTGTGTTTGCTTTTTGGTTTTATTTTTCTTTTGAAATAGAGTAGGTAGAAAAGGAAAAAAATGCCTATGAACATCTGGACATGAAAATTATTTTCATTGGTGTTTTTTTGAGACAAAGGTTTTTTTAAAGAAAAATATAGAGAATGCCCTTATCTTTCCATACAGGAAAAAACTGTGGGTGGCTGTGAATTTTACTACTAGAGTGACAGCCAGTTCATTTTCTGAAGACTATCTGTGATATTTCTAACTGAGAAAGCCACTCAGTTGTACATAACACATGTATAACACTCAGATGAACTGCATTTCCTGCACACAACCTACTATCTGCCCATTTTCAGATTTTTATACTTACTGCTATTTTGTTTCGCTGGTATATCAAGGGAAGTCTTTAGTTCTTATAGCTCTTTCTCTTTAGAATGAGCATATCAAGGATGTTGTAAAATACTGTAGAAGATATAGTATCTACTATGCAAAACATGGATTAAGAGATTTTGGAGGAAATATAGTAATATTAATCCTATATACAAATTATTTTTTTCTTTATGAATATCACATTAATATTAATACAATTTTACAATTCAAGATTTCTGTCTGAAATAAACAAAACATTTAACAACAGTGATTGTTTTCAAAAACTCAGATGTTGCAGTATCTAAATGTGTTAAAGTATTTGCTAGTCATACTCCAGATCTATGCAGTACAGTATATGCCATGCCGAGGTAGAAAATAGTAGCTATTATTAATGTTGTAATTTTCATAATCAGTGTTACCAGTGGAGAGAAAGGAAATTGTTACAGAATTAAATTCAACAGGAATTTTAATAGGTTCCAGAAAAAAAGAGATTTAGGTCAAAGTTATTTTAGACTCTGAACAAGCACTATAATCTAACAGTATTAAACAATTATATTATTAAATCGATAATAACATAGAGGAGAAGCAGGGTTCCATTTTTTTTTATTTTTCAATTGTGCATGCTATCTGCACCAATCTGCACTTAGCAATTTTCTGAAAACTATTACTGATTATATAGCATTTTGCAATATAATATTGTAAAATTTTGACAAAGAAATGCATTTTCTCCTCTATAACTAGTTTCAAGATAAAGGCATGAGTTCCTTATCCCTTATGGCTTTTTACAACCTCAGCAGCTACTTTTATGATTTATATTACCTCTCTCTCTCTCCAAGTCTTCCTTGTATCTAACAAATCAGAAGAGACATGGCATACCTATTTAGACATCAGCTATCCAAAATCACTATAAAGATTAAGAGTAATTTGGTTAATGTCTTACCATGATATTTTAATTGCCTTTCTTTAAGAAATCTCATAAAATTTTCACTGCATATACATGCTATATCAAGAAAGCTTTCTCAAGCAGAGATGAGTCTTCTAATAAAGACCTCCTTTTGTACAAAAGGGATATTGTCTTGGCCTACAGTAGCTTTACTGTAATGGTGAGTGACTGGTTGGAAACAATTGAAGATGCAGGCTCTGAAACACATGGGCATCTCTTCCTACATTGTCCTAATCTGCACAATTCAGCATTCTTCAGTACTGGTGTGGCAAATCTATGCTTACACCATTCACAGCCCTAGAGAAAATGCACCATTCTCTTTCAGCCATTCATGTCCTGACTGAAAAGACACAGCAGTGATTTTGAGTAATTGAATAGCTGATGAACACACTTTTGAAAAGCCCAGATTATTTTTGTGTTTCTGTGTGAACACTTCTCTTATCACCCCTTCAGGAAGGGTTCCTTTCCTGGTCCAAAATATCCAGTATTAAAATATAATACTAGACAATCACGGCCTTTTGTTTACTTGTTCATTCTCTTTCCCATCTCTTCTTGTAGGTGTAATAAGAACAGCTTTGCCAAATATGGACAGAGAAGTGAAAGAACAATATCAAGTTCTAATCCAAGCCAAGGACATGGGAGGACAACTGGGAGGACTAGCTGGTACTACCACTGTAAACATTACTCTCACGGATGTCAATGACAACCCACCCAGATTTCCTAAGAGTATGTTGTATTCCAAATGCACTAATTTTCAAATAAGCAGGATTGAAAGTATTATTGTGAAAAATCCTTTGGATAAGGAATTGAGATCCAGAAAGAAGAACAGTAAATTATGAAAAAAACCCTAACAGAATATATTGTTGTTTTCATAGATAATATAAAGCTTGATTGGAAAGTATGATTTTTTAAATGTTTTAGAGGAAATATAAGTCTGAGACTGAGAGTTCCTTTTATTTATACTTGAAAATTTTTTGGGAAATACTATTCTGTCGAGGGAAATTGGATTATCCCCTTCAAAAGACAAAAGACTATAACCTGAAACTTCCAGGTATCAAAGAGAACTGACTCATGCTAAGCATTGTTGTTTTGATAATCTGCAACAGATTTTTTTTTACATGTGTTGGCCCAGACTGTCCTTGAAAACACAGTCTCAAAATAATGGTCATCCTCTGACAATTCATAACATTTCATATCAATTAGTATTTAAACTTTTCAGAAGTATGCTAATCTAAAGAGTTTCATTGTCTCTATAATTAACAAGATTATCACTGATGCCCTTTAATTTATTGAGGTTTTGTATATTTTGTACTTCTGAAATGCAGACACTAATCAATCATAAACCTTGATAAGTATGCCAAAACTAATATCTGCTAAAAATTTTTAGTAAGACAATTTTATATTAGAACATTCATGTGAATTTGCTGTAAAATCATGGCAGTTTTTTTTACCTTCTGTCTCTTTTCTTCCACATGAATAGCAATTCCACTTTATGTAGATTAAATGCTCCTTAGGTACCAAGTCACACCTGAAACTTCACAGTTTTCTCTCATTTAAAAATACATCTTCTTTTTTTCATCAGTATGCAAGTATATTGCCCTTCTACAGGCATGTAAGAATGACCATGTCAAGACAAAAATCCATCTGGCCTGCCTTCTGTCTCCTACACTGGTAACTAGAGGGTGTACCTCAGAAAGGGCCGAAAAGTACTCCAGAACATTTTCCCAGTTTCTAAGGATTTTTAGCCCAGATTGTGTATTTGTATTTAACAACCCCTAGTGGATTTTTCTTACATCAGGTTGTCCTTTTGCTTTGAAATTTATCTAAGGTATCAGAGTCCCCAACATCCTATGTTAGTGAGGTGCACAGATTAATCATATATTGCACGAGAAACAGCTTTCCTTTGTTTGTTTTGAATCCAACCCTACATATTTGCCTCCATATTGACTTCTTTAAAGAATTCAGAAAGTGTAGCTGAATATGAACTTTATTTGGAAAAGCTGCAACGCGGTATTTTTCCATATGGCATAATCTCCCTGTGACCATTAATCCTGCTGCTATTGTTTTGCCCTGTGCGTGTCAGTTATATCCCTCCTCAACTCCCCTGAACCTGGAAATCTTTTGGGAAAAAATCAGTTATATATTAGAACCTCCAAGCCTTCATGTGTCACAGTGGTTTGAAGCAAAATACTACACTTCATAATAGTCCACTTATTTCATCCTTCAGGCTCTTGGGCATGTAACAGCTGATCCCAATTAGGTATTACTGTTTTGTCTGTTCGTTCCACAACTGCTTCTGTTGCTAATTTAACCTTCTCTTGAGTCCCCCATAAAGAAGGATTAAAGAATAGAAAAATTCCGCAGATATTCTACACTGAACACAAAAATAATTTATTAAGAATTACATTTGCGCTCTTATGTTCTCTGAGCACTTCTTCTGTATCTCAATTTTGAGTTGGCTTTACAGAGTTCCCCTCAGGCTTTTGCCTCCAGATGTCTTTAAAAGATAATTATTATTAGCTTGTTTGCCAGAGATTTATTCAAACTATTTTTTCGTTTTCTTTTTGCCTCCTTTATTGTGGTTTTAGAGACAAATCAGATTTTATCGTTCTTTCTGTTTTCTTCCCTGGGACACAACTCCTTTTTTTTAAAAACTGTGTTCTTGCTTTTATTAGATATGTTGTTAACATTTACTGATTTGTGTTTTAATGGCTGTTGTCCATTTGCTGTGGATCTTCAGAATGGTGTTCCTAGACACCCCTATTCCATTCAGATTTTTTTATAGTAGTATCTCTCAGTTTTATTTATTTCACTTTTTTTTTTTTTTTTAAGCTGAGTGCAGTCATCATGTAATCTTGGCCTTTATTGCTCCTGCACAAACACTGCATTTAAATTCATTATGGTTCTTGTAAAATTTAGAACTAAAGAACTTTTCCTGACTAGCTAGTGTTAATACTCTTCTCTTCTTTGAGTCTTCTTTTGACTTAGAGTTTCCTTTAACAAACATCATTATTCCTCCCCTGATAAGGTCTACTTTGCCTTCCCTGGGTATTTTGCTCATGGTACTGCACTGCCTGACTGATTTTATTATTTCCCACAGATTTTGAACATACCTGTTACGCTGAGATTCTTGTTTAGCATTAGACATTAAAGTTGCCTGTACTCGTCCCCATCTTAACCCTTGGCTTTATGTTGTGGCTTGCTTTCTCTTCATTACTGGACCCTAATTTTATTCTGTGTGATCTACTATTTCTGCATTTCCTACTGAACTCCCATCCCCTTCTGTAGCATTCTTCAGTGAAGAATTTGTGTGTTTTCATAGAATCATTCCAACACCTGTAAGTATTCCTGAACTTTTCACTTAGAATCACAGTGGTCATAGGAAAGTTTTTAAACTTTCTGAAGCCTGTTTTTCTTACAGCCAAAATGAAATGAATTCTGCATCTTCCCTATCATAACTTAGTCTTTAGAAAATGCTCCTACTTTCCAATAATGTGAATCCCTTCTCCTTACACTTTTTTTTCCTTCTGGCGGCATTAAAAACTTTGCCTTTCCATTTTTCTCTCCCTGATTGTACCTAGTGAGACAGTTTTCAGACTATGCTACTATTGATGCCCTTAACTTCAGCTTTCACTTGTCCTCTTAAGCTTCACACTTATGACCTCTCCCCAGTCTTACCTTATTTTGTCAGAGCTCACATGGACTACAGCCACTGGAGCCTTCTTGTGTTTCCTGACATCCTACCAAAATACTTGTGAGATGCCTCAAATCTGGTTAACAAGTAAATCATCCCAGAGGGTCTCTTTGAACCACCAGTCCCACTGTCCTTCTCCTTACTGCTTATTAAGCCACACACCACTGCAATCTGCCCCTTCCTTTCAGTTGGAGACCCTGCTGCTGGAAGCATAGCACAATTGAAAGAGGAAATAATGTAACTGCCAGAAAACTGAAAAACGCAGTGTGTTGCCAAGTTTCTTGGACCCACTGCTCTTTTCCATGACTGATTTTCAGTTGCATTTTATACTGTCTTTGGTGTTAGGAGCCTTAGTAATTTTCTATTTTATTGTATGCCTTCATCTACTATGGTGTTGCAAAAAATACACAAGTCTCACGTAGCATCAGTTAGTGTTCATGACACAGAGAAATCATGGAATATATCAGTGTCTTTGAAGAAGATAGCCTTGAGGCCTCATTTAATGCATGCACTGTAGTTATGGCGTCTTTGCCCAATTGTTGCTATGCAGAAGGAAAAAATAAAGAAAAATCACAAGAGACAAAGCTTGTCTTGTGCTTTGCATGCTAATAGGGTTGAAAACTTTTCCTTTCTATTATATCAAATGGCACAGGAGCAGAATTATAGCAGTGACTCACAACAGAACAGAAGAGAATGATATTGGATGTTTTTCTTGATATTGAAAATAATAAACATTTATCATGGCTTACAACTAAAATGCCATTTATGGGGACTCCAGAGCATTGAAACAAGCTTGATCAAGGCAGACAGTTACCTGAAATACTTTTTTTTTTTTTTTTGAGTTGTGTTACAGGTAACATTTATATTCTCGTAAGCTAAAGAATTCTGTTTAATCAAAATAATTAAAACAGGGATCTATTTTTCCAGTCCTATTTGGTTAAGTGGTATGTGCTAATTAAAGGTAGGCAAAAATAATTGATAGAAAAAAGTTAAGTATGAATTCTTTTCTAATATAGCATCTGTATTTCTCTGTTTTTTTCTTTGAAAAGGTTGGTGTGATTCAAGAGTAAATCCCCGCTAGGAAATGGAGTTTTTAATTTGCTTGACTACAATAGATAAAAGGATACTTGTTCAGAATTTTAGTTTATGTGAAAAATAAGCCTTAGAAACAGGTCTAGGTAGGTGCCAAGTTCAGGCCTGGGAACACCTCAGAGCCTTCTCTTTTGCAGGGACCAGCATTACTCATTGTTGGCCAATAAAGCCACCAAGTCCAAGTGCAGACTGAAAAACAGGACTGAAAGTCCTTTAACACTATCTGCTGCAGGACAGATAGTGTTTGCGTCACATAACAGGACCGGGGAAATCAAAGATGCCATGCTATAGATTACCTTATCACATAAGAAGATATTATCACAGAATACAATTTAAATTTATTTTCTGAACTCAGTTAAACTGAAAAAACAGATTTCACAGCAGAAATGGGAGAGCATAAATTATTAATAGTTGGAAGAAGCTACATTGCTAAATAATACATTACAAGCTTGCAAAAAAAAATGTATCACAGAACACCTTCATCTCATTGAGGGTCCTTTAAGCAGACAGGCAGGTTCGGGTAGGGTATCAGTATCCGGTGATGAAAACTCACCAGCTATCCTGCTGAACATGTAATTTTTTATTTAGAACCTGTGCTTTTGAACATAGTCAGTGGGGAACTCCCACCTTGCATGTCTCACAGTAATGAGAGTGCAACAAAGGGGAAATACCTAAACATTTCTGTCAGTTGTTTTGCCCACATTTCAGAAAACTGAGTCACTTTAGAAAATTGTTATTTTCTTTATAGATAGAAGGAAAAATGAATCTAAATTATTTCATTAGTTGAAATTTCTTTCCAAAAGTAATTTAGAAAAGTCTTGCCTGGCTCTTCATTAGTAAACTGACTTCCTGCATTACTGTGGATGTTTCATTGTTAAAGGTAGAATTTTTTCATAAATATTAAATAAATTATTCATACCAATGTTTGATTATTTTCCAAACCAGAAAATACTAATGAAAGACTGAAAGGAAAGTTATTTTTCCTATCATAGCATCAATGTTCAAGCAATTAAATGCAAATTTGGTATAACACAAAATTGCCTTTAAACAGAGAAGAGTCAATAAGAGGTGTTTATCTGTAGACACGCATCCTGATCCTGAAGGGCCTTTATCTCTCAGCTACTCAATACACGATAGCTGGGTATGTAAAAAGACACGTCAGTACATCCTTCCTGGAAGCTAATGGGCTAACTCTTAATGCATCAAGCATTAGACCACTCTGAGCTCTGAGCTAGCTGCAAGGAAAGATGTGGATTGTTTCCAACTCTTAAAATTAGTTTAAAGGAAGGATGGCTAGGTTATATTTACTTAAACATTTAAATGACAAAAACTGTATAATTAGTTGGTATAAATTATGTTTTATGGAATCAAACCAATTAAGTGAAGTGGTTGATTCATACTTTGTAAGGTTATTGTGCTTCAGTTTCCCTGTCTCTTCTTTTTGTTCACTGATGACAGAGCAACTGTGAAAACAGTTTAGAAAAATAAACCCTTCTATGCTAAGCAATAAAAGCATGTGAATCATTTTAGTCATAGTATGTCTTTTTATTTCAATATGACATAAATATACTTTTAGAGGATAAGGCCTTCGTATAGAAGAAAGGCAACTGATTTTTTAAAAGTATATACTTTCCATTCTGAACAAAGCAAATAAAAGACCATTCTCAAGTGTCTTACAAAGTCAGCAATAAGTTGGGTTTATTTTTAAGGTGTGTATTTCTAAGGTGACACTCCCTTAATTTACTTCTCTTATTCAAAAAGAACTATTTGGCCAAAGCTATGTTTTATCATACTATTTCCAACTCACGGGAGAAATCAATATTGTAGGGGAATGACTGTAAACTGTTTTTAACAGAAGAAGAATTAATGAAGGTTTGGACCCAGTACTTGAATTTTGTTTACTTTTTCACCATTTGGCTTTTAAAAAACAGCTCTCTGATGTTCAGAAACCATTTATCAGGGCTGCTTGGCAACCACATTTAAAATGTTCAGACGGCTCTAGAGCAACATCTAGACATCACAAGGGCCAGATTTTTGCTGTCATTGCTCTTCCCAGAAGCATCCTGGTGAAATCCATCAAGTTAGTTTGCATAAAAGAGCATGGCAAATTTCCAGAAATGCTGACCTGCTTGGAAAAAGAAATGCAACTATTCGTCTTTCTGCTAATGACACCTTAAATAAGGCAAGGTTGAAGAATTGGTCCTCTGCACATCATCTGCCTGTCCATACTGTAGAAGTCTGCAGCTAATTGGATTTTGACTTCAAGAGTGCCAGTACAATGCATCTCACAGAATGTATTAAATTCTCCACTGGAGACAGCAGAGGAAACAACAATCTTAAATAGAAAAGCCAACAAAGCAGACAATTCAGAAAACAGAAAAAATATATATTTCATTGATGCAAATTCAGGAATTTCAGTACAAGTAAAAAAAGTCTTAATAAAGAGAGCCAGCCTTTTTTTCCTCTAAATTGTATAAACTTTGCATGCTACTTCAATGAGCTATCTATTATCTATTTCAAAATTATGATATTAGGAATACAATTTGCGTGTTGTTACCCTCAGGTAGCATCTATTTTCAGTGATTATTTATTGGTTTGTGGCATATTTTAATAGGTTTTATTTCAAGTATTAAAATATATAGAATATTTTGAAAGAAAAGACACCTGAGTGCTGAACTTGGAATAGCCTGCCTATACATACTTATGCTCTGAGGATTGAATACTCTTATTATGTTTATTTATTTATAATTCTAGGAAACTTAGTACATCAGATAAAGTGCACACATACTGTTTAGTGTAGATTTTACTATGTAAAAACAGGTTATTTTTGTTCACTCAGTAAACTAAATGTGGCTGATTCCATTCATGTGGCTTTGAACCAGTCTTGCTGAGATCTTATTGCAAAATTGGATTTGGATGCAGAATGCAAATAAAAGGTCTTCTGGTCCACATGAGACAGAAAGAAAAATATTTTAACTCACTGCTTTGGATGAGTGGTCTATGAAAGAGAACTTTCTCAAATAACGGTATTTGCTTTTAAAGAATTCAGAAGAATGCAACACAGATTCTACCCAGTAGTACATTAGACATTTACAGAAAAAGACTGAGATTAGGACAGTAATCTGTTTAGTATTCTAAAAAATTAAAATAATGAAAGCAGAGGTTTTGAATTAAGAAAAAAACCCACAATAAACAACCAAAACCAAACAAAAAAACAAACTCAGTGGATATTTATTCTCTCTCTTCATGGACAATTTGGACAATTTGCTAGAAAACTTACCTGGGATTAAGGTTCAAAGCTTTGATGTACTAATTAAGTATTTTAACTTTCTGGGAAGTTATTTAGGTAGAGAAGTATCAGGTTCTTTCTGGACACCTGTTAAAATTTGTGCTTTGTATATGTCACTTGTAACTTCATTGGCTCTGAATACTCAATGAAAATGAGTCTATCTTCCATTGATTTAAGAATTTGCCTGGCAGGCAAGATGTCCTAATTCAGTTCCAGCAGCTAATTATTTATTTTATACCAAATGGGAGATACTTACACAAGACAGGTGGACAGATTCATTGCAGACTAGCCTGCAGGCAGTGATTAGGTGCAAGGTGAGTCAGAGCTTGCTTTGAATCTGAAAGGGAGGGAAGGTTGACTCCTGGACCTACTCCATCTTTATTTTCTAACCACTATGCCATAAAACATAAAGGGAAAAAAGCACCAGTTTGGTTTTGTAAACCAAGCATAAACCTTTTTATGTCATAAAATCTGAAGCAAGTCTGATTTCCATTCACCTGTGAGTTTTAAATTAAAACTGTATTTTTTAGTTGAATATATATTTTAACCAACCGTTTCAAGGAATGATAGAAGACAGGAATGCAAAAATTCTAGAAATGAGCCCATGCAATTGGAAGCCAATCATGAAACCAGCAGACATGAAGAGATCATTATAATTTTGGATTGTGATACCAGTGAGTCACTTAACTACAACTTTCACACCAGCAACACAATACTGAAATCAGTGCGTGAATGAATACTAGTAGACCAGTATTTGCATAGTGCTCTTACTGGAATCAAAGGAGGACTTATGGTAACTCCTCTTCCATCCAGATTCCTTCCAAGTCTCATACCTCTGTACTATCTGCATCTTTGTCTCCCCCTCCTCTGACCTTCTCTTTCCTCCTCACCCTGTTTATCCTTGTGTTAGATATGCAGTTTTGTTTCCCCTATCTTAAAAGTGACAGAAATTTATCCTTGATCTCATTTTCATCTTAGAACTTCTGTGTAGTCATCTTCTCCTTCTCAAGTGTTTGTTTTTTCTCCCAGTAATAATACTGCTAAAATAATCCTTTGTTGGTTCTCTTCCAGCTCTGAGTCTCGCTGCATTTTGCTGTACTGGGATCATGAGTGTTCACCATCCCAGAGGAGCTCTTGGGAGCTCCATCTTGCTTGGTTTGGCCACTACACTGTCAGCTCAATGCCCTTTGCCTGATGTTTATATTGGACCCACCCGAATTAGCTACATATTTGACAGCCAGTCATAAAAAAAGCCTCTGCAATTATAGACTTTTTTACATAAAAGGTATACGTTGAGGACTTAAAGAAGGACATAAGAGTGTCAGGGAAAGTTCCTGGACATTTAAATAATCTGTACTGTTAGCCTTAGTGCAGTCACTGGGCACAGTTTTGACCAACACCAAGTAAAGCTTTTTCACACAAATTCAGGGCATTTGGGTAAATTAGCACGGACTGGGAATTATTCTCTTCAGTCACTTTCCATGAAGCTGACCAATTTTGTTATGGGTAAATTAATTTAATAGCATGGAAACAGGCCATTCTATACTGGATAGCTTCTGAGCCACAGAGTACAACTGAAATTTCTTTGTACAGTTGTACCTTTTTTGAGCCTATGCTTTGCAGTCCAGGCCATGGAGCCCACCTTGGGTCATAAGACCTGACAGTTAAGCAGGCTTCTGTTACTGTTCATGGGTGTGCAACATAAAGGAGTTAATACAAAATTCAATATCTATACAGATTTCTATTTACACTTATGCCAGCTTTCTCTTAGGTATTTCTTACTCCTTTCCACCCCAGAAGTTTTCAGGCACTTTCCGTTTGAGCTGATTTGCCTCCAGAATTCGATGTAGTCTTAGTAAAAGCTCCCCAGAGACATTTTGGTTTTGGTTGTTTTTGTTTGGTTTTTGTGTGTGTGTGTGTGTGTGGTTTTTTTTCTTGGTAACTGTCACTATTGCATGAACTTGATCATAAAGCATCTTGAAGAGTGAAACATTTGATCCAGACTGAACTACCCAACTGAGGAATAATATTTTTAAAAAACCTGAGAAATTAACTGGAGGAGGAAATACTCAGTTACCACAGATTTTCTCAAAACACTAAATGTTTGGGAAATGTGATGTCTGCTACATTTGTATTGCCTTTTAACTTCCTTGAGAATGCCTAACTAGCAAAGGCTATTCTTAGAGGACTTTTTGGAGCACTGATTGAGTGAAACAAAAAAAGCTCTAAAACCCTAAACTGAAATAAATTGAACTCTCAGATGCAAAGCAGAGCATGAAAACAAATGTAGCTGTTTCTTGGTACTGTTTCATAACCAATTAAAAATATAGGGAAGTTGTCACTAGGTAAAATGTAGTTATATGATTGCACAGTAAGCAATAGTCTAAGAAATACAAATTAAAACAACAGAGGTTAGAAGATAAATATTATCTATTGGTCAAAAATTTCCACTGTTAGTCTGCACTTACCCAATTTATTTCCCTCCAGTCATCAGGTTGAAGTGGTAACTGATCATTAACAGCAAGATTTGTAGGTCAGTTATTTTTAAACACATCATTATCATCATAGGAGGTGATTGTCATTAATAATTGTCATTTACATCTGCTACCATCTGTATAAAAGGTGTAAAAAATACAGCTCATAGACATTCGACAACCTTTGGCAGGCATGACATTCATTCCACCCCAATGCATTTTCTGTGGGGAGTGGTGAAGAAATTGTTAATTCAAAACATAGAGATTATTTAGATTGGATGCATGAAATTATCCACAGTAACCTTGGAATAACTTAAAAGTAGCATGCACCTCCACGTACTCTCTGATACAGAAAAGTAGCTTGGGCTACAGATTTAACAGCAACATGTTGCCTTGCAGTGCCTTGAGAATCGGTTGCAAAGTGACTCTAATATCACTTGCTGCATCACTGTAATTTCTGGCAGCATCTACCTTTTTCCCCATGGTCTTACATCCAAACAAGAAATCAATACAGGCTTTCTGCTTCTGACCATTTTGTGCTTGTTTTCTGAAAAGTTAAAGGCTACTGTGCAACATGAAGTGAAACAGACCATATGTAATTGTCTCATTATAATCACAATAGTTTAGGCTCATGATTGTCAGAAAAAACCTAACCACCACAGCTGTAGTCAAAATTTTAGATGTTCTCTTCTCTTTGAAAAAGCATTAAATGGGAAGCCCAAAATGTGCTTGCAACAATCCAAAGTTTCCTACTGACAGCAATAGGAGCTGCAGATGCCAAGCAGTTTGGAAAATGTCTTCTCTTGGGTCCAAAAAATATGTTTAGTTGAATTTTTGCATAAAGCAAGCTATAAAACTAAAAAGCAATAACATAAATATTCTAGAGGAACTCTTTCAAGTTTTCTTTCAAATTCATGACAATTATTTTTCTCTTGATGGATTCTACAGCAAATTTGTTGACTTTATAAATTAAGAGAACTATCTATAATTAAGCACTTGCTACCTGCAGATTTCATTAAAAAGCAGTATTATGTAGATATCTCACCTTTAAGCACTTAAATTGGAAGATGAAAATACCACTTTTGATAAGCATACTTGCTGTAAAGTATTAGGGACCACAAATGTGAAACCAACTGCCATCCTATGGCATATTTTTTTGGTCTATATGACACACTGAAACACAAGTATTTTAAGGAGACTGCATACAGTAACCCCAAACTTAGAACAAAGAACAGTAAAATGTGCTTGGTGATATCACTTTTTATTTAAAAATTTTAAAAAATAATTTTCTGCTTCAGACTGTGACAATATGGTGAAGAAAAGTAATATGTATTTTAGGGAAAACCAATTACATAAAATGTACCCAACAAGCATGTGAACCTTCACAGAGAGTCCTCTGACTAATACAGATCTTGAGCGTGTTTTGTTTAGGTGATTTTAGGCATGCAACTTAGTGTGACTTGGAGGACTAAAGATAAGGACCTAATTTCCTTAGTCGATGGAGAGAAAAATGATTCTTCCAGCACAGATGATTTAGAGCACTTGGCTGAGATCCCAAAGTAAAGTATTTGACCACATTCTTAAGAGTGAATGAATTATAGTATGATTGTGTTATTATATTTTATGCCAGAGTAATAAAGAAAATATGAAAAAGCTTCTTCAAGATATTTAAGAAGCAGAGATGTTAAGCAGAGCATTGCAAACTCTGTGTTCCATCCTTGGCAATATACTTTTTATCATGTTAACATTTCACATATATAATACAATTTAAATTTTATAGAGGGTATCGGTGTATTGATTTATTTAATAGTGATTATGTGATCACCAGAATATTACCAATAGACCTTCCTGATAAATGCTAAGTACATGTTGCCTGAGATTCTGAAGAAGGGAAGACATTTGCTCCTGAAAAGTGTCCTTTTCTTACCTGTGAGGCATGCTACATCCTGATAATTTTTGTAAGCACTACAGAACTTGCATAAAGACTTTTGATGCAAGCTTTTATATTATACCCCAAAATATAGATTCTCTAATTATATTTTGGATTTTTTTTCTGATTTCTTTAATTGGTAACAATTTCTTAATTAGTAGACTTCCCTTCAGGGAAGGAAGAAAGAGGATGGCTCCAAAACTCAGTCTGCTAGCTCACCTGAGGGGCTGATAGAGTCCTGGCTTGACAGCTGCCAGCTCAGGGGAAGCTCTGTCGTGTGGATTACCCTAAACTTGAGCCTGATCAAACTCAGAAGCGGTTTTGCTTCTGCTTGTTTTGTGTTGAAGAACTAGGGACCTTTGGACATCCAGGTTCTCTGCAGTTGTAGCTCTTGCTGTATGTAGACCTTGGGATCCACTGCAGAGAATCAGGACTTTTTAAGAATGGTTATACTATATCTAATGAAACCATAAACCCTAACTCAGAGCAGTGGGTTTGAAGATGGAAGAAGCCTTGCCATAGTTGAAGTTTTACCAGTCTATGCCAGGTGATGCGTGATGGGCACCAGAGCACATGGTCACAGAGCCTGTTCTTTTTCTTCCCTATGCAAGGTCCTAGCCCTCTGCAAGGCACAGAACTGCAGCTGGGAGAGACATGAAAGATGTCTCTCTCTGCTGTGCTATATCACATCTTCCCAGTTTTAGGAGCACATACATCAGGTGTCCCTCATCATTAGGCTGTAGCTGATATAACAGGTTTGGTATACTTAGTATCTGATTGTATTTACAGTGTTCTTTCTTTTGCCTATTACACTCTTGTAACAGTTGTCTTTGGATTCTTCCTAAACAGACAGAAATCAATGCCCTTATAACCTGGCCAGGGTAAAAAATGAAATGTCTTGGTAACTTAAGCTGACAAGAATGTTACAATATGCATAAATATGTTTGGTTTTGTTGTTTTCCTGAAAAAAAAAACACACAAAAACAACAGACAAACAAACAAAACCCCCCCAAAAAAACACACCAAAAAACAATCCACCCTAAAGATTTAGATTGAAAATAAATAAATAATTTTATTTCAATGTTGTTGCTTATAAGATTCATGTTTGCATGATTAACTGCAATGCAATATTTTAGCAGCTCAGAGAGAGAATTGAAAAACATATAGACGAAGAAAAAGCTGGAGAGGATAATCTTGCATACACACAGTGCATGTATGGTGACAGATCAGAAAAAAAATAGCTCAAGTAGCAGTTACAACTGTTTGTTTTTTGGTCATTATGAAGTTAGCTTAAGTCTTTAGATGCTAACCTGGGTAATTTCTTAATGATTATTTTGCTGATGAGATATAATTATTGTTTTCATTTCTTATTCTCATCAGAACTGAAAAACTTTGGTAAATGATGGTGTGCCTATAAATGGCAGGTGTGGAGAAAAAAAAAAAAAACACCAAAAAAACCCCTTTGTAAGTAAAAATCAATCTCCATAACAGCTTTTGAGCTTTAAAAACTAAAACTGATAAATAATGCCGAAGACCTGTAAATGTGTGCTGAATTTCAGTCAGGACAACTGATTACATGACACTTACTTGCCTCTGATTTCTTCCCACTATGAGCTTTGCAATGGTCTTTGTTTTAGAAACTAGGAGGCAGCATGTATTAGTTGTTAGCTCACCTCCACTTCGATTTACCAAATGCTTTTGGAGCTGAGTAATAAGCCCTCTCAGTCATTTCAGCATCAGCACGCATTTATTTTTATCATTCTTACTGATGCTGCTCAACTTGAAACTCCAAGGCAGTTTTACACCTTGAATCACAACAGAGGCAACACAGGCTTTATAAGGGAATGGCTGAACACTTATGTTAAGCTACATAATCAATGAGCTTTCTCTAGTTTTAAACTCTATGTTGAATTTTAAGTGTAATTTCAGTGTGAAGTGTTAGTTAAGCATGTCAACTGGCACATGACTTTTGACCTAGAAAAGATAATTTTTTTTTTTTCTTAAAATTCCATTTACAACAAGGTGAAAAATCTTGACCAGTCATTATATTCCCTCTAGCTTTCCTGTATGTGAAAGTATTCTGACATGCATGCAATATAGATGATTGAAATCAGCAAAAGTGTAACTAGTTGCAAAATCCAGTTTTGTAGTGCAGTCTGAGAAATAAGAGCTTGCTCCTTTGCTACATCCTATATCGTTCATTCTTCACAAAACCGAACAGCAAACTTAGAAAACACATTCAGAGGAGACTTCTGCAAGTAGAAAAAAAAAAAAATTAGGCAGAAAAGTCACATGAAGCAATCTATAAAATCTGACAGAACTGTCGGAGCAGCGTAACCAAGTGCTACGTAAGTTTGTCTAAACCGCTTGTTCCATCATTCCTAGAAGTTGCAGAGAACATGGTTTTCAGGACCTTTGGGAGTAAAAGCCTATTACTCAGCCCTGTTTCAATATACCTCTATAGCAAGTGGAGGTAGTAGTGTACACAGGTAAAATGGACAATAAAAACTAAATAATGCTAAACTGAGAAAGTCCATAGCAAGTAATGTCTTCTAGAAACAGAAAAATAAAAAGCTACAAAACTGTCTTTCTGTTACATTTCATGTGTAGCATGTATTGATCATTTCAAATGTCCTCTGTACAAAGACTGTTTTATAAGGGGGAAAAAAAAAGGCTCTCATGCTATTCATTATACTTCAACTCCTGAAGTTTTTCCCTGAGCTGGCAACAAAATTCATGATTTGTTTTAATTTATTTTATTCTGAAAGTCTGTTGTCACAGTAGCCCCATTAACAGCTTCCATATGATGTGAAAATACTATTACATGAGGACGATGGCAGTGTAATTACATACTACATCTTCAGAGATCTGACTCTGGCAGAGTTGAAGATTACTTCAGTTTCAAATTAATCTGAATGACCCCATCTTTACTGGCGTTGAATTTCTTGAAGTGATGAAATGCCAAGTCATTGAAAATAACTGATAAAAGCCTAAACAATCTGAAATGAGTAATGTAGTGTTTCTTGGACTTCATCTAAGTCCCATATGCTTTACAGCCAGGTACAATATTTTACAGAGAATTGGGGGGGTGGGGGGGTGATGGTGTTTGTTTGTTTGCTTTTTAACAAATCTGAGTGTTCTTCTATTCACTAAGAATATATCAACAAGGCAAAGAAGGAAAAATCCATTATCGTATGCTCTTACATTTTACATTCACCAAATGTGGCTGAAAAATGTAAACACTGCAGCAATGATTTCTGTCATGCAATGTAGGTGTCTGTAAAAGACCTGGGCGTCTGGGTTGGAACTGTGTTGTGGAAACATAATATAAGACTCAAGTGTAGGCAGAGCCCTCTTGGGTTCCTTTTCTTCCACCTCTTCTGAATACTTGCATAGCAGAGACCCAGTAATATGTATATTTGTAAATACATTAAAAGTTTACTCAAAGTCACTGATGTACAACTAAGAAACAGCTGAAGCTACTGTCATCTTGATAATATTTTAAGTCATAGTGATCCTTTGCAACTGTTAAAAAAAACAAGAGAAGAAGTAAGGCTTCCTTTAGTATATTCCCTTGGAAAAAGAAGGAAAGATTCCTTTAGCATGTTCCCTTGTAAAAAATAGTGAAATGACAATAGCCCAACCTTTAGTAGCTCAGTCAGAGCAAGTGTGGATGCTGACACAAGCAGACTTGACTTAGGGATTTTCTTAAACAAATAAAGGAAGTTTTGGTCTTAGATATACTTTGCATACTGATGGACAGATGGGGGAAGCAAACAAAACACATTTTTTCAGAGGCAATCAAGCAGACAATTATATAGGTACCATAGCCCAAACTACTAGCTCACAAAAGAGCAGGTTTTCTCATAATCCAGCAGTGCTAATGTCACTTTTTTCCTCACCTCTAAGTATTGTAAGGCGGAAAAAGCTGACACAGCATCCATTGTAAAGTAATAACTACAAGGAACTGTTTAATTCAGTGACTGGACGCAGAAGTCATTTATCCTGCTGTTACATGATATACAGCTTTTCAGAGTCTTATTTTGTGAAGTATGACTGAACCAATAGCAGGTGGAAAACTCTGAGACATCCCCCTGATATGCCTCAGTCACTGATGCCCATCCTGCTATAGTACTTAAACAAAGGTGTACATTTCCTCCTGTATGTTCACATTTAGTGGAACAGAGAAGGTTATTGCAGATGTTTTCCTGTGTCAAAGGGGCTGCTCTGTGAGAGCTGTTGCAGGGTGACCCAGGAAAGCAAAATGTTGGGACAAGCAAATGCTAGTTTTATTGAGAGCCAGCATGAAGTGAATCAAACACCACAGATGTGCTGAAGTCTTCTCCAAAAGCTGCTGGCAGTTTTGACAGCAAGGCTGCTGTGTGAGGAAGGCAAGTAATACCTGCCCATTGGAAATACCAGCCAGAGTGGTGTTCACTGGCAGCTGGGCAAGGTAACAACCCCAGCAAGAGGCACAACTGAGGAGAGGCAGGCACTTCAGCAGCAGTGTAATAAGCCAGGGTAATATGTTTTAAACTAAGGCCTGCTGCTACTGGTGTCATTAAAGTCAAGGCTGACTCAAAATGCTTTGGATCTTGTCTTTTAGCTATTTTAACTCTCATATCTAGCAGTGTTTCAACGCAACTGGTTCCCTGAATGAAACCATTTTGTCCTCACATATCATCAGTAATTATTATTTTTTAAAATTGTAATTTATGGGGCATTTTTTAAACTTTTATTACCATTAATAGTAAATAAACTGAAAATAGAAGTGTGCAGAGCTAAAAATGTTTGCCACTTACCTTTTAGTAAGAGCACCCTCTGGCGGCTAATCTGTAAACTATGCCTTTTGTATCCCCTCTCACGAATACTAAGAGTAATTTTGATACTGAATACTACAGGAATGGGCAAAAATTATTTTTCCATTATTTTTTTTCCTTTCTACTACTGTGAAATGCATATATATGTTTTCTAAAACAAAATAAAAACTCAAATACTAAAAACTGTTAAACACAGAAGGAATAAAATGCTTATAAACATTCTGTCTACAAGTAGTATTTAATAATATAGATAGTTGGCTTAAGAGATAGAAATAGGGAAGTCCTTACAGTTGTATTGAAACATATGTAGAAATTTGGGTAAATTAGCCTGTCCAGTGGGTGAAACATGCCTATGTTTTGAATCGTCTGGGTTTTCAATCTCATAATTTTATTTGGATTATTTGTCTGTTTATTTCACACAAGCTTTTCAATTTTAATCTGACATAATATGTTGATCATCAAGAAATCCCAAGAATTACTCTTTACTATTTAATCACAGGTATCTTCCATTTAAAAGTACCTGAGTCCTCTCGTGTTGGTTCTGCTATTGGAAGGATCAGAGCTGTGGATCCTGATTTTGGGAAGAATGCAGAAATTGAGTACAACATAGTTCCAGGAGATGGAGGAAACTTGTTTGACATCACAACAGATGACAACACCCAGGAAGGAGTCATAAAACTGAAAAAGGTATGTGGTATGTAGGGTGTAATGTACCTATGTCTCAAATGAGAAACTAGGTAAGAGTATTAAATTATACCTGGTAAGTACACAGAGTACCTTTATTAGAAGCGGTGGTTGTGATTTTTAGTATTAAAAGAATTCATAGTGTAGTGTTTAATTTAATATAGAATTAGGTTATATTTTCACAAATAACGTCCATTTGCGTGGCAGAAAAGTAATTCTTATCTCTGTCTAGAAAGTATAATTTATCTTTTATGGAAAATTTTCCATGTAAAACTATGTGAAAAATGCTCCACTTCACAGCATGTTATTTTAATAATGAAGCTGTTGTACAGTGCTGTGTGTAGTCTGCTCAGGATAGAGGATTCACAAGTGGTTGCAAAATGACATGTCCTACTTCCAGTCTCCTAATAATGTCCCCAACAGCTGGTTATCAGATATTCATATAAAGGAGCACACTGCATCTCAATTGTTGATTGTTTCTTTAGTGTACTAGGATAATTTCAAGGTTACTGAATTAATGAATTTCAAAAAATGGAAAGCACAAGCGTCATTTGGAATATAGTGATTAAAGCACTCAACAGGACAGATCCAAAGCAGGGACAGTCACATTTTAACAAACGGTGGTCTTCTGAGCCCAGGCATGTACCAGTACACCAATGATCAACTTTTTTAATAAAAAAGAAATCTGAACCAGCAGCTCATTTTGAAAGGCCAGGTTATGTTTTATAGACAGCTCATGTTTCTAGATGTAATTTTTGTAAAATGAGCACACTTTTGAGCTAAACACTTAACAAAGGTCTGGGAAGACGAGGGTTCTGAACATGTGTATTAACTCAAGCTTTAGGAAAAAAGAAGCTTTATTTGCAATGAAATTTAGAATTTGTGTGCTTAAATTTTCCTCAGCTCTGACCATTAATCTATGTTTGCATTATACTCATTCTAGCAACAAAATTTGTGGCTTCAGCCTCTTGACTTGGGCAACAGTAAATTATCCATGGGAGCATTAGAGGACCAGATGATGTCAAGTCACTTATTTCTTTGCTGGTTCCAGTGACATAAAATGGAAGCTACAATACCCATGTGAAGTTACTTGTCAATGAGACATGAAACTCCACTCTTCACACCCCCCTGTCTTTTCGGACTAAAAGTTTGAATATACTGCTTCCTCGTTACGTGAATTTGTAATCTTGGTGTCATTTTAAAAAATAATTCTGATCACCTCTTTCCCTCTATGCAGATGACTCAAAAATAGTTCCATCTGAAACTGTCAGGCTGAGCAGCTGCATGCCCCTCCATATGCACTGGCAGTCAAAAACAGCAATGAGTGGGAACCACTGAAAAATGAATGCTTAAGCATAAAGCATTTTATAGGATTCAGGTCTCCCTGGATTGCTGCTTGTTTTTATATACAGCAATGGAACTTTTTAATACTTATGGTTAAGTATATATATGTTAGACTATATAGGCAAATCATGCAAATTGGCATTGCAGATTCAAACAGCTCAGCATGCAATATTTGTTATTGATGAAAGGCATCCATATATGACTTTGCCAGGACAGGCAAAATGCCTGGCCACTTTTGAGACTGCTATATGGGAAATTAAATAATATCTAATTGAATCACTACTTTTAAAAAAAATTGACACAACTAAATCTATATCCAGATACTTTACAGTTGGTCTCTGTATTTTGCTGCATTTATTTGTCTTTTCTAAAATTTTAGGGCACTTTTACAGCAGCAGAACATTGGTTGGTATTGCCTAGTGTAAATGATAGATCTCCGTCACTGAACAGGAGGGGAAAAAATGTAATCTTAATTGTCTTCATCATGGTAAGCCTGGGGAGAGTGATAGGCTGTGAAGGTCAGGGAATGCCACCTTTGTTCTGTGAAGGACTGTGGAAAGGAAATAATGCCTTTATACAGTCCCTACACATTGTATTTCACAAGACTTTTCTTAGGAAAAGGTTTCATTCACAAAGTTTTAAATGATCCAAGTGTTTTAAGGCACTTCAGAAGCATTCAAAATCCATCCACTTAAATTCTCTGCTGGATCCCAGGTTTAACAAGAGCAGTCCATGTTCTTAAGGATACCATTAACTCATTTGTCTTTTCATATCCTCTGTGCTTGTAATACTATAAATGTGTTTGCATGGGTTGCAGTTTTTCAGATTTTCAGAAGTGCTGGACATTCATAATTCTGTAGACATCTATTAAAACGCATGCTGCCTGTACTGCACAAGCCTGAAACAGCACTATTTATTTGCTTGCACAGAAGCTATTTCACACTGCATGGTGTTCAAAAGACTGATTTGACTTTGTTGAACTATGCAAATATTTAAGTTAGATATGCATTTAAGTCCTTTAAATCAAAGCTGGTCAATGAACAGGGCCAACACTTTCAATTATGGATTTAAACAGTCAAAGCCACTAATAAAAAGTGTTATGTGCTTTAAAAACAAGATTGCACTTTTTTCTGTATCATAGCATATGCTGATGCTGTAAGTGCTGCAGTAATTCAGTTTTGAGCTATTTCAAAACCATTTATAAAATTTGCTTGTATTTTTCCTAAAACATTTCTTGCAGCCAGAAACTGTCAATCACTGCAGAGATGATTTGTTATGTTTTGCTGTGTTGTTATGCAAAAAAACCCCAAACAAAACCATGGAGATATTATTATCTCAAAACTGAGGAAAATTGAGCTGTCCTCGACTATTGGAAAATGCATTTGATGATAAAAAACTGCACAAGCCAAATTGTTCCTTTTAGTGCTCTAAGTGCATTGGTGGAGGCTCTTCTTTTTGGACACTAAATAGGCAGAAATAACTACAGCTGGATGAGGTGCACATCTTAAATAATTTGGTTTGGTTGCTGATTTATTTTCGTGCTATGATCCAATATAAACCTGATTAATACTCGTCTTGTGCTATTTACATATATATTAAAAATGGAATAAATTTTCTTATGTTCTGCTAAAGAAATGTTCCATATATCACTTAGCACCACTGTGTGGATAGTAATGTAGTAGATTCCCAGATTCCCATCTCTAAAAAAAAAGGAAAACAGCATCAGCAAAAAGAGAGGGAAATGTCTGGTTTTAGGATAGTGTTGCATACATTTCTCTGTAAGAGGAAGAAATATTAATATATTAGGAAAAGAATGGCTGATTTATTCCCTTGTCTGGTTGTATTTAATACAGTATTTATTGGGTTTTACATTTACATAGTATCTGTCATCCTACTTCAATGCTTCAACAAGTTACAGTAAGGTCCAGGCAGCAGTGACAAAAGGGACCTTCTTACTATTTTTGTAATGGAGTGTAGTGGCCTCAGGTGGCATGTAGAGTAGTGTTTCCCAGGCAAGATCCTGATTTTAGTGAAAATTATAAGAAATCTTTAATGACCACACCCAACAGAAAACAGAAGGATCCAGTCTTTACTGAACATTTGGCACTACATTTATTAAACTATGGATAAGATTATAGGATAAGCACATTGTGTACAGAAACCTCTTAATTGGCTCAGTGTGAGCTAATCCAGATATTGAGCAGGGTTCAAGCCCTGGCCCTGGATCAGACATTGCTGATTTGTGAAGGGTATCATTAAAACCCAGGAAAAAAAAAACTGTTTCTAGGTTTCACGTGGTACGATCCTACACTGCTGCACGTGCTAGGTGAGGTTCTCTATATGGGTCAGTGGAAGTTCAGGGAATATCTGAATCTTTTTTTTTTTTTTGTAAACTGGGTACCACTAACTGATCAGGCAACAAAGCTGTATCCATGAAATCACATTATCTCAGAGAGACGACAAGGCACTGCATGGTGAGAAATAGTAACTTCAGCAATGACAAAAGAACAGAAAATGGGAGGAGAATGAACAGACCCAGTAGCTGCACAGAGGTATTTGGTGTGTATGCCTCCTTGTAACATCAGGCACAACTTTTTAGATGCCTTTAATTGGAGTCAATAAGTAGAAGTTTGACTGCCGACTAAGCTGAATTGTCCTGCTCATGGGACAGCCCACGTATGTAGTGCTGGGACATTGCCATGATGTAAAAACATCTGTACATCATAATAGTGAGCATAAGGCACACTCCTGACATCCCTCAGCCAGAATTGAGTTGTCACTACTACTTGCTTTACTAATAAAAGTGTACAGACTAGTCACCCACCTCTCCCCTTCGTTCTCCCAAGGCAGGGAATACCTTCTGCAGGTATGTACATGGGCTCTGGCTGCCTATAATCATAACTCATCAGTTCGTGGGAGTGGGAATTGGAGTTTTACCTTTCCAGGAGGAAGAGCAGGCAATATTAAGTCCTTCAGTATAGGCAGAAAGTGGTGAACCAGATACAGATGCAATCATAAGGACCACGACAGCCACAGAGAAGACTGACAGAGTGAGGAAGGGGTGTTCTTCAGCCACAGGAGTTTGCAGATACACCTGTTTGGTTTGATATTCCTGGAACAGGGAAAGGCACCTGCAGAAACTGGTAAGACGCTTGAGAGCAGCAAACAGCTGAACCCCTAACATTGGTCAGCTTCTTCTGTTCTTCAGATACAGAACATATGTATTTTGCCTGCTTCTCATCAAATCTGGAAACAATTACTTCAGATTTGGTCAAATCTAAAGCACTTTTTGTAGTTTTGGCCTACAGATCTCTTTTTTATTGTAGATTCTTGTCTCCATAATTAATGAATGTTCCTGGTTCCCCTGGAGCTAGCTTTAATAAATCAACCTGCTCTATAATACCATTTATTTCCTTATGCTTTTTAATATCCAGTGCAGTTACTGAAACATGCCAATGCACAGCAAATGGTCTTATGGCAGTATTTCACAAAACATGTAGACATTCAACCCATCTTCAAGGGGAATTTGTTGCCAGGTTTCTAGACAGCTACACATGACATTGTTGTTCCACAGTGCACAACGCTAGTATGAAGACAAGCCTAAGTTACTATGTGCTTTCTCTCGATGTGGTTAGTGTCTGCAATTATCCATATGTCCTGGAGTGTACAGTATTATCCCAAAATATGTTTTTTCCATCATTGTGGATCATGAAAGCCTGTATCACTAAACAGTACAGTTGTATCTCTTCTGTGTGGATTAAAATCTCTTTCTGTAGTTTCTGGTCCTGCCTCTTTAGACTGGCAGGATAGTTATTTTCCCACTCTTGCCATGCTTCTTATAATAATTCATTATATCTTTAATCCCTTATTTTTTTTCTTTCTGTTCTTTAATTCTCTCTTTCCCCATCTATTCATCTATCTACCTATTCATTTATCTGTCTATCTAAAATATAAATGTACATACATATGCACCTATATAGTAGCATTCCTTAACTTCTACCTTGAATATGGGAAACAGTAATATTTCAAAATATATTTATTTCTGACATGGAGCTGTTTATGTGCCTTCCTAGTCATACTAAATGGGCCCAGTTCACGGTACTTCCAGAACTGCAAGATAAAGTGATTTGTCAGTATATGTTATTTGATTTGGGGGTTTGTGGAATGCCTTTGCTGCATACAGCTGTGTATATGCTGATAGTGCTTTACTACGCAACTATATAGAGCAGCTTGTAACTGCAACACAGGAAAAGGCAGATAAGAACCAGCAGGGAGGCCAAATACATCTGTTCTGTCACTGGTACTTAGAATATCAGTTACAAATACTCCTCTAATTGTTGAATATTTCACAGTTAATAAGACATTGCCTTAATATTAGCAAAAATGCTGTTTACTGTGGAAAAACCTGACAGTTTTGTAAAATAAAAGCCTTATTCAAACTTAGCTTTATAGAAGGAATAAATATTTCTATTGGTTACCTAAAAAAAAATAAAAAATTCTTTGAAGTAATTCCATTAAAATCTGTTTGATTGAAACACCTTTCAATAATCTTACAGTGCTTTTCTAATTTAAACATTCTGCTATATTTGTACCCTTAACATAATTCCAGATTTTAAATGAAAACAGGACTGAACACTGTCAGACATTTTTTAAGTAATAGAAAAAAAATATTTTAAATTTTAAAAAAGACAGCTAAAATACTGTGTCAACCACTCATGTCCTTCACAGATTTTAGTGGTATATACTAAAAGCAGAAATACAAATAAATGCTATTTTAACATCTTTAAAACTAAACATCCAAAAAGCTTTGCCTGAGACCTAGGCCAACATTCAGTTCTTCTGTTTTCAGGCAGACTCTGGGCAGAAAAATGCCAAAATTTGAGACTGTCTGTCTATAGCTATCTATATGGATAACTGTGCAAAACCGGGAACCAGAACTGATCGGGAGATCATAGCATGGATTCCCCGTAAGCACAATACATTGAAACCATACTCTTGCTGCATTACATATGTTGTACAAAATCTTTTTTTGTTTTGAAATTAAATCCTAGGTTTGCAACATTCCTCATCTTTCAGCAGACATTTCAGCTGCAGTTTAGCCTCACATATTAAAATGCTAAATATATTATACTGAAAGGCTAAATTCTGCTATTTTGTCAGCAACTGTCACAAATTTCTTTCTCTGACAATGGCTCATCACTTTCAGCCTGTCTCTTGAGTGCCATCTGTGCTCTGCATTGGCCACATATTGTTTCACCTATAACTACATCATTAGACCCATAGAAGGACTGAAAGAAAGAACAAGTTGCTCTGAGGTTACAGCAGGAAAACATTTTCCTTTCATGGTGTCAAACTGTCTTTTCAAAAATATGACATAACATTGCCCCATAATGCTTGGGGAAAAGAAGAAATGAAGCTACTTTACCTGATTTCTGGGTAGCTGTGCACTAAAATATGCCAGCCAAAGCACACTAATACACAGAATTGCTTGAAATCCCATTCCTTTGGCCATCCCAAAACAACGTTTATTTTCCCTTTGCATCACAAGTATTGTGACTGGGCTCTGGCCAAAGACCATGATCTGGTACTACAGTCTTGAAACAAAACTGTGAAAGACAGCTTCCAAGAACCACATGGATTATGGCTCTTTCCTTTAGCCCATCTATCTTCAAATATATTCTCGCATCACATGAACCAATCTAAATAGTTTTAATGCAGGTTTTGAGGTATGAAAGATACACACAAAAATCACAGAATAACCAAGGCTGGAAAAGACCTTTAAGATCATGAAGTCCATCCTGTTACCTAACACCACCAAAACAGCTAGACCATGGCACTGAGTGCAACATCCAGCCTTTCCTTGAACACGTCCAGGGACGGTGCCTCCACCACTTCCCTGGGAAGTCCATTCCAATGTCTAATTGCCCTTTCTGTGCGGAAGTACTTCCTAATATCCAACATAAATCTCTCCTGGAGCAGCTTCAGGCCATGCCCATGTCTTGTTGCTAGTTAAATGGGAGAAGAGCCCAGCTCCCACCTGACTACATCCTCCCTTCAGGTAGTTGAAGAGACTCTCTCCAGGCTAAACAACCCCAGCTCCCTCAGTCTATAAGACTTTCCCTCTAGTCCTTTCGCCAGCCTTGTTGCTCTCCTCTGGACCTGCTCCAGCACCTCAATATCCTTCTTGAAGTGAGGGGCCCAGAACTGCACACAGTACTCGAGGTGAGGTCTCACCAGTGTTGTGTACAGGGGGAGAATTACATCCCTACTCCTGCTGGCCACACTATTCCTGATACAAGCCAGGATGCCATTGGCCTTCCAGGCCACCTTGACCCCTCATAGTCAGACTTTTTCCCTTCCAGACTGGTTCTGTAGGGGCCAAGTTTTCTCCCCTTATTTTTACTTTTTTTTTTTTTTTTAAATGGGTTAACAATTTATATAATCAGCTGAAGAAGAGTTTGTGGGTGCTTTTTTGTTTGTTTGGGGGCAATTTTTTGGCATTGCATAACAGTGAAGATAAGTAATATAGAATGGGAAAAGGCAGTGTGACATCAATGTAGATAATGAAGCAGCATGTCCACTTGCAGCGAAGGTAACAGCTTAGGGTTTCACCACCAGGGAAGAAGATCTTCCACACTTAATTTTGTTTGTTTCTTCTTAGCCTATTTTATTTAAGTCCAGTCATGAAGGTGCAACTCACACTGGCTCTTACTAGGAATTTTATCTGCAGGAGGATGCTTGCATGCAATAATGGATTGGTTAGCAGTACTTGGCTTTCAAGATTGATTATTTTCTATGGCATACAGACTTGGATGGCTAATTTTAAATCCCCAGCTCAAAAAAGACTGACCATCTAATCTTATACAATTATAAAATATTTCATAAGCATTTAAAATAATTATGCTAGCTGTTCACTTAATGTAAGTCAAGGTAACTCAATTTATTTTAATGGAGCTAGTTCAATTTACACCAGCCAGTCATCTGGCCAATTATGTCCTGTTGTGATAAAGACAGAAAAAGGCAGAATTTAAATCTATTCTAGCTGTGACAAATGACTGTAAATTCTGCAGTAATGATGTCTGAGAAAAAAAGAAGTTACAGATACTGAAATATTACTGCTCATACACTTGTGATCCTGCTCTCTTTCCCAGATCGCATGCCCTTTCCCGTTAGAAAAATTTCCAACTTGACAATTATAAGCAGAAACCACTAGGTGCCAGTGTTACCCAGACATCGGAAAAACACTGTCAACAAAAAACGTGGGATTGACGTAGCTAAAGCCTTTAACCGAAAACAGAGCCTCTGCACCTTTTAACTAAATAAGAGTGCATTAAGGTTTTTGAGATTATTATTTTTCTAAATTTACAGAAATGGACACCAAAACAATCTGATTAGAGGATGCATTTCCATAAAAAACCCACACAGGAAAACAAAAGGCCTTCAAGACCTTATGGAATATACCTAAGATCATAAGGCAGAGTCAAAGTCTGCATTTTTCAGCGTATGTGCAGCTTGAATACACAGGGTGAACAGCGGTTCCCAGCTAAGATAGACATTTTGGCGGAAAACTTGAATTCACATTCCAAGCCACATCTGATGTTTGGTTTGACGCATTGGTATACATCACAGTTTTTATTTGGGCTCATTTCCATCATTGTCATGGTCCTTTGAAAGCTTTAGCTGCTAAAAGAAATTGAAGTCTTCTGTTTAAGGAACTTGATCAGCTAGAGACAGCTTATCTATCGCCTGTGCATGGGAGTTGCAAATGCGTATCTCTGGCCAACCTACACACGGCATTTGCAAGACATGCAAGCATTTGCAACATTTGCAAGAAATCAATTTCACTCATTTAACTTTAGACATCTACAGTGTAACTGTTTACATCTATGCTAGTCATCCTGATTGTGTTTTATGTTGAGAAACAGTAATTTCCTGCGTGTTATTAACCTGGGTGCTTTCAGAAACTCCCTTAGCATGAGAAGAACTGCAAAACCAATTTCAATGGTTAGTTCAGGAGCTGAAGTTTACACTGAAGGTGGCTTAAGTTCTGCCAAACTAATCCTACCAAAATGATTTTGCAATATTTAATCTTTAGTCAAGAACATCAATCTTTAGTCAAAATCAATGTTTTTGTTTTCTTTTGCTTTCTGCAGCCATTAGACTTTGAAACAAAAAAGGCATATACTTTTAAAGTTGAGGCCTCCAATCTCCATCTTGACCATCGATTTCACTCAGTGGGTCCATTCAAAGATACTGCCACTGTGAAGATAAATGTGTTGGACATGGATGAACCTCCAGTTTTCAGCAAGCCTATGTATACAATGGAGGTTTATGAGGATACACCTGTGGGGACCATTATAGGTGCAGTGACAGCACAAGACCTCGATGCTGGCAGCAGCTCAGTTAGGTAAGAAAGCTTTTCTTTCTTCAATAAATCTCATACAACCCAAAGTGCTGCTAAGAGTGAGATTCACTGGTAAAGAACTTAGAAAGAAGACATAAAATGTTCCAGGTCTTTTTCTGTAACTAATGTTTGTTTCACCATTTAAAAAAAAATAAATTATTAATTCTTGTATAATACAGAAAAATACTTCTTCATGTGTCTGTGACACATTCCTCCCCTGAAGAAAGATCAAAATCTACATAACAAAGATTGAAATGGGAATCTTTTTCCCTGGTGGTAGCCTATGAAAATAGCCTTATTGAAGTCCATATTCTGTTGAAGTCCATACTCTCTTGCAACCAGATAGCAAACCTTTAATCATATTATTGAACAGTTTTTCATATGACAGCAGAATCATTTGAATATATAACAACTCATCAGTGAGAATTTTTTTATTTCACAAACCCTCCTAGATAAGATTCTTACTAGTTTATTGGAGATCTGACCATGCTAGAAGATCCTACCTGTATCCAATGCTGACTAGTGCAAGCAGGAAAATAAACTATCTGCAACTGTTAGCTCCTGATGCACTAGTGTTAAATATTCCATAAGTATATATCCTCTGAGTGGAAAGTAAAAAAAAAAAAAAAAAAAAAAAGGTATATGACCAGAAGTTAGAAAGCATAAGTTAGTTTGAAAGCATAAGTTGTGTTTGATTACAGCTTCTTACTGTAGCCTAACCAATTACACTCTTTTGACTGGATAAAATCTAGATTGTTTCATAGATTTAAAGAATGGCTCCATGAATTTAATCATATTTAGAGAAAGAATCCAAGCATCTTCTGTGTAAATATTCTCTCTAAACTAACATGGAAAAGCAAATAATTTACTTTAAGGAAACAGCTAATACAATTTGCTGGGTGGCACAGTTTCTCTATAAAATAATTATTTTTTTCATGAAATGTTTTCCTAGAGCAGTTTGGCCATTAAGATACCTGTTACAACAACAACAAAAAGAACAAGCTGCCAAACAATAGAAGCTGGGATAGAAAAAACAATCTGCACTGTATGCAACAGAAGGTACAACTCTGGAGAACAAAGCAGGCTAGAGCAGCTCACATGAGAGGAAGCAGCAGTAGCATCTAAATCCATATCATCAGACAAAAGCTTCAGCTCTGTTATGCTAGACACATCAGGAAGGGGGAGGTAACAGCTAAGAATGAAGACTGGATTCAACTGTTTGAAAAAGAAAAATATTTTGCTGGAAGCCATTGACAATGTTGAGGTTTATATTATTTTTCTCTTTGCTTCTGTTACTGGAATCAAGCTTTTGGACAAGTCAGGAATTTTAAACAGTTTTGTGGTATAGTATTTGTTGAACTGGAAAGGCAGAGAGTACATATTCAGTGAGAAACAGGAAATTAACCACAAGGAGAAAAGGGACCGCAGGTATTCAACACTTGCAAGGGTGACTGGCTTTGAAGTTGTTTTTGGGACATTACCCCAATGCACTTGACTTTCAAAATGTGTTAAATCTGGAGTTTATGTATCTCAGGAGAGCTGCTTTGTCTATTCCCATTTTATCCGCAGTGTTGCAAGAAACAGCATAAATGTTAGGAGGAAGTCCTATGTACTTTGTAGTTATTAAAAATCCCAAAGCACTTCTGAAAAGAGCAATGATCTCATGTTCTTCAGAGTCCTCTAGTTTACGATGGTTACAAACTATCTGTGAGGGGAAGAAAAAAAAAAGGGGGGGGGTGGGGAGAAGTAAAGTATCAGCACATGTTTTGTAGAGTATTTCAATGTATGTAATGTGTAAATATGCAAATGCTTTTAGTAAAGTTTCTGGTGCTTTTGGTATAAGGAATCTCAGGACTTCCTAAGATCACTGTTACATGTGTCCGTACATGCATGAATGTCACAGACAGAGCTGTCTAAATAACAAGAAAGTACACATAGAGTTATCTGCAATATTTTCTAAAGTAGTGATCTTTATCTAAGTGTCTGTAATGTTCATCAACTTTGCATTGACACCTTTGATGTTTTCAGATTTCCTTGGTGATGATTTTCTGGCATAAAACATAAAAGGTTTTCTCCTGACGTGAATGCCAGATATGACTCCAATTACAATGAGTTTCATATTCTATGCCACAGCACTGTCCTTCAGATCTTCTCTGCTTGATTCAGGAGTTTTGCTTTATGAACTGCAAGAACCACTCAAGGCAGAAAAGCTGTGGAGACTGTGCATTTTCCTGTCCAAGTCCAGAATTATGACACCTTGATATTAAAGAAGGAAAAAGTCATGTGTACTAGTTACAGGTCAAACACCCTCAAAATCTTAGGGACAAGACTGTATTCCCTGTCTGTGCTTCCAAAGGAAAAGCCTTATTTAATTTCTGAACTAGTTCACAGTGGTCTAGAAACTTTTATGGATAGGTTCTGTTTTTGCAGTGAAATATTTTACTATGTAAAGATGCAGAAAATGCAAATAGTATATTACTTCCTGAATTCTCAAACACTTTATCCTGATGTACGAGCACAAACAAGATTAATTGAAATTACATATTTAACAGGAAGTGCTTGACCTTCTAAACCCATAATTCTTCTGACTTTTTTTGGGGCGCACATTTTATGAATTTGCTTTTTTCTTTGAAAAGAAAGTCCTATCCTGTGACATCAAAGTTAATCTTATAGTTACATACACACATAGAAAGACTGGGACATCTAGCTCCTCCAGCACCTCAAGCCTATTCATTTCATTACAGATTAAGTTACAGATATTTTTGTTTATATGGTATTGCACTAGGGGGACAAAATGCTCTGCCAGTTGGCTTGTTGGCTTTGCACAAATAAAAGATTGTGGGACTCAATAATTTTGTTTCCTTTTTAGCTGCTCTGGTGAGTTTTGAACAGTCATGCTCTGTTGCTTCCTGTGTGTTTTTGTCTCAGTTTTAGCTCTACTCCATCCCTTGCCTTTTACTGAAGTCCCAGTCTCCAAACCACTTTTAAGACCTCTGTTTCAAGTTCTAATTTATCCAGACTAACTAGCTGAAACCCCTGCACCAGTACCTCTCAGTTCCTGCTGCAGATCCCTTGCTATCTTTTTCAGTCCTCTTAGTAGCCCACCCTTTTAGGAAATGCCAGAGCATCCTGTGCTCTGGCAGTCTAATACCAGTCTCCTATTTCACAGTCCATCTTTCTTTCTTGCACAGCTGGTTTCTGCCTTTTTCTTCCTGAACCACATCCTATTCTGCTGCATTGCTTTCTTCTTCTGATAGTAGATGTACTTTTTTATCTCAGTGGCTTGATGTATTTTTTTCTTTTTGTTCCAGCTACTTTCATCTTCTTTGTAGACTGTAGAAACTAGGTTACTATCCCAAAATTTTCTCTGAATCACAAGGGTTATATTTGGCCAACATATCTGCTCTTTCCCCACCAGATTCCCTAATTTCTAGTCTCATTTGACTCAGTGAGCACTCAGCTGCTATATACACAAAAACTTCCCCATCTATCTATTAAACAGGGCAACAAATTCCTTCTTCCCCTTCCTATTTCTCCCTGACTTTCTGACTCTTCCTCTGTTTACTTATCTGGCTTCTAGGCTTTGTCTTCATGACCTCAGGCAGTCACATCCTCCACTCTATTGTCCTTTTCCTGCAAGTTCCTCTCCATACATTCACATGTATGGCTCTGCAGTTCTCTAGGTTTGAAAGAGTTAGCTTGCTTCTCAACATCTGGGTGGTTTTAAAGAACTGAACAGGAAGGTGACTTCTCTTCAAACCTTTCTCTTCTGTGGATACACTGTCATTCAAAAAGAAAGCTGCTTTCTTACAGCTTCAGGGATTTCTGCTCTTCAGCAGAGTCACAGCGACTGACTGTATCTCTCTGCTTTACCTTTAACATGAAGCAAGATATGGATAACAAAATTTTATGCCAGTTTAAATGAATAATGATAGTTTAAATTAATGTTTTATTTCATATTTGCAATTAATTAGGTGCACAGAAGCAGACAGTGACCACAGGTCAGCTGACAAATGACTCAGTTCTGTGAATTGAAGGATTGTGGTACCTTGGTTCCAGGGATCATCTTGGAGCTACTACAAGTAGCCGCTACCAGAAAAAGTGCAGATTTCTTTTAACTTAATTGTAAATCTATAGACTTAAGTCTGAAGTGGTCATATATCATTCCTTGGTGGGGAAGGTAACTGTATCCGTGATACTGCCGCATGTTCACTGAGAACTGCCAGAGGTGAGCTGAAAAACCCTTCTTAGTAATTTTGGAGCACATGCAGGCTGACTTTTTGATCTGTGTGGATTTTCACAAGACTGTCAGGAACATGGAGTACAGGGGAGTACTTTCTGGTGCAAGTCAGAAAGCCTGCACTGGAGGAAAGTGAGACCTTCCCAAATAAAAGATTGCTAGGATTCATTTGACATGCATGAATTTTCCTAGATCAACTTCTGGAATCATATGTAGCATGAAATACTATTTTCTAAGTCCAGCAAGTCAAAAGCAACTGAAAACAAACTGGGAGAGGCTAGTAATTCATCAGCTTACAGAATCACAGAATCTTTCTGGTTGGAAAAGACATTTAAGATCATTGAATTCAACCATAACTTAACTCTACAAACCACTAACCTAACTAGTCTAGTGCTTACACTATGTTCCTAAGCACATCTACATGGCTCTTAAACACCTGCAGGGATGGAGACTCAACTACCTTCCTTGGAAGCCTATTCCAGTTTTTAATTACCCCTTCAGTGAAGAATTTTTTCTTAATATCCAATCCAAACCTCCCCTGGTGCAACTTGAAGCCATTTCCTCTTGTTCTATCACTTCTTACTTGGGAGAAGAGACCAACACCCACCTTGCTGAAACCTCCTTTCAGGTAGTTGCAGAAAGCAATAAGGTCTCCTCTCAGCCTCCTCCAGGCTAAACAACTCCAGTTCCTTCAGACAACCTACTGCAGCTTGTGAAAACCAGCAAGTGATCTTCAATTCACATATGCAAGCCTATTAAGCTATAAAATGCCAATCAGGAGTTTAGGTCTAAAAGTATGCTTAGATCAAGTACATTTATGGACTACTGCTTTCAATGAATGACCTGTTTGAGAGGCAGTTGGAGGCTGAAAATCAAGAAGTGTGCATTCAGCTCCAAGGCAGAAAAAAACCAGCTTGGTAGGGAAAGCTTTTAAATTAATTGAGAATAGCTAAGAACTCAGAGAGAGGAAAGGAACAATATGACCATAATAGTTCTGGTTTACTTCACAGCACTTTTACCACCTGGTGATGTGATTTTACAAAGCCAGTTCACATCCCAGAGGCACATACTCCAATTTTACTTTAGCTCAAATAATAGTCTTCCTGATTTTTGATCAAGGGCTCTTATTTCAAATTTCTCCAGCAATTGATTTCTCAAACATTCTAGAAAGCAATTGTGAGATTAAAACAGAGGTTTAATGGCTGCAGTTATGTTACCTCAAGCTGTGAACCTGTCAGGGATTGACACTAAGAGATTTAAAAAGGGTCAGGGCTTAAACCAACATCTAACAAAAACATATGTGCTACAGGGAATCATTAGTGGGTTATTCTGCACAGTGGTACACAAATTAAAACCTGAAACCATCTTTCTACTACAAAATCAAGCTTCCCAACATTTTAAATTAATGATTTTATGTCCCTTTCCTGATAATAACTATTTTAACCATCACAATGTAGTCAGATTTCAGGTCTTTTCAATTTTAATTTCTCCTTTAGGTGTGTTTGTAAGCACTGGCTTTACTTTCCTGTCTTAAAATTCTCAAGTTTATTACAATAGTTTAATAAGTATTGCATACAGAGTTTTGCATATATTTGGTTTGCATATGTTTGCTTTAGTATGTGCAAACAAAAATAAAATAATTTAAAAGTCTGCTGTAAGAATTCATTTAAGTAAGAAGTCTACAGATTTATAACAACAGATTAATTTAGGCAGTAAATCTGAAAACAGTGTGGAGGAAACACAGACCTGAAATTCCAGATCAGGTAGGAGAGAAGAACCAATTTTAGATGCAAATTATGACACCTGACTTGGCTCACGTCAGATCATCAGTGTGCAAAGGGGAGCAAGGAGGTGCTTATCCAGAAACTTTTGCCTGAGGCCCTCATGAAATTTGTAAAACCTTTGAAAGGGTGACTCCATACTTATATTGATCTCTGCAAATTCTGAGTTCCTTTATATGTGCAGAGGACTGGGAAGGAGAAATGAAAAAGGAAAATGCATCAGCTCCTGCAGTGTCAGAGCTATCCTGAATAATCTCTTTTGAGTACTTCACCAAACCAGCTTCAGAGCAAGAATGCAGCCTCCAATTCCTGACTTCACTGTTTCCTCTTGTAGATCCAGCTGACAACCCAAGTAAGTCCCAGCTGAGGATCTAAGCAAGCGATAAAATCTCTCTACTGTGTGCTGCAGTTTTCTCTACAGTTAGCATGATTGCTGTTATTTGCTTTTTCTTTGATTGTCTCAGCATCAGCATTTTACTTCAGCCTTTTTATGGGGGAAAAAAGTGAGAGATTTGTTTAGATTTTATTATACAAAAAATATAGAACAGAGCTAATATTTACATGATGCAAAACCAAAGCAATCTAAGATTATTCCTGTTAAATTTATGCCACTAAACCTGCTCTCCTCTATAGCAACTATGCTACTTACTGCCTCAGTTCTTTATCAGAAGACAAAGCATTTTGGGCCAGGCATGGGAGAAGAGGCCCATGAAACTTCTCTGTCTTGTCCTGTGGTGTTTAGATCATATGCATGCAAGTCCAAAGTTTCAGCTTCTATTGAGGCTGAATATCTGACAGTCATCACATCTGTTTTCCTTCTCTCAGGTTTCTTATGAATGTGGGGGGGTTCACTGAGACTGATTTGCTCCCTGTCTTTCTATATTCTGCCCATTGATAGAGATACTGCTACACATTCAGCTCCTCATCCCAGCATGCCCTTTCCTCAGCTAAAACCAGCAAAGCCTGGGGTTGAAGGGGTTAAGTCCAACATGCCTTCTACTGCTGCTCATAGTCCAAACAACAGAAATTTAATTAAACTAAAAGAGAAAGCTTTCCCTCTGTCTGGCTGTCTTGCAGTTCTGCCTGCTCAATGAGGCAGGAAAAATGATGTTTAAATGAATAAAAACAATGCATTTTCCAAATGACAGTGGCTTTTGATAAGATACTCAGCTGGTAATGAGAAATGCAGAGCAGACAATGGAGCTGACTAAAGGGTTTGATAAGCAAATGAGCAAAACCTTTAAAGGGAGAGGGGAGAGGAAGCACAGGAATTTGTTGACAGGCAGAACTGGCAGTTTCAAAGGGCTGATAACTGAACTACAGCACATTTTATTTCCTAGATTGCCTAGCATGTTTTACTAAAATTCTTATGTAAGAGTTATAAGGCTTATGAAAAGTTTAACAGCTTCCCTTGCTTGACTCTGACCCATCATTAGAGTCTGGCTGTCGACAGCCACTGCTTCCCTGTCAATTAATTCTGTATAATGGTCAATTTTCAAGAAGCAAAGTATGATTTGTTTGCACTGATTTTACTCAGATGAGCCACTGACTGCTAAAATCACTAGTCCTTCACTCTCCTGATTAAAAATGCAGAATGTCTGCATCCATGTATGAAGGACTGAAACCAGTCATGCAGTATGCAGAAGACTCAAATTGTATTATCTTTTAATGTGTAAGATTGTATGTTACATGAAAGGCATAAATATGATAGGCACAGGACAATCATAGAATGGTTTGGATTAGAAGGGTTCTTAAAGATTGCATAGTTCCAAGGGACACCTTCCACTACATGAAGTTGCTCAAAGCCCCATCCAACCTGGCCTTGAATGTTTCCAGGGAGGAGGTATCTGCAACTCCTTTGGACGACCTGTTCTGGTGTCTCACCACACAGAAAAAGAATTCTGTCCTAATATCTAAACCTACCCTCTTTCAGTTTGAAATTGTTGAGCCTCATCCTATCAATACATGCCCTTGTAAGAAGTTCCTCCCCAGCTTTCCTGTAGGCCTCCTTCATGTACTAGAAGGCCACTATAAGGTCTCCCTAGATGCTTCTCTTGCCCAGGCTGAACAACCCCAACTCTCCCAGTCTGTCTTCACAGCAGAGGTGCTCCAGCCCTTGGATTATATTTGTGCCCTCCACAAGACTCACTCCAACAGCTCCATGTCCTTCTTTTGTTGGGGGCTCCAGAACTGGACAAATATTCCACGTGGGCTCTCCCAAGAGCTCAGCAGAGAAGGAGAACGACCTCCTTCATTCACTCTTCTTTTGATGCAGCCCAGGACATGGTTGGCTTTCTGGGCTGCAAGTGCACATTGCTGGCTCATGTTGAGCTTCTCATCAACCAACACCCCCACGTCTTTCCCCTCACGGCTGTTCTCAATCCATTCTCTAGCCAGCCTGTATTTGTGCTTAGGATTGCACCGACTCAGGTACAGGACCTTGCACATGGCCTTGCATACGCCCACCTCTCAAGCCTGTCCAGGTCTGTCTGGATGGCATCCCTTCCCTCCAGCACGTTGACTGCACCACGCAGCCTGGTGTCATCAGCAAATATGCTGAGGGTGCACTTGATCCTGCTGCTCATGTTGCCAACAAAGATGCTAAAGAATGTCAGTCCCAATGCCAACCCCTGAGGAATGACACTCTTCACTGATCTCCACTTGGACATCTAGTCATTGATCACAGCTCTTTGAGTGCAACCATGTAGTCAATTCCTTACCCACTGAGTGGTCTATCCATCAAGTCCATGTCTCTCCAATTCAGAGACAGTGATGTCATGCAGTATGCTGTCAAATGCTTTGCCCAAGTCAAAATAGATGACAACATTCTGACAAGAAGTGTTTGCTCCTTCTCCCAAAGTCTGTCAATTCCATCTGTCCTTCTGTAAAGCATCGTTACATGATGTGTATTATAGGAAAGATTCATTCTGGGAAGGCTAGAGATAGCAGATTAGTCTGGGAGATTATACTGTTGAACTCCTTTGGAAAAAGGGACAGAGGAGTGCAAAGACTTACTTGGGCTTTTATAGAAAGAATCCAAACACTTTCTGCTTTTTATGCCAATTTTTTTAACAAACACAAAGCTTACTCTTCCATTAAAAGACTAGACACATTACTTTTGTGGAATGTTTAAAAACACTCAGTTTGGACTATTACAACAGCTTTACATCAGTACTAAGTACCTTCAAAAACTTCTACAAAATCATCAAGATATATGGTATTTTGAGTTGAATGATCACACCAAAGTAATGGTAAAACTGCCAGAAATTTTTTTAATATATCAGTAAATTGGGGAGTGTATTCATTTTTAGGTGTGGCAAGTGCAATCTGGTATACTTTGAAAGACAATTCTGCCACTTACACAGCTGGGTTAGAAAAGAGCTGAAATAAAAATACTTCTTTACAAACTGGTCCATTTAATTTTATGAGAAAATTGCGTTTGGCAGAACTGTAGGATTAATACTGACTGGAAGCAAGGAGGGAGGTGAGGATAGGAGATAATCTCTTAATGTGGAACAGCAACAGATGCCCTTCTCTGTGTCTCACTGGGCACTTAGAGATGTTGTTAGGTGTTACTGGGAATAGATAGTACGGACTGGTGGTGGTGCTGGTTCCTTTTCACATTTCAGCTAGGGTTTATTTTTTGTTGGGTTTTTGTTGTTGTTGCTGTTGTATTTTGGTTTTGGGGTTTTTTTGGGTTCCCCCCCCTCATGCCTAGTAACTCTCTCTGAGAAAAAAAAGATTAAGCACCAAGGTAATTATGTGTATTATGGGTACTGCTCTTGCAGTATCTAGCTAGTATCCACAGGATTAACCAAAGGATAAGATCTGACAGCAAATCAGTCATGTTTTCCTTTGGTTTGACCTCTAATGCCTCAACAGCATTCTGAAGATATTCAGCAAAGTTACAGGAAGCTTCTGCTCCCATTAAGTAATATGGCTTAATAAATTATTTATATATATAAACAAATAAACCTACCATCTGCCACTTTGTAATAGTACCACATGCTTCACATTTTGTTGGTTAATGACAGGAAAATCTTACAGGAAAACTGTAAATATTATTTTCCTGTTATCAGCATCAGATTTTTCTAATAATTCTCACTATAAATATATCTGATTATGTTTTTATGTGACAGTTGGTAAGACTACCTGGACTTACTCCCTGTAAGCAGAATATAATGTACCAAACCCAGGGTATTAAAAACTAGGGTCTCTGCACAAGAGAGGTTGTATTTGTTTTTATTATACTAAGACATTTATCTTCTATATCAACAGACTGTTATTCAAGAAAAAGTAATTTTATTTGTTATGGTTTTAGCCAAATAACCATGCGTCAGATGCTGTTATGGCCTCACTACCCTGCCAGGGAAAGATAAAAAGGGCAAATCAAGCAGAGAGACTTGAAGCCTGGGAAAAAAAAAACCTGGAGTGGGATTGATTAAATAATAGCAATAATAATTATAATGGAAAATTACATACAAACATGTAATGATGGAACCCATGCTCCTCAGTTAGCAATTACTTCCCAATCAGAAAAGCCCTAAACTGGAGTTGGCAGCAGATGGAGGTGCCTGAGTCCGGGGTCCTAGTGACAGTACCCAAAAGCCTTGGAGCAACTGAGCCAGTCCTACTCAGGCAGAAGGCAACCTCTCTCAGTGAACACTGTTCTTCTTGGCAAGAAATCAGGATGCGAGAACAGTAGCAGCACAGTGATGACAAAAAAAGCAGCCCCCCCAGCCAGGCAACACAGCAGCCAGAGAGGCCACCGGGGGGCGCTCTTAGGAGCCATTTAGTACTGAGCACATGCACAGGAACACTGTGATTGGTCCATGTAGATCACCTGACCCATCCTCTCCTCCCCACAGACACAGCTGCTCCCCCCATTCAAACTTACATCCACAGGCCAGCAGCAGCTTGGGGGGAGGGAGGTGTCCCAGGTCTCGTCCCTTTTTATCTTTCTAGAAATTTCTCTACCTGCACAGTTTCCATTACTTTACCCAGCTTAGCTTTGTGTTACCAAGTGTCAGAACCTGTATCATTCCACTTGTGTGCATCACTGCCAGACAGATTTTGCTATATAATATGTTTTCCCTTTCTTAATTTTGCCCCTCAGCTTCTCTGTGCTGAAAAAAAAAAAACCACCTTTTCATTCTCGCTGTTTAAATCCTTCAGATATCTGTAGACCATTATCATGTCTCCCTTTTGTCATCTCTTATCCAAGCTAAACACATTTTAGTTCTTTTTTTCTTTCCTTATAACTCATAATACATAGATCCAAGACAGATTTCCTTCCTCTTCTTCAACTTCCCTCCAATTTGTTGATATCTATCTAGTGACATGATATCCAGGACAAAATTCTGTTGTAGAGGTATAATTTTCTCAACATCTCCTTATATGCAATTATTTATTAATTTCCATCCACAGCACATAATAATTCTACTCATGAAAATTCCTTTGGACTTCCAGGAAGTCAAATCATACCTAAGGTCTCATTTGTATTCTTCTAGTCCCTCATCCTTTTTGCTACTCTTGCTTTACATGTTTCTTTCATCTATTTAATTATATATGTATTGGAATTACAAAAAGATCCTAACTGATCATATTTCCCCAATGCATCTCATTATCTTTCCTTTATTTCTAAGTTTTTTGGGTTTTTTTTTTTAGATTCTCACCTGTTATTCCAGATATGATGCATGGTATTTAACTGTTCCAAGTTGGCATAAACTCTGAATTTCATTTACCTGCACTTCAGTATTTAAATAAAGCTTAAAGTGAACACAGTTTAATCAGTTGAAGGTCTTGTACACAAATATTGAACTGTCACATTCCAGCAAATTTCTAATTAATTCCTCACCTCTTTTTTTGCAAAATTTCTCTCAGAAAACAGTGTTCTATCTCACTGTTAAGGAATGTGCTTTACATCAGCGAAGTGTGAATTGAGACAAGTTGAGATATTTTTATAAAGTGCCTCTATCAACCAGGCTATTTGTCACTCTCCAACTAAAAACTAAAATTTTTGAGGAAATGTCTATTCTGCCCAAAGGCACAATGGTCAGAAGCCATGAACTTTCTAATGCCTAATTTCTCGTTATGCTGAGCTCATATTGCTGCTACATTTTTTAAGTCAAGGATACTCATTGAGTGAGGCACCAAGTAATTTCACAAGAGGTACAATTTCACAACAGAAATTGAAATACAGACAAGAATATTTATGCTGATGAGTTGCGCAGATGATGGACAACTCTATCAAATATAAAAAAATGAAAGGAATATCCTCTCTCATCTTTTTTAATATTTTGTTTCCCTTTTCTCCTTTTAGAAGGCTGGTTGCAATTACTGTACCCTATTTGTGGAACAGTAAAATATAAGGAAAAGCCAGCTAGAAATTAAATGTTAAATGTGTTACTGCTCACTGAATTGGAGGATTGCTTTCTATTTTCATGCCAATTCCAATGGTATAATTTACTTTATTCCTTCAGATGATTTTCTATATTTTATGTTGTTACAGCAGAAGCAAGTTTGGTTTGATTGTCTTCAGCTTAACAGCATCTTAGGGGTGTGATCCATGCTTCTCTTCCCTGCTTACTAGATAAACAGTGACAAAGGGTGTAGACAGCAGCTTTTCTTCACTCTTCCTGTCAACAGCTTGGGCAGATCATAGCTCTTCTCATGTTCACTATTACTGCACCAAACCAATCTTCTGTGGTTTAGCACCCTTTAACTGAAACTCCTTTAGAGTTTGGTATCAGTGGCATTTGGCCTTAATCCTCCCAGTCTAACTTTGAAGCAATCTTTTCTTTCTCTAAAATGGACATTCTTACATCTGTTTTACCTTGCTCATTTCATGCCATGAATTGCATGGTTGTGATACCCTGAACAAGTTTCAAGAACTGCATATTCCATTTCAAATGGACAGAGGTCAGCCATGTTACCAATTACTCATCTTTCAGGTCCAGTATCAGAAAAGAAACTTTCTGGAAATATATTTTTTTCTCCAGGTTCATAAGTCCCTTCATACATCTCATAGGCAGTTATATGGGAGAGCTACACATGACTATTCCTGCTTGTGTTCTAACTTTTTAGGAGATATGGGTGCATATGGGCAAAGTATTGTTGCTCTGTTCCTTTAGTCTCTGAGACCTTCCATTCTGAAATGATCTCACAACAGCCTGTCTGAGACCTAGATGCTGCTTTTCAGTACAGATGGATGTAACTGTCAGGTACATATGAGCACAAGTAAGGGTAAATACACCAGGGTGCCTTTGGGGTAGGAATGCACAAGAGAGCATTTAGACCTTTATATGACCCAGCTTTCACTGTGCCAACATTGTGCACCTGGTAAATATTTGTAGTACCTGTTCATTCCCTGTTATTTTGCCTCTTCTATATTTATGACACCCTCTTCAAAAGAAGACCTGGGAATGCTTCTGTCATTAGAGCAATCACAGCAACCACAACCACCTCGTAAGATGATGTCCTTATGTCCTTGAAAAACAAAATACTTAGGCCAGTACTTTAAAACTGTCCTTCTTTGGAGGCAATAAAACCCTGTCAAAAGAGAGCTGAGAAGAGAAAATGATACTGACTACCAATGGTGGCTGTAACATATTTTGCGTGGCAGAAATATCAACAGACAGTTGTGTGTTTTTGTTTGTGTATATGGAGTGCAAGGGAGAATTCAGTATGGAACAGCAACAGTATAGGTTATTCATTATCAAGGTAATATTAGCAAGACTAGAATACTCGGTTGAATTTTGGAAAAAGAAAAACAAATGGCTATAACCTTGTAAAGGACCTTTGTAACTTTCTCCTAAGCTCCTCTCTTGGGCTTAGTCTAAGCTTCACTTTGCTTTCCTCTACAAATTTGGGAACAGCTGGTGATTATCCCTACTAAGAACCAATTCATGCGAACACAAATGCATACTCTGTATTGGGTTTAAGAATGAACTGAAAAGTAAAAAAAACAAAAAAAGAAAATAAAAACCCTAGTATGTTGTAAGTTGTTGCATGCTGTAACTCGTTATATGATTCCTTTGTTGCATTCTGTCACCACTGCTGTCACTATCAAGACAGAACAACTAAGAAACACTTCTGCAAGGTTTACAAACTTTCAGTGAGAATGGACCCCACTGTTCCAAGGCAATCCCTACTTGACAGGGGAAGTCTTCCCATCCACATTTTTAAAACCAAAAGCCACAACTCAAGTCCTGAGCTTCACAGCCTTCTTAGCCTCCTGCCACTTCTCATCCTTCCTGAGCACGTTGTCATGCATGTTTCCATAGCAGTAGCAGGACAGCAGTCCAGTTCTTCCATTAATGGTATAAGAGTCTGAAGCAACTACAGTTGTCTGCTTGATGGCTCAGAGTACTTGTTATTCTCACAGGGGTCATCTGCTGTTGGTCATGTATTCAAAAGTACTTCATCAAGTAGTCTGCTATTCTCTGCACTGCAGCTAGACTCAAAACAGTGTTCTCCATTGGTCTCTGCTCTTCAAAAGATAAGCCCTCTTTCAAGGGGGTGCTCTGTAAGACCCCACCTACATACAGCCTCACCATTTAGCCAAAATGAATGCAAGTTATTTTCAGAGCCCCTAGGAGACCAGTGTGTGTCTTAGTGAACACTCTGAATAAGTCCTTCAGACTTGACCCTTATTATTTAAGAAACCAAACATTTTAATTCTGACTCTTCTATTGTACTTGATATACAAATATCACTATTCTTGGAAGATCCAAACAGTGTTAGCAAAGGTATGTCCTTCCACACTTAGTCTCCCCACACTTCAACAATACAATCTGGCACAGAATCCTCTACTGGGAAGTATATTCACGAAGACGTATAGTTCAAAGATTCTTCCCTGTCAGTGAATATGAAAAATATGTCAATCTTCTGCTGTTTAGAGCTGTTCAGGTCATTCTGAAAAATAATACTGCTTTATCCTATGTCAATGAGTAAGGTTGTGGCAGGTCTTCGTAACATTTCAAGGAGAGAGCTGCCTCTTGGGATTAGTGCAGTTATCCATAATCTGTCTTGCAGGAACTCTGAGCAGTCAAATAAACCAACTTCAGTTGCTTCAAACTCCTAGGCCATGACTAGAAGATCTAGACAGCTGTCCTAGTACCAGTATTTCAATGCATTCCTCTTTGTGTCACAATCTAACAACAAATGTCAGGCTTTATGTCCCAGAAACCTGGGTTTGCCTCTTTAAAGTTACTGATTTTTCTTTTTGGAGACCATTTTCCATTTCTTCTGTACTTGAAAACATTTTTTCCAAGTAAAAGACTGCTGTTTACAAAGAATCTCACATTGTGTGTCAGATTATATGAAAGAGTGTTTTGGGGATGTAAAAGGAACCTACATTTCTCTCAGGTCTTCCCCCCAAAATTACCTTTTATTTGGGATGTTCCAAAAGCAGCCAAATGGGGTCCCATTCACTCTTTTACTAAGCCCTACAGACTTACTGAATTGTCCAGGAGCAATATTATGGCCAGAAGAGTTGTCTGTAAGGGGATCTTCTGCCAGATATATTTTCATGGGTGCTGCATATGGACAACCAATGAAAGTAGGAAGAATTGCTGCTTGTTTGCAGTTTTTCCTGTAAATATATATATATTTTAGGCAATACATCGCAAATACTTCCTCCCCTCCTCTTGCCTCTGTAGACTAATCGAATGAATAGCTTCTGATGGTAAGAAGAGCTTAAATAACTCACTGTCACCCTTAATTTTACCAGTTGTGCAGCACATACAGAGAGAACAAAGAGACATCTTTAATGATAATGACACAGTCAAATAAATAAATAGATGCTAGCTATTAACTATGCTAACAATGCTGGCATAAGAGTTTCCAGAGTGTTAAAGCAGGAAAAGAAAATTAACTTAGAATAATTTTGAGTAAGTTACAGTTCTGTTTTTATCAAACGATTCAATTCCCGCAGATCCCACTACCAGTGAAGCCAAAGAGGAATTCTGCCATTAGTTTTAGCAGGAGTAGTGCTAGTCCTACAGTGCTTATCCTGCTGATTCTTATGTTTAGGAGTAGATGCACTGGGCTTATACATGAAGTTAATGACCCGAGTGAATGCATGCAGGTAGACTATGAGAGTCTGATCTTACAAATATTCATGCTTGAACTCAACTTCAAACATAACAGTGTTGAAACTGAATGTGTTTTCTGTAGTTTCAAAGCCTCCTGGTGAAGGAGGTTATCACACTGTGTTTTGAATTAGGCCCTGTGCTTTCTTCACTGGCTCACACTCTGGTGTGTAGAATACTTAGACAAAGTTCATCTTCCTAAGAGGAAAGGTAAGATAATTACTTTCTCATGCTTTGATCCCATTTATTGTGTGTGGCTGCATATTTAATTTCGGAAAAAAATATAATCTATTAAAAATGCAAAGTCTGAAAAAGTTAAGTTCACTGTTCCTGAGTGTCTAAGTGTAATGATGTTTCTAATAAAAGGCTTCTATATTTTTCATAAATTTTATGTTAACCACATTCTGAACAATGAGATTGAAAACACAAATATGGGTATATATTATCACATTCAAGAAAATGTGCTTGCTCAGCTGCGTAAAAATATACATGCTGCCTCTAGTTAATAATTTCAGAGGCTTTTAAAATAAAGCAGTGAGCTGGTAATGGTGGCTTTCAATTGATGAAATAGCCTATTTCATCTACAGATAAGATTTTCTTGTGATTTTGATTAAACAAAATGTCTCCAAAGGAGAATGGTTCCTGATTTGAGGGGTTTTTTTTTATTTAAGTCTTCCTTAACTACTTGCATTCTTGAATCCAAATCTGAGATATTTTCTTTGGGAATACGCTATATATCCCTTTCTACCATTTCTTCCTTATACAACAATAAACACAGTGTTTATCATCACATTCCTTCTATTGTCTTCCCATAATTCACACTAATCAGAAAAGGAAATACTACTTTTTATTCTTATTTTCACTTGTTTACATGCATTGAGATGTCTGTCATAGGAACAGTCTTCTGGTCTTTATGATCTTCCAAATGTACTTGTTGACTACCATTTTGTTCTTACTGCCTACTGATCACAAATGGCTTTCTCAATTTCATGCTGCCCAGTTTTTGAGAAAAAATCATCAAGGTATGAAGAGACTAACAATGAAAAGCAAATTTGTAGCTGGCAGCACTGCATCAGAAAAAATATTATGTTATGACTACAAACAGTAGCATCAAATGTGGAAATATACTTTCAAATTAATTAGCATTTAAAGGAAGTGGGCTTAGAGTAATTGTCTTTTTGCTTTTAAGCAACTATGTTTACAAGCACATCTCTGTTTTCTATTAAGACCTTGCTAGGGAAAAATAACAAATACACTTTTTGAGTTTCGAATCTAATCTATATTTGTACTTTTTTTACAAACAAAGGCTCAGGAGAATAAAAAAAAAAAAAAATATTGTATTGCCCTGTTTCTCACAGCTCCTATGAAAGTTGCCCTCTCTTCCCAAAAGCAAAGAGCCTTCTATGACTCCTGTAGATGTAAGGAAATAAGCATGCTCTATCTCCCATACTGTGACTCTCCCAACATCCCTTAGGTGAAGGATCTTTGAGTAGACTGTGCTAACAGCTTGTATATATATGTCCAGCAGGACACCTCTTTGCAACCCTGGTGGCACTGTTTCCAGCCTACGACAGCTACAAATGGATGTGAAGAGACCAGATCTGATCCACTTGTCATTGCTATTCAACTTTAAGCTCTATTTACATATCTTTTCTGTTTTTCACTATAAACCTATCTAGTGCTGGTATACCAGTCACTTTGAAAAGTGACTGGTATAAGTGATCAGGGTCACAGAAGCTGTGCATCAGCTTGAGAGATCAAATATTTCAAATAATCTGAACACCAGAAATACTAAATCTTTTATTATTTTCCCATGAGCATTCAACTCTGCAAAAGATAAATAAGCAACTGTCTTCTTCCTGAAAGGATGGTAATAACTTGAAGGAGAAAAAAACCAAAACCAATCAACAAACAAACTTTGAGATAACTAGACTGCTGTTATGTAAAATGAGTACTCTCTGCACATTTGCATCTACTTTGTTCAATTTTTTTTCACATATAGATACTTCATTGATTGGAAGAATGATGTGGACAGCTACTTTACAATAGATGCTACTGAAGGAACCATTGCTACTAATGAATTATTGGACAGAGAAAGCACAGCGCAGTACAATTTCTCTATACTTGCAAGTAAAGTTAGTAAGTATGACACAAACTGAATTAATATGGTAATGTGGTGGGTTTTTTTTTACAGAATGTAGTGCTCAAGCATAAATATGCTGTGAAGCATGTATATATTGCCAAGTGATTATTTAAGAAGACCGAATAGTTATCATTTTGCCAGACTCACTGTGAGGCTGTGTGATGTTCAAACATCTCTGTATAATAAGGTTTTCCTAGTAGCCCTTCTGTAGGCACAGTTCCCTTAGAACCTGAACACCATTTTGTCAGCACAAAGAACATGAGGAGCTGTATGGAAACTTCCTGTTTCTTATTTCTGCTTTTGTAATTCCCTCTATATTAAATAAGTTAATCAAATAACAGATCCATCTGCTTTTTGAAGGCAGAAAAATGTAAAGGCTCATTCAATTCTCAGACAAAAAGTACACTATAATCCAATTTAGGGCCAATATGGCCAAATACAGCCAATTTAGGGCCGTATTATTTTTGTTTTGTAAGGGGGATTTTATTGTTGTTTTTTTGTTTGGTTGGTTTGGTTTGCCTTTTTTAGGGTTTTGTTGTGGTTTTTTTGTTTGCATTTGTTTTGTTTTATTTTTGTTTTTAATAAGAGCTCACTTCTTCCGCTGCATTATGTAGCTGTAGCTTTCTTCATTGCCATCCTTCTGGATAGCATTCCTCTTTCATGATTCTGTCAAGCTGAGACTCTCACAGGCTTATACCATACTTTTTAATACATGGCTTTTTGTCACTTAGCTGTAGTGTAAATATCACAGAAGTCATTCTGTTGACATCAACAGGCTGTAGAAGAGGACCCCTACTGTATTTCCTATTCATTCTGCATTTTTTATGTGTCCAGAGTTGCAAATTTCTAAAGCAGAAAGTCCAGCACAACTGTAATTTGTTTCCAGAGAAACTGAAAGGCAGATGCAGAAGGGAGATCTTGCAATGGTCAGTGTTTCAGTATAGCTTAACTATTTGGATTTAGTGGTGACCAAAGAACATCTGAGATTTCTATATTTTTTTTCTGCAGTGAGGGAGCAGTTTTAGTAAACTTGCTGTGAATCTGTTAATTATTCCCAAGAGTAATTAAAACTATCTAAAATCTCCATGTCTCCTTTTCTGTAGACACATATATAGTAATAACATGTTTATGTAATGCTATAGCAGGTAGGCTATATTACAAAATCCCCATTTCTAACAATTGTTCAGATAATAATCTACACCTAAGACATCTTAGTGTTTAATTTCAGCATACCTCAGAACATTTATACATTTACTGTTATCCATAACATTAAAAAAAATACTAATTGCAATACCAGTCCTACACCAGGAATTGGCAATATTTTGTAGGATCTGAGGCATACGAATTGTCAAAACTTTATATGCAGTTGTCTGACCAAGAGCTGGCACAGAAATAAAGGCTGGTATTTTAGGGATGACACACTGCATATCCAAAAAAGGTTAGAGAGAAGAAAAGAAATTATCTGAAGAAAAAGAGGAAGAGAGAATACTATATTTGAAGAACTTCTGTTATAAAAAAAAAATGCCTCTTGTTCAATGCTAATGTAGAAACTCTAAAATTGCTATTTCTTATTAGAGAAAAATGGTACTGAACAGTGCTTTGGCACTGGTCAATAAGAGAAAGGCTGTGGATATTGTCTACCTGGACCTCGTAAGGCCTTTCACACTGTCTCCCACAGCATTCTGATGAAAAAACTTGCTGCTCATGGCTTGGACGGCACCTGCTCTGCTGGGTAAAACTGGCTGGATGGCCGGGCCCAGAGAGTCATGGTGAATGGAGTTAAATCCAGTTGGTGGCCACTCACGAGTAGTGTTCCCCAGAGCTCAGTGTTGAGACCACTTCTTTTTAACATCTTTATCAATGATCTTGATGAAGAGATAGAATGCACCCTCAGAGCATTTGCAGATGACACAAAGTTGGCAGGGAGTGTGTCAACGTTTGACTCAGTTTGACAACAATGCTCTCGATCCCCTCCCCCTCCTACCCAGGTAGGGAAGGAGAGAGAGAAAAAAAGAGAGAGAGACTTGGCTAGATTGAAAACTGAACTGTGCAACTTTATTTATAATACTAATACGTTATATAAGAGTGTATATATATATATATATATATATATAGTGATTATACAAAGGTAGAAGCCTCTCGCCTCCCCCCACCCCCAGCAACTCCCACAGCACTTCCCTCAGACGAGACAATTTTGAGGAATCCCGAAGCTGCTCCTGGAGAAAGGCAGAGAGTTACGAGGGTCAGGAGGGCTTGAGGTCGATGGTTCGACGACGATGGGCAGATGGTGTTTTCCCAGACGCCAGCCATGAACGAAAGAAAGAGAAAAGGAGAGAAGAAGGAAGGCAGACAGAGAGGCGAAGCAAAGCGGCAAGAGAGCGAAGCAGGAAGGAAGGAAGGAAGTTTTCTTCTGTCATCTCCGACCTTCCCCCGAGCCTACGTAGATATATGGAATGGAATATCTATGGCCAGTTTTGCTGTTCCTCTAGCCCAGCCTCCCACGGGGGGGCCACAAATTCCCCCATAGTGTCTGAGCCGGCAGAGCAAAGGCACGACCTTGAGGGCCCAGCAATTACAAAAACATTCCAGTGTCTTATCAACCCAGCAGAACACGCAGTTGCTAGTTGAAGAAAGCTCACTGAAATGAAAAAAAGGAATCAGCAAAAGAAAAACTGGCTTCGTCCTGGCTCAAACCAGGACAGAGTGTTGCTCTGCCTGAGAGTAGGAAGGCTCTACAGAGAGACTTGGACAGACTAGATGGGTGAAGGTCAGTTGTATGAAGTTCAACAAGGCAGAGTGCCGGGTGCTGCACTTGGGCCAAAACAACTCCATGCAACATTACAGTCTTAGGAAAGAGTGGCTGGAAAGCTGTCCAGCAGAAAGGGAATCAGGGGTTCTTATTGATAGGCTGAATATGAGCCAGTGGTGTGCCCAGGTGGCCAAGAACACCAATGGCATCCTGGCCTGTATTAGAAATAATGTGCAGAACCAGGGAGGTGATTGTCCCTCTGTACTTGGCATTGGTGAAGCCACACCTCAGATACTGTGTCCAGTTTTGGGCACCTCAGTACAAGAAAGACATTGAGGTGCTGGAGCATGTCCAAAGAAGGGCAGTGAAACTGGTAAAGGGCCTTGAGAACAAGTCTTATGAGGAGTGTCTGAGGGAACTGGGGCTGTTTAGTCTGAAGAAAAGGAGGCTGAGGGGAGACCTCATCGCTCTTTACAACTACCTGAAAGGACATTGTAAAGAGGTCCGTGCTGGTCTCTTCTCACAACTAACTGATGACAGAACAAGAGGAAAGGGTCTCAAGCTGCACCAGGGAAGGTTTAGATTAGACAAACATTAGGAAGAACTTTTTCATTGAAAAGGTTGTCAGACATTGGAACATGCTGGCCAGAGAGGTGGTTAAGTCACCATCCCTGGATGTGTTTAAAAGTTGTTTAGATGTGGTGCTTGGGTATATGGCTTAGTGCTGGACTTGGTAGAGTAGGGTTAACAGTTGGACTCAGTGATCTTGAAGGTCTTTTCCAATCTGAGTGATTCTGTAATTCTGTGATATACATGATTATGTATGAAAGGTTGCACAAACCTTCCTCAGGAATGGGCACTATTGTTACCTAAATATTTTCAGTTCTCCATGACCTTGTCTCCTTAAAATAAAAAGACTGCAAACTAGTAATAAACATATTAATTTATGTTACTTAAATTACTTTTTTTGCTAAAATAAGTATTTTATCTTTTCTCTGTTAGAGAGAAACAACAAAAAAACCCACAACTGCACAATTTTTAGACACATCCTAACGGTCATCCTGAAAATCATATTTACTTGAACAAGACAAAGACAACCAGTTTTATCCCCATCAAGTCAGAGAGAAAAGGAAATTAAACCTGTGTTGCCATCATCCCCCTATATATGGAAAATGATGCCGTGGTCATGAGCAGGCTTGCTAAACCTCCCTGGCACGGCTTCAGGCCATGTCCTCACCTGACTACAACCTCCCTTCAGGTAGCTGAAGAGAGTGATAAGGCCCCTCCTGAGTCTTCTATTCTCCAGGCTTGAAAGCAGAAGCTCCCTTACTCATCTGTAGAAATAAAAAACCCCACAGCCTTTATATAGAACAAAATGGATGAACAGGGAGGGAATGTTTCAGACTAACATCTTTTCTCCCATTTCACTTCCCAGTTTCTCCATACTTCTTTTCATTCCTTGAGTTCTTCTAAGAATAAATCAACACCCTAGTAACCTCCATAGTTGCTGTTTCTGAACATTCTTTGAACCCACAGACTCCATCCAAACTAATAAATCAGACATGGCTTGCATTTGTTTCAAGGGCAAAGGCCTGCTGGCACTGAGTACCCTATTTCTATGCCATTAAACACGCTTACATTCCAAACAGGGAGCCCAAATGTAAATCGATTCTTTTAGAGTGAGCCCTTGCCCATACTAATTCACAGCACATACATGTGAATTGTTCACAAGACCACTAGTTGCCCCAGGCCAAGGGCTGCTGTAACAATCTAAAGGTATAAAAAATCCGAGTCCAGTGTTGAAGTTCCCTAGTGTGCTGTTTAATTACTTAGTATGGAATATTTTTTTCCATCTTACAAAAGAGGAAATAGATAAGGTGCATAAGATCTTATTTCTGCTTTCCTGTCCTCAAGATGCTAGTTAAGGTTGAAAATAAATAAAGAGTAAACATAATGCCTCCTGTCTAAACCATCTTCCCAGCTGCTCTAACTGTAGGCTCAAATTTTGTGAATGCTAAAGAAAATATCAAGATGTGGTTCATCTTCTCCTGCATACCATAATCAGGATTAAGGAATCACCAGTTTTCCTCAATGGCCAGTATTTTCAGATAGTTTGAGTTTTCACAGGTCCATTAGTCAAAGTATTTTGCATATTTTCTACTGCTGTAATATCCTTGAGCCAAAAAGATGTTAACAGATGGTGGTACTGGACCAAAATAAGGAAGCAGGGTTGTCACTGTCTTACAGAAAGGAAAACTGGAGAAGGAAGGAGCTAATTAATTTGCCTGTATCTTAGAGGCAGAACGGAAACCTGAAATCAATTTCTGAATTCCTAGGCTAGCAATTTAACCAACTTGTCTCATTGTCTTTGTAATCTGGGTTTAAAAGGCATGAGCAGATTTTTTCAGTGACTTACTCACTGATACCAGGATGCACACCACTGCTGTGCTCACAGGGCTCAACAAGATTAGATTTTGAAACAAACAGCAAACAAAACAGAGAAAATGGAGATGAAGTCTGCAAAGTGGTATTTGAAATACAATTCTTCATTCTCATTCACATCAAGTATTACAGGTCTTTGTAATTATATATTAATTCAAAATTGTACACAATCTTCATGCAGTCTTCCTTTATACACATGAGTAGTTGTATTGATATTAGTGCAAACCAGAAAGAAAATTAATCACAGAAATGAAGTGAAACTCAAACGTAAGTCCATCTTATATTGTAGTAATTCTGTTTGATTTCATGTTTGATTTTTTGCTGGCCGTTTATGCAAGCTAAAATTCTACCTTGCTAAAATACTTAGTAAGAAAAGATTTTGGCCTCTAATATATCTTTCAAAGAATCATAGACAATAAATCACAGATTATCCATGACAAATACATGTAAAAGTATATTCTTGTTTGGGTATATTTCCAAAGCATGCTATCCTATAATGATTTTGAGGGAAGGAAAAATGTTTAAGAAAATACACAGTCCCATAATATGTACATTGTTCCAAAAAGCTAAAAAAAATAGTTTATGTAAGATATTTGAAAAAATATATATAGCCTAAACAGACTTCTTACAGAAACTTACATGTTTACTAGAAATTATCAAAATCAGCTAATATTTCCCATGTAAATTATGCATACATTTGGAATGCATTCATTCTTTTACTGAAAAGGCATCATTAACAAATTCCTAAATAGAAACAAGCTAACATCTATGCCTGTATTTTCAGGGCAACACATTAATCTTAAATGTGTTTGAAGAATGTATCCTGAACTCCTGTTTTTCATTGTTGTACCTTAAGATAAATGTATAAAAACTAAAGGAAGACCTGAGTTACTGCATATTACTTGCTGTGTTCTTTGCAGTGGGTACTGCTAAAGTGAAAATTTAGGTTAGGTTGTTTCTGCCAGCAACTGTGTGGACCTGACCTACTCAGGGCTTTACTTGTCTCTATATATTCAGAGTTGGGGTCCTGCTCAACTTACTAAAATAATATATTGCTATTTTTTAATTTCCTATTATACAAAGGAACCAATTCAACTGTGAGTATGTGATCTAGATTACTTGTGGCTCTATGAACATCTGAAGAACCACTGCCTAATTCCCGGCTGCTAGACCGAACTATCTTCATTTATACTGCTCCATACTCTTCTCCAAAGAGACATTCTGCAAGTAGGGATGATGCTGAACTGGAAATTACTGAGGATGTAAAATGACTTTTTTAGATATGGTCATTATTAATTAGATATGTTCATAGGAAGGAACTACAAATACTGTGTGATTTGGGTAGTGGTTTTTTGTGGTTTATTTTTTTAGATTCCAAGCCGAGTTTTAGGATGGCCAGTTTGTCCTTTACTTGTAAACAGGTGAAGGAAATAATTGGGGAATATGGGGAGTAATTTTTGGTTTTGACAGAGGCTTCTTGAAAACACTTCATTTAGTAGTTCCTAAGAACAAGAAAATCATAAACGTTCTACAGCGCCACCATGAGGAGACTTTTCCCCTTGCTGTATTAGTTATAAACAAGAGAAATGTAAAGGTTTATACAAACTGTAAAGTAAGCAGCTAATGCAAATAATTTGAAGTTTCCATTATGTCTGAACAGTCAAGAAAAATGTTCTTATACTTAACCATGGCCCCATGCTGTCACCTCTACACCACCCTGATTCATAGCATAGATGTCTTGAGTAGTTAATTATGTCTGTAAGGTGGCTGCCACTCTTAAATGAAAAAGGATAAAATAATTAACGTTTTGACTCACCAGCTAATCTTTTTTAATGTATCTGCTATCTTGCAAGAGGTGTCAGCATAAAGTAAAAGGGAATATTTTCTGTTTTGTATTGAATTTGTGTCTCCTTTCTATCAGATATAACATTTACAAGTAAACTTGTTTATAAAATGCATCTAGCAACTGATGAAGATTATTTGCTTTGGTATGGCACATAATATTAACGGTTTTTTAGAATTTCTTTTGCACAAAAGTATTTCCTGCTTTCAAATACTTATAAAGACATAACTATTACAACATAGCCTAATGGTTTAACCACAAATTGAATGTTAGCTCTACATGTTTCACTGCTAAATTTGACACTGACTGTCAGGGTTTCAGCAAGATTTTTCTTTATATCTTTCTTACTTTTCTCCATCTTTTACATGGATATGATCCACTTAGCTCCTTCATATCTCGAATATGTAAACAATAGCTAAGTAATGAATCCTGAGTTTCTGCATCCCATTCTGGAAAAGAGAATTCCGTTTTAATCATTGGTAGTGTTTTTCACAGACTCCATGAAAGTGATCTGAGAAAAGTTTGCATCTTTAATTACAGGTACAATTTCAAATTCTTTAACTTATGCTCTGAGAAACATAATCATGTTGACTGACTCCTTACTCTATGAAAGAGTAAAGGCTCCAAGTTTGGTACAAAACAATAAGAAGTTGTACTCCTTAACACAAATCAGAAATAAACAAAAGTCAAGAGCTTTTAAAAGTCACAATACTGGGATCATAACAGGTCATGGGTACTGTTGATGACAGCTAACATAAATAGTACTCCTTAATCTTTTCTCCTAAAAATCATTTATAGGTAACCCACTATTAACCAGCAAAGTCAACGTTATAATAAATGTCCTGGATGTCAACGAGTTTCCTCCTGAAATTTCAGTTCCCTATGAGACATCTGTATGTGAAAATGCCAAGCCAGGACAGGTATTTCAAATTTCTAATGCTTGCTATTTTAGTTTTTCTTTCCTTTTTTTTTTATAGCATAGAAATTTCTGGGTTTAAAAATGACATCATGGTTAGAATTCTTCTATAAATAAAATATCTGTGTTGGAAATACCTTTTTAAATTCTGTTTGATTAACTTTATGGTTGATTTATTGTCTATTTATTTTTATTATCCCTGATTATATGTGCTGAGCCACCCTTTACTGTGCGTTTCATAGCTATGACAGGGGAAATAATCCCTTCCTTAAAGACATTTAAATATAAGGATAAACTGCAGTGAATATATGCATTACTCAGATTTTTGTGTCCTATTCTGAGAAAAAGAACTTACAGCTCCAAGGACAATCCTCTGGAAAACTTTTTATAAATAGTTTCAAATATATACATAGCATGCAAAATCTATTTCAGATTCAGAATATCACTTTGTACAATGAGTGATGCCAGTATTAATAAAGTTGGCCCCCGAAGCTGTTGACATGTGCTCCTTCTGCCCAAATTTGTGCAATCAAACACAGTGCTGCAAATAACCAAGGCTGACCATCATACATGTTAACAGCTAATACTTTTTCCAAGACAAGACTTGTAAATTCAGCTATTCAACTTTAAGAGTTACTGCCATCCATGGAAGGTTTATATTCGGCCTGCTGTGTAATCAGTGACTTCTCCTTATATGTATGTAATATATAATCAGTCCATGTGAATTTTCTTGCCTTCATTACAGATTTGTCCATGACTTCATGTGATATTCTTATCTAATCTTTTATATATGTATATATGTGTGCATATATATATATATGGTTTAGCTAATTACCATGCATCCTAATTTAATTTCTAGTTTATCAGGTACCATTAATTAGTACCTTATCCATGCACTAACAGCAGAAAGGGAAGGCTGAGCAAGTACAGAGCTGTCAAAAAATAAAAATATTTAGGATTTTGTTACATAAAATGCCTTACTTGAAAAAAGATCAACAGCAGTCTTACTATGGAACATTTTAACTTCACTGTGCTTACCTAAGTCTAGCAGATAGGACTATGGGACCCCAAAGTTCCTTCACACCTATATGGTACAGACCTTTGAACTGCGTCTACTTCATTTTGAACTGTAAAATTAGGATGCAGCTCTGTGAAGTACTACAACATGTACAGGCCTTCACAGATAGTAGTAGTAGCAGATAAAGTAAACTGTTTTTAAGTAATCACTCACCTGAAAACAATCACTGGTATTTAGATACAAAGTACAAATATTAGCTGCTATGAATTTAGAATAAATCTTTCTGGTTTCCTTCAGAAGTGTCAAAGAGGGACCTTATGAGACATCACAAGTTCTCTGGAGGCAAGAATATTCAGACTTCTTGGCTCCACTCTCCCCTATATTAGGGGAATGACAGTAATCCAGCAGGATTTCACTTCCCGTTGTTTCATTTGAAGTTCACTTTGCATTTCTACAAAACTTCTTATTTCAGAAAAGGGAATTGACTTCAAAATTAATCTTGATCTGGTTCCAGGTGATACAGACTGTCACAGCAGCAGACAAAGATTTGTCACCAGCTGGTCAAAGGTTTTCCTTCAGACTGTCAGCTGAGGCTTCCAACAAACCAAATTTCACAGTCCATGATTACAGAAGTAAGTTGCTTACCCACCTCTCTCTTTCAGAGCAGCAAGCGTGATTATAATGACAAATATGATTACTTTGTATTACAGTCTTGTCTACAGTCTTAACATTTTTGTTTGACATTTTTAATTGTTAAACTATCCAGAACAAACATTAATATAATTTCAAGACTCTTCCATTTTCTCATTTTTAGGGGACAAGAATTGTCAGAACACCAAGGCTGAGATTTCCCTACAGGCCTGCAAAAACACTGCTACCTGTTTTACTTTCTCCCTTTCATCATTCAATATCTCAGGAATAACTGATATACCAATGCACAATATCATGGTTTAATGGAGGGCCAGCAATTAAGCAAATGACAGATGCTCTCTATTAACCCCTTTTCTTTCCCAGAAAGGGAAAGGAAAGAGAAGAAGGGAGAGAGATTTACAGGTTGGAAACTAAACTACACAGCTTTAATGAAACACTAAAGATGGAAAAATAAATTAATGAAATTATTTTCATAAATAATGAATAATTATTTAAGCCTCACCACTAAGGCTGCAGGGCAGCCCTGGGAAAGTCTTGGGCTGGGCTTCTGGAGTCAGCAGCAGATTGGAGCTGGATGCTGGAACGCACGAATTCAGGAACACATGGATCGGGTTTAAAGGCAGGGAAATGGACGGAGTCCTTCCAGGACACCAGTCATGGATGAAGAGATCTTGACCCTCGTGATCCCTCAGATTTATACCAAGTATGACATGTATGGGATGGGATGATTAATTTGGTCAGTTTTGGTCATCTGTCTCGACAGCTCCTCTCCATAGGAAGTTTTGTAGGTGTGACCCCTTCCCCCCATTTTCTTTCCAGAGCACAAGGAGTGGCCTTGCTTCTGCATACTGTTCTCCAGCAGTAACTATAAACATTGAGCATTATCAGTCCTAGAAGCAGACACTGACTGGAAAACACTGTCAATTTCAGCAAGTGCAGTTACTTAGAAGGGACTTAACTAAAAAGTAAAAATACTAGATAGAAAATTGGTTCTGTCCTGGCTCAGACCAGGACACAGGTAAACCTTTAAACAAAGCACTATTGTTGCCTTGTTTAAATACTACTACTTTGCTGTTTTGAAAGTACCTAGCTATTGCGCTTGTGGAGGGTGCATAGTTCAGCAGAAGAATTAGTTCAAAATGTGGACAGTGCCGATGCGGTATAACATCCCAAAATACTCTTATTTGTATATTTATATAATTAACATTTCTGATTTTTCCCCCACTATTTGTCATAACTGATATTTTTATTTTCTTTCTTTTTCAATTGAATGTTTTTTGCTAAATTGCAAAGAACAAGCCAAGATTAAAACAGTGACCTTTTTTCCTAAGGTAAATATCTTCAAACATTCTTTTGAACAGCTAAGACATCATAATAAAATGTAGTACATTTTTACCACTAATTATTTTAATCGATAGGAAAAACACTTTAACAATGAGCTTACCAACTATTAGGTGGTCTTTAAAGGACTGTGATATAATAAGGTTTCCATAAAAAACAGTTTACATTACTCTGCAAAGAAAGAATACCTAATGGCATCTAATAAAGTTAATTCAGTAACATTCCTTTGCTTATTTAACTATGTAGGTTATAAGAATTAAGCTTAATAAAAAGTATATAATAGTTTGGGGTGTTGTTTTGTTTTTTTTTTTAAATTATATTCATGATTGTTTTTCAACATATTTGAAGGCTATATGGATAGTACCTTTGTAATTACGTAGTCTTATAGCACCAATACTGTGTATTTCTAAATACCTTTGCTCTTTTGGTCAATGTTTCTTTAAAGTAACAGCTTTAATCTCTTTCTTTCTGTCCATTTACTAAAATACCCTTTAATGTCAACAAGATTTATTTTTTTCAAATAATTTCAAATTATTGTTTTAAATATAAGCCTTCCAGTCCTCCGTAAGTCATTCTGACATATTTAAATTCCTCAAAAGAGTCTTTAAACTTAAGAAAACTACACAGTAATTAAACTCAATGACCTTTCTCATTTACAGCTTTTGTGACATGTGCTTAGTATGTGTTTGATAAGGAAATTGCTCAACTATTATTAGAAAATTAATTTCCCCTTTTAAACCAGTAATGTTGACACCAAGATTACTGTGGATCTCAGTAGTCTGTTAACAAACTTCCTCTACTGAATAAAAACTAAGACAATATTCCCATAAAATATAGAATTAGAAATCACATAGACCCACAATTTTTCATACATAAAAGTTTTTGTGTATACATACCTATACACACACTCTTAAAAGCATTTCTTGCTATTTACTAAAACGAAAAAAGTAAGTACAGAGTTTATTTAAGCATAAGAAATACAGAACAAAAAGGTTTGTGGAGTATCTTGCAATCTTAAAAAGTTTTTTTGTTGTTTGTTTTTGGTTTTGTGTTGGTATTTTTAAAATTTTGGATGTTATTACAGAGCTATTAGAAAAACCTGACCAAACAGAAACTCTGTACAGTGTTTTCGGTATCTTCTGCCTTTTGCCAAAAAGGTTGAATGTCTGTTCTATGCACCATTTAGAGGTATAACAACCTTATTGTCACTACAGAAACCCTTTAATAACATAAATGCCATTATCTTTTGAGTTAGCACTCAATGTTAGTAACAATTTAAGTACCAAGCAGGTAACCTGTGAAAGGAATTTTTATTTTTTCTGAGGAAACCATATTGTCACTGTGTTATAATTAACACTTTTACAAGTAAAGGTGTTATTTAACATTTTTAAAGACATAAAGAAGCCAAATAACCAGTGCTATTCTATACGGCTAAAAATCACAAGTGGTGTGTTATTATAGCAGTGTAATATGGTTTTAGTACACTCAAGAGTATAAACTTTTCCAGGTTCTGTACCTCCTCAGAATATAACTTAATGAAGACGGAAGCAAGAGAGAAGCTAAAGGTTGCCATTTGGAGCCCTCTAAATATAAACACAGTGAAATACTATGTTTCTAAGCTATGCCTTCAGCAGTGTTGAGCCCAATCCACCAGAGCTGGAGGTCTTCCACCTGAACTGTCCACCTTCTTTTCTACCTTGCTGGCCTCACTGTGCTCCCTAGAGGGGTGGTTGTTTGCTGAGCACACTCTTGCTCAAGAGAGAGAATTTTCCTTCTCTTCAGACTGACATGCACATTCTGAAACTAGCCAGAAGGCTAAAGAACCAGAAGATGTCTCAGCTTCAAACGGCAGCTCCAGGCTGCTCTGTGAAGAGTCTGAATGCATGCCTGTGTCCATATTTTCAAAAAGAGCTTGAACAATTGAAAGGGGTCAGAGAAGAGCAACAGAAGTTGTTCAAAGTCTGTTTGATTTTCCTTAAAGGTGAATGGAAAGTCATTTGGTTACACTGCAACATGTATTAAAGTGATCTTGAACATTGCAATCAGAGGGGGGAAAAAAGACAGAAATAATTGTATTAATAGAAATAGAAATAAGAATAAAATAAGATTAAGCTGGCTGACTTCAAGTTTGATCTAAAAACTCTACAGTGAAGATGATTAATCACAGGAAGAACCAGCTGAATATGGAAGTTAGATTCAAATATTTTTTGAAACAATTTTTTTTTTTTCAAAACCAAATGTCACCAAACTTGACATGTCCCTGTGATTTTGATGAAAAGGGGACTTAATATATATACACTTTGTCAGTCATGTGCTTTCTCAGTGGTGTTTGACCATAATATATCTGATGTTAGGTATTTAGAGTTCCTTCTTACTGTCCTTAATAGGAATTGCACACAAGTATTTGAGTATTGCATTCAGAGCCCTTAATCCTTCTACTCCAAGAGGGGATGAAAGTCATTATATGGACAGCAAGTGACCTCTTCTAAAGATACAGTAAAGCACATGGGTGAGATGGCAAAAGGATGACTGCTGCAGGCTACCTTCATTCAGAACTGTCAGCTAATTAACTCCCTGCTAATTCCATTTTGGTTTTGCTTTCAATGTAATTCTTCTAATCTGCACATCATTCCCTTGCTACTCTGTTTGATTTAAGAAAAGCAGTCGTAACTGAATCTCTGATAGGAAAAAATAACAAAACGTAACTTCTAGGAGTTCTGAACATGTTCATGACTAACTCGTGGAAAAGGTAGTGATTAAAAACTACTTGGTTCATTTATGTACTTGTTTTTAATTGAGCAGGAAAGTTGAAGGGGTTTTGCATTATTTTTTTTAGGTATATTACTTTCAGTTTTAAAGGGAAATAAATTAATAGAGACTTGATTCTCAATCTATGTGCAATTAAAGTCCCTGGGACCACAGGCTTGGAATATAAGGAAATAAAGGGAAAAGGAAACCAGAAAAGCCTTCCTAATAACTGTCATGCTTTTTCAAGTTATTATTTATAACTTATATGAAATTTTAGCTGGCAAGCTAACAATTTTACAAGATATTGAATATTATTTAATGCTCTGCAAAAAATAGCTGTACCAATCAGCATGCAATACCTTCTGTAATGATAAAACAAAGCAATTACATAAACCATGTCATTCACTGAATTTCAAAACCAGAATAGCTGCGTGTTGCTAAAGGTGATACAAACTAAAACAGTGAATTAAAGTATACAATAAAAATCCTGTAATGACTGTACCATGTTTTACAGACAACACAGCTGGGATTGAAACCAGGAGAAATGGTTACAGCAGAAGGCAGCAAGAGCTCTACTTTCTTCCAGTAGTAATAGAAGATAGCAGTTACCCTGTCCAGAGCAGCACAAACACAGTGACTATCCGTGTTTGCAGATGTGATTCTGATGGCACCATCCTATCCTGCAACGTGGAAGCAATCTTCCTACCAGTAGGCCTCAGTACAGGAGCACTGATTGCAATCTTGTTGTGCATTGTAATACTGCTAGGTTAGTTCTCATTAAAACATTTGAGGTGTGTTTCTCTGATTATTCACCTGTGGATTAATTTGTGTTGCTATTAGCTTAATCTGTTGTTTAACAAAAGCCATTAAAAATATGTAGCAGTTTATGAGAACTTCCAGAAATGCTTCTGCATTTTTGGAAAAGCATCCGAAAGCATTGGCCATGACCACGAATCTGCCAACACCTACACATTTCTGATTTCATTAAGAGAACCATCTTTCAGTGGAATTCAAATTACAGATTTTTCTCTGAAACAGTTTTGTTTAAATACTTTTCTTGAAGAATTAATATTTTTAAATTATTGCTAAGGTAGACAAGTCCTACTGAGAGTAACATCAGTAAGGACTTAGTAAGGGCCTTTATTTTCTTTCTTATGCCAACTTGAGCAAAAGGAGAACAAAGAAATGAGAGGGGAGAAAATAATTGTAATGTGGACTGTGGCTGGCCAGATCCATGTAAAACTTTATAGAAGACTTTAATTTCAGCCAGGTGTTGATTCCGTAAGGTGGCATTGTCATTTGATCTACAGTATATGTAAATATTGCTTTATTTACAGCATGCCCAAAGCAGTCGATACTCATATCCATACTACTTATATAGCCTTCATGAACTGTTAAGAAAATAAAATCAACTTTGTAGTTTACACAGGCACAATGTGGGCTGCAGAAAACAGACTGATTCTTACAGAAGCTACTCTATATCTCTTCTTGATACTAGTGGGCTTCTTAGGTCTCACTCTCTTCCTGATGTAGGAATAATGCATAGGCAAAAATAGCTGTAGACACAGAATATGACATGGATGTCCCTTTGCATATGGATAAAACAGTATTTACCACTTAAGTAAATTAGCAAAGGCTCAGGGTTATATAAACAGCTTCTTGGTAGCAGTGGGTAAAAGTCAGAATTTCTGTTCTGTGTAAAAAATTTTTGTTGTGAGAAAAATGTTGCAAATGGGAATGACAAACAGTCATACTTCCCATAGAATAGGAATTAGTAACAAATACACCCATTCCAAAGAGCTTTTAAAAAACAAAACAAAACCGAACCAAAGCAACAAAACAAAAAACCCCAAACAAACAAAAATATTAAAAACAAAACCAACCCAACCTTAGGTCAGTTTTTTGGAAGAAAGATTAATGCTGTCTCTTTTTCCACAGTTCCTTGGGACTACTTTTTTACTTTTAGGGTTTTCCTAGATAAAAGGAGCTGGGGGTGAGCCACAGCATCAAATAAAATCCATTATGAAAAAAAAAAAAAAAAAAAAAAAGACAACACCAACTTACTTTCACATGAAGGGATGTCAATTAGAGCTATGTCTTAAGTCAGGGATGCCAGGATATCTAAGCTCTCTGTTCCAGAGCAGTTACACTCTGTTGCAGTCCCTAGGGGTCTTAAACACATTTATGTAGCAAAGCCTTTCAAGTTTCTACCTTTGTGTCCAGAAATCTGGACAGTATGAACTATGTGACAGATAGCCTGGTGCTTTTATCAGACATCATTTACAACAGCAGAATATCTGGGGAAGCAGTAATACTGGAGGATTGAATTTCCCAAAAATGTGCTAGATTGAAGCCTTCAACAGAACTTTGTATTTGTTTCTCTACTGGTTTGTTGAAATAAATATACTTTTTATTTTAAAATAGAAAATAATTATGTCAAAGAACTCCTTACCAAGTCGTCTGCTGATTGGTGCTCTTGGCATATACAACACTAATGAAGATATTTTAATTCCTGCTTTGCACAGAACACCAGACTGAATTACTGAATTCCTGAGATTTGATTTGGAAAAGTGGTTTTGTTCCTTTAATAATTCCCTTAATTCCAATCAGCCTAGAAATATTACCCAGAAAAACTAATATGTAAAGAATGAGAACTCCAGTGCTATGTGTAACCTAAGAGAATGGCATTTATTTTATATATAGACTTTCTCCTTACTATTCCATTGATCAGTTTAAAAACTACTTTTGGATTTTCATTCTTTGCTGTGTACCTTGTCTGACACATGGTCATTAAAACTGCAGTTGAAGTTATTCTTCTTGAACTAATTTCTACAGAAAAGACAGGCAACATATTACCAGAATTAGGAGTTATTTTAGGCCACACAAGTCTGACCATTAATTTATAATCATTGCAATTCCTGTATTTATTATTGTGTTACTTCAACAACAGTGCTTAGAACACTGTTACTTCTACCAAAGGCAGTTAGTGAATTAAAAACAGAAAAAATGCCAGTTTATTACAAGTAGATTTTACAACCAATGAAATGTATCTTCAAAGACAAACTATTGTTTGCTATTGAGTTGTCATTTGGAATAAAATCTGTTTGCATCATTTTTTATTATATAGAATAACAAAATCACAGCTGGAAGGCAACTCTGAAGATCACCTAGTCTAACTGACCCTGCTGTAAGTTAGAACAGGTTACTTAGGGAAAAATCCACTTGGGTTTTTAATATCTCTGAGGATGGATACACCACAACTTCTCTGGTCAACACGATCCAATGCTTGACCATTCTGACAGTAACAAAGATATTTTCTGCATTCCAATTTGGGCCCATTTCCTCTTGTCCTGTCAATGGGCATCACTGCAAAAATTCTAGCTCCATCTTCTTCCATCCGGTAGGTATTTATACACATTGATAAGATTGCCCTGAGACTTGACTTCTCCAGGCTGAACAGTCCCGATTCTCTCAGCCTCTCTTTATTTGGCAGATGATCCAATCCCTTAATCAGCTCTGTTACTCTGCGCTGGGCTCACTCCAGGAGGTCCATGTCTGTCTTGTATCGAGGAGCCCAGAACTGGGCCCAGAACTCCCAAGTGCATCAGCAGTCATCTCCTTCAACAAACGTTTTCAGCCCATCAGCTCCTATGTCCCTGTGTGCATCCAGTTTGTTAAAGTGTTCCCTAAGCTGAACCTCTTTCACTAGTGATAAGACTTTCCCTGTGGTCTCAGAGATCTGAAGGACAAATTTACCAATTAAGACAGTGGCAAAGAAGCCATTTAGTAGGTTGGCTTTTTCTGTGTCCTTTTTGAAAAGGTTTCCTGCTCCATTCAGCAGTGGGCCCATATTTTTCTTACTTTTTCTTTTGCTGCTGTTGTACTTGTTCAAGCCCTTCTTGTTGCTAATTACGTCCTTCATGAGATTCAACACTCGATGTGCTTTGACTTTCTTTACCACATCCTTGCATGTTCAAACAGTCAGTGTATATTCTGCCTGGCTCACCTGTCTCTGTTTTCACCTCTCATGTGCATCTTTTTTTTATGTGTGAGCTTACTCAGGAACTCCTTATTCATCCATGCAGGCCCCTTGCTGCCTTTGCTTATTTCCTGCTTATCAGGATGGACCACAGTTGACCTTGGAGGAGGTAATACTTGAAAATCCACCAGCTCTCCTGGATGCCTTGTCTCTCTAAAACCATATAACATGGGATTTTTTTAAAGCAGATCCCTGGTGAGGCCTAAGTGTGCTGTATAAAACACTGAAGGAAGATTTTTATTTTTTTTTTTTTCTCTAATATTGTGGGGTTTTTTCCTCTCCAATGTGGAATTTTGGGGATTTTTCTCTACTTTGCTATGGAAGACATATTAAAAAAAACCAAAACAAACAAAACATCTCTCTGTCTCCCTGAACTAAAAAGCTGAAGTCCTGTCTAATTCTATCTGTTTGCAAAGCAGGCCAGTAGGAAAATTATTTGTCACTTCCTTCAGCAGCACAACGAGCACTGAAGAGCTAGACTCACACATCGAAGAAAAAATTATTTTTCATTGGCTAGAGCAATGCTATTTTAAAAAGAATAGTAGGAGCACATCTTCTAGGAAAAAAAAAAAAAGTCCCTTTGATTGCTTGCGACTTTCAAAGCAAGATATAATGATACATCATTAGACTACCAAATTATTTCTGTGCATGTCTTAACTTCATTTTTCTCTCATTACAGTCATTGTGGTACTGTATGTAGCACTACGGAGGCAGAAGAAAAAGGACACCCTGATGACCTCTAAAGAAGACATCAGAGATAATGTCATCCATTATGATGATGAAGGAGGTGGAGAAGAGGACACCCAGGCTTTTGACATAGGTGCCCTGAGGAATCCCAAAGTGATTGAAGATAACAAAATGCGCAGGGACATAAAACCAGAAACCTTGCGTTTTCCACGTCAGAGACCACCAGTAGAAGACAACACAGACATAAGAGATTTCATTAATCAAAGGTTGCAGGAAAATGATGTAGATCCAACTGCCCCCCCTTATGACTCCTTGGCAACCTACGCTTATGAAGGAAATGGATCTGTGGCAGAGTCTCTGAGCTCTATAGACTCCATTACTACAGAGGCAGACCAGGATTATGATTATCTGAGTGACTGGGGACCTCGCTTTAAGATCTTGGCAGACATGTTTGGAGAAGAAAGTTATAACCCTGACAAAGTCACTTAAGTAAAACTGCAACAGTGAAATAAAAGGAAAAGTAAATCGACAACAAATTTAAAAGATAAACCTAAGCTTTATAATAGGACAGGATTCCTTTGATTATAAAAGACTGCAATGGTTTCCAGCAATTTACTACATTTATCATACTGTTAGTTTTGTTTTGATCTGCGAAGGAAAGATAAATCCTGTAATATACACAGTTTTTTGTTGTTGTTATTTTGTTGCTCTGGAATTACACTGAGACAAACTCAGGCCTACAAGGTACAGTTTACTGACCTGACTTAGAAAGAAGATAGCTTTCTGGCATCACGGTGGAAGAGTGGTAGCTTTTTCGTAATTCCACTAAAGTGCCTATTGAAACTTTTAAGTGGTAAAGAGTCTGCTGTGATGGTGTTACAAAACTGGATAGTAAATTGGACAAGAACTTCAAGATAAGAAGCAATAGCAACATGCTGACTTCTTTTAGAACAAGAGTGGAGATTACTTCCAGGAGTATATCTAATGACTAAAACTAAGGGAGGGTGTACATTGTGTTTGGGGGCTATGTTTGTTTTTTTAAAAAGAAGAAAACAGTATGTCAAGACTTCGTATTTCTTCTTCCAAAATTTCATTGAAAATTTAAATTGAAAATGCTACTTACTGCTCACTCCTAAGATGTAAAACCCAAACTTAAAAAGTTCTAAACATACATCAAATGATTTAAAATGTTCATGCAAATATTGCATTTTTTCAAAATAATAAAAAGATGAAAGCAGCTGTTCCTTTATGTGAAGGAAATTTCATTTGGCTCCCCCTCTTCTTTTAAAATGAGACTATTACGACAGCATAAAGTGGAGAGTGTTTTTTAAAAATATTATTGAATTTTTAGTACTAAGACATTTATTTCCCTTGTAAATGTCACTAAAAAGTCTATGTAAAGAACTCCATATCACTTTTCTTTGCAATTAGTTTGCTACTCTCTAAGTACTACAGCCACACATATTAGAATTATTTTTCATCTGCTGCAGTTCAGCATATATTTCACTGCCAGGCCCACATCAAGTATTTTAGAAAACCTTCAGAGGATGGAAACCTTAATAATTTTTCTCTTGCTAAAATATTAACAGACTCAGAACAAAAAAAAACAACAACAGTATGTTTATCCATACTTTATATACATACCCATGCATGCATGTAGCTGTGCAAGTAACTGAAGTACAGATATATGCAAAGTGTTATGCCATGGGAGATCTCTCATAAAACTATTTCATCTGACTTCTTCTGATTATTTAAGGCATAAACATTTTGTAAGACAATGGTTTATGGCCCCCAAAGTGCATATATCCTTATATTACCCTTCCAAAATCTGCAGTACTATGCAATCTGCTTTGGTTCTACTTGTGATAAATGACACTGGCAAGGTCAACCCAAGTTTTTCATTAATCAGAAAGAAGTCTTTTATTCACATCAGGTCTACTGCTTAGTTTTTGTACCACTGAAGAATTATTAACTATCAGGTATAGTTAGCTCACAAGTCTGATATTAACATACACGAAGTTCCCTTTACTCTCTTGGGGATACATAAAGGTATTTAAAAGTTGTACACATTAATCCCCAATGAGACTTTAAAAGGTGTGTAGTTGAAATAAGTTTTGGATAATTTGGTACAACTGGACAGGGTTACATTAAAAGCATGATTGGCATGGCTGCTACCAGCAGAGTGCTGCGGAAGAAACATAGCATATAGCAACAAGAAAGGTTTGTGTGTTTTTTCATTATCAGCAAATGCATTCTCTGTTCCCTGAAAGACAAACTAAACCAACAAAAGCTCTTTTCACACAGGGCAAGGAAGCAAATGGAGTGGTGAGGCCCATTTGACAGCATAGCAATTTTTGTGTGGAAGGTAATGTTAATTTCCCACATCTTGGCATCCTAGCAAAGGCAACGTGTTACTGCAGAGTAGGTCTAAAACAGCTCTTAAAAATAATTTTTAAAAGTATTTGCTACTATTTACAACACAGATTGATTCATACAAAATTTGCACTTGTGGGGCTACTTAGCAATGCTTCCTCATGTAACAGAGGTTTTCTACCCTGCTGCCACAGCTAAAATAAGCATCTTACACTGTTCATTTACAGATGTTCAATCCTATAGCCAAACTCTGCTCTTGGCAATTCTATTACTCCTTTACATGTATTTCACTAGTAAAGTCAACATAAGTGAAGTGAGAGCAGCATTTGAGTTTTTAACATCACATTGGAATTCTTGCTTCTGGCAAAATCGTATTTGTAGTGTATAGTATTCACCCAGTGGATACTGGGTGAATGCTAGGTTTCTTGAATAGGTTGGCATTTGCTCTATGCAGGACAGTCTGCTTAGACTTCCTGCCTGATTTCCAAAATGGGTAGACACAAAACGCAGTTTTAAACATGCTGCTACACATAATGCATATTTGAGAGTGAGTTGTTTTATGTTAAATTAATACCAAATGCATATTTTTTACATTTAAGAAGTTTGTAACAGAGATGTTTCTGTCACATAATCAATAAACCTCCAGGAAGATTTAAAAAATAAATTGGTATGTAATGACTTACGCAATTGTCCTATAAAACTATAATTAATATTTTTTAAGAACTGTTTTTTTAAAGAGTGATCAAACAGTTTAAACTTAGCAGTTTTATAAAACTAAAGAAAAATATTATTTTCTCATTTATGTGTAACCTTGGATCCAGGGAATTTGTTTTTTACTCCATGTTCTCTCACCGGCTTTCTGAAAGACTCTTGTCAGGTTTTTAATACCTTATTTTTAAAAAGTTCATTAGACAAATAGGAAATTTATGAGGTTTAAAATATGTCAAGGCATTTCAGATGACATGAGGTCAACAGGATTAGGGAGCCTCAGTGCATTTGTAAATTGTATCATAGAACTACAGAAATTTTTAAGCACTATATCTACAAACACTTGCACAATCAAGATGTTGAAGTGGATGTCTTTTTCTCCCAACTGTGGAAAGATCCATTAACTGGGTAAGTGAATGCTTAAAAGCACAGAAGGTATAGAATTGAGAGAAATACTTTTGTTGAGATTTCCAAAAGATACCAATGCACAAACATCTAGCATAATCTTAAATTTAACAGTGCCCCCTCTGTAAATCACAAAACATTCTGTAAAATGCCCTCTGCACATGAAGGCATTGAAAAGATTCACTGGTATAAATAAATGCATGTTTTAAGTTAAATAGTTGTGAAATGTACTAGAGGAGCTGAAATAAAACTCTAAATATAAAGCATTCAGCTAAGAAGGGAAGTAGCTAAAGAAATCTATCTGATAATCTTATATGTGGACATAGAGAACTGAAGGCCAGTTTTTAACAGAACATTTAAAAGGAATTTCAGGGAAGAAGGAAAAAGTGTTCCCTGTCCTCCCATGAAAGGTGAAAATGCTACTACTTAGGAAACATTCCAGCAATTTCTCTATGGGATCAGAACATAAAAGATTTCTAATATTTGGATTTAAGAATGGTACCACATAAATATGAAAATACCGTTCTTCTTGAAATGTAGGTTTACAATATTGTCAGTGAGTCAAACAGCAAGAATTTGGAAAGCAAGGACAGTAGTTGATGACTCTTGCATGAAGATATGTTTGAATATTTTATATTTTTAGAATTTGTACTTATTTAAAAAAAAATGCTCTAAATTTTTGCTGTTCTAAATAAAGTCACTGGATTTACTGTAGGTAATGCAAGCAGAGTTCATTATCCAGCAAAGACCAATAGATGACTCAACAGATTACTGACAATATTATTCTAGAGACTACCTGGAAAATATTCTTGCCTTAAGAATAACGTGTCCATATCCACATAAACACAACCTATCCTTCACATTAATTAAAAATGCAGTTCTGCAGATGCTATATTAATTTCAGATTTACCTCCATTATTGTTTTGAAAGACTTCAGGAGACTGTGCTGCTATGAAATAACCAATCTCTAATAATGCACTATACTACAGGCATTTCATATGACATTAATGACACAATTTTACTTGCTGGAATTTTTTTATAAATTCTTTGCAGTTATTTGATTAGTTTTATTACTATTATTAGCATAAACATTCCAATATTCTGTGTATAGAAATATTTTTAGCTTTACAAACTTTCATGAAAACAAATAATTATATGACTTCTAATAATAACCCTATTGAGGTGACATTTAAGTGTGAGTGAAAATCAATATATATATTATACCCCTGTACCACCTTCTCTTAACTGCAAATCTGTAATAACCTGATTCCTTTTTTACTTCTTACTTAAATGAAGAAGGAGGTCAGTTGTCAGAACACAAGCAACAGTTGTTATTTTGAGCAAAACTAAGGTCAATTCCTGATTGTTTTTTGTTTGTTTGTTTTGTGGGTTTTTTTGTTGTGGTTTTTTGGGGGGGCTTATTTCCTTTTTTAAAAAATATATTCTATTTTTTAATTGATAAACTTCCTTTATTCAACTTCAGATTGCAACAAAAGTCCCCAGACCTTTTTTTTCTATCCTACTTTCATTGCTGTGGTCCCAGTTACAATACTTCTTGGGGCTTACGGGGATCTTATCAATGTGTATAAATACCTGGTACCTGGATGGAAGTAAAGAAGATGGAGCCAGAATTTTCTCAGTGACAGGACAAGAGGAAACCGGCACAAATTGGAGTGCAGGAAATTTGTTCAAAATTTAAGAAAAAAGCTTATTTACTGTCAGAACAGTCAAGCATTGGATCATGCTGCCCTGAGAAGTTGTGGTGTATCCACCCTCAGATACTAAAAATTCAAGTAGATTCGTCCCTGAGCAACTTGCTCTAACTGACCCTGTTGCAAGCGAGGAGGTTGGACTAGATGATCTCCGGAGGTGTCTTCCAGCCTCAGCTATCCTGTGACTTCCCCAAAACTCATTCTGTGTATTTAGGCTCCTAACATCTAATCAACTCAATGGCACACAGGACCTAACTACATATGCGTATTAATTATGACAGTTTTAGACATCTCAGTTGGAAGTGAAAGAATAGGCTAGCAATCTGTAAAATAACTAGCAATCTAGATAGACTGGAGAGACAGAAATTATTTATTGCCACTTCTAGTACAAGAAGTAAGGGGTATCTTTTGAAATTAGCGGGACTTGGGATGAAAATGAAAAATAATAGAGGTGGTTCTTTCCATGATGAGTAGCTCAGATAGTCATGGAGGCTCAGAGTTTAGAAGGGCTGAAAAACAGGCTAGACATATTCATGAAAAAGTAATAATTTGTGGGTTGATTAATACAGAGGCATCATACCTGGCTCAGTAAATACCTTAATAGTTCTTGATTAGCATCAGAGGGGAGTTACATTACCTGGTCTGTTCCTACATATTTTGCTGGAGTATCAGCTTATGCCAGTTCTGGAAAAGGTTACTACCCCAGTTTGACCAATCTAATTTTCCTTTTATGTTTTTCTTGCAAATTTAATTGATCTAACTCAAATCACCATTCCCCCAATTCTGATTTTCCAGATTGCATGAATAATGCCATGCCAGTTCTTTCTTTTTTTTAATGACACACCCCATGCATATATGCATGCATATTTTGTAATTTCATCATATTTAAACTATTTTAATTGCTGTGTTTCCTTCAATTGTGAACACCTTCATACAGTACTTACACGCTTTTATCTTTAACAGGGATACTAATACCTATTGCTGTCAGTGATGATGTCACAGTTTGCCTTAGTCTAGATTTTAAAAAATCTATATATTTAGTTACTGTGTAAAGATGATAACTTGAAAGTTAAAGGTTATACATCCTGGTTACTTCCCCGTGTCCTGGGAACACATGAAGAAACAGAAGGGGGAAAGTAATGACTGGCTGGATCGATGGGGTGGCCAGTGTTAGCCCAGTGTTCAGGAGTGCAGCCTACTTCTCTCCTGCTTTGTGTTGTGATGTTTGAGGTAATTTATTGTTTTTATATGTTGAACATTGGGCATGTATTAGTCAAATGCGTGCTTTGCTAGCATATAATTTTGTCAAGAAGTATATAATAATTCAAGAAGCATAAATTAATTTCCTTCTTTCTCTGAAGCTATCAAGGTGTATGGGGAAAAAAACAGAATCATATTAGGAAAGGTCAAAAGTAAGTATGCCTTAACAGAATGTCTTGCATTATCTGGTCACATGCCTGCAGTAAATAGTTGCATCTTTAATTTTATCTGGGGAGTTAATTTCCTCTCTGTAGTTAGTGTAGTCAGGGCAATACATTGGATATTATTCAGGATGCTCCCATTGCCTTCAACCCCAGCTGCCTTAGTCACTTTGAGTTACTTTGAAGTTAGGCATTTATCTCCCTGTGCATTCATTACTCTTCTACTTAATGGGGTTTACTGCATATCTGATTACAGCTGAACTTTAATGGCAGAAACATCTGACAAAAAATACATGACACAGCATTACAGGTGAAGAATTGTAGTTTGGGTTTACATAAGATGTTTCAGAATGAACAAACATCAAATTAACGTTCTGCAAGCTGACTTCAGCAGAAACCAGACTATAAACTTAATAAGGGAAAAAGTAATCACATCAAAGCTTTTTGTATATTTTCTCCCATTGCTCTACAGTACTCACCTGCCTTCTGCAAAGGAAAGGAGATACAAAGAGGAGGTGAAGGACGCCGGAGCTGTTATGTCCTATTTCTTTTGCTAGGTGTATTTAACATTTTTTTTGTATAGCTAGATAAGAATCTATATTTTCTTTTTTATTATTATTCTTTTTATTTCTTAGTCCTAAATTATGAAAAATATATTCTATGAGAAAGATACTTAGCAATAACAAATGAAACATGTTTCAAACGCAGTACAGCAAGATATTACTTTGCAATTCTTAAAAGGAGAAATTTAAGAACAGAAATTCAGTTTATCTTTTTTCAAGTTTGCTGGATTTAATGAAGTGATTTCATTATACTATCTGCTGACCAGAGATATTCAATGACAGACACTGAGCACAGGGATTTTTCTGAGTTGTTGCCTATCTGGATGATAGTGCTCTGCAGCCCAAATTGACAGATGTGCTTGAATTCTCTCTTGATGGTTATGGAGAGGAGACAGCCCTGTCAGGGTTCAGATTTTATGAAACAGTGTATTGATTTGACAACTCATCAAGGTAATAGCTCTAGAAAACTGCTGTCATGAGCAGAGTGAAACCCCCATTTCAAACACTATAGCAGCAGAAGAATCTTATATACATGGGAAAAGCTAAATGGGACCATTCTTCCAATTGAAATGATCTGTAAAAGACTGTAGGGTAGAATGGTGCCCCTAGAAATAGCACACCACGTATGATGTATAATTCAGAGACCATTAATTTATTTGCACTAAAGCATTGCTGAATTAAATAAAACAAAATGAAATAAAAAGTTGTGAGCCATGACTGACCTCTTCATTTTGTTAGGACACTGAGCTGAATCAGGATTTGTCATGCTTATTATTTTCACTATATTCAGGAATTCAGAAATCTGCCTTCTTTTCTGCACATGACAGAGCCTCTGTGGTGGGTTGGCCCCAGGCAGCAGCTAAGCACTACACAGTCATCTGCTCACTCCCCACCCCCATGGGAATGGGGGACAAAATGGGAAGACTAAAAGTCAGGTAACTCACAGGTCAAGATAAAAGCTAAAGACAATTTATTAAGTGGAGGAAAGGGGAAGGGAGGAAGAAAACAAAAACCAAAACCAAGTGGTAGAGAAAATACCTCCTACAAGTAGACCAGTGCTCAGCTAGTCCTCCAAGCAATGGTTACCTCCCAAGAAAAAACCTCGCCCCCATATGACATCATGTGCTGTGGTATATCCCATTGGTCAGTTGGACTCAGCTGTCCTGCCTGTGTCTGCTCCCAATGTCTTGTGCACTCCTGGTTTACTACTCACTGAAGTGGCATACTGGGAAAAATAAAGCTTTGACAGCTCAGTAATAGTCAAAATATTGGTGTGTTATTGATACCATTTTAGTCACAAACACAGAGGGTTGTTATGAGGAAAAGCTAACTCCATTGTAGCCATACCCTGTGCAGCCTCCAAAGGTGTGAGGAAGAACAAGTAATCTGAAACCTTCTCACTGGCACCTATATACCACTGCCATGGTTTAATGCTGGTCTGGCAATTAAAAGGTGTGGCCTCATTTATGCACAATTGAAAATGTGCTCTGAAGAGTACTTTTCTTGCCAAGATAGTGTGCCAGGTTCTTGGAGGAGGTGTCCATAGGTTTTCCTTTCTTATCAAGATATCTTCTCTATGGAGAATTTTGGGTTAAAGTAGAAAGCCAGCAGCAGAACAAATCTTTTACTGTAATCCTCAAAATCCTCTCTCACTTCATTCTTCTTCCTGTTTACGTTTGGCCAACTGCCTCGTCCTCGACAGTACTCAGTAAAACATCTGAATCCATCCTGCTGAAATGAAGAAGAAAATCCTCCCTCTTTTAAATTGTCAATGGCAATCTCGTGTATAAGTGTAGCATATCACAGGGGCTGCAAAAGTCACTTGTAGAAATCAATCAAAATAAATGAGAAAACAGACCTTGCCAAATGATAAGAAACTCACTCTTTCCTATGCAATAGCTCAGTACCTAAAGCATGCACACAAAAATTAAGATCTCCAGATTTAATGCCCTCTAGTATTTAGAGCTAATAAACAACTTGCTTCTCCCAAGAGTGCATTGAGGCTACTATTGTGTTCTTCACACCATCCACTGAAGCTATGTAAAATTGAGTGTAAAAGAGGATGTGATTTATTAAGCCAAACCTGGAAAACATAAACAACACGTTCCACAGGAAAGCTTAGGGTTGCAAGCAAGGCACTCTGCAGTCTGGGTTCTCTCACTGTGAATACTGCACCTTCTACAGGCTCTGAAAAGTCATTGGCAAACTCCTCTTCCCTGCCTCAAGAATGACCCTTCATTTATATATTCCTTCCAGAAACTTCTCTGCCTTCAACAGAGAGACTGAAATACACATTTTACAAGAAGGCTGAGCTTGATCAATAAAGAAAAAGTGCAGACTGGTCTTTAAATGCTTCTTAGGACTCTGACTGAAAATGCTTCAATTAGATCTAGTTAGGTACACTCCAATTTCCTCTCAGTGTTTGGCTAATAAATTGGCTGCTCTGACTCACGTTTCTGAAGTGTACAGAAAACCTAGATATCTAGTCCAACAGCTAAACCTGAAGTACCATTTTGACCTTTTTTTTTCTGGCATAAAGTTGCTCTCTGTAATCATTCAATAAAAGAGAGTAAAGAAGGTTTTTTTTCCTAAGTGCTCCACATCTGCTAATTTTTTTCTGTGCTTGCACATGCTGAGTCGGCAATATTTAACATAACTGAAGAATTTTGTCTTATTTATAGCATCAAAAGCACTTGCAGAAGAGCCTACTGCAGGTAATAATTTTTTAAAATATGGAGAGTAAACTTTCCTGCATTCCTCCTGCAATACTCAGACATGAAGGGCTTAAGAAGTACAATTTAGGTGAGAAAAAAATTATCTTTATGAAAAATCCATGGGAAAACAATATGCAATTTTTAATGAGATATCAGAATATTTTTTTCCTTGTGTGTGACAGGGCATCTGAATATGCTATTTAACTACTTTGCAGATTTTTTTAAAGTAAACCAACAATTTATTTTCATTTTTGGTTTGGTTTGGTTTTTTACTTATATCCTTTTGTTGTAGGATGTTTTTTCAAATGTTTCACTTTGGATGTCATCCATGTTTTATAGTAATGTAACACCATGAACTCCAGTAGAGACACTTCTGATTTACACTGACACAAGGCTTTTATATGCAAATAATAGTAATTTTGTGTTGCCAAGTCTGTTCTGGGTTACAGAACAAATTTTCACTGACAACATGATATATTTTATGAAATTTTATTTTTAAATTATAGAAAGAACAATAGTCTGTAATCTCTAGGTGCTGGAACAGTAAATGCACTTTTGTGAGGAAATGTGTTTAAAACAAATACATGAACCTACTCATGAATGGCTTTAAAGCATTTCAGAAAGTTTTAGTATGATTCATCAGACATACAGAAGAGGTGCTGCTGAAAGAAATGAGGTACAGCACACTAGGACAAATGGACAGTAATATAAGTCAATATCTTTCAAATTAAATCCCATTTAAAGCAGAAAAAGCTCATCAGTATTTTAAGAATACTGCCTACCTAGACAGTAAAATCTCTTTTTCTAACCCCAGGTTTCTTACATTAAAACCAAGCTTTTTTTTTTTTTTTTTTTCCTTCCTTCAGACTGGTACATTTAGGAATACACAGGAAATAACTTTACTCATCTGAATATGGTGCTGTCTAATTTCCTTTATCACGTTGTATTTAAACAGTTTGTAGATTTTTCTTTCCCTTAATCATAAATAAGCTAATTTTAAATATATTTAATCAAATTTGGTAATATTTTTTATTCTAAATTATTAATTTTTAGAAACAAATGCAGAGTATTTTTAAGAAATATTGAAAATTGGATAAAGTATTTTTTAAAATGACCAATACATTTCAATACATTGTTTTCCAAGCATCTAAAGGAGCATAAGGTTATTATTTCATCATTAATCTGGCAATTCTATTGCGATTAATCATTCCAGTATAGAGACTCAGACTGACATTTCTTATTTTGATGAAATAGTACAAAATCAACAGTTCTGTGGTGGAGATAACCTCTGTCCAAAGCATAACAGTGCTGTGTAAAAAGAGGTAAAAAAAAACAAGAAGGAATTTGGAAAGGCTTCAAAGCCTTTGCTGGTTTGAATGTCCTGATAGCACCACAAAGAAATCTATCACCATGTATTTTCACACAACTCAGGCTCTTACTGCCTGCAGTATCTGACTGACTGAGTCAGCATGACTGACTGAAAAATGTTATACTACTAAGAAATTATGGTAATAGCATGCAAATGGATTGGAAAAGAAACACAAACTCAGGACTAATATAGTGCTAGAGTTAGGTTCACCTTCCAGACCAAAGGTTCAGTCTTTTTTACTAACCTATTTATAACATCCTCTCTAGAACAATTTCCATGTTTACAGAAAATCACACAATGGATAATTTAGGTACCAAAGCTTCTTTTGATCTATGAGCAGTGATATGTCATCATTACTACGGGAGATGCTCACTAATAAACTGAATTACTATTATATTGTTCTGCTCTGAAGCCTAAGTAGGATTGTTCATGTGCTGGCACTCTTGATCACATATTGGGGATGATGAAAAAATTCTGTCTTGAATATAGCTGCTGCACCCTAAAATATGCAGTTAATATCTTGTCTGTCCACTAACGCATATTTTTGCAACAGTCTGTGAAGAGCTCACAATAGACCCGCAATCATTACAAATCTTGATGAACAATCAATATGCTGCTTAACATATTTTTGGTGTCATAGTACACTCATGCTACTACTCACAGGCATTGAGATCCTCTTGCTCTAACTGCATAAGATATGCTGTAATCCTTGCCTCCCTCCGCTCGCTTGTTATATTCTATATTAGAAGAAGAATTTTTGCAATTATTTCATTTGTCCTGAGAAACAGCTGAAGATGACTTTGCTAGAGAGAAGAAAGGCGAGCACAACACAAATGAACATAAGGACTACACATCTCAAAAATGCTAGCTACTGATAAGCAATTTATTTTTTGTCTTTGAGACAGGTCACCTAAATGCATACGTGTGAAATTAGGTATGACAGTCATGTATGTAGTCCTTTTCCACAAAAAAACAAGTGTGGAGTGCAGTTTAGGGGACAGTACACAGCCCTTACATTTAGAAAACACAAAAGGACTTACTTGCTGAAAGAACTTGATTCCCTCACTCAACAGAATAGGTATGGAGAACTCATAGTTTCCCAGTATGCGCAAGGCAAAGCTAGCATAAACAAAACCCCACAATGCTATCTACTTGGAAGACTGAGTTCTGATTATGATTAATGGGGCCTAAGAGCTAATGGGTAGGGCAAATAGAATATGAAAGAGAGATGCCAACCATTCATCTCTACTTGCTCTATATGAGCATCAACTTTATAGTCACTTATCAAAAAGTTTATATTAGCATTATAATAAAAGTAATGATATCATAGAATCACAGAATCATAGAGAATGTTTTGGGTTGGAAGGCACCTCTAAAAGTCATCTAGTCCAACCTCCCTACAATAAGCAGGGGCATCTCAGACTAGAACAGATCGCTCAGAGCCCCATCAAGCCTGACCTTGAATGATGCCAGGGATGGAGCCCCAACCACGTCACTAGGCAATCTGTTCCAGTGTTCCACCATCCTCATATTAAATAATTTTTCCTAATGTCCAACCTAAATCAACCATTTTCTAGCTTGAAACCATTAACCCCTTGTCCTATCGTTACACGCCCTTGTGAACAGGTCTTCCCCAGCCTTCTTATAGGCTCCTTTCAGGTATTGAAAGATCTCTATAAGGTACCCCTGGAGTCTTCTTCAGGCTGAAAAACCTCAATTCCCTCAGCCTGTCTTCGTAAGAGAAGTGGTCCATCCTTCTGATCATTTCCCCTGCCCTCCTCTGGACATGGTCCAACAAGTCCACATCATCCTTGTGTTGGAGACTCCAGAGCTGGATGCAGTAATCCGGGTGAGGTCTCACCAGGGCAGAGGGGCAGAATCGCCTGTCTCAATCTGCTGGCCACACTCCTTTTGATGCAGCCCAGGATGTGGTTGGCCTTTTGGACTGCAATTGCACATTGGTGGCTCACGTCCAACTTCTCACCTATACCAGGATAACAATGGAGGACTAAGAAAGTGACCACCATGATCAGTTTCTAGCTCTATGTGATGTATAAGTTTAATTCCGGGAAAATCTCAGCTTCTCCTACCACAAATACTTAGTGGTTCAGGTAATGTTCACATTTGTCAGCAATAAGTTTTCAGAAAATGGCACTATCCTGGCTTACATCTGCTCAATGAAGGAGCCTGAAGTATGGGAATTTCAACACCTTTCTAAAAACAGCCGCATAGTACCAGCGAAATACCAAAGCATACAGCTTGAAGATTTTAGAATTTTAATTCACAACAAAAGCTTCACAACTGTGTGTGAAATTTTCTGTGTAGCACAAGCCAAGGGGGCTGCAGGTCATTCATTCTTATTCATCTAAATTTAATGCATTTCTATTTCTTTAAAGTTTATTTTCTGACAAGTATTAATGCCAGAAAGAAAATACACAGAAACCTTAAATGTGTAGTCTTGCCATTTAAGATTACTTTGTACTTAAAAGGCACTAGATATTTGGGGATTCTTTTGGTTTAGATTACACAAAGTTTCCATTTGTGGAATTAATAGAGAATTGAAACTTAAAAACAAAGATCACTGTATTCAGATGCTTTGTAATCAATGTGACAGAAAAATCTGAACAACCTGTGCCATTCAGAAGAAGAAATACTACTAAAGCGGTGCATCACAGAAAAACATTTCATATTCTGCACCTTAGGAACAGAGGAAAAGAGTTAGTTTTTTTACACCATGATCCACTTCCTCTCATCCATAGTGTGGAGAAAACAGGCTTTACCAATTGGTTTTGGCATTAAAAATTAATGTTGGATATGCTTATTGAAAGCCATTTAACCTTCCTCATGCAAGAGTGTCACCAAGTATGTATCATGGAAGGCTTGTCCAGTTATTTTTAAAAGTCTGCATTGATGGACTTTCTGCTAGCACTGACATGACCTTCCTAAAATGTTGATGGTGAGAGAAAAAGGGAAGTGGAAGAATCAAAAAGCCACTCTGGTATGTTCAAGTTTTGTCAATGGCGCTGACAACCCAGACAATTTGGGTCTTTGCTGCTCTCTTGTGGCTGGTAGATTTAAGAGTCCTCACAAAGTAGAAAATGGCCTTGGTGTGTTCAAAAACTGGACACATATACTTCTGTGTTGGGGCCCTAGCTGTGCTGAATGGTTATGAGAAACTTTAGATAAGAGAAACAGTGAAGGCCATTCTGTGGGAACTAGTTAGTAATGATTATGAGAAACTTTAGATAACAAGAGAAACAGTGAAGGCCATTCTGTGGGAACTAGATAGTGAAGATGACGTACAGCAGTCAGGTAGTGTGGTAAACAGGATGGGAGGCTGGACAAAGGGTTTCGAGTTGGGACCAATTAAAAGGGGAATGGGGACATGTAAACAGTGTGCACTAACCACTCAAAAACCTTGCTCTGCCACGTGGGTGGTGTACACGCTGTCCTAAGACTATATAATCTGCACGCAGCCTAATAAACATGGACTGAATCTACATCATACTGGTGTGTCATGTTCTTTCCCGGCTTGCCACGGAAACTGGACCTCGGCACTTTTGTTAAAGTACATTCAAAGTTTGCAGTACCCAATATAGTTTAAATATGTCTAGAAACAGTAATTACTCCTTAAGGAAAAAAAAATAATCATAGCAGATAGCATTAGGTATTTCTATTTTATTTCTTATTTTTATTTTTTTAAGATAAATATTTCATTGATATACCATGCATGGCGGCTTATTTTTTTATTATTTTTTTAATAATATTGGACTTTTCAAATTAATCCTGAAATAGTGAGCATAAATCCTAGTACCAGGAACAAAAAATGCCTTACGTGTATTAAGAAATGGCAATGTAATGACAACAATTTTTAATTTTAATTTTTGTTTTTAAATATGTAAGAGATCACAGAAATAAAGGCTGAAATTCAGGTTACCTCACTGTCGACACTGACATTCCTGTAAACTCTAGAAGAGATAAATTGTCATTTTAATTCAGACTGAAAATTCAAAAGAATTAGTACAAACTATGCTAAATTCCATGTAAATACGATTTCTTAGCCTGTTCAGTATGAAAAAATTCACAGACTCACACCAGTTGTTTTCTCTATTCTTTTCAGCATAGCAAAGGTTTGCCAGCATTAGCTCTTGTTGAAGGCAGTCATGTACCTACTGAACTTACAGCTTTTGATAGTGTTATGGAAAATTATGCAAATATTTTTAAAAGCAACATATCAGTATGTGTGGGGTTTAGCCTAGTTGTATAATCTATAGTGATATGCTAGCATCATAGAGAACGATTCTTTCGATCATAAAGTTATTTCAGCTTGCCTAAAACTTGACAGAAACAAGAAAAAAAACACTTTGGCATTCAAATACTAGCTATCAAGAAATCAACAGGCTCTGATCTCTTTTCAGCAGTAGCTCTGACTGTAAAGAGAGGTACGAATCCAAACAGAACAGCACTGTGCGATGCATATTGACACTTTGGAAGGCTCTGTGCATGCCACATGCATAAATCAATAGCAAGTACCCTTCAATGACTCTCCACAGTTCTTGTATTTAGTGTAAAGCTTCTCCTGCTAAGTGCTCACAGCTTTATTAAGAGGAATAGACAGAATTCAGCTATAACAAAAGTGCTGATCAAGTCATCAAGAGTTGTGGCAGCTTACTTATGAGATTAATTTAACTGTATCATTATCAGACAGACCTCAACAGGGAAGAAATTACTTAATAGTGACAGAAGAAGGATCCTCTACACTGCTACGGGAGGCAGAGTATGGATCCTGCAAGCCTGTTACACATCAGGCAACAGTTGTACATCACCTTACTTAAATGTTAAGTTTCAAAACTTGCTTTTGGTACTGATTTCTTGTTAGGGTAAAACTTAATGCCCACAGGGAGACCAGACTCTTTGAAGAGTCATAGAATAATAGAATCAAAAAATGGATTGGGATAAAAGGGACCTTAAAGATCATCTAGATCCAAACCCCCTGCATTGGCAAGGACACCCTCTCATTAGATCACGTTCCCCAGAGCCCCATCTAACCAGGCCTTGGACACTTCCAAGGACGAGACAGCCACAACTTTGATGTCACCAACTTGGACCTGTGCAAAGCTTTTGACACTGTCCTGCATGACATCCTAGTATTGAAACTGGAATGATACAGATTCAACCGATGAACCACTCACTGGGCAAGGAACTGGCTGGATGGTTGCACTCCAATAGTTGTGATTAACAGCTTGATGTCCAGATGGAGAACTGTGATGAGTGGTGTTCCCCAAGGGTTGGTACTTGGACTGCTGCTATTTAACACATTTAATATATTTAAAAGAGGGGTTGGAACTAGATGATCTTTAAGGTACCTTCCAACTCAAACTGTTCTGTGATTCTATGATATCACTACATACCCTTGTAAAAAGCCCCTCCATGGCTTTCCTGTAGGCCCCCTTCAGATTACTGGAAAGCCACCACAAACTCTCCCTGTAGCCTTCTCTTCTCCAGGCTTAACAACCACAATCCTCTCAGCCTGTCTTTACAGGAGAGGTGCTCCAGCCCTTCTGTGGACTTGCTCCAAGAGCTCCATGTCCTTATTTTGTTGAGGACCCAGAAGTGGAGGCAGTACTCCAAGTGGAGTCTCATCAGAGCAGAGTAGATGGGAAGATTCATCTCCCTTGGCCTACGGGCCATGCTTCTTTTGATGCAGCCCACTTTATGGTTGACTTCTGGGCTGTAAACACACATTACTAGCAATGTGTTAATGCAGGATAATTGAATTGCATCATAATTCCTGCTAAAGAAATATTTATGATTGTGGAGATGTTAATAAATAAATAAATAAAATATTTACATTAGTAATCTTGCCAGTAGGTAATAATACTTTTTAAATTAGCAACTTCATGTCATTTTGCTTGCATCTTAAAGCTTTTACAAAACTTTCATTTTGTCTTGATTTTGTAAAGCAGCTTCACAGGGAACATTCTGGGCACATCAATAACCTGTTGAACTCTCCAAGCCAAAAGCATGTTGTTAAAGGTAGGAATTTTTTTATACTGAACTGAGGCCAGGATGACAAACACAATATGAAAATGAGCTTTCTCACACTCTCACAAAAGTTATCTGCTTTCCATTTACCTTAATAGTAAACTGGGCCATAAAACAATATTAAAAGCCTCACTGGCTAGTCTGAGGCTATGCACTGTGGACTGACAATCACTGGCTACCTGTGGTGGAAGACAAGCTTTTGACGCATGTTAGAAAATCTCTCCTCCTGCCTGTTTTGACATGAAGGACAGGGAACTGTAAGGATTCATATCCTGAATTGAAATACAGAGATTTTTTTGAGCTCTCTAGGCAGAAATAATCCAGTTGTATGAACCAGCTGGGGTTATCAGCATTGTATATGCAATTATGAACGTGTCTGTATCTTCTGCATCAGAGATGACTGTCTGTGAAGAAACAAGGATATCTTCTTTTCTGTGCCACAGAAGATCCTTAAATATTATACAGAATTGTTATGTTATGAAACTATATTAATGTAGGTATTTCTGTCTTTTTCTCTAACAAGAAGTTTCATTCTCCACCTCAGAAGTTAATGAACCTCTGAGAAAGCTGTTTCTCAGTGGAAAACAAGCTCATCAATATGCCAGGCGTGTCTAAAAGAGCAATAACCTGCAGACTTTAGAAGAATACAAGAGAAGCTGGTTTAAGGAAAAAAATAATAATTAAAAAATGGATATTTAATTACATGTGCTGATTTTCTCTTTGGTTCTAGTGTCTCAGACTAATTTAGTCTCCTCTGCTCTAAAATAGGACAGGGTTCTTCAGTGGGTGTTGCAGCCTCATCTTAGGCCGGCTGTCTTCATTGACTATACAAAGAATGTGGACTGAGTAGGTGGCCAGCTTGTGTGTCACAGTTCAGTGTTTAAAGAAGAATAATTCTAGATTTCTGGGGATATTTTCAAAGGTTCACTAGCAGCTACTTAACACCATCTAAACAAAATGGCCAACTGCCTTAATCCCTCTTAAAATTCTCTATCTGTTTAAATTCCCCTTTCAGTATAACAGAAATAATCCCACTATTTTGCCTCTCAGATTTTTAGCATGTTTTTTTGTTTGTTTGGTTGGTTTTGGTTGGGTTTTTTTAAGTATTTTAAAATTTTTATTTCCTACAATGAGTATCTATAGTGTCCCCTACCATACATATCAATCTGCCAGCCTTGGTTCTACAGCAGTAACCATGAAATTCAGACAATCCGTTCCTGTGTTAGTGTTAAAAAACAAATCTCTCTGACACTGCTTCCCATTTCAAGCTGAGAGAGAGAATTTTCTCCTACCTTGGAGGAAAGAGAAAAAATCAGTTAATTTTTAGGAAGCACTTGACTTCTGAAGTAAGTGACACTATAAAAGAACATAAACAAAGGGAAACTGTATTGCTCGTCAGTGGAAGTATGCTTTTCTTTAGTGTTTTCTGATATGCAATCCTTATTTTTTACCATGAATTATAGATTCAATTCTGCAAACACAAAATAAAAATTAACTGAAAAACAAGTATTTTCCAATTTTAGCAGAATATTACCATTGTTTGAATTATTTGTTAGGAATTGTTTAATTACAAATGTAATTACTCTCTGCCCTTTCTGCCCTCTCTCATGATTTGTATAAACAAGCTTTTTTTTTTAAATTAGGAATTTTCACATAATTTTTTTTTTTTGCAAACAAGCATAAAATTCCATTTAAAAAAAACCTGAAATGCTTATCTTTTAAAAGTACAACATACTCAGACTATTTGTCTCTGTGCATGAAAGCAAAATGTACTTGTGTATATATAAACACATGCAAAAACCACACAATACTTATTTTAGTGAATCCAGGAAAGAATATCACATAGGTTTTACGGGCTTAATCTATGCTATGTAAATTCATGTGTAGTTATACCAAAACACATTCATCTATGAAAACTTTTGCAGTCTCAGATTTCAGTCTACTGTCAAAACACTAACATTCTTGAAAGCAGCTTACAAAGTGATTTTAAATGTTCTCTTGAAGAAAGACACAAGGTCACAATTACAAAATGTTCCTCTTACACAGCACCTTTCTCTAAAAAAGAATACTTCAGATTTTATTATTTCTACAAGAATGAGAATGAGGACATGGCTCTGCTTGCAGTTAGGATTTCATTTCTCCAAACTGTAATTAAATTATTTTTCTCTTCACTAAGTGTTAATTCAGTCATGTTTGTCTATACCATGACACACTTAAATGTATACATCTTTAATAGGAAAATATTAGCAGTGAGAAATAGATAGCAAAATCTTGCATCTGCATTACTGTCTCCTTTAACTGCTTTTTAATAAGGTTTATGAATTTAAGGTGTGAATGAAAATAGATACAAGGTGCAAATGTTTCGAATTTCAGAAATTATTCAGCAGCAGGTCCTCATCTTTCAAGAGAAATGTTTAACTATCTGTGTAAGGTAAATAGTTCCTTTAACTGAATTTAAGGATTATTTGTTTGTTTAAGCTATATATGGAAATTCCCTGTATATCTTAGATATAAAACAATTTCTTCCAGGAAGTGGTGAAGGCTGGACTATGTCTTTTCTATAGTACAGTATCATTCAGGTACTTCTATTTCTGCATAGCAAATACAGATGAGTCTACTTTAGGGGACTTGAAGTCACACATACTGACATCAGTGACAAGTATCCATGCAGTTTTAATAATGTGGGACCATGGCGTTAATCAAGCAAATCAGTAACAATCAGAATAAATGAAATAATCTTTATACATTACTCATATGGACCATTCAGCTATCTAACCCAAGGATTCATAGACATAGTTATCTTTGATGACCTGAATACATATCCTCTGTTTAGGGAACTGTCTTGGTTTGAGCTAGGATGAAGCCAATTTTCATTTTACTGATTTTTTTAAATATTTTTTTTCCTTCAGTGAGCGCTCTTTTAACTAGCAGCAAGTTTACCAGCTAGTGGACTGATAACACTGGAATGTTTATGTTACTGCTGAAACTTGAAGGTCACTGCACTCTACCCAGTGAATCTGCAGCCACAGATGCTACCAGGAGCAGAAGAGTCCTATCTGCAGCCCTCCCACAGGGAGGAGTGGACTACAGAGACAACAAAATTGACCAAAGTATTTGAGTCTTTTGAAGATCTTCCACACTTAATCAGATTCTTAGTGAATTTTACAAAGCAATGCCCTACCTTTCCCCAGTGTAAGTGTTTGGGGACTATAATTAAAGGATATGAATGTAGATCTCTCCCACATTTCACCAATCTGTTCGAAGAGCTGATAAAGCTTGCCTGTGGGGATGTTTTAGCTTACAATAGAGACTGAAGCTAAGCCTGAAGAATGACCTGAATTTTTTTCCCCTTGTCTGGAGGGCAGCATGATATACAAGGGCATAGGGTCCCAAGTGAAAAAAGTATACTGTTTCTAATAAAACACTATATGAAATGATAGTTCCATGCAAACTATCCTATTATTTCAAAGAATTGACCTTTAAGCAAGAACTGTAGTTATTTGACAAAGTAGAAGATTAATAAAAAAAAGATATTTTCCTTGTGTAGCTGGAAGCTTGTATCCACAAGAAATTTTTTATTCAGTTCTAATCTACATTTAAACCAGTCATTATTCATTTTACTATTACCACTTTAGATTAAAATAATTAAATATTTGCTTAACTAATATCCCAGGATGTCACCGTTTGACTCAGGTCTGACAACAAAGCTCTCGATCCTCTCCCCCTCCCGCCCAGGTAGGGAACGAGAGAGAGAAAAAGAGAGAGACTTGGCTGGATTGAAAACTAAATTACACAGCTTTAATTAAGACACTAATGAAAGATATAAGAGAATATATACAATTATATACAGGTGTGGGCAAAAGCCTCCCCGCCCCCCAGCAACTCCCACAGCACTCCCCTCAGATGGGACAGTCCCGAGGAATCCCGGAGCTGCTGCTGGAGAAAGCGGAGAGTGATGAGGGTCAGGAGAGCTCGAGCCTGGGGGTCAACGATGATGGATGGATGGAGTCCTCCCCGGACGCCGGCCATGGACGGAAGAGAAGGGAAGGGAAGAAGGAAGGAAGTTGTCTTCTGTGATCTCCAACCTTCCCCCCGAGCCTACGTAGATATATGGAATGGAATATCTCTGGCCCAATTTGCTGTCCATCTAACCCAGCCTCCCACAGGGGGGCCACAGATCTCCCCGCAGTGTCTGAGCCAGCAGAGCGAAGGCGTGACCTTGAAGGCCCAGCAATTACAAAAACATTCCAGTGTCTTATCAACCTAGAAGAACACACAGTTGCTGGTTAAAAGAAAGCTCACTGAAGGAAAAAAACAACAAAAAAATCAGCAAAAGAAAAACTGGCTTAATCCTGGCTCAAACCAGGACACAGGGCCACACACTTAAGATGAAGAATGCAACATTCAATTGTTCTTTAGAAGAAGCAGGATTCATTCACCTCTGCTAGAATGAACAGGCTTTCTAAGGGAAAGATGCTGAGAAAACTAACATTTTAGATGTGTGTAGATCTAAAGCCTCATAACAGAAGACCTAATCCCATTTACCAGCTAACCTTTGTTCCATGGTTATTGATTTGACTGCCTGGATGCAGTGTGTTGTTGCTTCAGGGATTAATCAGCCTTGACCCAGCAATAACCAGGTAAACTCCACTTGAAAAGGTGCTGAATAATGAAGATCACAGCAAGACAGTCAGCAAACCCAGAGAGAGAAAAATGTAAACTCAACATGACTTTCACAGATTTACAGAATATTGGTCTAAACAATTAATTTAAAAAGGAAATTATTTTGTTACAAGGTAGTTATCTTAGTATTTACTATTTGGCTTAATTTTAATCATTTGACATGATTTATTCTAAAGATAGAACTTGGTACTGATTTTTTATGGAGTATAAAAAAAGCAGAAAGAAAATTCCCCCATTGTGCAATAATTCTGAAAATTATTCTCATCTTAAATTGGTGGGAGAACTGAAAAAAATTTTCGAAGTGCTCCTAGACATCAACATTAATTAATTCAGGAAAGAAACCTGAAATATTTCCTATATTTCAATTTCAGATTACTGAAATTCATTTCAACAGGATATAACAGATAAATTACATTTTCTAAGCATGAATTTGTTTTTAACAAAAAGTTTGCAGTTTTTCAGGTCAAAACTTATGCAACCATATGAAAACACTTTTTCAATAGAAAAATATGGCAATTTTGCTCAACAACTTGTTTTCAGCACATATATTTCCACGAAAACAAAACCAAATACTAACAAGTTGCTGGTAGAGGGCAGAAGGACTCTCCTACAGTATCTCAAATAGATCCACTGGGAGCTAGTAAACAGATAAATGTGCCAAAGTTGTCTAAACCAGTGTGGAATAGGAACTTAGCTGCATGGAAAATTGCTTCTTCAAGATAGTGTGGGAATTGTGGAGAACGATAATCCTGCCATGAGTCCCTTAGTGACCAGTAGGGCTTGCACCAGCTACTGTGGGAAATGATGCCCTGCAAACATTTATTTTTGTAAACCAGGGAATTGGAAATGACTGTACAATCACTGGGTAGAATGGGACATGGTTTTTTTCTGCTCTCCTTTACAGGAATTCTTCTCTTTAACTACAATGTTCATGAGGCACCTCATGACAACTAATCACCTATTTTAATACCAGTAAAAACCACCAAACAAAACCTCAGTTTTTTTCCAATACTTCAGTACAGGATGTGTTACCTTATGGTTTCTATTGTTTTGTTGTGAAGACAGATGGTGCCTGGCAGAAAGTATTTAGAATTAGAAAAGTGCATCAGAGAAACCTAGTTCTTCCCTATTCTCCCAGGACACAACAGCAAGTACAGGAGAAAGGGAATGACTGGGTCACTGCTTCATTCCCTTTGAGGCATTATTCTAATTGCTTGAGACATCAAGTATGGGGAGGCAGCAGTGAGCAGGCTGTCTCTGGATACCTGGACAGGTCCAGAGTCAGCAGATATAGGAAAAGCAGAGCCAGTTATTCCTCACTACTGCTAATTCAACACTAGGCTGGAATCCTAGCCATGGTCCAGCCAATGAACTATGCCATCACATCAACAATGATGTGTATAAGCTGCCTTCTAGATCCCCTCTGTGAAAATGATTAATTTTTACCCCCAGACAAAACCATCAAAGCAATGGGCATTAGCATTATGAAGTGACTCTGCAGAAATTGTCTTAAGGCAATATTCAGTAGCATTTCTCAGGGGGGTAACACTGCCAGCTTGAAAAGTCCAGGGTTTGCATCCATATGAATTTATGCAGTTCCATAAGAGTTGTAGTTTCAACACTTACAGTGATGAGAGCCTGAAGACAAGCAAGGCTTTCCCTTGTGCCTCAGACTTCAAGCTGAATATTTAATTTATGTAGACATAGCTTGCTATGAAAATTACTGTTCTGGCACTAGAAAAAAATCATTAGTATTGGTTTATAGATTATTTAACAGGAAAGTGTTTGTGGCATATCCTTATTCTGAATTTTGTCTCCAGAATAGGTAGTAGAGCTAGCTGGCTAGCTTTTGTTCTGTACTTCATAACCAAGCAAAAGGACACTTTGTTTCCTTAATGATATAAAGGACTTGATCAAGCTAAATTCCAGATGCCACCTTTTATTTGTAATGTTTGTACCCAGACCAGTTTTGTGTTTTACATTATCTTAGTAAAGATAATGTAATAAAATGCTGACTCTGACCAAAAACCAGGCCCTTTGCACCTCACACTCCTTGCATCTCATCTAAAGGGGTCCAGGACAACTGTCCACCACCAGCTGCTGCCAACTTGCTGTCACCAAATCTCAGCCAGATGCTTCGCTACTGCTCTCCACTGGGACAATTCTAAGTGGATTGTCAGATGGCACATGGCACTGTGCCACTCTTCCCTGCTGTGCAACACAGCACCACCGATCCTCCCTGCAGTGGGGCAGCTATATGCTCCTCAGCTTCCCGAGAAAAACCCTCCCATAATTCTCCCAACTCACCTGTCCCTTCTATGTGTTAGCTGGCCATTCTTATGCTGGCCAAAGTTTTAATTTCTGTATTTCAAAATGGCAGGCTCTCCCACTGGCAGTGCTCAGGTGTTCAACTTCCCCCATGGCCTTCCCCACCACTCACCCCCTTGTCTGCATGCTTGCTCCTCCTCCCCCGATGCAATGTGTACTGCAGGCAGGGCACAAATGAACTTGCTAGCAGTTCCTCCTCCACCTCCTGAGAGAGATTGCTTGCTGCCAGGTGCTCGGGGCTCCCTGCAGTGCCACACAGAGCCCCAGCGATGTTCAAGGGCTTTGTGGAGCTGCCACATGCAACAAGGACCTGCGTGGTGCTGTGCAGTGCAGAGTAGCAGTGCAGCACCAGCTGGCAAGTAGAAGTGCAGCACAGTGTGTCATTTGCTCATGTATGTAGAGTTGTCCCAGCAGACAGTTGTTGGTGTTCAGTAGAGAGATGTCAGGGAGAGTTGGGGGTGGACAGTTGTCCCTTTCTGCATCTGAAGGCCACAGTAGCCAAGACACTATCACCAGATGATAACTTGAATTGCAATTAAGTTTTTGCAAGACTAAGCAATGTAGCTACATTAATTTACATCTACAGTAAATTACACAATTTATTAAGAATAACTTCAGTGGGTTATTTAAGGAATACAGTTTTTTACCATTTGGATTGCAAAGTAATTCTGCAGGTAGAGCTGTGCAAATAACTGATTGTGTTGATCTGTCTGCTGCATCACCACAAAAAAAATTACTATTCATAGACTTTCTAGTTACTTACAGGAATGGCATTCTCCCTATTCCCTCAAAACATAATTCTCCACCAAAGTAAACACTTTCTACTTCAGCTAAAAGAAATAAAGTTTTTTGTTTTGTTATCTTGTTTGTGGTCTTTTTTGTTTGTTTTTCAGTTTAACCAACTGTGGAGTTGAGACTTCATTTTGGAACAAGTTGAAAGATCAAAATGAAGCATTTTGGGTTTTCTTGACCACATCCTGTTCTCTGACTCCTTCCCACCCTTCTCCCACTCCTCACAGACTACACAATTAATCTGGTCATAGCCCAAGGAGTGAGAATTGGCCCAGACTAAATCCCCAGGCACTAAAGGTCAGTATAACAAATCAAGTCCACAGTCTTTATCTTTTTTTTTTTTTAGCTTGAGCATCAGTATGTTACTCTACGATCATTCCCACGAAAATTATCACAGAATTTTTTATGACAGATATGTAGTCACAGCAGCTCACCTTTCCTCAGCCATCCCATTAAAGGAAACTTTCTGAAAAGCTTTTTGCCCCAAAGACAAATGATTCTGGAAGAAAACAAAGTAAAAATGAAAATAAAATAATAATTCACTCATAAAATAAGTGTAGGGAAGTTAAATTGAAGATAAACATTACTTTGTGAAATTATGCCATATGTATTCTGTCTGAAATTCTGCCAGTTTGTGACTCCCTCTGTTTTCTATCACCAGTTCTCAACCCCTCTTCTCTTTACTCAAACCACATTTGAGAGGTGTAACAGTTTAAATGTGCATGAGTTTGATAAAACCATGAATGTTTGTTGCACACTAGGAATACAACATTAACAACTGCTGCATCATTAAAATTTTTAAAATTAACCAAAAGGAAAACATGGCTTGGAAATACTTAAAGGTATTCTTATCATTGGACTAAGCTGAGTACTGAGAACTGAAGGAGTGATAAGCATTATCTAAAATCTAATAAGCTATAAAAAATTGTACTTTAAAAGTCCCTAATGCATTTGTACTCGAGCTACTGGCCTGTGCTGCATCCTGAAGCCTAGCCACATATTTGGCTATGACACCCAGGTCAAACATGCATTGCTACTTTTTCTCTGTGTTGCAATGAAACACTCATCATACTGTGTATATGTTTAAAGCATAAGATAAAGGGCAGTGTAGAAATCACATCCCAGCAAGAAACGTTCTGGAGGTCTTCACATTGTCTTGTAAAACATACAACAATACTTACAGGGGTTTCATTTGCAGTGCAGACTCCTAAAATGTAACATAACAGTTGCTATCTGGCAAATTTAGAAAGGTCAGGCTCCTCCTGCATATCCCATTCACTTTGCCCTTCCAGGAGTTTGTGTTCTAGAGACATACCTGGTGTAGCCAGCTGATCCCAAGCTGGGAAAGTAAAACTAGCCAATTGGGGCATATTCATCCTCTGAGGAGAAGAGAAGGGGCAATCTGTGACTCGAGTTTTTCTAGCCCAGGTTGAACTCAGAGGGCAACACTTGCTAATCTAGTCCTTCTTTCAAACTATAGCACACAAATGTGTGTGTGTCTGTGTAACTCCTTACCTGTCAGCATAAGAAGCACAGCAGAAATTAACCCACAGTTGTAAGTCAGGTCAAACAGTATCAAGGACAAAGCAAAAGAGGTATTCCTTCCTCAACATGCCCATTGGTTTTCACCCTATTGTTTTACAGCTGTGACATTAAAGCCACTGCTGCTTTGAACCATTAAATGTTGCGGGGTTATTTTATTTTTTTTCTGTGTGTTGTCTGTCTCAAGCCTTCTGGGCACACGACAGAGATGTTTTATCTATTTAGGTTAGCCAAATATGTGTTCGGTCATCTTTCCTCATCCTTCTTACCTCATGTTGCAGTGAGACCTTAATGTCTCGTGAATGTTTTCCATAAATCAATGACAAGAGAATTTCCCATCAGTACACGTCTAAGTTCCTTGCAAATTTAATTTCTAAATTTTGAGCAGAAACAAAAGAACTTGTTTTACTTCAGTATGAACTCTTCAAATTCTATTGGCTTTTTACAAAGCGCACCTGATAAGGATCAAACTGCTGCAGGAGGATAAACACTAAAATAGATCTAAATCCAACTACATATTAATTCTGCATGCAAGTATTTTTAAAATATTTGATTTTTTCTCTTTACATTATCTTTCACTTCTATTCTGATAGCTGAGAAAACTCATTTCAGCCTCTCCCATTGTGTCAGGATTTAAACCTCTGAATTAAATTGATAGGTATAATCCTCAGTGTAGCCCCTCCAAAAATGACGTGGGTGAAATGCATGGCTAGCTAGGATCACAGAGCACACTTCAATATTGACCTAGCCACCTGACTAAATTCTCATATCAGAATCATTGTTTCTTCCTTCAGGTCACCAAAACCTCCTTTTGTGTCACTAAATTGTGCTTATCTCCAAAACTGAACTGAAAAGAATCTCTCCCAGCCTTATTTTCAATAAAAGACACAGTGCACAAATAATCTTTTCTCAGGTTGCCCAGTAATTCCAAAATTATGTACCAGCAGCATATTGGGCCCGGGCTCTAACTCCTCTCTGAGAATTGACTAATGACACTGGTAAGACAGTAAACTAATCCCTACAGTGTAGTAGGGATTGCAGCCATAAAATCTTTTCTGCTCCGTAAGGGATGATGTGATTCTGCACATCCATTGGTTTACACTGTCCTGAAGTGACACTGCTGAGCTATTTGTGCACAGCAAGAAGTACGAATCTGTCTAAATGACTGTTATTAAAGGTACAATGATGTTTCATTACAACAGTAGTTTCATTCCACATGAAATCTGCTCTCAAAACCAGAAGTAAAAATAAAAGGAATGGGGATTACTAATTGGGTGAAAAACAGTCAAATCATTTTCCTCTTAGCCAAATTATCCCATTGCAATAAAAATATGATACTATTTACAATAAGCAACTTGGAAATTACATTACACCTGTAGACTAGTTTAATATAATAATTAACACTACAAAGTTCCTTCCTTCTTTTTTCATGTAATGTTTTTTATATTAAAAAAGTACAACCTCCTTGTATTTGCAACTGACAGTTATCTATCTTTACCTATGTTTTCTCATACAAAGTGCAATTTTTTTATTATACTATCCCACAACAAATGTTCTAGTTTAGCCCTGCCAAAAGGACAATTATTTTGCCTGGCATTAGACAGGATTTGTGTGGGCAGGAATTCACTTCTACATATCTTCCTCCCTCTGATCATTAGAAATGTCCTGTTAAATGTTTGCAACCTGCATCTGCTTCTTGCCAGGAACTCAATTCCCATATTTTTCTTGTCAGTCATCACATAAACATAATCCTGCTGGCAACCAGGCATCTAAAATTTGTTGTTCTAGAATCAAGTTTCCTTAAATTAATGTTATAGAACTGCACCTGGAATTTATTCAGTGCCAGAAATGTGTTGTCTGTATTTTCTCAGAAGTAATGCAGACTTTATACAGGGAGTTTCTCTTAGCAGTGTTCTGCTTGTGCAACTAGAACCTATTATCAGAGAGTGTTCGGTGACTGACAAGGGTATGTGGAACATCCCTTGTTGTGTCTCAAACAACTCAGGATGGAGTCCTCTGCTAGGCAAGCATGAACAGTGCAGGAGGCTATCCCCCTCCCCCTGGCTCCTCTCTGGTTTGCCTCCCCTGGTAGATTTCCATCCACTGTTCTACGCATGTGCTGACCACAGGGATCACCTTGGAAGAAGTCGTGTGTGTCTCTCACCTACCCAGCCCCGTTCCAGAGCTCTGTGGAATGTCTGACTGTGCAGCTGTGGACCCCAGAAATTTCCAGAATGATGAACTGGACAAGTGCAGAACCTCAACTGTATGTTGCCTCCCCCAGGGTGGTCTCTGGTTGATAAGATGTTATAAAAGCAGTGGAAGAGCACCATGTGCTTGTCTACCCTGTGGACCATGACCTGAGGCTGGAGGCTTGCAGAGCTGGGCAGCACGCTGAGAAAGACCTCACTGTAATGCTGGTGATATCTATCCTCTCTTCTAATCTGTCTTTCCATCTTTCTTTCTTCTTCACCTGTTCTTCTTCTATGAGTTAAAAGGCTACGAAACCCTAGCTGTTTTTCCTAGTTTGATCCATTCACTGGTTACAGGAGTAGTCATTGTGAGTCAACAACTTTGTGATTACCTGCTGTGAGAAATGCTGCAATAGCTGACAACACAGGCTTAGACAGACTTCTCAGTGAAGCACAGCTTTTTATTTACATTCTTGCAAGAGCTGGTGACCCACCAAGTAGGCACACTGGGTGGGGGACTCAGCTCTCCTTTTTATTCCCTAATCTCGACTGAATTATCCCTTCCTTGTTTCCCCACTGGCTAGGTACTCCAAGGTTTACAGCCTATCCGATATGCCTAAGATTACCACCTGATGGCCCACCCCTGTTTACCTGGTCCCATGCCCTGCCTACAAGGTTGGAATTTCTAACCGCTATTCTGGTATGAACTGGTTTTCTTTTGAAGCTTTACCACAGAAGCCTTTGATTGCATCTTACTTCTAAGAAATAATTTTCTCTACAGTTATACCTAATGCAGCATACCTATAGCTTTTGCAAAAACAGTGTATGTATATATATTCATAGCTTCTGCAAAAACAATATTGATATATTTATTTTTGGCTTCTTACACCTGCCATTAGCATCTAAGTAGTGATCTCTTAATAAAGCATTTGTTGTGGTTCCTCTAGGCCTTTTGTCATGGCTTCTTTTATACACCACACACTGCCACTGAGATGGCACGTGAGCACTTTTGTGGTATATCAAAGTTTCACCTCCCTTGAAATCCACTGAGTAGGACAAGACAACTGTCTTTGTTGTAATTATCTTCATAAAAACATATTTATAATATGAAAAAATCTTACAATTTCCAAATTATAATCCAAGAATACTGAAGTATAAAAAAGGGTATGTTTTTATTCTGCAGTGTACGCTGTAGCTGTGATTCAGCTTATTTTCTGTGTAGTGGAGTCAGAATGCAGTGAGGATTATTTATACCTTAATCTTTTTTAGTATCCATTTCCCTTTATTTGTCCCAGCAGGAAAATAGTACTCTAAAAGAAAAAATGAGTGCCATTTCAAGGGCAGAGTAGTCAAAATAGGTACTTGTTCTATATGGATAGGGTGTTCAACTATGCCACAGAAAGCAAGACTTCTTGAGGAAAACTACATTTTAAAATTTTTTTTGGTAGTGAAATAACTTACTTTTTCTAGATAGTTGCAACTATGCCCGACTATATAATGGGCATCCAAGTATGCTACTATCAAGACAAGAAAAAAGGTCAATGTTACCAAAACTGAATAACACCAGAGCATAAGACTGCAACAAAAACAGATAAGGAGGACTGATGATGGGAAATATCACAGTATAATTGATCACAAATGACTGTGGCCAAAGATCATTTGGTTATACCATAGAAAGGTTTTGCTCCACATAGTAGACTAAAGTAGACAGTGTAAATAACATTGAAAGATTATGTGGTTAGAAATTTCTAATAACAAAAATCTAGTAGGTGGAAGACACTTCTTAAGGTAATCTAGTCAAGCTTCAGATTTAGCATGTCATCCAGTTCTCTGTCAACTGACATTTTGAGCATCTCCACAGATGGAGACTCCACAATCACTTTGGTCAACATGATACAGTTGCTACTTTGATCCAGGTACGTACATGTTGTTTTCTTGATTCCTTTCCAGACTCAACACACTTAGTGATCTTTATTTAACTTTGTTCCACTATCAATATCCGCAAAAACATAATGCGTGTCATTAACAAATATCACTAACAAGGCTGTAGACTGCATTGTTTTATATATGCTGCAGAAAATTTTTACACAGCTTGACAGAATCTAGCCACTCCAAGAGCAAATTGTGACTAACTGTATAAATATATATTTTAAACGTATTTTTGCACAGCATTATTTGTGAAAATGCACAGAAAATCAGGAGGGTGCAGAGTGGGGGAAACCATTGCAGCTTTATTTACATGACAAATATATATTTTTCTTGTAGAATAAGTTCCATCTCTCCATCATTAAAATTATCCACGTACTAACCTGGGAGAAGTTGCTTTTGAGGCAGTGTAGCTTGTGAAAGCTACCCCTGAGTACTAAATTCTCCCTTTATCTAGTTCTCTGTAAAATATTTTTTCTCTCCCAACTCTCTGTTTCTTCCATTAAACAGAGCACTTTTTTAACTTGCTATGACTATTTATTTATTTATTTGTTTGTTCTTAGAGATTCTGTGGAAAAATAAAACAATAAAATCAAAAGATGGTGATACATAAATTTTATCCAGTAGTGTAGGCAGTTGTATAATTGTTATTTGTAAACAAGTGTAACAATTTCAAATGTCTAAGTCAGTAATTCTGAATGGTACAGTTGCTATTCTGTCACATAATTGTTACAGCATGTATAAAGGCACCGAGTGCTTTCTCATCAAGGTATTATATGTGATTTTCCATTTATCCTGTACTTTCTTCTGTTTAAATTTGAATTCTTGCCCACTGAAAACGTAGGAGTAAATGGAAACAAAATTGCACAGCTTTGCCAACATTCCATAAGTAAGAAAGAAAAAAGGAAAAGAGGCAGGAAGAGAGAAATATGCTGACATGCAACCTAAATCTCATTATTATCTTCTCACTTCTGAAGAACACAAAAACAAGATCAAGAGGCAGTGCTTCCATTATTAAGAATATCTATTGCATACTTACGATTCTTTTTAAGGCATAGAAGGAGGAAACAGTGCAAGTCAATTTTTCAGTAATTTAGTATTCAAGGGATGTCTTCCAGTACAATTGTGACCAATGACATTCTTTTTCATTAGATAGTCTTTTTCAAGGCAAGAGAATGTGCTTATCTTGTCCTCTGTAGGGGTATGAAATAAATGTTTAAATTGGTGTAATGGCTACAACCTTTGATGAGCTACTTTGAAAGAAAGTGCTGATGTTGTAGAGCTTTACATTAACAACTGAGCTTTCCAGGTATTCCATCCAGCCACTTTTTCTCCACACTGTTTTCTCACAGCTAATGCAGCAAGAATCCTTGAATGCTTTTAACTACAGTACTAAACTCACACTTGTCTTCTTATCCATATGCCTTCATTTGTTTCTAAGTCTCTGATTTCTCTCTCCCCTCCTTTGGTCTACAAAGAAGTCTGGTAAGATGGATGCTGTATCTCTGATTATTTTCTGGTTATTTTTTTCTGAGGCCTCTAATTTGAGCTGGAATTTTTTTGTACTAGTATGTTCCTGTGGGTTAAAGTGTGAAATGGAGACAGCTTTTATAAATTTTACTCAGTTATTTATAGTTGCTATGTAGGTTGCTAACATTGTTAATATAATAGAATTTATAACCAGCAATTTTTTTAAGGTTATGATGGATGTGTTGTGGATCACAACCAAGAGATGAGACTCTCTAAGGGGATTCTTGGATGTGTCAGGAGGCATTTCTGCTGGAACCTATTTTTAAACTTTCATAAAACATGAGTGGAAAGGAATTGAATTATTTAATGCTCATTTCTGCATTTAAGCATGAAGATAGTGAAAATGTTGATAATTTAAAAAATAATTTACATTTATATGTACTATAAATGTCAATCCACTACAGAATCCAGCTCTTTTCAGTTATACCTCAACTGTGGTTTCTTATTTTTCTTTTTTCCCAGAAAGCTGCCAGGTGAAATTCAGCACAGAAACAAACATCACAGTACTGAATTGCAAAGACTCCAGTTTTAGAAATGTAATCACAGCCTCCTGAAACATGAACAGTACATACTAAGCCAAAATATCTTATCAGAACATTTTAGAAAATCTTGTCTCCAAGGACACATAATAATGAAGGATCTCAGAGTCTGATCCATCTGACAGTACTGAAAGTGTAAATGTGAAAATTGTCTGTTTAAATAGCTGGATTTGTTTTGCATTTACCCCTCTTTCTTCCACACTTTCTGGCACTGTAATAAACCATAAGATTGTTTTCTGTTGGTTTAAAGCTTCATTGTAGTTTTCCACATATAAAAAGCTACCTGATATTATTCCTCCTGAATTTAAATCTGAACCAGCCTTAACTTCTCAAACTTAAAAAGAATATTTCCCAAACTTTGAAGAAGCAACCATTTTCTCCCTCTTAAATTACCAAGCAGAAATTATTGTTGATTTCCTTGGGAAGATAATGAATCACATTTAGAATTTTTGTTAAAGTAGTTTATCTTTTCATCTTCAATAATGTGAAATAAAGTGTAAGTAGTTGCAATGGAGAGGGAATATAATACACAGATATTGTTTTGTAGATTATGAGTTCCTTGTTTCTCTCAGTCATTTTATATTGAAGCATGGTGGGTACTGCTAATTAGCAACTTGAGACTTCAAAAGCAAATGAGAACATGATGGCTATAAAACTGAACTTGTCTCCACCTATTAACTGATGACATGAGCAAGTCTCCTGGTGAAAGAAGTACAATATTGTCAATATAGCAAGTTGTTTAAAATTATTCCAAGGAGTTTAATTTCAAAATATTTACAAATTCAAAGTTCAATTGACATTCTGTTGCAAAACCACATTTTAGAGTCTGGTCAAAGTTCTGGAAAGGTTCTACTAGAAATTCTTTATTCGGACTTTCCAAAAATTACCATGCCCCTCTCCTGTTTTATTTTTTTTAACATCTAGATTTGTAAAAATTAGGCATAGCAAATTAAGAAAGACATAGCATCTTATTTCTCAGCATAAGATTTTGCTGTACAGTCACAAAAGTAATTTCTTTCCTCTTGCCTCAGTGTCCCAGTTTTGATGGCACAGAACTAATTTTTCTGTTTAGAGAGACTGTAATTTTGAGAGACTGCAGAATCCAATTTGGTGAGCACAAAAGTGATAAGATACTCTGGTATGCAGGTTTATGTAATGACCAAGGTCCAGTGTAGAAGGTCCAGAATCCCCTCCCTGGCCCTGCTGGCCACACTTCTTGTGATGCAGCCCAGGATGCAGTTGGCTCTCTCGGCTGCGAGCACACACTGGCGGCTCACGTCGAACTTCTCATCTACTACCACCCCCAAGTCCTTTTCCTCAGGACTGCTCTCCAGCCATTCTTCCCCCAGCCTTTATTTGTGCCTGGGTTTGCCCCAACCCAGGTGAATGACCTTGCACTCGTCCTTGTGGAACTTCATGAGCCTGGCATTGGCCCACCTCTCCAGCCTGTCAAGATCCTTCTGGATGGGATCTGTTCGCTCTATGATGTCAACTACTCCACACACTGGTATCATCAGCAAACTTGCTCACATGTCACCCACAAAGATGTTGAACAGCACTGGTCCCAATACTGACCCCTGAGGAACACTGCACATCACTTGCCTCCACTTGGACGCTGAACCATTGACCACAACTCTCTGGGTGCGGCCATCCTGCCAATTACTTATCCACTGAGTGGCCCATCTGTGAAATCCATGTATTGTCAGTTTGCAGACCAGGATGTCGTGTGGGACAGTGTCAAATGCCTTGCACAAATCCAAGTAGATGACATCCCCTCAATCAAAAACTGGATAGCAAACTGGGTACATCACTGTTAACTACTTCGTGTGGCTGTAAAGCTAAATTATTCCTCTGTAAATATTTTACATTGACTTTATGCTCTTCATATAGCAAAAAATCTCACAGTATTTTTAATTCTCTCCTTGGCACTGAATGGTACTAAAAATACTGCTTTTTTAGATCTTTACCCTGTTTTTTTCATATGACATACATTACTTTTTTTTCTTCCATAGTTTCACAGCATCTGAAAAAAGATTCTCTTGATAATTTTTCAGCATCTTCCACAACTATTTTTCATCTTGTCTTAGAAAAGGGTACAATGAAAAGCCGACAAATGTCCAAACCTTCAGTTCTCCACTTTTCTCATTAGACTTTTCTGTTATTTCCTGTAAGAAAAAGCACTGAAGGCAATGAGACTGGTGGTTTTTGAGAGTGGCATGGAAAAGAGAACTTAATCCCTTAAAAGCTTACTTAAACTAGACTAGAATAGGTGGCTTGTGGCTGATGGGTGGAACTACAGTGTATCATTTATATGTAAGAAGAGGAACAAATGGGCTCATTATGAGACTCATTATGAGAACAATTTTTTTGAAAAAAAACCCCAAACACACACACAAAAAAACCCAACAAAAAAGCCACACAAAAACCCCCAAGCAAACAAAAAAACACCCCAAAAAACTAGCAACACAAATGGTTAGGAATTTTTGTAAGATAAGAACACTGCATTTCCCTAGATAAATGACAGTAAAAAAGGAAATTAAGGTGGGATTTTTTATTTAAGAGACAAAAGATCCTGATGTGCAGAAAGTATTTTTTTTTTCTTAGAAAAAAAATGGGAGCTCCGAAGCAGTATATTATACATACACGAGCCTCAGGCATTTCAAGTCATCTCTTTCCCCTTATTACCTTTTTGAAACTAGCTAGGGATGGACTGCTCTACTGCCAGCAATACAGAACAATATTACAAACCAGCGTATTCTCTGAAGGCTCAGGCTTACAACTTAGGGAGATTGACAACTCTGTGGCATTTGAGTTCTAACTCCACTTACATTCACTAAATTACAGCAGTAGCCACCATCAGAAAGTGGCTGTCAACAATGATACTGTCACAGTTTAACACCAGGCTGGCAATTAAACAAATTAAGTTGCTGTTAATTTCAGCAAGTGCAGCTACTTAGGAGATACTTAACTGAAAAGTAAAATTACTAGAAAGAAAATTAGTCCTATCCTGGCTCAAACAAGGAGAGATACAGATGCCGGAAGTGGCGTTTGAGGAAACCTCAGGCAGAAAGTATCAGAAGTGATACTTGATTCTCTGACAGAAAGAGAAACAGAGGAAAATAAATAAATAAATAAATAAATACAACAATATGAAGTACTACTTCATGCTGGAAGAGCAGGTGCACTCCAAACAGGGTATGTATATGCCCATCACCTGGTAGACACTGAGAGATAAAGGGATGTTACCCAGCAACAGCAATTGAGCTCCACTGGGCTGTGCTATAAAGCATCAAGAGCAGGACTGCTTGACAAGGGAGGATGGGCAAGGCCATTACTGCTGGGGTGCCGCACTACAGCACCCAAGCAGGGCTTGAGCTTCCTATAGTGTACACCCAAGTCCCATGCAGGACACAGGGTTAGAAATGGAGTGAAGAGAGGTGATGAAACTGCTGATACTTAATTGTACCTAGACGAGTGTTCTATGATTCATCTGACATCATCCTTCATACAGGCTTCACAGCTACCAAGCCAGATCCATAACTTCAACTGACACTCACTGGCTTTGGAGCCCAAATAAAAAATGATTAAAAAATGCCAGAAGCTTTTATGAAACCTAAAATCTTTCCAGTCTCAACAGGAAAAATCTTAATTCAGAAATTACTACTAATTGATTTTTCTCCAGTATGTTCACAGATTTTATTTACAAGATGATGCAAAGTGTACTCATTGTTAAGTGCATAGCTACATAATAGGACACTGCTATTCTTGTTGTCTATGGTTATTTAGACTGTGGACTTTTCAGAGCAGACACTGGCTCATTTCATATTATTTATGCAGTGACCAGAAAAAAAAAAAATTCTCATTAGTCCAGCCAAGCATAACAGTTCTCTAAATAATAATACATCATAATAATGGACACTGGTTTGGTTCATCCTGTGCATATGTGACACACCCTATCACACAAAGGGATATGAATAAACATGACATTTCAAGCACTGCATGATACAAAATACACTGCATTTGAGATGGCATCATGGTATCATCACAAAATGCATACTGCCATTTCAGAATTGACAACTTTTAAATTTGTGGGAAGAACTGTAAAGTAAAAACCTGTAGGAAAATGAACAAAGAATGAAGATAAAGCATTACTTGACATAGCTATATTTCTGAAATTGAGATTTTCCTTTTATAAAAAGAAATTCTAACTAAATCCCAGAAGAAATGCATAACCAAATCCTATCTTTATACCCATGGATGTCTGACAGGAACTAATTTTCAAGTATCCTGTAGTATTTTTTCTTTAATAAATTTACAGAAATATGTCACTTTTATATTAAATTTAAAGTAAATTGCTTGAAGGCATACAGCAGTGTTCAACTCAACATAAAATAGAATTGTAAAGTTCTTTTACTGCTTACTCCATGTATAATCTTGAGCAATTAATAGAAATAAAAGCAATCACTCCTAATTTAGAAGATGCAACTACAAAACTGTATCGTCACAGCAACCATTTCAAATTCCTTAAGCTTTTTGGAAAGCAAAATAGCTTTATACCACTGCAACAACTATGGCACCTAATTTGAGTCACCATCCCTGGAGGTATTTAAAAGATGTGTAGACGTGGGACTCAGGGACATGGTTTAGTGGTGGCCTGGGCAGTGTTAGGCTTACAGTTGGACTCAGTGATCTTAAAGGTCTTTTCCAACCTAAATGGTTTTAAGATTCTATAATTCCATAATTCAGTGTTTTCCTGAGCATTTATTTCTGTATTTTATTTTTACTTGTAGGGTTGCAGTTCCTCTGAATTAAACTATAGTACTCACTCTGATTAGAAATGTGGTTCATGATTAAGTTTCAGAAGAAACATTTTCTATAACGATCGACCATTTGTTCTCTCTCAGTAGTAACAACACTCAGAATAAGCCAACAAAGCTAACTTCTTACAAAAAGCAGGGAGTTCAAAATCCTTCTAATCAGTAGAGCTGCATTTAGCTTATTACTTCAATTTACAGGAGCCCTGAGGAAGCTGAAGTATTCTCCACTTGTCCTGGTTTGAGCCAGGATGAAGCCAGTTTTTCTTTTGCTGATTTTTTTTTTATTTCAGTGAGCTTTCTTCAACTAGCAACTGCGTGTTCTGCTAGGTTGATAAGACACTGGAATGTTTTTGTAATTGCTGGGCTCTCAAGGTTGTGCCTTTGCTCTGCCAGCTCAGACACTACGGGGGGATCTGTGGCCCCCCCCGTGGGAGGCTGGGTTAGACGAACAGCAAAACTGGCCAGAGATATTCCATTCCATATATCTACGTAGGCTCGGGGGAAGGTCGGAGATGACAGAGGAAAACTTCCTTCCTGCTTCGCTCTCTCGCCGCTTCGCCTTGCCTGTCTATCTGCCTTCCTTTTTCTCTCTTTTCTTCTTTCTTCTGTTCGTGGCCGGCGTCTGGGAAAACACCATCTGCCCATCATCGTCGAACCATCGACCTCAAGCCCTCCTGACCCTCGTAACTCTCTGCCTTTCTCCAGAAGCAGCTTCGGGATTCCTCGGAGTTGTCTCATCTGAGGGAAGTGCTGTGGGAGTTGCTGGGGGTGGGGGGAGGCGAGAGGCTTCTGCCACACTTTTGTATAATCACTATATATATATATACACTCTAATATCACATATTAATATTCTAAATAAAGTTGCACGGTTCAGTTTTCAATCTAGACAAGTCTCTCTTTTTTTTTTCTCTCTCTCCTTCCCTACCTGAGTAGGAGGGGGAGGGGATCGAGAGCATTGTTGTCCAACTAAGTCAAACGTTGACAACAATTTATTGGCGCCCAACGTGGGGCTCGAATTTTTAAGCCCAGATTACAAATTCCATCTCTGATGGGAGAAATCCCTCACGTAACAATGGCGAGCAATTTTGCTGAATTTCTTGAAGGAATGAAAACTGAACAGACATTTGATGCCATGAATCTACTAGATTTTCTATCAAGCCTGCAACTATACTTGTGGTATGCAGCCGAGAGCATTCTGCTTTTTGTGGCTGCTCTTGTGATCGTTTTGTGGTTTATTGATAGAACGGTAGCCATCATCAACCGTATAATCACAGGCTTGGTCATTTTAGGGATTATGATACTGTTCTTTATGGGGGCACTGTATATGTACAGCCTTAGTATAAGTTCTAGATGGTCCATCTTTAAACCTCTGTTTTCTTTCAAGTTGAATCTCCCAGCTTTTGATCTGAATAGCATTGTCACAGGAGGAATGTTTTTGCTGAATGTTTATAATATAATGTGGATGCGTAGGGCCAGCTGCTGTTCTGCTCACTGCCATTCCCCCACAGGCAATATTGCTGCCACTGCTGCTGCCAACACCACTGCTGCCAATACCACCACTCCTACTGCTACAAAAACCACTGCTCCTACAGAGATAGAGTCTGATCCATCGCAAATCAGGCTAGTCGATCCTGTGACTAGGAGCAAGGCAAAGGCAAAGCGCTCCACCCTTTTCACCCGCTCTCGTCTGAGATGTCCAGAGTTCCTTAAAGCAGCAGAAGGTGAGGGGGACGAAGAAGAAGAGGATTCTAATACAGTTGATGGAGCGGGTGCCTCTCAGACAGATAAAAAACCAGGCCACTCTCAAACGGATAAAGCGACAGCAGGCCCTCCTCAATCAGATGATGACGACGACGATGACGACGAAAACCTTTTCTATCCTCACTCTATGAAAGAACTGCGCCTCATGAGAAAGGACTTTACCCGCATCGAGGGTGAGGGAATTCTTCCGTGGTTGCTCCGATGCTTTGATAGTGGTGCTGAAACCCACAACGTGGATGAAAGAGAAGCCAAGCAGTTGGGATCCCTGGCCAGAGATGCTGGTATTGACAGAGCACTTAGTAATAAGGTGGGAACTACCACCCTGTGGGACCGACTCCTTTCAGCTGTGAGAGAGAGATACCCCCACAAGGGTGACATTGAATGGCGCCGGAGTAGAACACCCACTCTTGAGAAAGCCATCACATACTTGAGAGAGATAGCTGTGAGAGAAGTTATCTATGATAAAGATGGACTTACAAATCCTGATGATGTTGAGTGTGACACACCGATGTTCCGGAGATTTGCTCAGGCTGTGCCAGCAGCACATGCCCATATATTCTCCTTCATGGGATGCTTTAATGAAGGTGCAAGACCAACTGTGCGTGAGGTGGCTTTCAAAGCACGGCAGTATGGAGACATCATCTCTGATTCTCTTCAGTTTCAAACCTCAGCCGTTGAAAATGTGACTGACAGAAAGAATAGGATGCCAAATGGATGGGGAAGTAAACCCTAGATTCTCCCTAGAGACGACGGGCCATGTGTTGCAGTCATTAATAAGAGACGTCCTGCTACGAGACAGCAGCGAGGAAGACAGGAATCACTGCGACGCCACCTGTGGTCTCTCTTGAAAAATCATTTTAAAGAGGACATGAGAGTCTGCGATAAGAAACCCACTGATATTCTCCAGTTGCGTGTGCAAGAGCTACTAAACAGAACAAACCCAGGAGATGGTTCTTCCAAGAGGAAGGTTGCATCAGTCAATAATCAGGATGGTTCATCGAGTTCTAATGCTCAGCCTTACAGATGCCCTGCCTCCGGCCAGGAGGAGGAGAGGGATAACCGAGTTTATTGGACTGTGAGGGTTAGATGGCCTGGCACATCAGAACCACAAAGATATAGAGCTTTGGTGGACACGGGTGCACAGTGCACACTGGTGCCGTCGAATCATGAGGGAACAGACTCCGTCACTATCTCTGGAGTGACAGGAGGCTTTCGGCAGCTGACTGTTGTGGAGGCTGATGTGAGCCTTACTGGTGAGGAGTGGCAGATGCACCCTATAGTGACTGGCCCAGATGCTCCGTGCATCCTTGGTATAGATTATCTTAAGAAAGGATACTTCCGTGACCCAAAAGGGTACCGATGGGCTTTTGGTATAGCGGCTGTAGAGATTGAGGATACTGAACAGCTGCGTTCTTTGTCTGGCCTATCAGATGACCCTTCTGTAGTGGGGTTGCTGAAGGTTGAGGATCAACAGGTGCCAGTTGCTACTTCAACGGTGCACAGACGGCAGTATCGCACCAACAGAGATTCGGTGGTCCCCATTCATAAGCTGATCCAGCAATTGGAAAGCCAAGGCGTGATCAGCAGGACCCATTCACCCTTCAACAGTCCCATCTGGCCAGTGCGAAAACCTGATGGCGAGTGGAGGCTAACAGTGGACTATCGTGGCCTGAATGAAGTGACACCACCGCTCAGTGCTGCTGTACCAGACATGCTAGAACTTCAGTATGAGCTGGAGTCGAAAGCAGCTAGGTGGTATGCCACTATTGACATTGCACATGCATTCTTCTCTATTCCTATAGTACCAGAGTGCAGGCCACAGTTTGCTTTCACCTGGAGGGGAGTCCAATACACCTGGAATCGACTGCCCCAGGGGTGGAAACACAGCTCAACCATTTGCCATGGATTGATTCATGCTGCACTGGAGAAGGGTGGAGCTCCAGAACACCTACAGTACATTGATGACATCATTGTGTGGGGTGACACACCAGAAGAAGTTTTTGAGAAAGGTAAAAAGATCATCCAAATTCTTCTGGATGCTGGTTTTGCTGTGAAAAGAAGTAAGGTCAAGGGACCTTCACGAGAGATCCAATTCCTGGGAATCAAGTGGCAAGATGGTCGTCGCCAGATCCCCATGGATGTGATAAATAAAATAACAGCTATGGCCCCACCATCAACTAGAAAGGACACTCAAACCTTTTTAGGGACTGTTGGTTTCTGGAGAATGCATATTCCATGTTACAGTGAAATTGTGAAACCCCTCTATGAGGTGACCCGAAAGAAGAATGATTTCAAATGGGGTCCTGACCAACAGAAAGCTTTTGAGCAGATTAAAAAAGAGATTGTGCAGGCAATGGCCCTTGGTCCAGTTCGAACGGGGCCAGACATTAAGAACGTGCTTTATACTGCAGCTGGACACAATGGTCCCAATTGGAGCCTCTGGCAGAAAGCACCAGGAGAGACTCGAGGTCGACCCTTGGGCTTCTGGAGCAGGAGCTACAGAGGTTCCGAGGCCAACTACACCACAACTGAGAAGGAGATACTTGCAGCATACGAAGGAGTTAAAGCTGCTTCAGAAGTGATCGGCACTGAAGCGCAGCTTCTCCTGGTGCCCAGATTACCAGTGCTAAGATTCATGTTCCAGAATAACATCTCTCCTATTCATCATGCCACCGATATGACTTGGAGTAAATGGACTGCTTTAATCACCCAGCGAGCTCGAATAGGGAAACCTAATCATCCAGGTATTGTGGAAGCAATTACAAACTGGCCAGAAGGCACCCACTTTGGAATGCCACCACAAGAAGTGGTGAGACGAGCTCAAGAAGCTCCACCATATGATCATCTACCAGAGAATGAGAAACAGTTTGCCCTTTTCACCGATGGCTCCTGTCGTCTTGTAGGGAACCGCCGGAAGTGGAAAGCTGCCGTGTGGAGTCCTACACGACTGGTTGCTCAAGTAGCTGAAGGAGAAGGTGAATCAAGTCAGTTTGCAGAGGTCAAAGCCATCCAGCTGGCCTTGGATGTTGCTGAGCGAGAGGGGTGGCTGAGACTCTATCTTTACACTGACTCGTGGATGGCAGCAAATGCCTTGTGGGGTTGGCTAAAGCAGTGGCAGCAAAACAACTGGCAGCGAAGGGGTAAACCTATTTGGGTTGCTGACCTCTGGAAGGACATTGCAGCTCGGATAGAGAAATTGGTGGTAAAAGTACGTCATGTAGATGCACACGTACCTCTGAGTTGAGCCACTGAGGAACATCAACACAACCAACGAGCAGATGAGGCTGCCCAAGTGTTCCAAGTAGACTTAGACTGGGAACACAAGGGTGAGCTCTTTCTAGCTCGATGGGCCCATGATGCTTCGGGTCATCAGGGCAGAGACGCAACATACAAATGGGCTCGTGATCGAGGGGTGGATCTAACCATGAGCACTATTGCGCAGGTGATCCACAACTGTGAAACGTGTGCTGCAATTAAACAGGCAAGACGATTGAAACCGTTGTGGTATGAGGGGAGGTGGTCAAAGTACAGGTTTGGGGAGGCTTGGCAAGTTGACTACATCACACTGCCTCAGAGCCGCCAGGGTAAGCGCTATGTGCTTACAATGGCGGAGACAAGTACAGGATGGTTGGAGGCATATGCTGTGCCTCATGCCACAGCCAGGAATACTATCATAGGTCTTGAAAGGCAAATTCTGTGGAGACATGGTACTCCAGAGAGAATTGAATCAGATAATGGGACCCATTTCAAAAATAGTCTGGTTACTGATTGGGCTAAAGAGCATGGTATTGAGTGGATATACCATATCCCATACTATGCACAAGCCTCAGGGAAGATTGAAAGGCATAATGGTCTGTTGAAAGCTACCCTAAAGGTAATGGGGGGTGGAACTTTCAAAAACTGGGATAAAAATTTGGCAAAGGCCACCTGGTTAGTTAATACCAGAGGATCTATCAATCGGGCTGGGGCTGCTCAATCAGACCTTTTGCATACTACAGATGGGGATAAAGTCCCTGTGGTATGTGAAAGAAACTTGTTGGGTAAAAGTGTCTGGGTCTATCCTGCTTCAGGCAAAGGTAAACCTGTCCGGGGTATTGCTTTTGCTCAGGGACCTGGACATACTTGGTGTGTGATGATGGAGGATGGTGAGGTACAATATGTACCTCAGGGTAATTTGACGTTGGGAGAGAACTCTTGATTTAGCAACTGGTAAGGTATAGAGCCTGTACGTAATGTATGGTATGGAATAAGGGGTGGAATGTCCTGGTTTGAGCCAGGATGAAGCCAGTTTTTCTTTTGCTGATTTTTTTTTTTTATTTCAGTGAGCTTTCTTCAACTAGCAACTGCGTGTTCTGCTAGGTTGATAAGACACTGGAATGTTTTTGTAATTGCTGGGCTCTCAAGGTTGTGCCTTTGCTCTGCCAGCTCAGACACTACGGGGGGATCTGTGGCCCCCCCCGTGGGAGGCTGGGTTAGACGAACAGCAAAACTGGCCAGAGATATTCCATTCCATATATCTACGTAGGCTCGGGGGAAGGTCGGAGATGACAGAGGAAAACTTCCTTCCTTCCTGCTTCGCTCTCTCGCCGCTTCGCCTTGCCTGTCTATCTGTCTTCCTTTTTCTCTCTTTTCTTCTTTCTTCTGTTCGTGGCCGGCGTCTGGGAAAACACCATCTGCCCATCATCGTCGAACCATCGACCTCAAGCCCTCCTGACCCTCGTAACTCTCTGCCTTTCTCCAGAAGCAGCTTCGGGATTCCTCGGAGTTGTCTCATCTGAGGGAAGTGCTGTGGGAGTTGCTGGGGGTGGGGGGAGGCGAGAGGCTTCTGCCACACTTTTGTATAATCACTATATATATATATATACACTCTAATATCACATGTTAATATTCTAAATAAAGTTGCACGGTTCAGTTTTCAATCTAGACAAGTCTCTCTTTTTTTTTTCTCTCTCTCCTTCCCTACCTGAGTAGGAGGGGGAGGGGATCGAGAGCATTGTTGTCCAACTAAGTCAAACATTGACACCACTGCAACGCTTGCTGCTGATGACATGATAGTGCAGTACAGAGTAGTTTCTACCTCACCATCGTGTACCCCATTTTAGAAAGAACATCTTTCTACTTCACAGTTAAGCTTTCTCTAGGACTTAAAATAGTAGTGCCATAAAATTCAGCTTTGTGATAAATCCAATGAAGTAATGAGGCACTATTAGGGCTTTAGTTTGGGACACTGGAACCCCAAGCAATAGAACTGCAGTGCAGAATTGCATTGCACTGTTTTGTGCAGACAATAACTCGTCTGAAGCTAGTTTGAGCATCAGTGTGCCATGCAAGTATGCCCTAGGACTCTGCTCATATTACTTTATAAGTTCTCCAGCATACACTTACTTAGATATTAAAACATACTTATGGAAAACTTAGTACTTCCCACACCAGTGTACATTCGAGCTGTGTTTAATTAATACCTGTTTTTAAACTTAATAACTTGTACACAGTCATGTAAAAAGCATGGTGAGCTCCTAATGGAATAAATTTAAACACATGTATTTGCTGAGCATTTCTATCTCTACAATAATCACTAATTTGGAGGTCTCTGAATTTATCCATCCATGTATCACCTTCTAACTGCTAATAATTCAAGACTGTAATTGACTTTTCCCTGCCACGTAAATCTGTATGACTACTTCAAAGTGCTTCAGCTAGATGATAAAACTCAAAAATGAGAAAGCTGTGTCATCTAATAACTTCTCAAAGGCTCATAACATTTATCTAAAGTTTCTTAGAAAATACAAGCTCAATTTCTGTGGAAATTATTTTTCCCCAAGGTTACTAAAACCATCCTTTCAGAATACAACTGCAGAGTATAAGAGCACTACTTGGTGCAAGTTTCCATTATGCTGAATCATATTTCAAAATTTGCATTCCATCTTGCCAGCAAAAGAAGTGTCAGGAAATACCAGAAGTTAAGTGTAAAGTTAAATACAAAATGGCAATTGTGGTTATGAAAAGGAAGGCATGAATCCAATTTATAAGTGTTAAGTAACAATTTACATGGGTATTTCAAGAGGCATTTAAACCTCTACCCTGCTCCAGTGGGAACACATCCTGTTGCCCCATTTTTACAGCTTCTGATTAATCTGCAACCTAATGTGGATGTCTTTTTTACATTTAAAACTGCTGCCTCCAATGTAATTTTAAACACTATTAATATTTACAAACTGGTTTTAAAAATCTCCAGAGAAAATGTCAGCATTAATGAACCTTCTTCAAATGCTGAGTGGAGCAATTCCCTTAAAAATTATGAGGATCAAAATGTTTGATGAGTGTCCTGGAAAACTGGCTTCATCCTGGCTCAAACCAGGACAATGAGACAGTGCCTTAATTATGGTTTGCACCATAGGAAAGGTGAAGTACTTACTGTAGAACAGGATTCTCACCATACATTACAGTAGGAAGGGATAAAATATTTTATTACTATATACAAGCCTGGGATTTTAAAGGTGACATTTCTGACTTGACAATTACAGAAATCTACTGCAGAAATTCCACAGGTGTTTAGAACCATGTGCGCAAAGCATGCAGAGATGTAAGTTCCTGTCCTGGCTTCACTGGGACTGAATCATAGGTCAGATGTGGAGGACAGGCCTCCAGCAGCCCCAAGTGAGCTGGGAGCTGAAGTCAGGGCAGCTGACTGACAAGTGTATGCCACACCACTTACATCACGTTTACTATGAAAGGCAAAGGTGTGTGGAAGGTGGGGAACTATGTTTCCTGAGGCTCTTCCCTCTTGGCTTGCTGTTCCCTCTGCTACATCCTGAGAACCAGGTTGAGTATAAGCTTACATACCTTATGTTGGTGTTTCTATTAGTTTTGTTATTTCATGAAATCTGTTTATATTTCAACTCATGGGGCTTCTCTTACAGATTTCCCCTTCTTGGCCGGGGAGGGAACATTAGATGAGAGAGCAAACTACTTCAGTTTAGTCATGGATATGGGCTAAACAAAGGCAGATTTATTTCTGGCTGTGGGTTTGCTCATAGTATTCTTGGAAAATCATGTCTTCACTGTCTCCCTGATAAATAAATTATGTGGGAAATAATGCACTGCTTGCTATATCTCTTACGGTTCATGAAAATGACTGAATATTATACATCTCTATTCTAAGTCTTTTTAATGATGGCTTTAAAAAGATCAAAAGGAAAAGACTTGATTTTTTTCTTTGTGATTTTTTTCTATGAATAAGAGTAATATTTCAATACTCAAGTATCTAAAGTTAGAATAATCATATTAAAAAAACCCCAAAACATTAATGTATGACAATGTGATTTGCAATATGTCACGCCTTACTGAGTTTATTTATAATTGAGTAAAGTAATGCATATTCCTGTGTGTGACTGCTACTTTCTTTCACCTACTGAAGAGTGAGTAAAAATTTAACATGTAATCTAATTTTGGGCTAATTAGAAATGATGAAAGAGATTGTTGATTTTTTTCCCCCCCACCTTCAGCTTATGTGGTGGTTCATTAGTTCTACCTAATTCATTAGTTCATTCTACCCCTGTACAGTAGCTGTAATTATCAATGTGAATATGAAATAAAAATTGACTGGAAGAACAGAGAGATTTCAAGTTAGGTAAGACAATGGATAAAATTATGGTGATCCTGAAAAATATTAGGAATACTTTGACTTCGTATCTGTCATATAAAGTAGTTCAGTACTCTTTGGAAGTCGTAGATATAATTATTATTTCCCAGAGTTGTCATACAGCTTATGTAATATTTTCATAAAATAGTAAAACATAATAAAAATTAAAATATGGAAGATTTTCCAAGCTACAATGGTAGAAATCTAAACCAGACCTTTTGTAGATTGCCTTTGGTATGTTTAAGAACTAGTATGGCTAAGAGCTAAATTTAAAAGTACCAAAGGAGAAAATTCCCAGCTAAGGTTACAGCTCACTTCTAATAGATCAAATAGCATTTTATAAATGATTACTTAGTCAAAAAATTGATCAAATGTACTGGGTAAGAAACATACAAATATATATATGTATAATTACCTGTAAGATCAGAAAGCTGCTCATTTGCCTATTTCTTTCATGTGTAACATAAGAAGCTGCTTAATTTGCTCATGTTTCCTCATAATTCAAAATATAAAGCAGTGGAAGACTGTCAAACAGGTACACATACCTGGCAGATAGTTAATCTGAGATGGATCACACGTGTTGTATAAGCACAGATAGTAATTTCAGTTTAAGAGCTTTTAAGAGATTCCCCATGATGCCCTAAGTTACTAAATGTAATTACTTCTTACGAATTATTGGGATAATACATTATTGGGATAATAATAACAAAACAACAAGCTTTACAGTGGAAGCTGAGTCTTCTCTCACAATAGACATATCTCATACATCACATAATTCTTTCCTGAGAATATTGGGGCAGACTGAATCGATATGGTAAAACCTACCTGCAAATTAGTTCAATTTGTTACTGAATACAGTACTTTTCAGTCTAATTTTTAATTTTTTTTTATCCAGTCTTTAATACTATCCATAAATTAGATTCCTTTACCTACAGCAAAAGAATTATTGAAATCATTGAGCCTAAATAGTTGAAATTCATGCAAGTATAACCTCTTCCACTATGGACCATAATTTATTTGTTATGCTTGTTGCTTCTATTGTAACAACAATACACTTCTAAGGATTAAAACAATTTCCATTAAAACAATGAATAAAATGTATGAGGTAGAGATGTAGAGTATTTGTTCCTTCACAGAAGGTGTGCAAAAGAGGTTTGCAATCTAGCTGACACTGCACTCAGAGAACTAAACAATTCAATCAGTTTAGTTCATCCAAGTGAAGGTTAAGAAAACAGCTAATAAATAGTAGTACCTAACCAAGGATGAGTCTTCAGATAGATAATACACGTTTTAAAGATAGACAGACTAAATGTGAGACCCACACCAAAACTGGAAATCAGCTGTTTTCCGGACTAGAAGGCAAAAACATCTCATTGCTGAAATATTTTTATAGGGTCTGCATGATTTTAAATTATTGCCAAAATGAAATGATGCTTTTTGGAAGTTGCAAATACAACAAAAACTGCTTTTTCATTGGGGACCATCTGCTATGGATTATTGAAGTAGACATATGTGTAGTTTCTTCTGATCTAAAAAGTCAGTATGACATCACACTCAACCCAAACAATCAAAGAACCTGATAATAAACTTAGTTCTCTTTGTAATTTGATTCAGAATTGTTTTTTAAATTTGCAGAAGGAAATCTATGCTAAAAAAAGTATAGATCGCTCAGACTTCAAATATCAAATAATTACCATTTATGTTTTATAATGTTGTTTAAACTCAATTAGCTGACAGTTACAGTCATCAGCATTCATTCAGTTGAAACCTCAAAGATTTTGCTAATGTTTTAGAATACTTCATAAAAAATTTAACTGAATGAATAATTAAAAACTACTGTTATTTCTGATGTGCAGGATATTAATCATGGTCAAAGATCATTTAGAGCACAGTTACTAGACTATACATACTATTATGTATGTATAAAACAGAATAGTAAAATAGGCTTTGATAGCCTCATAGATATGCAATAGCTGCAAAGAGATAACTTTGGGGAACCTTAAATTATTCCTATAAGAGCTTTTTATTAATGAGTCACACAGCCAGGCTGTTTAGCTTCAATCATCCTAGTATCTGCTGGAAGGACATTAGGGTTGGGCACATACATCCAGGAGATATATAGTGTCCTGAAGATGGTTTCTTGACATATGTGTTCTATAAACCATGGACAGGAAATGCTCTTCTGGACTGGATAATCCCAAAAGAATGAACTGGTCAAAGATGTGAAAGCCATTAGCAAATGTCAACAGCAGGGAGAATTTAAAGCCCTAAAAGACGGGAGCCAGACAAATAGAAGAATTGCATCCCTCAGATGCAGAACTGAAGCTTTCCAGAAAATTATACTCTCTCAACAGTGGTTTGGGCCTTTTGGCATTTCAGGGATTTTGCCCCTTCCACCCCTCCCGCACAGATTCTTATTTACATTTTAAGGGTAGATAAGAAATAGCTTACCTTTCCTCTAAATAAATGAGATGTCAACATGCACTTGGACAATGGTTTTTCAATTTTGTAGAGAGAAAAAAAACCCAAGCATTTACAGATTTTTCTTATACTCCAAAACTTTATGGTACAGTTGTTAGAACACTCATCTAAGGTATAAAGGCCCATTAACTTACTTATTGCTCTGTTGCCCAGAAAGCCAGGATTTGAAAGCCAAGCTTTTATGCCTACTTGAGTGCCCCACTGGGTTCTAGATCTTAAATATCTCTGGGAGCGCCTGGCGTCTCACAAATATGTTTCTATTTTATATTAAACTTATTAACTGAATCCCACAGATGGCCGAGGGCTGAAGAACCTAATGGTAAAGTAATGATAAAAATACCAGAACAAGACTTAAACTTTTAAGTATCTGAAGTATAAATTGTAGTGCTTTACTATCCCTTGACTATTTTACAAGGGCTTTTTATCTTCTGTGGTTCTGATTACAGATTATCTGTTGAATCCCAGAAATCTCAGGTTAAATACTGTTAAATACTGTTCAAAGCAGTAAAATCATATGAAAAAGCTTTTCTTTGCCTGTCCTGGTTTGAGCCAGGATAAAGCCAGTTTTTCTTTTGCTGATTTTTTTTTATTTCAGTGAGCTTTCTTCAACTAGCAACTGTGTGTTCTGCTAGGTTGATAAGACACTGGAATGTTTTTGTAATTGCTGAGCTCTCAAGGTCGTGCCTTTGCTCTGCCGGCTCAGACACTACGGGGGGATTTGTGGCCCCCCCGTGGGAGGCTGGGTTAGACGAACAGCAAAACTGGCCAGAGATATTCCATTCCATATATCTACGTAGGCTCAGGGTAAGGTCGGAGATGACAGAAGAAAACTTCCTTCCTTCCTGCTTTGCTCTCTCGCCGCTTCGCTTTGCCTCTCTGTCTGCTTTCCTTCTTCTGTCTTTTTCTCTCTTTTTTTGTTTGTGGCTGGCGTCTGGGAAAACACCATCTGCCCATCATCGTCGACCCATCGACCTCAAGCCCTCCTGACCCTCGTAACTCTCTGCCTTTCTCCAGGAGCAGCTTCGGGATTCCTCGGAATTGTCTCATCTGAGGGAAGTGCTGTGGGAGTTGCTGGGGGTGGGGGGAGGCAAGAGGTTTCTACCACACCTTTGTATAATCACTATATATATATATATATATATATATATATATATACACTCTTATATCACGTATTAGTATTATAAATAAAGTTGCATGGTTCAGTTTTCAATCCAGCCAGGTCTCTCTCTCTTTTTTTTTCTCTCTCCTTCCCTACCTGGGTGGGAGGGGGAGGGGATCGAGAGCATTGTTGTCAAACTGAGTCAAACGTTGACATTGCCCAATTCACTGAATTTGGTATCTAACTCTATATGAGGCTGGAGTTTACAGGATAATTGAAAAAAAGATTCTAGGGTTTGGGAAGTTTGGGTTTTTTGGCTGTTTATTTAAAATGTTGAGAAAGCACTGCTTAAATCCCACAAGATTGATCCAGAATAGCATTTAAAACATTGTTTTCTCTTCAGGCCTAAAGACATTTCATTATAGTATCTATTCACTTAAACTGATGGTGATGCTTTTTTTTTTTGGTTGATCAAAATCAAAGGAGTTAAACTTTACACTTTGAAAAGGATGTACTGGCAGCTATAAGTACTAACTGCCATGTTGTAAATGTGACATAGGTGCTTTTAGCAAAATAGAAATAATAACCTATGTTTAAATTTACAGAAATACTCAATCTATGTGTCCTGATTAATTTTTAAAAGGGAAAAATGCCATCTTTTAATGACTTAAGCTATGATATAAACATAATTAAGCACATACTGTTTTTGTTTTCAGATAGGCCACCAAGAGTTCATCAAAATAACAATACCAGTTTCTGCAGAGATTTAATTTGATCCATTCTGTGTGGTCGTTCAACCTAAATCTAAAATTATTACAAGATTGTCTTCCACAGCACGCACTTATCCACAATGCAGGTAGCTAATAAAATGAGTGATTTTAGAAGCTCACATTATAGCCACAATCATACTCCTGCTTTCTTTTTTTTTATTATTCTCTTGAAGACTGCACTCTAGAAGACAGAAAAGGATAGTTTGATTTAGTGAACACCAGGAAAATTAAGCCTCTTCATTGAATGAATCACTGGTCTGCAAGAAAACAGATCCTTTTTATAAATGTTGAAAGATGTGAGCTTTAATTAGGGAGGATACCACTAAAAAAATATTTCTCCTTTCAAATTTGTGTCATATTTGACAAGAATTAATGGGAAGCCATTAAAATCCTAACAATGACAAAATATTTCAAAGTAATTTCTCTCAGTGAAGTACATATCAATAAGGTTAAGATATTTTCTGCATTGTACAGGCTGTTTCAAATTGTATACCCTTAAATACACAACTTTTGCACCTTGTAATCAATTCCAGGTTCCTTATGTCTCTTTAAATTATATCATTAAAACCAAGACAGTAAATGCAGCAGCATGACTTTAGGTGTAATGAACAACATTGTCTCACTGGTAACATGATATTTTTAATATTCCATCTGTTGTGGCAAACTCCATTGCTACCACTTCTTAGAATGATAAATGGTTCATAGCATTCAAAAGTAATTTGAAGGAAAAAAATTGTCTCCTTCCAACAGTTTCTCCATGCCTCCCTTGTCGGAAATAAAATCAAGTAGGTCTTTCTCTTTGAAGTTTTAAGTGAAGCAAGGATGTGGTTGTTGGTGTCACTGAACTGTACAGTACAGATACAGCAGCTATAATTTCTAATAATATTATTGAATTATTTTGAACCACTTCTAGCTGTAAAAGACTTAAAAAATTGTCAAAATATGTTTTAGTAGTTCTTTATGGTTCAAGATGGAAAATGAAAGGACAGAGTAAACTATTTTTTTCTTTTTTTTTTTTTTAACTTTAGGAAAGATAACTCCTTCATGTGGAAAAGTAATTGTCTAGAAAATATAAGACTGCATCTTTCATGAAGCAAATATGAAATATTGTAAGATTATGAAGTCATATGGGTAGTAGCATAAATTGTACTTACACCTTTATGAAAGATGAGAAAGCAGACCAGGAAATTTTGTTAATCAGCAAAACAGAAGATCAAAGAAAAAATCACAAATTCCAGAACAGACATCTTGTTGGCTCAGCAACTACTCTTCCTTCTACTTATGATAAATAGTTAGAAAAAAATTCCACAAGCATATTACAATTCTCTTTCAAAGTGACTTTTCCTATAATTATTTGTCCATTTGTAAGCACTTCTCAAATTGATGCATTCATAAGAACATCTCACCCTTTTCCTAGTTGTTCATTAAGCTCAGAGTAGCTGGTTTTAATTTTTGCTCAATTTAATTGAGTTGTGAAACACAAGTTCGGCTTTACTTGCCTCCCATGTATTTCCTTTCAGCATTATTAATTCAGAAAAGCATGGGTGAGTCTACAAACACAATACAGTTGGGTCAAATGCATTATTTTAATCTTCTCAAGCTTCCTACAAACTGAGATCATGTTCAATCTGATTTTTGTGATCAATTTTCCTGCTGTTAAACTTCATGAATGTTAAGGACTGTATTCTGAAGCAACCATCACAGCTCTGGCATCGAGTCGAACTCCTTTCAGGTTAGGAAGGCAATTCTTAGTGAGTGGCCAAACTACTGAGTGATTAAGGCAAGCAGGGGTCATGGTTTAGGCCTAGCCAGTAAAAAGCACCACTTGGCCACTCACTCTTTCTGTGCCCGCCTCCAGCCATGGGATGGGGAGAAAAAAACATAACTAAAACCTCATGGGTCAAGATAATGACAGAGTTTACTGATTATAGTCATAGGTAAAACTGGATTGACTGGGGGGAAAAAAAAATATTTCTCACCAATCAAATCAGAGCAGGACAAAAAGAAACAAAACCAGATCTTCAAAATTCTTTTCCCCATTCTTTATTCTTCCCAGGCCCAAATTACTCCTGATTTCTTTATGTCCTCCCCAATGTGATGCAGGGGGATGGGGAATAGGGGCTGTGGTCAGTCTGTCACACTTTGTCTCTGCTGATTCTTCCTCCTCAGGAGGAGGACTGCACACTCTTCCCCTACTCCAGTGTGAGGTCCCTTCCATGGGAAATAGTCCTTCAAAAACCCCTCTGACGTGAGCCCCTCCTATGTGGTGCAGTGTCTCAGGAACAGACTGCTGCAGAGTGGGCTTCCCAGGGTCATGGTCTGCTTCAGGCACAAGCCACCTCCCCTGGCACGTGGTCCTTCATGGCTGCAGGTCCACATCTGCTCCACCGTGGTCCACCATGAGCTGCAGGGGAATCTCTGCTCTGGCACCTCCTCCCCCTCCTTTCTCACTGATCTTTATATCTCTGCTCAGGTATCTGTTCTCACCTCCTCCTCTCCTCTGCCCTTGGGTCAGTTTGCTTCCTCTACTTTAATGTGTTAATCACAGAGGTGTTATCACCATCCCTGAAGGGCTCAGCATTGGCCAGAGATGGGTCAGGATTTTGGAACCAGGGGAGCTTCTAGCAGCTTCTCAGGGGAGCCACCCCTGTCACACTTCCCTTCCTACCAAAGCCCTGCCACACAGACACAACACATAGGGAAAGGCCCACCTATTTTGCTTCTCAACATCATTTCAAGGAAACAGCAAATGACAGATGGTTAAGATGTACCTTTGGCTTAAACATTTGCTTTAGATTATTTAACTGTTCCATATTTTTCAAATTCTAGCACTCAATGTCTAAACAGATAGGCAGTGCCAAATCTCAAACCTAACATGCATGATTTCTAATCTCAGTAAGAAGATTTCAATGCCATGGCCCTGTCATTGCAAATATCAATCTGGATGACTGCAGTACCTGCATTTTGAAAGGAGCTGCAGAATGTGTCAGTCTGATATAGAGGAGGCACAAAACACAAAGCATAAGCTTGGCAGGAGAGCCACTAGAAAAGCAGACAAAAAACAAAAGGTGATGAGGTGACCATTTTCTTCTATCATGGGACATGAACTAAAATCTTAGGAAATGCAAAACAAGCCACATAGAAAATATATTTAAATAAAATGTACCTTAGGAAATTGCAAATTAATGCTAATTTTATATGTATAGGAAAACATTTAGCTGCTTTTTAAAAAAATTATCTTATTAACAGTGATGCAACAGCTATTGACAAACAGCAATTTTAATGGCATTGTACTCACTCTACAACACAAAACCAGGTTAACTTTTTCCCCTGTATTTTACAGAATATTAATCCCTCTGTGTTTAATAATTCCTAAATTATGCTAATGCTATCAACACTGAATTATTTTAGTTCATCACCAAATCTGCAAGTTTGCATTGAAACACTGTGCAATGCAACATGGAATTTGACAAAAAAAATCAATACATGTAGAAATTTCATCAGATGTAAACAGACAAGCTACTAGATTTTAAAATACAACACGCTAAAAACTGTGTATATTTTAATTTTGTGTATGCTTATGCAGAACTGCTGGCACACTGAGAAAATTAAAATCCAGTATTTTGGAACTGCTAAGATTTTTTATTACAGTGCCTTAGCTTACAGAATTTCTAGCTACCCATTTCCATCAAAGAGACTTTGTTGCAGAAATAAGCTTATTTTTATAAAGCAGAGTAAAGTTCATATCATGTAAGCAACAGGAACATGACTTGACTTCATTAGCCAGTATTAAATTATTCCTAGAATAAATACACAAATTCATAGTTTAGCCTTATAAACAATCCCTCTGTTACACTTAAAAAGAATCATGAAAGCCACAACATTTAATAGTAAAATTTTGTAAGAGAAGTGTTGTCATTGCACTACACAGTATAATTTCCCTGCTATAGCACACAACAAATGAGAACATAATATTAGAGACAGCAATTCAACATAACGGAAATACTGCACTGGAGGATTAAATTATGTGATCATGGAAAGAGAAAAATCATGTCACTTCTTTCTTGTCTTGTGAAGCCAGAAGGAAGGCAAGAACAAGAAATTAATCACATGTTTAAAGTATAAAAGAAGTTATGTATCCCACCTCTGCAACTAAGGTGAGTGGTGCAAGGATAGAGTATTTAGAAAAAAATTGCAAGCATAATATTTGTTTTTACAACACAGTTGTTGGAGTTTCAGGAGACTAATGCAAGCACTCAAAAGCTGTCCTGAAAGCTTGGTCTATAAAATAGATTAGGATGTATAATGGAAGAACATTACCAGTTTCACATCCACAAATGCAGAGTTTGCTTTTATTTTCCCAGCTACCACAAGTGTTTTATCAAATAAAGTAAGTTCTCTTGAATGCTTCCTAAGAGCCAAAAATGTGTTTGAGTATGTGTGAAGGACCAGATCTTTCCTCACACAAATATAACATGCCCTTTAGGTCAGCAGTCACAACTGGCTTAAAGATGGGTGCTCCACGTGGCAGTTTAAACCCTCTCCTGCCTGCCTCCTCCCCCAGAAAACAACAACTGGGACGCCATGAGGAGGTAGCCAGCTGCTAGCTAGAGAGGAGCAGTGGCGGGAAAACGGCAACAATGTTGCAAACGGCAAGTCTGCCTGGTAACAGCAGTGGCGGGAAAAAGTCCCTGCCTGATTGGCTGAGAAGCCCCAGAAACAAGAGACTGGCCAATTGAAGCAATGGAGACCCATAAAAGAGACAGCGCGCCTGCTGCTTGGGGGTGCGCTTTTGGACGGACACTGAAGCTGCTGCTTCTGCTTGCTTTTGGGGGGTGACCTGCGCCTTCGGGGTGCCTGCCAGCCAGAGGTTCCCCGCCAGCCAGAGGTTCTCCGCTCCTGTTCCCGCTCCTGTTTGCGTGCTAGTCCTGGCTGGTCCCGCCTCGCCCGCGGCTTTGGCAGCCCGGCTTCCGCTTTACCGGCTAGTTCCTGCAGCCCGGCTCTCCCAGCCGGTCCCGGCTCCCGCTTCAGCTGCAGTCCCGGCTAATCCCAGCAGACCCGGCTCGTCCCGGCTTGCCTGCGGTCCCTGCCAGCCTGCCTGTGGTCCTGCCCGCTGCTGAGCACGTGCGGTGAGACTTCTTCCTGCCACCCGTTGTTCTAAGACCGGGTTGCAGGGGAAGTCACCCACAGCTACTATAAAAGTACCTAGACCATCTCAGGAACAAAGTAAGGGATTGTATTCTGGGTATAAGTCTCTCCCTGAGGTGTTCCTGTCTCACTTGCACACAAACCGCGACCCTATATGGGACAAGCGTTGGGCATATCCCTCCTTCCTTTTCCCCTCATAGATAATTGATCTGGGTGTGTAAATAAGGTTTACCTATATATATAAGTATTAGAGCATATGTAAGTTCTTGGTATTTGGTGTTTCAAAGATATTTTAAAGATATTTTATTTTCAATTACCCTCTTTGAGTCTCCTGCCCCAAATTGTTTTATTTTTCCCTCAATAAACCGTGTATTTGTAAATTCTAGTTTGGGATTGGCTGCTGTTATTGGAAACACTAGTGAGCATTGATCAAGTGTCTCACCTGAAAAGTCTGTGCTGAAGTTCACAGCTCCTCTGTGAGAGGCGAGCGCTATGTGCAGACCTCTTGGCAGATCCGGATAAGTTAAATTCACTCCAACAAGGAGGTATAATAGGTCGCAGATCGCGACTATGGCTGAAATAGAAAATGTGTAACTACTTAACCTAAAGATCAAGAACATGGACCACTTACTAGGAAGGTGAATAAAAGATGGACTAAGAGATTTCATGTTCTAAGTATTTCAGTGATTGCCATAGTTATCCTTAACCATTGCTAAAATACTACTTTCTGTATTTAATTCTAGGGCCTGAACAGCCCTTTTATATTTCCTGCTCACATCCGCAGAAACCATTAAATTTTATTGAATTAATTTGAGAAACTGTGGGTCCTCCAATGCATGCGCATATGCTTCAAACCTTATTCCACCTACACACGTCTTCCACCTATGTAGAAATGTGAATGACTATTTCACTACTTCACTGTTTTTTTGAAAAAGCAGCAAGTCAATAATAAGATACAGGTAAGCTTTAGGTGAAATAGTTTTAGGTACTGTCCTCTTATGAATCTCACTGCTATCCTTCCAAGTGATTTTACATACATATCCAAAAGCAATTATAATTAAACTGATCTTGTGTTGGAAAACTGCTATTCAGTACCTGTCCCTAAACACAACCGTGAAAATTTAGCACAGCTGTACAGGCAATCAGTCCTACTCATGCATATCAGAACACGCACTTAACATGACATTTCATATCTGAAGAAGCTATCAGATCTAATGAAAACATTCAGCTAAATAGCCATCACAATCAGTTGTGATTTCTAACATATGGCACAGACTCAAATTTACACTGGGAAAGATCAGGTTCCACACCATGCATATAAAATTCTAGAGATGCCCAGTTATCCATATCTCCAAAGAATTTTAACAGATGGGAATCTTAGTGGAGAATGTCTCAGTTTTAAGAAAAAAGTTTTCCAAATGCTGACTGTGCTAAGAACAATTTGACCAGTGCCAAAATTTTGCATTGAAGAAATAGTGTGTGAAGTGCAGAAAAATAAAGTGTTTACAACATGGATGAAAATCTCTAGAAAAGTAAATCTTAAATCAAAACAAAATTTTGTTTTAAATGTTGGCAAAGAAGATTTACAAACTGATTTCACATAGACTCTGTACTTCATATAGATTTTTATATAATCAGGTACGTTTTTCAGCAAAAACTCCTTTTTGCACTAGAACTGCAGTAGCAAGATGATGAAAACAAATGTCTACAGTAGACCTTGATGAAAATTTAGAAGAACAGACGTATTTAAAAATTCAGAGTCTCCATGTTGCAAGACTGCAGCTAACTTCTTCTTGGTATAAAAAAGCTGCTAAACTTCTCTGCATCCAGAATGAAGCGTTTTGTAGCCCCAGGAAACGGAAGCATAAATATTTGTATATTTGGCTTTAATTCAGAGCTTTAATGGTAATTAGAGATATAAGTAGCTTCCCCAATCCCATCTTTCAAGAATGCTGTGATGGATAATCCCTGCAGAAATCAAATAAAAGCAAGAATGCAGGAGTTAAATGCCAATGCCATTTCTCAAATGAAGTATCTATTCCCAGAGCCACTATCCATGCTATTATATTCATTCTTTATACAAAAAATGACCATTTATTAAGATAGAAAAAAGAGACAACACTTAAGTATTTTTCTCCAAGTTTATACTCAGATTGCTCTAATTGTTATGAGAATCTTGAGGACAGGAGTGTGTTAAGTAACATATCCCAGGAAAGCAATTAAAAAAGAACCTTGGGGAGGAAGGGGAGTGTGAAACATTCAATCACAGCTAAAAGTCAGCCTTCCAAAGCCTCAAGAAAGATTATCAGGAAGTGCAGTTTGGGACTACAAAGAAGAACTAAAAAAAATACACTTTCTTTTTAAATCTTCATAATGGATACAAGCAATTCATGCTAAACTCACTCACTTAAGAGTTGGTGAGTGAGTTGCAAGTCGAGGCTTTTTTGCCCATGATGTTAATTGCTGAGTGTCCCTGTCCTTATCTCTACCCATGAGACTTTCATTGTAGTTTTCTCTCCTTGCTTACCTGAGGAGGGGGAGTGATACAGCAGCTTGATGAACACTAGGCATCCCACACCAACCCAGCATATGTAAATACTGAATGCTAAAATGTTCAGTAAGAATAGCTCTTCTCCATCATATTATTTCAATATATCTAAGGGGTGATTAACAGAGTGTGCTGCCTTAGATGATATATGTGAGCTGGAGCAAGATATTATCTCACAGGGATCATAAGAGGAGAAAGGCACATTTCAGATTACTAGAAAAAAACATTTTTGCATGCACTGAGTTGGTGGGGATCTCACCTAGAGCCTTGGGAAGTACAGAGCTCCATGTCAGTGAATCAAGGCAAAAAAATCATCTAGCAGTACTGTATCATTGATCCTCACTCCAGTAATAAACAACAATTTAGAAAATACAGTACATCTTCCTTTGAGAAAGTGTTGTTTTTATTAATACAGATGACACAGTCCTACTAATCACTTTTGCCACCGCCTACAGTCCTTCTGTTCATATCTAGACACTGACAATAAATCTGCTAGTTAAGGGTACTTCCCTTGCTTTTTTCCATCCACAGATATGTCAAAAAAATACAAATGAAAACACCCTGAAATATGAAGGTCACTGAAACCATTCAGAAGTTTGTTAATGTTTTGAGTTCCAGACCCCTAAAAAAAGTAGCATTTTTTATTTCCAGATTAATCCTGCAGTGTGGGGGGTTTTTAGAATCACTTAAGGATACTTCTATAAATTAATACAAAGTCTTGTACAAGCACAACTTAAGCATGTAAAAGTGGAACAAGAAATGTAATGGCTGAGCAAGCAACAGTTTTAATCCATGGAAACAAAATTATAGCAATTTATAATGTTTACTAACACCCCAGAAGAGAGAACATTGAATTATATTCTGTAAAAGCAGCAGCAGTCAGAAGCAGAACCTAGTCCTCCTGAATCCTAACATAATACATTATTTATAGTAACATCCTGATTCTCATTATGTGTTGAAATGGTGCGTATCAGTTTAATATTCTGAAAAAGAAAGGAAACAAGTACTTTTCTAATGTAATGTCAATTATGACAGTGACATACTCACATCCAAAGTAATTCAGTAGCAGACAGATGTTGCAGAATGGCTTGAGCAGCAGGGCCATGGGCCCCTGCTATCTCCTTGAGAGGCCTTGAGAGTGTGGCACAAACAGCAGCTGTACAAGCAATCTCTTTTTTTAGCCTAACACAAGTATAAACAATCTCTGTTAGCTTAAACTAAATCAAGGACAAGGTAGAGCAGTAGAATGATAGGAAACAAGGAAGAACCCTGGAACTCAGATGTGTGTTATTATCCAGTAAAATCACTGCAAGTAGTTGCCGTCCAGTGAAATCACTACAAGTAGTTACTATCCAATGAATTCACTATGCGTGGTTACTATCCAATGAATTCACTACATGTAGGTTTGGAAAAGGATATAAAAGTAACACTGTGTATTCAATAAATCGAAGCTTGCTTTATCAATCACATTGATTCTGGACTGCTTGCTTCCCTCGCCGTAGGCAAGTGGCGCCTGAACAGGGGACCCTCATTCCTTGTTATCACCGAAGTCGGCGGGAGTCCCGGAGAAGCACCGGTGGCAGCGACCGGGGAGCAGAAGATCAGCCACGGAATGCAGGCATTTGACAGGCTAATCCGTGCTTGAACTGACCTGACAACAGAGGTTCGCCGTCCGGACTGTTGGGCTACTCATGACGATTGATGAAGAGAGCGCTCTAAGATAAGGTAAAAGGCTGCACTAAATTATTAAGGGTCAGGGATATATAGGTATACTGGCCGAAAATGGAAAGTGAGATAGCCCTTGATTTATTATTACGCTTTTTAAAAAAGCGGGCAGTAAAGGGTATTGACCTTAAAAACGAGTTAACGGGCCTGGTAGCTTTTGGGAAAGATCACGGTTGTTTTAAGGATCCAGGTGTGTTGTTTCAGGTTGAGGCGTGGCGAGAGTGCGGTGATTTGCTATGGAATAAGGTAATAAATGGTGATAAGCGTGCAAAAAAGTTACTGAAGCCGTGGCGGGCAGTGATAAGTTGTCTTAAACAGTATCAGACAGAAGAGAAAATAGCAGCAGTTGCTTCCAGTTACTTGAGAGGAGTAGGTACGGAGAAAGAGGCAGGCAAGCTTCAGTTAGGGGTTGATTACGTGCCCACCCCCCCCACAGGGTGCCTGGTATTGGTGAAGCCTTTGATTGCTAGTGCTTCTGGGGGAGGGGAGCCATCGGCTCCGCAGTTAGAAGAACATAATGGAGAAGGCAGACTGCCAGAGAATGCCGAGGAGGAGTTGAAACGAGAGACTGCAGAAACTCATAAGAACGAGCTGATAGTGAACAGTGATGGTAATTGGGAAGAGAAGCTCAGTAAAAGTTCCGCGGGAGTGTTGCTTTTAAACTGGCAGGAGATCTCGCGAACAGCTATTGAGAAGGGTGATCATGACTTGTTAAGTGTTATGCAGGAATCTTGTGCCTTTCTGGTGCTCTTTGAAGTTACAGATCAAGGGGCAAGAGGAGAGTATAGTCCTCTTGATTGGAAGCTGTTGTCACAGTTACGTGCTACGGTAAATGAATATGGGTTACACAGTGAACCTACCAGACAAATGTTGAATTATATTTGGGGCAGTGGAATTCTTTGCCCAGAAGATGTTAAGACACTTGTGAGAATGATTATGACGCAGTCGCAATTAATGGTGTGGCAAGCGCATTGGAATAGACTTTGTGACAGGGCAGTTAACATCCCCCGCGATCAGCAGGACCCGTTGCATGGTGTTACGGTGGAACACTTGATGGGCGTGGGTCCTTTTGCTACTGTGGATATGCAGGTACAACTAGGTCCGGCAGTATTAAGGGAATCAATGCGGTTAGCCCACATAGCTATATCACTGGTTAAGACAGCACCACCCACCCCGTCCTATATGTCTATTAAACAGGGCAGGGAAGAGTCGTTTGCTAGCTTTGTGGACAGAGTTACCGATGCAATTGATCGTTCAGATGCGCAGGAGTGGATGAAGGGAGCATTATTACGGCAGTGTATTATGGAGAACTGTAATGCCGCTACTAGGGCTATTATTGTGACGCTGCCCGGGGATGCTTCCGTAGAGGAAATGTTAGAGCGGATGAGTAAGGTGCCGGTCGGACCGCAAGCAATGTTGGTAGACGCAGTGAAAGAATTAGGGAACAATTTAGTGCAAGCCCAGAGCCAAGTCTTAGCAGCCCTTGCGTCTCTTCCGCAAAATCGGTCTTCAGGCAGAGCGCCAGGAACTGCAGCGCGCGGACACCAACAGCAGTTCATGTAGCAGCGGCTCCATCTTGCGACGACAACTGCGAACTACCGACGAATTACAGTCTACAACATCCAGAAGCCTCGGCTTGGACTTGGCAACCGCAATAGATGTGACTCTCATTGATAACAAGCCTCAAAAGATTCCTACTGGAGTTAAAGGACCGGTGATGATTAATGGACAGACACACGGAGCACTATTGTTGGGACGTTCGTCCAGTGGACTAAAGGGACTGTTTATACTTCCTGGTATCATCGATCGAGACTATCATGGAGAAATTGAAGTAGTTGTCCAGACACACTTTCCTCCTATGTTTATTCCAAAAGGAAGCAGGATTGCTCAACTCGTCCCTATGCAACAACTAACGGATGCAGTACAGACCCCTCAAGTTCCGGAGCGAGGTCGCGGAGGATTCGGTTCAACTGGAGGACTTACTTTGCTTACTATGCACATGGATCATCGCCCTCTAGTCAGCGCAGTGTTAAAGCATGACAACGAATCATTACAGCTTATGGTTCTTTTGGACACAGGAGCTGACCTGACTATTGTTTCCAGCTCAGTTTGGCCCTCTCATTGGCCACTGCAGGGTGTGATGGACAGTGTACAGGGTGTCGGAGGAGCTTCTGCAGTGCAACGGAGCCAGAAGAGGATTCAAATCATCATAGATGGAAGAGCTGTATTTACACCAGTAACAGTAATGCCACTACCCTACAAGGTGAATGCCTTGATTGGTCGGGACATTTTAAATCAGCTTGGGGTTGTTTTGACCACTGATAGGCCTTTTTGATGGCGGTCACTGTGAGGACTTTCCCGATTCCACTACAGTGGTTGACTAGTGAACCTGTCTGGATCGAGCAGTGGCCGCTGAAGAAGGAAAGTCTACAGCAAATGCACGAGCTAGTGAATGAGCAGCTACAGCAAGGACATCTAATACCCTCTACTAGTCCCTGGAATACACCTATATTTGTACACAAAAAGAAATCAGGCAGATATCGTCTATTACATGATTTACGTGCTGTTAATCAACAGATGCAATCCATGGGGGCTTTACAACCTGGCCTACCCAATCCAGCAATGCTGCCTGAACACTGGAACCTCTTGATTATAGACCTGAAGGACTGTTTTTTCACAATCAGACTTCATCCTGAGGATACACAACATTTTGCCTTTACAGTACCTGCTATAAACCGGGAGGCCCCGGCCAACAGGTATGAATGGGTAGTGTTGCCTCAAGGAATGAAGAACAGTCCCACATTGTGCCAGCTATTCGTTGATGCAGCGCTACGACCCGTTCGAGCGGCTTGGCCTGAGGCCTTGATTTTTCACTATATGGATGACATCCTGATCGCTCGAGAACCTCCGTTTTCTCGAGACCACGAGATATTCTTGACTCAACAGCTTGAACAGCAGGGATTAATTATAGCTACTGACAAGATTCAATGGGAGGCTCCATGGAAATACCTGGGGTGGACTATTACAGAATCACATATTCAGCTGCAAAAACTGTCCATTCAGATAGAGATCAAAACCCTGCATGATGCCCAAAGATTCATGGGAGATTTGCAGTGGCTACGTCCTGTGGTTGGAATTACCAACGATGACCTAGAAATTTTATGGCCACTATTGAAAGGAACTGATCCTGCACAGCCAGTGACACTCACAGCTGCACAATGCAACAGGATCAAGCAGATCGCTACAACTGTAGCGGATCGTACAGTTGACCGCCTTGACCCGCTATTGGATATAGACTTGACTATTCTGTTAGGAGCATCACACTTTGTTGGTGCACTGACACAGTGCAAAAAGAAAAAGGGGGAGAAGGAGCCCAAGGTCCTGGAATGGTTATTCACCAGTGCACAGCCTAAGACAACAGTTCAACAACAGGTGGATGATCTTGCTGAATTGATCAAAAAGGGCCGTACCCGGGTATTGCAGATATCGGGGAAAGAACCAGGAGCAATATATCTTCCTGTAAAAAGAGCCAACTTGGAATGGTATTTGCAACACTCACAAGCATTACAATGTAGCATCTTAGGTGCTGCCCAAGAGATTAACATCAGCTCTCTAAAAGCACCAGTGTTAAAGTGGATGAGCCAATATAAATGGCTTCCGCTACCAAAGCGAAGTGAGCAGCCCCTGAATGAAGCCATTACAGTCTTTACGGATGCTGGGAAGCGATCACGACGAGCAGCGGCAACGTGGTTCAAGGAAGACCAGTGGCATCACATTACTCTGGAAGCAGGACCTGGTGATACACTGCAAACGCTGGAATTAACTGCCGTGGTCTGGGCATTCAAGCATTGGCCACAAGATCCATTGAACGTGATAACTGACTCACTATATGTGGCTGGAGTTGCCCAACGGATAGAGAGTGCTAGGATCAAAGATATCCAGAACCTTCGTCTGTTTGATCTTATGAGACAGTTACAAGCTGCTATACTCCAAAGGACAGAGCCATACGCAGTTCTGCATATTAGGAGTCATCAGTGGAGTGAAGGACTAGGCGAAGGCAATGCACGGGCGGATCAGTTAGTGTCAGTGACAGTGCCCATTAATGAATTTACCAAGGCTCGAGAGGCCCATGCGACGTTTCATCAAAATGCTTGAGGTCTACACAAGCAGTTCAACATCACGATGGAAGAAGCAAGAGGTATCGTGAAGGCGTGTCCTACCTGCAACCACCATGGCCCAGGTCTCGGCGTTGGGGTGAATCCTCGGGGTCTAGGCCCGGATGAGGTATGGCAGGTGGATGTCACGCATGTTCCTGAGTTTGGGTGACTGAAATATGTCCGTGTTACCATCGACACCTTTAGCAGATTTGTGTGGGCTTCAGCCCAGATGGGCGAAAAAGCCTCTCATGTCATCCATCACTTGACTAACTGTTTTGCTGTGATGGTAGTTACAAGGCAGCTTAAGACAGATAATGGCCCGGCATATTCTAGTGAGCGAATGCGAAAGTTTTGCCAGCAATGGGGGGTACAACATGTTACAGGGGTGCCTCACTCTCCTATAGGACAGGCCATAGTGGAGAGAGCTAATCAAACTCTGAAAATGTATATAGCAAAGTTTAGTGATATTTTAGATGTTCAGGAGAAGCTTTTTAAGGTGTTATTTGTCATGAACTATCTTTGTATTTTTGCTGATCAGGAGGCCTCACCCGCATATATTCACAGTGGGCTCGAGAAAAATCGACAACACAGGGGACAACCATTGTATGTGATGTACAGAGATCCTGCTACAGGTATTTGGAAGGGCCCTGCTGAGGTTCGGTATCTGGGTAGAGGTTATATGTGTGTTATTACTCTTACAGGACCGCTGTGGGTACCCAGTAAGTGGACTCGTCCAGCAAAAAGAGAAGATACAGTGACTGTTGATTCGCACGGTGTCAGCCACGACCCGTAGAAGAGAAGCTGCCTAAAGGCCCTGAGGTCATGGGACTGAGCGGTTGGACTGTTCTAAATTGTCTAGTGTTGGTATCTTGGGTAGCTAATGGAGGAAAGGCCATCCTCCTTGACTTTAGTCCTCGACAGAATCTGTGGGTTACCTAGGCGAATAAAACTGGTCAATCAGCTTTTTGTTTCTCTCTTGCATCAGCGCTGACCCATTTCGTACATGCTTAATAGGGATGCCCTCTTATGACTGGAGCCAGTTTAAGGAATACAGTAACAGTCCATTTGACTCCTACCTGACATCCATATTTGGAGGAATTTCTCCTTGGCTGGTATCAATCATTAAAGAGGGATTGCGTTGGGTCACTATGCTATTGCTTATTGTGCTTGTAATCAAGATAGCTTACCATTGTATTATGAAAAATGTAACAAGATTGTCTGATAAGATATTGCTTGTACAAAAAGAAAAAGGGGGAATTGTTGCAGAATGGCTTGAGCAGCAGGGCCATGGGCCCCTGCTATCTCCTCGAGAGGCCTTGAGAGTGTGGCACAAACAGCAGCTTAAACTAATTCAAGGACAAGGTAGAGAAGCAGAATGATAGAAAACAAGGAAGAACCCTGGAACTCAGATGTGTGTTACTATCCAGTAAAATCACTACAAGTAGTTACTATCCAATGAATTCACTATGCGTGTTTACTATCCAATGAATTCACTACATGTAGGTTTGGAAAAGGGTATAAAAATAACACTGTGTATTCAATAAATCGAAGCTTGCTTTATCAATCACATTGATTCTGGACTGCTTGCTTCCCTCGCCGTCGGCAGACCGATTCGCAAACACTGTGTTATTTTATCACCCTTCAGCTCAAGCTGCATGTCTAACAGTGTAGCTGCACAGTCCGTGTTATATTTTTATGCACAACTACAGAGCCAGGTCTTCCCCAAAAGCCTAATATCTAATTCAAGTTAAACTGTGCAAAGCAGGAAAAGGATATTAAAACATTAATAAAAAAATAAAAATCTGCTATGCCCAAAGTTACACTGGGCAACCCTTCTTAAAAAATGAATATTTGTAGGTAATCATCCCAAAACATTGAAATGTGAAATATTAGTCAGATCTAATGCTGATATTTTAGACGTTTGCCTCATTTTACTGTCATTTCCTCATGGATTTTGTGAATTCTGTAAGTGTTAAATGATTTTTATTATCATCCTACTAGTTAGTATTTGTCCCGTATGCCTTTAAAATGGTGAACTAAATACTGACTAGTTCTGAAACAGAACTAGTGGTAATATGATTGACTCTTTTTGTATCTTACCCTGCTGTCAAGAAGTCAGACAGGAATACTGTGCATGCAGTTTTAAATGTTATCTTTAAATAACTTTCATGGAAGGTATTTGCCATGTCACTTCATTGCCATTTGACATAGCTTCATACATTTCTCTGTATTATCTAGTTTAACCCTTCCTTCACTGATTTTTGCCTTTGATAATTCATAGCTAATTCACTACATGATATATATTCAATTTCCACATAATATGGATTTGAAACTGCTTCTTTGCATTTCTAGGGGAGCTAGAAGCTTTCCCTCTGTGGTCACATTATGGGGGTTATTTAACTCTGCACCAACCAGGCAAGAGAAAAAATGCCTACTGAAATTCTATTCAGTGCTAAAGAATATGTGTCCTCCTATGAAATGCGTGGTCATGTTCTTTCCTTCTACTCCTTGTACGTCAGGAATGAGGGAATAAAAAGAAACTCTATGAGGAACAAAAGGGCTGCACTTGCTCTTGGTTTAAGATGGAAGGTAAAGTGTTTCATTCTTCTTCCCTTGCATATCCATCAAAAGGCTAGGCATACTTTGCCTTTTGTTCACCTTTGTTCACATATAACTTCAGAAAAAGCGAGAAAAACAGGTTAGCTGATGGCAGAAAAAAACCTCCAAACAACTCAAACTAAGTAAAGGGTTAATCTGTCAATGTGAATTTAACTTAAAGTTGTGTTAAAAATAGAAGTGATGCAGAAATAATTTCTACTTGTCCTCTGTCTTCTACTCTATACAGAACAGAATTGTATGTTCAGCTAAGATCTTACAGAAGTCCTGCTGAAAATAAGACTTCATGAGTTTTTGTATGAAAATTTTTAGGGCTTAAATTCTGATAGCAATCATTTTTACACAAAATTTACTAACAGTTTGATATCTGCATAATTAAATTTTTAGCTTTACTATGTTCTTATTTGTCTGTAACCTGAGCTGGCAGACAGATCTTGGTCTTGGTTTAATCAGTTTTCCTGTTAAGTCACTTGAGCCACAGACTGATGGCTCACTTTTAAGCCAGCTAGTACCTTATAGTGTCAGCTTCTAAGAAAACTTCCTAACAGGCTTCAAGTAAAAGCCATCAGTTTTAGATTACATATGCCCTAAGAATTTTAGCTCCCCATTCCTCATCCCCCTGTGCCCCTCAGGGGAAAGGAGGTAGAGGAGTTGGAGTGAAAGGGTGGAGGTGAGCCTGGGAAGAAGGACAGATGCATTTTGTCTTCGTTTCTCAACATCAAAACTATTTTTAGTTGGCAATAAATTAAATTAATTTTGCCTTAGTTGAGTGTCTTCTGCCTGAGGAAGTAACTGGTCAGTGATCTGCCTGTCTTTGTCTTGACCAAGATGGCTTTTCCATTTTATTTTGTTGTTGTTGTTTTTGTCATCCTGTTGAGGAGGCGGTGTGATGGAGCAGCCAAGTGAGGACCTGGCAAACAGTCACTGTAGACCCAACACAAAAACAAACACAGATAACTGTAGATTATGAAAATTGAGAACAAAATGGGCCTGAATAACTTGTTACATGTTTGAGTGATAAATATCAAGACAGTGAAATGTGACCAGCACTCTGAGGAGAATAAAACACAGGAAAAAATGAGAATTGTGATGCTGCTGCCATGTCAAAGACAGCAGAATCCCAATACATAAAATTGAAATAAATAAATAATTAAAGTTCCAGTTTCTTTCTTCTATCTGGATGCTATTTAGATGCTTTCCTTTAATTTCTGTTAGTTCAATTTCACTGATGTAACTTCCAGTCTGATCTGAGCACAGTATACTCTTTACATAATGTATTTGTTGATATTCTTAAATCAGTTCCCAAAAAGAAGTAATTTATCTTCACATATCCTCCAATCAACTGACTTTTTGCTTTTTATTGATGACAGAAGCACATTATTCATAAGCAGAATGGTATAAAGGTATCTATCCTGTATGTAACTATCCTGTATTTATATGTTTTTCGTCAATACAGTAGTGAAGACTGGAAAACAGTTACCTTAACTCAGGCTAAGTCCAAGAATCATTTCAATTTAAGCAATTTCACAGCACCTTACTTACAGAATACAACAATAAACTACCCAAATTTCTGAAGTGTAATCTTCAGAGTTTGCTAAATTATCTTAACCAGAATAGATTTATAACATTAAACACATGTGACTCAAATAAATACACTGAATATTCCTCTCTATGTGAAACAGTGGTGCAGCTTAAAAAAAGGATTGTATGGTTAACTTTTTTCCTCATTTTGTTTAACTGAAATAACTTCTTTCTTACCATAGTTTTTCTCTTATGTCATGATTCAGGGTACAGAATGTACCCTCAGCAAGTTTGCTGATGACACTAAGCTGGGAGGAGTGGCTGACACACCAGAAGGCTGTGCTGCCATTCAGAGAGACCTAGACAGGCTGGAGACTTGGGCGGGGAAAAACCTGATGAAGTTCAACAAGGGCAAGTGTAGAGTTTTGCATTTGGGGAAGAAAAACACCATGTACCAGTACAGGTTGGGGGCTGACCTGCTGGAGAGCAGTGTAGGTGAAAGGGACGTGGGGGTCCTGGTAGACAGGAGGATGACCATGAGCCAGCAGTGTGCCCTTGTGGCTAAGAAGGCCAGTGGCATCCTGGGGTGCATTAGAAAGGGGGTGGTTAGTCGGTCAAGAGAGGTTCTCCTCCCCCTCTATTCTGCCCTGATGAGGCTGCATCTGGAGTATTGTGTCCAGTTCTGGGCCCCTCAGTTCAGGAAGGACAGGGAACTGCTGGAAAGAGTCCAGCGCAGAGCCACAAGGATGATTAAGGGAGTGGAACATCTCCCTTATGAGGAAAGGCTGAGGGAGCTGGATCTCTTTAGTTTGGAGAAAAGGAGACTGAGGGGTGACCTCATCAATGCTTACAAATACATAAAGGGTGAGTGTCAAGAAGATGGAGTTAAGCTTTTTTTCAGTGATGACCAGTGATAGGACAAGGAGTAATGGATACAAATTGGAGCATAGGAGGTTTAAGGTGAATATCAGAAAATTTTTTTTTACTGTGAGAGTGACAGAGCACTGGAACAGGCTGCCCAGAGAGGTTGTGGAGTCTCCTTCACTGGAGACTTTCAAAACCCGCCTGGACGCATTCCTGTGTACTCTAGGTGACCCTTCTCTGGCGGGGGGGTTGGACTAGATGATCTTTCGAGGTCCCTTCCAACCCTTAGGATTCTATGATTCCGATAGTAATTCAACCGTAATGCAAACATATTAGCTTTTGTCTTTCATCAGCTGAAAATGTCATTATTGAAATAAATATTATTTGAGCATTAGCTGGCTTGTAACGTTTGACCTTGGCTTTTCTTTTAAACACAAAATCCAAAGGGATGACTCATCTCTTAATGGTTCAGCAGCAGCAGGGGGAGCTTTCAGCATGTTTAAAACTCCACTGTGTTTTTAATTTATCATTCAGGAAAGTGTACCTGACCTATAGTATGTTATTGAATAAATTTTAGAATGATTAGACTTCTGATTGTAGTCCCAGGGCCAAGAATATACCTGAACTATTACTAACCAAGGAAAAAAAAAGCCCACAAAAACAATGCCAAAAAAAAAAAAAAGCAAAAAAAAAAGCGCCAACTCTGCTTACTAGCATCTGAACTCAATGGCAGTTTGATCTTCTAGGAAAGAAGCAAGGGTTTATGTCCCTTGATTGGAACTTTACTATGGCACTTATCAAGCAGTTGGCTATATTCTGCATGTCAGAAAGACATTTCAGCAGTGATGAAGCATTCCAGCATCAGACCATAATATGTAATACTGATTATCCTTACGTGTGTAACAGCCTGACATAGAAAGAGTCATAAATATATTAATGAGTCTGTAAAACTGGTACAGATTTTTTTTTTTCTAAAAAATCTGTTTTTATTATGAATACAGTAATGGTGATTTTTCAGGCAGTTTCTGTGGAAATCCATAAATGGAAAGGTGTTTTTTTTTTGTTCCTTTATAAACAAGGTATTTATATATTTATTAATTATTATCAATAGGCCTATTCCAGCATCAGTGCATAGCAATGTACTTTTTATTACCATGATTTTTTTCCTTGTCTCCCTAGTATGAGGACACAATATTGCACAAAAGAATAGAGAAGAAAAATCTGAAAGCTCAACATTCATAAATTTGCACTTACAGTTGCAATATACCATCGATCTCACAGGCTAATTGGCTCAAACCCATAAAGATTGTACTTAACTGTGCTTATTCATTTGTATCTTGACTTGCAAGTAAAGTTTGATGCATGCAGTCACAGTACTAGTTCTTGATCTTAGACATTTTCAGCAAGATAATATTTAAAAATAAATATTTCCCTTTGCTTTTAATTAAACTACTTGTCTACAAGCAAATCACTTCATTTTGTGTTTAAAATTTTAATTATTTCTTCCAAGTAATTTCTGCTTGTTTCATGCAGACTTATAAAAAAATCCCTGTGTCCGCAAGCTTCTTACCTCTTAGATACATTTTCTTTCTGACGTGTGACTCAGATATGCTAAACCATTTGACTATAACATCTCATTTTGTGTGCTATTCATCATAAAATCTATTAAAATATTTCTGCCTTGCATGTACTTTGATCTTCACTTTGTCACTAAATTCCATTTCTCCTACAACGCTGGCTTTCAATTCAACATTGCATTTCTTCATCCAGCCTTTCTTCTACCTTTATCTCCAATTTTAAGTTTTAATTGTGTATTACTCACAGAGGAAAGACTGATTTCCACAGCATATATGTCTACCTTTATTATTATTGCACTGGAATATATCAGTGTTTATTACTTGCTCATATGTTAATTCAACAATGGGCAAAATGACCCTGACAAGGACCTGTAATCTAAATATTAAGCTGTTTTTTTTACTCACTTCATTATATTAACTTCCATGGTCACTAACATATGAAGAATTTTAGACTCCCAGACCCTTACTACACAGCTGACCTTCTCTTAAAATAGCTGGCATAGGGTGAATACACAGCTGGAAACAGAAAGTCAGGATTAACTTTGTTAACAGTTATTAACAGAACAGAAAACTAATTTGCTCTGGCATGCCTCTAAATTATGTCAGCAGATATATCCCAGAAACTACCTTACCCTGTTTATTCTTTTACATCATCTATTCTGTCTGTAACCTTTGCTGACATGATTAATACTAATGTTAAAAATCCATGTTCTCATTTATTACAAATGCCAAACCCTTTGATTTCCACTGGAAGTTCTCACCATGATAAGAGACTGGCAATAAGTCAAGGAAGAAGTACTCAAGTCTTCATTACACTTTGTAGTTAAAAGCAAATTATTTAAATCGCTTGATCACTTGATGACTTAACTCTAGTAAATGTAATTTTTTTCCTTTTAAGGATTTGCAGTTGTATAAATTACCAAGTTTGTAGGAGAAGGAAAGTATACAGAGGAACATCATTAAACACAATGTGGAGTAAAGATCTTTGGTACATGCAAAACTGTAATTTCATTGTACAAAATGAAACGGAATGATTTATGAAGTTATAAATGATCAGTGCCTTAGACTTCCTGACTTTTTCCGGGACTTCCGTAGTGACTGACAAAAAAAAAAAAAAAAAAATTAAACTGCAATCATAAATCTGTTGTTGTTTTGGTTTTGGTCTTGTGTTTGTTGTTTTTTTTCTTTTTAGTGTTTTTTTTCCCCCCTGTATGATGTTTAGCACATTACAATGTTCTGAAAAAAAAGATAATATATACTAGATTAATGTGTGGGGCTGAAGATCTGTAAGGATCTGCAAGGACTTTCACCATGCTGACAAGATTAATGTTGACTGTTCAAGAGGACACAGATCTAAAATAGATATGATCAGACTGATACATATCAATATATCAAAATTCACCCACCAACTAGTAAGTGTATCAAACATAAAAAGTGAGGAGGGACTGTAATGTAGCCAGACATGTACAAATGCACCAATATAAGCTTCAAAAATACCTATCAAGGCCTCCAAACAAAATAGAGAATAACCAATATACAGATGGCTTGTCTGACCACCAGGAACGTAAAAAGACTAAGCTAAATTTTCATGCACGTCAAGCGAAGGAAGAGCATAGTGTTGGGCTTTCAGATCTTATATGAATGATGTAGTGAGTAAGCTGTTACTGTACCTCTGAAAGGCTTCACACTGAAGATTAGGAAAGTTACGTGCATTTTATCTAGAATTTAGGAAATAAATTTAAGAGCTGCAGGAGAAAAAATATTTTTTTAACAAAACAAACAAAAAAACCATTCTTTCCTACTCTGATAATATTTTAATGGAACCACTTTTCTGAAAAATATTCATAAAGCCAACATTCACTGCTCAACTTGTCTCCTGTCATGCCTATAAAAAATATACACTGAAATAACTCATCTCTTTATAAAGAGAAACCAATAGCTTTTGCACTTACAGAGAAAGGCTTTTTCTAGGATTTGTAATAGAATTTAAACAGAGCACATTACTGCCTTTACATAAGTCAAGTATTTAATAACAACAATAAAAGAATGAGCAGAATAATATGTGGTCGGACTTAAGCTGTTTCCCAAGTTAATTAATCTCCCATTCTTTAAAGGCATAAATAGAAAATTCAGGGTGTGACAAAGCTATCTTCAACATGAAAATACCAAGAGCATAAGTGGATATTAAACTTAGCAAATAAGGCAGGTTCAATGCCCAACTGCACTTCAGTCCTCCTTTTGTTTAGACTTATGTGGGGAAGAAAAGAACAGTTTCCCACACCTTGTAACACTAGAAGCATAGTTTTAATGTCATTGGGGCTTCCACATTTCAAAGAATTTCTTAACAACAAGCCTATATTGCTTAAACATTTAATTTGCTAATAGCACAGAATTATAGAAACACGCTTCCTGCAGATTACTTTTACATTTATATGAAAGGCCTTAAACTGACAGAGCTGGTTTAAAGTGGCAGCTGCTACAGCAAGAGCTGCCACAGAACTGCAGTTTGGCAGGCAGAGACAAATGGAAAGAAAGCAGCCATGAAAGGGCCTAATTCTCTTTACAGATAAGTTATTTTGCTTCCTATCTTTTACATAAGTATGAATTCCCCAAAAGAAGGGTAGTCTAACCATTTTAACTGTATTCATATTCAATAAATTAATTTTTACAGTACTAAACTGCAGTTCTGCCTCATTTCAGGTGTTGCTTGCTACAAAAGACAATCATAAAAACTGTCAAAATGCTTTAAATAATCGTGTTCAGGTCTAATATACAAAAAGAGAGAAAAATAACAATTACATTTACACATGTAGACAAGTCCACCCTTAGGCAGTGAATTATTTACATTTGTTCTTAAATTCTCTTCTAAATTGTGTCTTAACATACAGCTAAGTATCAGCAGTGTGTTATGACTATTTTATTCTAACTCATAATAAAGAAAGGTATTTTTATTTTTTTAAATTTTAAATTTACTTGAATTCAATAATTTGATAATTTTAATGCAGGAAACATTTAAACAAAATTGCAGAAAAGCAATCAAAGTAGTCATATGAGTATGTATGATAAAGGAAATAATATGTAGTTTTAGACCTCTGTAATATTTACCACTTTTGTTTATACTTTTGTTTCACGTATTTCGAGACCTCAACACAGAACTGATATTACCTCACCTCGCTACCAAATAAAAGCTATATTCCATTAGGAAACTGTTCTACATTTAATGGAATTAAGCTCTGTATTTATAATAAAAGTCTCAAGTTATACAGTCGTAATATAACCATGCTGCACAATTCTCTTGAAGCATATTCCAAACAATGCATTTTCTCTTGGAAACACCGATGAATTAAATCTGAGGCTGCAAACAGAATTTACATTAATCCATCTTGTAGCTTACAGTAATGTAAATTTCCTAACCTCCTCATTTATATTGCTATTAATGTCTCATTAATCTGTTATGCCCTGAACTTTTGTTCTTTATACTGCATAAGAGCAGTGGAGTAGATAAACTATGTGTAGTGTATCTAAAGGAGCAAATTTAGTTTTGACACTTAGTAAGTAATCTCCACATTTTCCTTCTATGTATTTCTGCTGTAAGTTATCACATAGGCATTAACACTTCCATTAAACTTTCAAATAGGCTTTCTCTCTGTACAGAACTGTGGAAATGAAAAATATCATCTGTTACTTTGTTCAGACTGGTTGCATCAAAGTGCTGTCCCCTGTTTTATACTGGTATTTTAGATTCTGGAAGAAGGAACTTCTCCAGCATGCTTGTATGCTCCATAACACTGTGATCATGGGAGCGCTACAAATAGTAAAATAATATACACTTACAGAGACTTATAATATCAAGGATTATAAGAAATACTGGTTTACAAAACCTCTAGAAAGTTTAATAGACTTTGCACTTCATTTTTAATAATTTCATCTTTGAGTAGCAACTGTTAAAACAACGTCATGTCACTGGGAGGCTATTATCCCACACCTACCTGTTTCAAAGCCTTCAGCATTTATTTTGAAGTGGTGCTATCCAGTACCAGTATCTTCATATAAAGATAGTTCTAAAGCCATGAAGTTTTGGAGCAGACTACTAAGTGACTGCATAACGTTCTTTCAGTACAAAATTATGAAAGATAGGCTGGAAAAATGTTTGTTTGCTTGCTTTGGTTTTTTTTGTTTCATTTGTTGTTTTTAGGTGTTCATTTTGTTGTTTGGTTTGGTTTGGTTTTGTAATTTATTACTATGCTAGTACAATGTCTAATTCTGCTGCACCATAAAAGTTTGGAACTGATAATCCCATAAGAAATAATTACACTACTTTTTAATTTGATGTTATTTAAAATAATTTTTGTAGTGGTTTATTTGTGGTGCTTCCATTAAAAGCAGGTATAAGTTCCTGATCTTGTCCACAAAACTCAAGGAATTTACATTTACATTCACTACAGGGGTGTTCAAACTAGATGATCTTTAAGGTTTCTTCCAACTCAAACCATTCTATGATCCTGTGAAATTTTTTAAATTCAGCAAGGACAAAAGCCAAGTGCTGCCCCTGGGGAGGAGATACCAGTGCAAGGACACAGGCTCGTGCTTGTCTGGGTGACAGCATCTCACAAAACATCAAAGTCTCTTGAGGGTTAATTTTTTTTGTTTGGTTGGTTGGATTTGGGTTTGGGTTTGGTTTTTGCTTTTGCTTTTGTTTCTGTTTTTGTTTTTTTTTATGCCAATAGCTTGGTCTAAGGTTACACAATTGAAAATAAGAAGTACATCTGCTGTCTGCTGATGGGTGAAATGGGTGGATAATGTATACTAAGTGGATTAATGAATACACAGTATGGTCTTGCCTAGTACAAGCCCATTGTCTTCTGCGAAAATTAAAAAAAAAAGAATTTGCTACCCACTGTCAATATATTGCATTTCTCAACTCTTAGAATAAACTTCACTGAAGAAAGCAGAAATGCTTCTTCAGAAATAATTTGAAAGACATTTCAGATTTTGTAATTTCTGTATCTCTCTTTATACCTTGTCTCAGCACTTTCAGTCTTTCAGTGTCCATTGCTGCCAACTAACACAAACCACCAGTGGACAATGGATTGACTGCACAGAGGTGACATATGAGTGAAAAGAGGTATCTACATACTTTGATCCACTGACAAAGTTAATTTGCATCAAACTGCCTTTTAGGTGTACTATTGCTACCTCCAAAGATGCATACTGAATAATGCATTTAATAGATTATTATGCAAAGAGAAATTGTACTAACCTCCTCTAAGATATTTAAGTATCAGATTGGTAATAAAACCTAATGATAAAGTATACTTTTAATAGGTTCTGAAGAATATTTTTCAATAAAATTTATGGGGTTCAATAAAATGTGATTGCTGCCACTCAATGAAATACTGTTATAATTTCTATATTGATGTGTGATGTTTGAGAAGTTTTTAGTAATTTAAAGGGAAATTTAATATTTAGTATGAATATTTTAATGCTAAACCTGGCATATTAATGGAGAGATGGAGACCAAATTCTCTCTTATTACTGAATGATTGCTTAGTTGATTCAAATAGAATTTTACTCCTTTGCATTGGCTTTAAAAGTCACTGTTAATTTTAGCCGATGCTAGAGGACTAAGATATATGTAAACCAATATGTAAAAAAATCTATGTCATCATTTTATACAATCTGGTTTTCCTCATTTATTTAATGTGTTTATTTTATATATAGAGAGAATAATTACTTACTGAAGGCTCAGTTCTCTCCTGGACATTAAACATTTTTCCTTCTTATGATGATCAGCAAATGATAGCTTAGAATCACACAATGGACAGTACACTTCTAGTATGGATATTAAGGTATGCAATTATCCATGCTAATAATCATGTTCAGGATTACACAAGTGAGTAAAAAAATATTCTAATGGGAAAATTACATTTCTCACAAATGAGACTCATAATCAACAAACAGTATTTTCACTCAAAAATAAGTATTTTTTAATATATTGAGAATTAAAAAGAAACAATATAAAATGGGATAAGAAGTGCCTTGTTAGGTAACTACTTCTCTCTGATTAACTATGATTACAAAGTTTCAATACACATTGTATCGTTTTGTGATGGAAGTTACAAATCAATACTATTTTCAATAGAATTAATATTGATTGTACTTGGATGTATTAGTGCATTTCTGTAATTGCAGTCCCTGCTTATACAGTATAGGTAATTAATATGTAGGCTGCAACTAGCAAGATTGCCAAAAGGCCATCCTAGCAGGAAGAAGTAGGTAGATTTAGGTTAGACATTAGGAAGAAATTATTCACTATGGCAGGGGTGAGACACTGAAACAGATTGTCCAGTAGATTTGTGGCTGGTCAATCTTTTCTAGCGAAAGATGTAGCATTCCTTTTAGCCTCAAAATAAACTGACCAGTAAAATATCTAGTCCGACTAGTATTTGGGAACTTGCTCCTATTGCTGTTAGACAACATGCACCCAGACTTGGCCGTTGACTGATTAAAAGATGTGTAAGGTCATTTAAAACTCAATTGTTAGCAATCCCATATGGCCAGTTATTTGGCCATTATCCAGGAGTGACTGTTACCTGGCTTGCACTGCACTATAACTGGTTGATGCTCCCCTTCCTCTTGTAGAAACAATACAAAAAACTTAACAGTGCAAGTTATTGAGAATTTAGACTGATTTAAATTGGAGCTTCTTTTAAATATCTGGAATGGAGGAAAAAATTGAATTGCTGTCAATTTAGCTATTTTCAGAGTGCAGTTCTTTAACTCTTACAACTTACCATGGCTGTAATGGATGAATTAATCATAAAAGATTTAACTGTGTGAGCACTGTCACAGTTCAGTACAACATTTATTTTCTGCAGTGACTTTGAATGCTGATTTTTATATTTGTTTTTTTTAAGAAAAATACACATTTCCTACTATAATTGAGATTCTGAAAATAATTGTAAGAAAGGTGCAATATCTCAGCATGGTGGAGTATGAAAGTAGGACACTTTATGTTGTTTTAGTGGCTCTTCAGAGTTTAAAATCCCTCAGGCTTTGTTGAGAGAAGACTCGCTCATTTTGATGAGGTACAGTACTTTTTGTTCACCTGTCTACTAGCATCTAGAGATCATGGCATGAAAGAGGATTGGCTTTCCATTTTGATCTTAGTGTGAGCATTTAAATATGATTAATCCAGGTGATTGTATGTGTCCAGTGGCTCATCTGTTATGTTGGATGAAAAGGTTCTGAGTGGCACAATAGCTGATTGTGGTATGTTATCTCCAGCTTTGTACTTTAGTCACTTGTGTGAAGTTAAAATGATAGATTTCCAGGGGTTCCATAATAATAATGTGTATCTCTGTAGTCTTGTAATTCTGTGATGCTTTTAACCTAAGAATACAAAACTCTGAACGTTCTCAAAGAATCATGCCTGAAGTAGCTGTGAGATTCAAGAGTTCTCACATTTATGTGTTTGGGTTTTTTTTTCACTTTTCACATTCTTCTTAGGACTAATGACAGTCATTTTGTGGAAGGGGTGGTGTGGTTTTGCCAGATTCTTATGTTTTCCTGCAATATGCTATGTCCTTATCCAGGGATGTGGTTGAGTCATCATCTGTGGAGGTACTGTATAGATGTGGCACTTAGGGATAAGGTTTAGTTGTGGACTTGGCAGTGTTAGGTTTACAGTTGGACTCAATGATCTTAAAGGCGTTTCCAACCAAAGTGATTCTGTGATTCCATGATAATTTTATGGAATGTTCTAATTTATAAAATTGCTGAAGGAAGAACTGGCAATCTGAAGTAATGATAGGAAACTTCTTGTGCTAGTTTCTAGCATTTTGTGGGTAATCATCCTGCAGGACACACTACTTCTAGAAATCAAGACTCCCATTTTAAGTTATTTGATCTGATGTATATGTAATAGTCTGCTTTTAAACAGTAATTTCTTCTTAATTTCCTGTCTTCTGTGCTCCAACAGCACCTATATTTCAACAGAAAAAAAGGGAAAGAAAAGGAATAATAATAATAAAAAAAGCTATGTTCAGGAAGTTCTTTTAAACTTGTGCAGATTTCCTTATAAACTGCACTAAGTATCTTTACACTGCCGTAAGCAACATTGTTTTTTTTACTATGATAATGAGCAGAGCTAAGGAAAATTTTATTACAGTTTCAGTATTACAGTCAAGCAAGGAGAAAACAAGTAACACTCTCAGACATTTCAAATAAACTATCTGAAGTTTTCTTTTTACTGCAAAATTGCATATGGAATAAAGAGAGGCTGAAGGCTCTTTATTAAAAAAAAGGAAAAAAAAAAAGTGAGAATTATTTTTAAAACAACCACATAAAACCAAATGTGTTTGGTGTGTAAAGAGCACACAATTGAGTGTGCTGAGAGAGCTGGTAGATGTTATTGCTAGGCCACTCTCCATCATCTTTGAGAGGTCATGGAGAACAAGAGAGGTGCCTGAGGACTGAAGGAAGGCTAAAGTCACTCCAGTCTTCAATACTCCATCCGGTCTTGTTCAACATATTAATCAATGACCTGAACAAGGGGACAGAGTGTATCCTCAGCAAGTTCAGTGATGATACAAAACTGGGAGGGGTGGCTGGCACTCTAAGGGCTGTGCTGCCATCCAGTGTGACCTGGACAGGCTGGAGAGCTGGGCAGAGAGGAACCTAATGAGGTTCGACAAGGGCAAGTGTAGGGTCCTGCACCTGGGAAGGAAGAACTCTATGCACCAATACAGGTAAGGTGTGGCCCTGCTGGAAAGCAGTTCTGAGGAGACAGATCTGGGAGTTCTGGTAGATAGTAAATTAGTAAATTATCCATGAGCCAGCAATGTGTTCTTGCCGCCAAGAAGGTCAATGGAATCCTGGGTTGTGTAAGGAGGAGTGAGGCCAGTAGGTCAAGAGAAGTCATTCTGCCGCTCTACTCTGCCCTGGTGAGGTCACATCTGGAATACTACATCCAGTTCTGGGTTCTCTAGTTCAAGAGAGACAGGGAGCTACTACAGAGAGTCCAGCCGAAGGCAACAAAGATGACTGGGGGACTGGAGCATCTCTTTTATGAGGAAAGGCTGAGAGAGCTGGGACTTTAGCCTGCAGAAGAGAAGGCTAAGGGGAGACCTTATAATGCCTACAAGTATCTGAAAGGTGGGTGCAGGGAGAATAGACCCTTTTCAGTATTTCCCAGTGGTAGGACGAGGGGCAACAGGCACAAGCTGGAACATAGGAAGTGCCATTTAAATATGAGAAAAAACTTCTTCAGTGTAAGGGTGACAGAGAACTGGAAAAGGCTGCCCAGGGAGGTTGTGGAGTCCCCTTCTCTGGAGATATTCAAGACTCACCTGGATGCAGTCCTGAATAATGTGCTCTAGGTGATCCTGCTTTAGCAGGGGAGTTGGACTAGATCATCTCTAGTGGTGCCTTCTGACAATACTGTGATTCTGTGATAAAAATACAAATAGGCAATTTGATTTCAAAACATAGTTGAGTTTAGGAAGTAAACTCATAGGATCATGATAAAAGTAATCCTCTGTCTCAATTTAATTTCAATAATTTTCAAGAAATGACACTACATATTTCCTGATTTAAATTTTATCTTGTCCTTACCTCATACTTGTAATTTTAATCCTTCTGTACTATTAACATGTTCCTTGTGAAATTCTGAAGCAAAATTACTGTGTGAACAGAAAATCCCCTTCTTTACTTCTTCCTGATCTCTTGTCTAAAAGAGAGAATGACACCTGCTGCCAAGCACCAGAAGGAATCATGAGGAAAATTAAGAAAAAATATTTCCATACCATGCCCTGCTCAGGACTGATTGAACACTGGTAATGGCAATGGACATTGGAAAACATGGTGGCATTAGGCCTGAGCAGAAACAGTTCAGATCTGTTTTTCCTGATTTGAGTTCTTTTATACTTGGGATGGTCTGGGACAAGAAGAGGGGGGAGAGAAATAATTTCCTTGAAACTCCACCTATAATTTTCTTGTAGAGTTTTCTGAAAAGTATATGTACAACATACAGAGTGTACAGCATTCTGAAAAGACTTATAATACATGGATCCAGGTAATAACAAAAGGCAGTGACCTCACTGGCACAGAAGTACCTCCCAGTTCTATAGGCTTAACCACCATAGTTGTGGTTCAGTCCCATATCTTTGTCACTAAAGTAATTTTCACAGACAGGCACATGATTAATTCCTCACAAGAATTTAATCAGTTATTAGGATAACTGGACTTCAAAAAAGGACTGAATAATTTCAGTGTTCATGTTACTAACTGAAAATAGTGATATGGATGGTCTCTGGGTTGACACTGCCAATGAGACATCTATTTATATCAAGGAGGACTTCTTTCTGGGATAATTTCTTTTTTTCTGCCAAAACGGAAACAAGAGGATACTTCAGAGTATCTGGAATGCACAAACTCCTGCTGGAAGCTATTCTAACCCAAGAAATTGTTTCACTCAGTGTATAGCAATATCTCTGCACTTAATATATGTTGGGAATTATTATTAATGAGGTTACTATGCGTAGCAGTTCTCACACAATACACTGATCATTGAAGTAACTCTGACAAGAGAAATAATAAGCTGTAGAACTGTCAGAATACATGCTACACTTGTTGAATTGATGAAGTACCAAACAAAGAAGAAAGCTGCCTCTGAATCTTTATCAGGTTGTATTTACTAGTAAAATGTGACACTCCACACAAGATGTCAGGCTTTTCTTTGTGCTTTTTCTCAGAGTCTGTTCCAGCATTAAAAAATCACTGCAAAGAAGCCAACTGCTGATTGGGAGCAGTATCAAACTAGACCCAGAGTGGAAAAGAGATGTCAGTGCTCAGGTATGTTATTACTTCATGGTTCTTTCTCAAGATCCATAGTTAGATGCATGATGAGGCAAAGGAGAGCAATTAGGTGTTTTATTTACCTGATTCAGCTGGCTTGGACATTTTCTACACAGACAAGAAAATATAAAAGGAGCACACTAAAGGGAATATATCCACAAGGAAGCCTACCATGATTTTATGAGGCAGGGTGGCTTCCTGACCAGGGGGTAGGGAGTCTCACTGCATGACAGCACAACTAAATTATTTCCAGAAGTCTGAAAACAAAAACAGGACAAGTAAGGCAGCCAGAGGGAGGGCTGCTAAGAAGGACCCATGTAGACATGCCGGGTGGGCAAGGCTACCTCCAAAGATACTTCTAAGCTTAGTTCAGACTCACTAGCCTCTGACATTCAACTGGAAATCTCAGCAAATGTAATCCCAGTATTCTATTTCATTTTACAGTGATACACAGATATAGAAAACCTATGTGGAAATGGAGATACGTAATTACCTGGAGGGCCTCAGCAAATTGAAGACTAGATGTGTATGACTTAAAGGGAAGCCTTCAAAGAGTATCATCAGTGCTGTGAACAGAGTAAGAATATGTAAAGGAAGGTAGCAACAGAAAGTTAAAAGGACAATGAAAACCAGGAAACATACTAACTGCAACATAATTTATTTCTATGCATCACCATTCTATTATTTGCATAAGCTTTCATTGAGTTTCAGCAAAACTGGATGAGAGGATAAAGAAATGCTCAGTCTTGTAAACACTGGTGTAAGTGATTGATCTGGAAACCACTATGTTTACATATGCAAGCCTACAGGGTAGATAAGAAGTACTCCATCTAACTTGCTTTAGAGACATGCCATTTTGAAATATTTAAATGCTAAGAGGTAAAGATGATGATGCAAAAAGTTCCCACTCTTCCATGCCAAGTTCAGAGTAGTTTTCTTTTAGTTTAGTATAGTTTAGATATATAGGCCATTTGTAAATTTTGTAAAACAAATTTTTGAAATATTTATTTTCTTATTTCAGGTTAGGTTTACTGAAGCTTAACAACTCCCAGCTGGTAATGTGTATGAGTCTCTGACATTATGCTCTCTTTCCTCTGGCTGTTATGTGTTTGTATATGGGCTATTTAGCCATACAACTTGATGAATTTAGTATTTTATGCTCTTACACACTTTACTAGTATTAACATGTCCCAGATTTACAGAGCTGTGTTGATGTTGCTTCTTTTTAATACATTTATTTTTGCAAAGGATAAAATATTTTAACAGATCTTAAAATATTTGTCACAGTTTGACTCAGGATCAGCAATTCAATCAATGACAAAATGCTCTCAATCCATTCCCCTTCCACCCAGGTAGGGAAAGGAGAGAGAGAATAAAGAGAGAGACTTTCCAGATTTAAAACTAAACTAGATAGCTTTAATTAAATACTAATAATAAAGGAAAATTTGTACAATCATATACAAGCATGTGCAGGAATGTACAAAACCCTATTGCCTCCCACCCCCAGCAACTCCCATGGCACTATCCTGAGCTGTGAGCAGACCCAGGATGTCCCACATTGCTTCCAGAGATAGCAGTAAATCAGACAGGAGCTGAGGGTAGAGTTCTGAGGGTCAGGAGCACATGAGCCTAGGGATCGATGGTGATGGATAGATGGAGTCCTCCCCAGATTCTGGTCATGAATGGAAGAGAAGGGAAGAAAAAGAAGGAAGGGGCTTGACTTCTATGATCCCTGACTTTATACTGAGCCTCAGGGGTGTGTGTGTGTGTATATATATATATGTATACACATATATATATATATATAATGTATGTATGTATGTATGGAGAAAAGTAACCCAAGTCTATCAAGAAGGCATCAGAAAAATAATGGAATCATAGAATGATTGGGGTTGGAAAGGACCTTTATGTAGTTACAACCCCCCTGCACAGGTAGCGACAACTTCCACTAGGTCAGGTTGCTCAAAGCCCCATCAAACCTGCTGTTGAACACTTCCAGGAAACAGCCAGCCACAAATCCTATGGACAACTAGTTCCAGTGTCTCACTACCCTCATAGTGAATAATTTCTTCCTAATGTTCAACCTAAATCTACCCTCTTCCAGTTTAAAGACATTACCCCTTGTCCACTCACTACATGCCTTTGTAAGAAGTCTAGCTGGCTCTTAAAATACATTCCAAAACCACCTTTGTTTGGTCTTTAAATATAGATACATTTACATATATATATATATATTAATTTTTAGTTAGTTTGTTTTAAAGAGAATCTTTAATAAATAATTTAAATTAGTTCAAAATCACAAACCTCATCTCTGAGCTGACAAAAAGATAATACAGAAATTAGGTAATAAAGTCCTTCTAAATCCCAGTAAGCCCCTAATAGCATGAGAATCTTTCAAAATATCAGGTAAAAGATGCTCTGGTATAGCTCATAATTTCAAATTTCAAATTCAAAGTAACATATTACTTGGTGTCACATTGCACCATGTGGTTGTTTATTGCGACCTTTTATTTTGTTACCACTTATCACTGGGTTCATAAATACCATATGCTGTCTGTACCTGATGTTGGCTTGTGGTCTTTCACTATAAATGTTTATTTTAAATATGCTTAATTGTAAAATCCTTATTTTAGCTCTTTACCTGAAAATGGGTAGTAAACCTATATTTAACATTTTGGTGTATGTTTTTTTGTTTAAGTTCTCCATAATCTGATGTTAAAAAGTCCTTTAAATCTATTAAACAGAAAACTATGTGTAAGTAAGTGCTCATATAATTTTCCATTCACAGAGAATCCTACACAAAATTGCTATGTAAGGCAGAAACTCCAGATGGCTGACTTTAGTTGCTTCCCATGTACACGAACAGTCCAAGTTGATCTATATGCCTACTTACAGATTAAAGCAAATTCAAGTGACTAGAGCAGGTGAAGACTGTTGGCTCAAATTGGCATTCCAGGATTATTTCTTGGTACTTCCAAAGTGTAATTAAGGCTCTGTAGTGAGTAAATTTGACCTTGATGCCAGGAACCTGTGGAAGATTTACATTGCTATAAGGACATGGTAGCTCACTGCAGTCTTCTCAAATCTCCAAGAAGCTAAGTAAGCATCAGTGCAGTGAGAACTGAAGGGATATATCTATGCAACTGTCTCACATCTAAAGCGATGCATCTGGGCCACAGTGTGTTTCAAGATACATTTTTCAAGTCAATGGCTCTTCAAAACAGGAGAATTCTGACAATTATTAAATGTACAAAGATTCACCTTTTAATTCTGAAGTAAATTTAGTGGAACAAATCATATCATTGTTCCCTTTGCTAAGCAGATTTACTTTTCAAAGCTTTCCTCTGGCTGTTAACCTGACAGGACCATTTTATTGCTGACCTATTCTGATCTTAGCTGTAAGAAATTTAAGGACTAACTGAGAATCAAGGTGCCATGTCAATATTCTAATCTTACATTTAAAGAGGTCATTTACTAAAACTGAGCTCAAAAAAACAGTTACATTGACAGAATCATAACACTCGAATGCAGTATCTGAATAACTGATGCACATAAAATTACACTGTTTGTGAGAAGACAAAAAACATTTTTACATACGCTATGTGTACACACACAGATAGCAGTGCACCCACTATATAACTGATTCCCCAGAATAATTAAAACATTTCACTTACATGAAGAAAGCTGGAAATCACTGTTCCAACAAGATCCAGACATCAGTAAATCCTTTAAGACAGAATTGTATTGGGAATAGACACAATGTAACTAAAGGAACCCACACTTTATGGTAAATTTGTTGCTTACTTAAAAGTACATCCTCCTTTCAGTCAGCTTGATTTCGAATAAAAAGAATCTTTCTTATTATACCACTAACCAATATATAATAAATAAAAGAGGCAAAAGGAAGAAGGTTCCTTATCTACAACTTTTCAGGTATTAGATGTTTCATTATAGACATCAGTTATAATGTCTCTAATAAAATCAGTTAAATAATAGTTATTTAAATTTAGAGCAAAACTATGATTCATAAGCAAAATTATACTACAAATAGTTGTTCTGGTTATCAGATACTACTTGCAGAGAGTGCTGGGAAGCTTAGGAACTTTAAATGCTGGAAGAAAATACTGTGATACTGGAGATTTCCAAGACAGGGCACATATCCGGTCCTTGACTTAATTAACTACAGGGCTTTTCTCATTTCTGTTCACAGAGTCAGTCTTTCTGGCAAAAGCTGATTTCTGATCATCTGAATTATGCATTTAGGCTAAGATTCCTGAGAGATGGATTATAGTGCCTGTGTAACCCCTTCTGTATAACAGTTGTACTACTGTACACCAGTTGGTTTCTTTTCCAATAGAAGTGCAAGAACTTGGAACTTTGTGAACTTTGCTAGAAAGATGACACTCCAAACATGTTCAATATTTTGTTATAACTACTCACAGACTCCAAAGGACACTACCTATTTATTATCTTTAGTGAATACCACTAGGTAATGCAAAAAACTGTGAATAAAAATGTTCTGCATCAAAGAGCTCACACTTTATAGCACTAGACTGAAGTAGAATAAAAGCTGGCAGCATAAGTAAACATGCAGTAAGAACCAGAGCTACATTCTTCTGAAATGATCTGCAGTGATCTGACACTGCTATCAATGTCGTATGTGTATTTACAATACACATCTTCCAGTAAACTCACCTTTAAAAACCTACTTTTTAAAAAATAAGCTAAGCTCCCATGAAGTTGAGTTTCTGTTTCAGGCTACATGATCTTCAGTGTCTTTCCTTGAGCTCTGACTTTCCTAAAGGTAAGTAATTTTGCAGTCATGAAAAGACCAGTATTGAGATACATAAAGCAACAGGAAAATAGTAGGCTGCTAATAAGTGTAACAAATTAATAAAAGGAATTGTTAAAAAATCCATTTTCAGAATTAAAAAAAAAACAAACCTGATAAGCCTTTTCAATATTTTGTAATTGCTGAAGTGAGGCACAGAGAAGGTGTGCTTTGTTAGTACAAGCAGCCTATGCTTAGAGACAGTATTAAAATACTATTTCTGCATAAAATTATTCCAGCTACAGCATCTCAGGTACTTCTTGAAGCAGTATCTTTAATATGTCTGACGGCCTAAATCAACAGCAGTAGCATGTGTTGCATTTACACATAATTTTTTGATATTTTCTGTAAAAGACAGTTTAAGTGCATACCAGATTAATTACTTCTGTGGATATTGAAAAAAATGTTAGGTCTACATAATATGAGGAATTTGATCATATACTACTTTGTATAAATTTGAAGGACCTCCATAAGCTCTGAATGTATAAATAGTTTTTACTGAAATTGCTATCTAAAGGAACAAATGAAGAAATACAGCTCCCAAAGCTAGAAATGGGTGGAATTAATTTCTACAAATAATGTCTTCAGCATCTGGCAGGCTCATTAAGTACTTTGTTACAACTGTGGTGGGGTATTTTTGGTTTTGTCAGTTCTATGAAAACAAAGTTCCTAATTCTATTTTTTCTCTGACCTAAAGTTTAATTTATATGTATTATGTATCACAAAATTGAATTTAAATTTAAATACTTAGAATTTAAAAGCAAGTGATCTCTGTGAAACTACAGAAAACAACCGGCAAACTTGGTACAATTTTGTTTCCATGGATTTTCTGGTAGCTAGCCATGAAAATAAAGACTTATCAAAGCAGGCAGAAAGTTTCAATTCATTGTTTTCTCCACAAGGCTAAATCATTTGATATGTTAATTGTATCAACTGTTCTTTCATCTATCTACTGTAGTTATAAGCACAGGTGTTTTTTATTACTTCAATTTCAGGAATTAGCCATTCTTGTTACTATATTTAATACTAGTCCAGATGCCTAAATTCTGATTTACTTCTGTAATAGTAATTATTTTTGAGCTTGTATACCTGATTTTTCCTTATTTTCCTTATTTTCAGCAGATTCTTCATGGTTCTTTTTATGCTAATTATCTTATTCCCCCTGCATAACCCTCATAGTTTCCCAGGCTAGAATTTGTATCATACAAAGTTTAAATTGTATCTACTGAATACTTTAATCATTAAACTTAGGCAGAACAATTTCAAGTTTAAATTATATGATACAACAGGTATAACTAAGTACTGTCAGGAATGGAAAACTATTTTGGAGAGTTACTTTATGTATGGGAAGATATATAGAAATATATATACAGAGTAGCAATATAAAGCAATATATTCATATATATATATGTAAATAGAGATATACTGTAGTACATGTCTAGATTTTCCTTTACAAATATATAGATAAATAAACAAAGAAGAGCCATATTATTCAGGTGATTAGAACTGCAGCTCTTAAAGATAAGAAACGTCCTTAAACTTATTCACCCAGTAACAGTAATTTTCTAATGACTTCCAAAGAAGGAAGATCATAATGAGATGATCACTCTTTTTAGGGATCAAGGGCACTAAGTTTTTAAAACAGTAACTTAAGAATGCTATTTACTTATGGTAAGTTCCAGCTCTGTGTGGTCCCTTCAGTGTTTAGTATGGTGGGGTCAGACTACCATATGTAAACTGATATCTACAAAAATGTAAATACTGGTTTAAAAACTATGTTGAACTCCATCCTTGGCTAAATCACAGTCACATCAAGGGAGAGAAAAAGTCTCTTCCCTGTTTCTCAACAAAAAACATAAGCAGTTGCTGCCACTCTGAGGTTATACAATTTCAGATTTTATTATTCTTCTAAAATTACACAATGGCACAGTTATTACTTTACCCTGAAGTAATAACAGGGGAATATTTTGACATTTTCACAGCCCTTTACTACACAGAACAACTCCCTGTGGTTGTTTCTTTCCCTTTTGAATGTTTGTGCTACAAAATTTTACTTGCGAAGGATCAAGCCATGTGAAATCCAAGTTTGTACAACCATTATGAGGTATCCATGGCATGGCAATAAAGCTGCAGCAAGGCAGCTGCAACCACTTGGTTTACACACAATTGGATTTTGGTGAAAAGAGGTATTTCAATGAACGCTTTAGCTCCTAACATTTATCTGAATTATCCTCTTTCAGTAAAAGTAGGTGTTATCTTAAAATTCCTCTATGAAGTCCATGATGGGCATGTTTCCAAAGCTTTAAGCCACTTTTTGCCATAACTTAAAACCATGATTCCAAACCAAAAAGGTGTGTTCCATCACTAAAGTCACATTTATACCCCGTGCATTTACAGTCTCTTAGCTGCAGCTTGTTACTGATGCTGTGCCTTGGTCCCTTCCACCATCCTGCTTCTCCCAAAACCCTGGGCTCCTCCATCCAGGCCCCTCTGCTATGGTCTCCCCGGCAAAGACCTACCAAACACTGAATATTGCAGACCTCTGAGCTCACCAGCTCTAGGCTCCCTGAGCCTCCCTCAGTGTCATGGGCCATTGCTCAGCCTGCCTAGCTGTCCACTGTTACAGCAGAACAGGACAGGCTGCAGAATGCCCGAAGAGGAGAATGAAGTGATAAAACAGGTCTCATCTGCCATGGGACCAAAGCTAAAGGGCTGTCTGTGGCTTGCTGTGTGAGCACCAGGGGGATGACGCCAGAGGCTGATCAAGTAGCTTCTGTTTTATCTGCTTATCCTTTTGCATTAATGCTGTAGTGGCATTAACATGAATTATAAGTAATAATGCTTGTCAAAAGGAAATTACTGTTTTTTTCTGGCCATGCATAACTTGTCAAGACAAGCACACTCCTTGGTGCACCAGGGATACTGTCACCTCTGCTGTACCTAATTAGGCAAATTAATTTTGTAAAATCTTAAAGACTGTTTCGTCTGGACTTCCCTCAACATCAGAATTCAAGTCACAGAATTACTCTAACTATTCTCTCGTAGGTGGATTATTTTTTGCTGGGAATATGTTTCAGAGCTCTTCCAGTGTCACTGCATGAAGTCACCTTGTGAATACATTTCTGTGAAGGCACGGAGCACAGTGCTGCCTTTGCTCTTACCTCATGAGAGTCACAAGCCTGTTCTGGCTTTGAATGTGCCATGGAGCTGCTAATCATATGCACAGGCTTACCCCTGGAGATACCAGTTTTGTTGAATTTGAGCTAGAGCTGCACAACACAGCTATGAACTGGTCTAGTGAAGAAAGGGTAACAATGATTCCCATGGTGAATTCTCCATGATTACAGAAAGAGTTGTCTTTGTAAACTGCAGATATATATATACACACAATCAAGTCTGTCTTAAGAAAAAAAAAAAAAAAAAAAAAAAAAAAAAAAAAAAAAAGAAGAAGAAGTAGATTTTCAACTTTAAACACTTCCTTTTAAAAAAGAGTTCATTCACACATGAACATTCCAACATAAAACTGTCAGCACAAACCCCACTAGATAAGGATGTAGTTTAAAATCAGAGTAACTGCTAAAAGAGTAGCTAAAAAGCATGGAAGCATATGTGCATATAAAATACAGCTAGTGTGAATTCTCACTATATATATATATATATATATATATATATAAAAGACATAAGTAATTAAACTGGTCTGTGCAGATGTTAATTGAACCAGATACTTAAAATGGTCACCTTTTTCTCTCAGAAAGTAATTGTAACAGAAAATAAAGGTAGGGGAAATACATTTCTCCAAAAGAGCTTGTGTCAGTCTTAGCATACCATAGTAGCTTCTGTTCACATTATAAATACTGTATAATAGTATTCTATGTCACTTTGCAAAAACATAAATCAACTCTTCTTTGAAAAATCCTCTGCACTCTATTTACTGATGCTCTTGGTAGGAAACATTTAGGAGGCTATGATTACCTCAACCTTAATTTGAAGAAAAATACTATTAAAATTCTTAAATATATTTGAGCACTCTCTGGCACAAAAGTAGGTACCTGAACACAGGAAAGCCTTCTGTTAATACTGACCAAGCAGTAGGTTGGGAAAAAAAAAAATCTGCCAGGATCTACACTGTTTTAATAGAAATTTCTCTGCTTTGTGTTTCTTGCACGAGGAGAACCAAGGACGCCGAGTCATAGGGCTATCCAAGTTACATGATCCACATGGCTCACTTCACTACTAGTTTAGTCTGTGTGGAATACAGAGATGTTACATGCAAGCAAAAATGCTTCTGAACCAGCAAATATGGCTACAGCAGAGACCATAAGTGGCAGAGCAGAGAAGCTGAACCCTAGGTGAAGAAACACTGCCAGTTTTCTCAACAAGGTATATGTTTAAAGTTATTTATTTTGCAGTATAACTTTGTTTTTTAAAGTAGGTGTTTATTTAGGTAGGTAATCAACAAATTTTAAATAAACATAGCACTCCTTTCATGAACCTTAGACAGTAAATATTTATATTCTCAAGATTTCAGATTGTGTAGTTACCCTGCACCTTTTCCTGTTCTGGCATGTTAGGTTAAAGTCAATGCATCCAAATATGTATCTAAAATAAAATGGTAGCAATTCACACGACACAGGACACTTGAGAGGACACTGATATATTTCCGGGATGTGAAAATTATTTTCAGAGAAACAAAGGTGTTTTAGACAAAAATATTTAAAACCTATGCCAAGAGTGGATTCTAATTATTATCCAGAAGTGATACCTTTATTTTACTGCAGTGGCTGTGGGATTCTGAGAAATAACACTAGAGTACTACTTCTGCAAGTAAGAATATTTTACTGAACCATGGAGCTCATTGTTCCATGATGAATAATTCACAAGTGTTGGGTTTTTTGTTGTTGTTGTTGGTTTTTTTTGTTTGTTTTTTTACTGTGAGAGTGACCAAACACTGAAACAGGTTGCCCAGAGAGGTTGTAGAGCTTCCATCCCTAAAGACACTCAACACTTGACTAGACATGGTCTGGGTTGACCTGTTCTAGCTGACCCTGGCTGAGGAGAGTGATTGGGCTAGAATATTTCCAGAGGTCTCTTCCAACCCTCAGCGACTAATTGAAGGACAGTCTGGAAGTTTTCAGAAGTCCCAAAATGAGTTTCTAAGATACTATGATTTAGGGATTTACTGTTTGTTTGTTGATGTTTTTTGTTTTGTTTCTTTTTGTTTGATTATTTTTGTTTGTTTTGATTTTTGGTTGTTGTTTTTTAATTAAAAAAATCTGCTGTTTCACCTAGTTTTGTCTCATTTCCCTCTATTCTTACATTCTTTCTCTGCTGGAATCTTGCTAGTACATGAAAGGATCTTCTCACAGAAATTAGACTTATTAAGACAAAAAAATTCCTAAGTTTCCCATGTCCAAGTTGGAACAATGTGGAGATGTTTTTTTCCCCTTGACTGATAAACATGTACTTCTAAGAACTGTCTCAAATCACTTCAATGTATTTGTATTAAGAAGATTAGATTTCACTTCCCAAGTACAATGGTACATGTGCTGAGTAGATATTAGTACTATATTAGAAAAAATGTACTGGTTTGCCTTTGAGAAATGATATTAAACAGAAATTTCAGTAAGTAATAATTGCTGATAAAGGTCAGCCAGCTCATCTTTACTGATTTCCCATGTTCATTTCCACATTCAGCATTTGATTAATGTGAACTCATTGACTCTAAATAATTACCTAATCATTACCAGACAACAAAATGAACTTCCATGATAACAACCAATCAAGATAATCACTAATGCAGTATGTTTCACATTAATGATCCACCAGTCAGATTTCAGTTTGCTTAATATCCAGGTTCAATAGTCCTTGTCTGTGTATTTCAGGATCCTGTATTCATAAGATGATGCTTAGATTAAATATCCATTCCATTAAATGTCAGTCCTTTGTACAGAACATATTAGATTTTTTGCCCTTCACATTTACATTTTAAAACATGTATTGGTAAATGTCCAGAAATTAAGCAAGTACCAGCAAGTAGAATTAAAATTCAGTATACACCTGTATTTACCCTCAATTTCCCCTCTGTGGCTAGAGAGCATAATTAATATTTCAGACTTCATCAAAACAACAGAACTACTGATTTATGGATAAAGGCAACTAACCTTTTCATACAAGATTTCTTGAACACCCTGTTAATGTAAATTGTAATAAAACCTCTCATGCAAAACAACTTCCTGTCTTATCACTAAAATGCCCTTCATATAGCTAGAAATTCTTTAATGAAGTTGATCTTTTCTTACAGTGAAACTTCTTCAAACTGAGATACTGCTGGCACCATGTCTTTTCCACTTTATATATCCAAAAACTGCAAATATATCCCCCCTTGGCTCTAGGAAAACTGAAGCCTTTTTGCATACATGGGCTTGTGATTTTATATTTACATGGTTGAAATGACGTAACTATCTAATGGAATTTTGCCTTGTAAATCTGAGCGTAGTTGTTATAAAGTTAAAAAACTTTGTTACCTAAAATATTTCCAAATGTGGTCTTTGAACTTACTGTCATGATCTGCAACCTATTATATCTCCTTTTTGGAGTGAATTTAACTTATCCAGATCTGCCGAGAGGTCCCCACGTAGCGCTTGCCTCTCACAGACGAGCAGTGAACTTCGGCACTGACTTTTCGGGTGAGACACTTGTTCAATGCTCACTAGTGTTTCCAGTAACAGCAGCCAATCCCCAACTAGAATTTACAAATACAGTTTATTGAAGGGAAAAAATAAAACAATTTGGGGCAGGAAACTCGGAGTAATTAAAAGACATAGATCTGTAAAATATCTTTAAACCACCAAATACCAAGAACATACGTATGCTCTAATACTTACACGTATAGGTAAACCTTATTTACACACCCAGATTAATTATTATCACACACAGGGGAAGAGGGATCTGCCCGACGCTTGTCCCGTATAAGGTCACGGTTTGTGTGCAGGTGAGACAGGAACACCTCAGGGAGAGAATTATACCCAAAATACAATCCCTTACTTTGTTCCTGAGATGGTCTAGGTACTTTTATAGTAGCTGCGGGTGACTTCCCCTGCAACCCGGTCTTAGAACCACAGGTGGCAGGAAGAAGTCTCACCACACGTGCTCAGCAGCGGGCAGGTACTGCAGGTGGGTAGCAGCTGGCAGGACCGCAGGCAGGCTGGCAGGACCACTGGCAAGCTGGCAGGAACTGCAGGCACGCCGGGAGCTGGGACTGCAAAAGCTGCGGGCGAGCCGGGTCTGCTGGGATTAGCCAGAACTGCAGGTGAAGTGGGAGCCGGGACTAGCCGAGAGCCGGGACTAGCTGAGAGCTGCAGTGACGAAGCGGGAGCCAGGACTAGCAGGTAAACAGGAGCAGAAACAAGAGCGGGGAACCTCTGGCTGGCAGGCACCCCGAAGGCGCAGGTCACCCCCCAAAGGCAAGCAGAAGCAGCAGCTTCAGTGTCCGTCCAAAAGCGCGCCCCCAAGCAGCAGGCGCGCTGTCTCTTTTATGGGTCTCCATTGCTTCAATTGGCCAGTCTCTTGTTTCTGGGGCTTCTCAGCCAATCAGGCAGGGACTTTTTCCCGCCACTGCTGTTACCAGGCAGACTTGCCGTTTGCAACATTGTTGCCGTTTTCCCGCCACTGCTCCTCTCTAGCTAGCAGCTAGCAGCAGCTACCTCCTCATGGTGTTGGAGTTGTTGTTTTCTGGGGGAGGAGGCAGGCAGGAGAGCGTTTAAACTGCCACGTGGAGCACCCATCTTTAAGCCAGTTGTGACTGCTGACGTAAAGGGCATGTTATATTCGTGTGAGGAAAGGTCTGGTCCTTCACACTTACATTTAAGTTAATTAACACGATCTGTATGTGTGTAGATGAAATAATGAAATTGTTGATTATCAAAATAATTTTCTTATGTATAATTTTCCTATTTAATATTCTTTATATTCAGCATTTTCTAGTTTAACATTTTAAAAGTAATTTTCTATACAGAATGGCCTTGTAACAATGTTCACTCTGATTCTGCTCAAAAAACCTTACAATTTTTCCTGGCTTCCCTAAATTAACTCTTTTTCATCTCCTATTTAAAGTAATGATATTCAATTAATAATTAGTGAAGTCATTACTTATATCAAATACTTGTGTAGAGTAATGAGCCATTACTTGAAACCAAATGTTTGTGTTACATTTAAATTTTATTTTAAATCATGACTCTTAAACTGAGCCTATCTGAAAAGGCTATTTAAAGGAATTCTCAGTTTATGTAACTAAAAGCATATTCTTTAGACTTAATTAATAACGCATGTGTTAAAAATTACTCGTTAAATCAACTGAGTAATATTCAAGGTTTTATTGATTCATAGCAAGTAGAAAGCGAGCAAAAGCAGCGCTGGGTGACAGGGGAGTCTGCGCTCCACTACTGCCACACGCTTAAACCAAATCACCAGTCTTTTATGCTCTTCTTCTTCCGTATTCGTGTACTTCTGCTTTCCCTCCGTGTTGTACTCTGCGCATGTACGATTTATTGCTAGGGGGTCCTTTTCTGCCTCCTGGTAATCGTTGGGATGAAGTAAGTACTCTTCCTCTTGTGTCCTCTTCATGAACTCCTTTAGTCCTTTCCCATATATGGTATGGTTTATATAACATTTTGCTGAATAATACATATTTGGCGGTGGCAAAGCATGCATTGTGCAAAGCTTGGCAGTTTAATAATACATACTTGGCGGTGGCAAAGCATACATTGTGCAAAGCTTGGCAGTTTCACATGGGTGTTTTTCTGTTAGTACTTCCTTTTTTCTAACCGCAATATCGGGGTGTTACAAAGTTTTTAGTTTATTAATAGTTTAATACATAATCTGTTTCTAACAATTCCCCCCTTTTTCTTTTTATCCTATGTTATTAAACTATCTCTTCTGCTTCTATAAATCTTCCGCAAGCTTCACATCTCCAATCACATCCACAAGGTTGTTTACAATTACATTCGAGATATGCATATTTATCAGTACCACAGGTACAATATGCTTCTGGTACTTTTTGTGGCACTTGTTGATATTCAGCTCTAGAAGTCAAAATCATTAATTTAGTAATATCAAATCTTTCTTTTACAAATTGTAACACATATTTTATAATACATGGTCCAAATATTAATCCCAATAAAACTAATACCAATGGTCCAGCCAGAGCAGACAAAAGAGTAGTTAGCCATGGTTTTGCACTAAACCAATTTTCATACCATGTTGTACCGGTCTCTAGATCTTTTTTACGTTGGTCTAGTCTCTTTCGAAGTTCTGCCATTGAATCTTGGACTACTCCAGTATAATCTATGAATGTGCAACATTCTTCTTGGAGGGCTACACACAATCCTCCTTCCTTGAGGAATAACAAATCTAAACCTCTTCTATTCTGCAAGGCTACTTCAGAAAGAGACTTGACCGAGGTTGACAATTGATTAATTGATTGTTCTATTCTAATTAGATCTTCATTTACTGCTATTTGTAATGCCTGCATTTGTTCACTCTTAATAATTGAGGCTATACCCGTTCCAGCTCCCACACCTCCTGCAATTAGCAAAGTAGCTAAGGAAATTGCGGTAATTGGCTCTCTTTTTTTTGTCTACTGAGGCATCTCTCAAAATGATGCATAACATCTTCCATTGGATGGTACATTAAACGTGGAATGATTATTACCTGAACACAAAATTGAGATACATTAAATACTTGTAATGATATACACGGTGTCACCCCAATATCTGAGCACACCCATTTTGCTCCTGTAGCCGGTATTGCCCACTTGTAGGTTTCACTTCTCTTTTGCTTTATTCTTGTCTTATGAATCGTGCTATTACAAAATCCTTTATATTGCTCTGGGACAGTACCAATACATTGTCCTCTTCCTGTTACATGCTGTAAAGTCATTCCCTGGGTGTCCTGCTTGTCCTCACTTCAAGGACATTCTGAGGGATTTGTTCTGTTTGACCATTTAATTTTATCTGATTGTCCTACTGCTTCATAGTAAGGTGGTCTAACATTAAAACATAACCAGCATTCTTTAGTTAAATTTGGCTTGGTGTTGTTCAATGCTAAATAAGATGCTTTCATTATTTCCCACAAGGGGTCTTGAAAGTTTTTGTGTGGTGCTATCGCTATTTCTGACCTATTTTGTGGATCATTGTGGTTTCTTAATTCCATAATGGTTGAATTGACTTTCGCTATTTTGGGCAATTCTTGATTTCTTTTAGGTGTTTTTGGAGGAGCTATTATAACATTAGGACCCACTGAGGCGGAATCATGCGGCATTCTTGTTTTAATAATCTGAAACATATTCCCTCTATCTGGCCCTGGCTCCCAGAATCTTATTCCCCACATTTTCCCTGCTAGCCAAGAATCTTCCTCAGTCCTGAGGACTTTAATGTTTACTTCTTTGCAGTAACCCTCATCTTCACAATGTCCATATACATGACCATCCTTGCCTATAGTCAGTCGTTTACATTTAGGGGGATACCATTCTATATGAATATATTTATCCTTACTGGATTCTGAAATTAGCCAATCTGAGGCCCAGGTCTCACAACCCCAATACCCACAATAAAAATGGTAGGGGAGCTTACAATAGTTCCTTCCTGGATTTGACGCGGGACATACATAGAAACCTCTACATTTGTCTGCTCCATCCCGACGATTCCCTGTAACTAGCTGTGTCAAAGATACGGTAAAATTTACATTTGTCCAATTTGAGTTTACTCTGATTGGAGTTTCAGGATTTTCTAAATTAACTAATTTCCAAATCATAGGTTCATGTGGATTTCCAGCTCTCATCCAAAGTATAGAAATACTTGTTATCAAAATAGTCAACATCTTGGTGTCCAACAGGTTTCAGGTCTTAGACTTTTCCCTTTTATAGGGTTATTCTCCCTGCCTCGCTCGTCAACTGGGTTGCAACCAGTTACGAGGTTAATTCTCTTCTCGGCAGCGGGTACTACCCAAAGGGGTCTCAACCTTCAACTTCTGTTGGTTCCCTGCATCGTCCGATGCATATGATACTAGATTTTAAATGGGCGGTGATTGCTGAAACCCACTGGCAAAGATTCACATGTAGTATAGCCAATTGGTATTGTTCTGCTGACTCAAATAGCTTCTGTTCTATTGCCTCTTCTAATTCTGGTTGATAAAGTAACCGGTGTTGAAATTTTCTGTCGCATCTGCTACACCACCAGTTAAAAAGATCGTATCTCCATTCCTGCACCACTAGTGAGCAACCTCCACAGCAAAAAGTTATTATTGCATTACACTTTTTGCTATAACGAATGGTACAGGGTTCATAAGCTGGCCCTTGGTCTAATAAGTCCCTAAAATTATTAATCAGGCTTCTTACTTTCCTCCAATTATAAGGAGGTTTGGGTATTTGGGATTTTATTACCCGGGATAAATTCTCTAAAATAGGTGTAAAAATCAAGGATACTTTATAATCTAATCTCTCAAAATCTATTGTTCCTACTTCCTCTATATGTGATTGGTTTCTATTCATGGAAACAAATTCCTCTTCCACATTTAACAATTTTCCACAAATAATATACAATTAAAGATATCACCAATGCTATTATGATTCCTAAAATACACTGTACATAAAAAGATAAGTTCTCAAACCAAGTCCAAATCATTCGGAGCTTATCGCTTTAGTATCAGTTTGGTTTCTCCTGGAGGGCTGATGACCTTCCACTGAGGTGGGGACACAGGTCCTTTTATTCGGCTTGCATGAGTCCAACCACGCTCCGTTGTTCTTACAGCAGTTTTTGTGGTAAGCAAAACAAGAAAAGGTCCTTCCCATTTAGGTTTCAAAGTCTCTTCTTTCCATACCCGGATTAGGATCCAATCTCCAGGTTTTATATTATGTATTTTCAAGTCCAATGGAGGTCTTTGTACTATCAACCCTCTCTTCCATAATTCTTCCCTATGTTTTGACAATTGTGAAATATATACTTCTAAGGTTTGGTCTTGTACCAAAACATTTTCTTGTGGTTTTTCAATATTATAGGGCATACCATATACCATTTCATACGCAGAAATTCCCAAATCAGATCTAGGTCTAGTTCTCAAAATTAATAATGCGATAGGTAAGCATCTTAACCAAGATAATTTCGTTTCAATCATCAATTTGGTTAACACTGTTTTAATTTCCCCATTCAGTCTCTCGACTCTCCCTGAGCTCTGTGGATGCCATGGCGTATGGTAGTCCCATCTTATTCCTAAACATTCCGATAATTCTTTTATAATTTTTGAGGTAAAATGTGGCCCGCGATCAGAGTCTATAACTTCAATCACACCATATCGAGGTATTATGTGTTCGAGCAGCACTTTTGTTACCTGGTTGGCAGTAGCTCTTCCCGTGGGAAAGGCCTCTACATAATGAGTTAAATGATCTACTATTACCAAAAGATATCTGTACCTCCCTACCTTGGGAAGTTCAGTAAAGTCAATTTGTATGTTTGAGAAAGGCCTAATTGCTGGGGGTCGCCCTCCCAGTTGTCTTTGCCTATTTCTGTTTCGATTTACTTTTTGGCATGTTTCACAAGCTTGTGTTATTGTCTTTGCCACGTTATATACCCCAATGCAAGAGTATAATTGTTCGAAATGATCAACTAAAGCTTGAGTTCCCCAATGAGTTTTTTTGATATATTTTTGTCATTATTTTTCTGGCCATTCCTTGGGGTAAAACTTCTCTGCCATCAGGTAACACTTGTTTTCTATTCTGTTCTTTGGCTCCCATAAGACACAATTTCTCTTTTTCCTTTTTATTAAAGCTAAAGTTTTTTTCATTTAAAGCGTCTGGGGTCTCTTTTACCATTAAAAGGGTGGTAGAATTACCAGCAACTCTTCTGGCTTCTTCATCAGCTACATTATTTCCTCTGATTCTGTAGTTCGTGCCTCTTTGATGACCTTTAACATGAACTACTGCTATTTCAAGTGGACCTCGTAAAGACTTTAAAACTCTTCTTACAAGTTCTTCATGAACTAAACCTTTTCCTTGTGAATTTATAAAACCTCGTTCTTCCCAAATTTTTCCAAATGTATATACTATCCCATATGCATATTTTGAATCGGTGTATATTGTGCCTATTTTTCCTTTTAATAACTCTAAAGCTTTCCAAAGAGCATATAACTCACATGCCTGAGCTGACCAGCTAGCATTTAAAGGTCCTGAATTCATAACTTTGAATTCTCCATTTTCCAATTTAACAATAGCATACCCAGAAAGCCGTTTCCCTTCTACTATTCTAGATGACCCATCTACAAACAAGATATCCCCTTTTTCTAATTCTTCTTCTAAATCGGGCCTTATTTTACTTTGGCATTCTATTGTTTGTAAGCAATCATGTAGTGTTTCTGTGTTATTCTCTCCCTGATATAAAAATTCAGCCGGGTTAGTTGCCCCTACAGTCCTAAGTAACAATTTAGGCGATTCAATTAAAATTCCCTCATATTTTAATAATCGACTATCTGTAAGCCATTTTTCTGCCTTTTGCTGTAATACCCCCCTAATGTTATGAGGTGCATATAAAACTATTTCTCCATTGAAAGTGATGCGGTTTGCTTCTTCCAATAATGATGCTGCTGCTACAATAATTTATATGCATGTTGGCCATCCTCTGCTTACAGGGTCTAATAATTTCGATAAATATGCCACTGGCTTCCTTTTCCCTGCCCATTCTTGGGTCAAAACTCCAAAGGCTGTTCCTCTGTCCGTATTTACAAATAACTGAAAAGGTCTTTTTACATCTGGTAAACTAAGGACTGGTGCTTGACTCAAATCCTTCTTTAAATTCTCAAAGTTCTTTTTATCCTGTAAAGTCCATTTCGGCAAATTATTTTTGGTTAATTGTTCATATAAAAATTTTACTTTTGCACTGTAATTCTCTATCCATTGCCTGCAATAGCCAAATAAACCTAAAACTTGCCTTATTTGTCTTTTATTTCCAGGCATTGTCAATTCCAATATTCCTCTAATTCGCTCTGGGTCTATTATTTTTTGTCCTTTAATTAAATAATGGCCTAAATATTTAACTCTTCCTTCTACAAATTGAAGTTTTTCTTCTGACACTCGTAACCCTTTTAATGCTAAAAAGTTAAGCAATTTTATGCTTTCTTCTCTAACTTTTTCCTTTTCACTCCCTGCTATTAATAGATCATCCACATATTGTAATAATATATTCCCTGACAATACTTGATATTCCATTAATAATTCTTCTAGGGCCTGTCCAAACAAATTTGGTGATACAATAAAGCCTTGGGGAAGTACTGTCCATCTAAGTTGTTTTCTTCGTCCAGTATCTGGATCTTCCCATTCAAAGGCAAAATAATTTCTACATTCCTCGGCTAAAGGGCATGCCCAAAAGGCATCTTTTAGATCTATAACACTATACCAATTATTGTGTGGCCCTAATCGGCTTAGTAAAGTATATGGGTTTGCCACTACCGGGAACCGGGTGATTGTTCTCTTATTGATCTCCCTCAAATCATGAACTAATCGATATTTACCATTTGATTTCTTTACTGGTAAAATAGGAGTGTTGAACGGAGACATGCATGGTTCCAAAATCCCTTGAGTTAATAATCGATCTATTTCTGGTTTTAACCCTTTTCTTCCTTCAATAGAAATGGGGTATTGCTTTATTCGTACGGGAATTTGGGGTTCTTGGATTTGAACTTTTATCGGGGCAATGTCAAGTTTACTTATTGAATCTGGGGAGTACCAGGCTTCGGGATTGATTTCTTGTTTATCTTTTACCGTCAAGGGGTAAGCTTTAATGGCCAATCTTTGGTTTTCCACTTTAATCTCTAATTGTAATTCTACTATCAGATCCCGTCCAAGTAAATTAAAATCTGCTTCGGGAACCAACAAGAGTTCACCCACTCCAAATTTGTTTTCTGATTCAAATACTACATCTTTAATTTTATTTACCTTAAAAGGTTCTCCTTTTGCTCCAATAACTTGAACTTTTTCATCAGAAAGTTTGCATCCTTCCGGTAGGTTCCTAATTGTTGATCGTTCTGCCCCTGTGTCTACTAAAAAGGTGAACTCTTGTCTTAGGGGACCTATCTTTAATTTTATCAAGGGCTCTTGGTGACTCCGATCCCCTATAATATAGAGCCCCTGACTATCCTATTCTGCCTTTATCAGTTCCTCATCTCAAATTCGCTCTCGGCAGTTCCTCTTAATATGTCCCTTTTTGCCACAGTAAAAACAACTTCCCTGATCTTTTCATTCTACATTCTTTGGCCGCCCTTTTTTTATCCCTTAATCCCCCTGGACGTCCTCTCCTGTCTTCTCTAACTGCCGCAACCATCATCTTTACCTGCCGTTTAGTACTCTCTTCCTCTCTCCTTACATATACTTTCTGAGCTTCTCTTAACAGCTCATCCAAACCTCTATCCTGCCAATCTTCCAATTTTTCAAGCTTTTTTCTAATATCCTCCCAAGATTTAGCCACAAAATGAGTTTTTAATACAGCCTGTCCCAAAGGGCTGTGTGGGTCTGCTCCAGAATACAGCTGCAGAGCTTTCCTCAACCTTTCTAACCATTCGGTGGGACTTTCATCTTTTTTCTGTCTTTCGTTAAAGGCTTTGCTAATGTTCTGTCCACGGGGTACTGCTTCCCGAATGCCTTGGATGACTATAGTTCTTAAATCCCCCATATGGACTCTGTGTTCCGGATTTTGATTGTCCCAATTTGGGTTCTGGAGAGGCCATTTGATGTCGGCTTGTGGCCCTTGGGCATGTCGGGCATCCCATAGTCTCATTCCTACCCGTCTAATCATGTCTCTTTCTTCAGCGGTAAACAGCTGACTTAATATAGAGCTCATTTCTGTCCATGTATATAAGCTGGGTCCCAAAAACTGATCTAACCTTTCGGCTACACCCAATGGGTCATCTAATAAATTCCCCATTTCAGTCCTCTTAAATTCCCTTAAATCTCCCGAATTTAGGGGAACAGATACATATCCTATTCCAGGTTGGGGTCCTCTCCCTTAGGGGATACACTTGAGCCTGATCTTTTTGACTCCTGGTTCTCCTCCTAACTGGAGGGGTTATATGATTTGCAATATTAGGCACGTCTGGCACTACTGGAGGTGGTGGTGGTACCGGTGCCGGTGCCGGAGGAACATATGGGGGTGGATTTAATAAAAGTTCCTCCTCTTTTTCTTCTCTCTCCTTCTTTTCTTTTAAAGAAAATAAGAAGGTCTGAGGCTTTTCTACCCAAATTGCTGCATATGCACTCTCCTCTGGATTAAATGGATTCTTACCATTCACCCAGAAATTCAATTGTTGTCTTACCCAATCTTCATCTGACCCATAAACAGGCCATGTTATTCCTTTTTTTATTTTCTTCCCTCCCCATTTCTTAGTGCAATATTCTATCATTTTTTTCTTTAGTTTTCCCTGCTGTTCCAGGAAAATATCTCCAATCATCTAACATAAATGCAAGAGGGGTATCCTTGGGGACCTTCCCCATGGGGTTCAAAAGCTTGCTTCCTTCTGCCCCCGTCTTCTGGAATATCGTCACACACACTCACTCTCGCTCCCCTCGTTCCTAGCCCAGTCCCTCGCGGGAGTTGGGAAACGTAGTACTAAAGGGTCCGCACTCACTTGGTTCAGTATGTCGAACCTCTCAGTCGTTATATTCCAGGAATCCCGATCCCGCCCGAACGGAACACCTTTTTATACTTACGCATGTGTTAAAAATTACTCGTTAAATCAACTGAGTAATATTCAAGGTTTTATTGATTCATAGCAAGTAGAAAGCGAGCAAAAGCAGCGCTGGGTGACAGGGGAGTCTGCGCTCCACTACTGCCACACGCTTAAACCAAATCACCAGTCTTTTATGCTCTTCTTCTTCCGTATTCGTGTACTTCTGCTTTCCCTCCGTGTTGTACTCTGCGCATGTACGATTTATTGCTAGGGGGTCCTTTTCTGCCTCCTGGTAATCGTTGGGATGAAGTAAGTACTCTTCCTCTTGTGTCCTCTTCATGAACTCCTTTAGTCCTTTCCCATATATGGTATGGTTTATATAACATTTTGCTGAATAATACATATTTGGCGGTGGCAAAGCATGCATTGTGCAAAGCTTGGCAGTTTAATAATACATACTTGGCGGTGGCAAAGCATACATTGTGCAAAGCTTGGCAGTTTCACATGGGTGTTTTTCTGTTAGTACTTCCTTTTTTCTAACCGCAATATCGGGGTGTTACAAAGTTTTTAGTTTATTAATAGTTTAATACACATTATCTGTTTCTAACACATGGGCTTTATATTTTAAAATATCAAGCAGCTTTTCTCTATTTCCCTTAAGTGCATAGTCTTAATATTACTATACCATGATGTTCCAAGGTTTTATGATAATCATGTCCATATAAATGTTTTCAGAATGAAGGAATTTTTTTAATGATAGATCTTTGACATTTTAAACATTTGATATTTGAAAAACTTGAGAAATTTTTTTTATTATTATTCTTGCCAGAAAACAAACAGCAATTTTATTTTTTCCATATACTTAATTTAGGCAACTGTAGAGTACAAACACACACAAAAAAAGCCTTTACCTAATGGAATAATTCTATTTTAACTGATATTTAGCCCTCATATGAGAATTACAAACAGTTACACTGTTTTATAGACAGAGCCCTGAGCATGCTAAAGAAAGTTTGCAACCAATCTGCAAGCCTGGTAGAATTAAAAGAATCAGATGCTGTATTAGAAGTAATGACTCTGTTACTCAATTGCACAGTCCTGAAGATAAATTGCTATTTCAGAGTCCCACGTTGCATATGAAGGGGAGGAGTATGTGGCAGCAGTGTTACAGGTGTTACAGGAGACACCTTGCAGCTCAGCAGCCTATACCAGCAGCACCACAGATGTATCTCTGAGGGACCTTGGTGGGGGATTGGGGAGGTTCTTTCATGCAGGGGTGACATTGTGTTACTCTCAAGCCAGAAACTTATGACTCAGAAGAGGTGGATCTTGCTGAGCCTTCCCTGAGTGAGGAAGAGCTCACCACTCAGGAATGGTGGTGCAATGGCTGGAGGTGCTAAATCACCAGTGCCAGCTCAACAGAAATTTCTCTGACAACACAGCCAGGGTTATGTGGGGAAACCTCTCATCTCAACAGGAGGCATTGGTTAGCAGTTCCTACGTCCTGTAAGAGGTAAGATTTCAGTACTCAGTGAGAGCAGCAAGAAACTGGTTTAGAAATTGTTTGCAGACAGAGGAGACGGGGCACAGGGGACGTGGCACTTCACTGAGTTACTGCGGGCATTCTGAAGGAAGGGATTTGTCCCCAGGATTGTCAGAATAAAATAGGCATACAGCTGATAAAGATTAGAGAGAAGAGAGATTTTTTCATAAGGTGCTGCAATTTTGAGTAAGACATTATTTTTAATTTGTTTTGTATTTGTAAAGGAAATGCTCTGTTAGTAACTGATGTGCTTTAACAGTCTGATAAAATATGAAATATAAAAGATATGTCTTTGAACAAAAAGTATTTATCATCTATTATTATCCATACCTTTTCAGACACAAAACAGTGAAGAGTCTCTTTTATCAGTAATAATCTGTATTAGAAAGTTTTGCTTTAAATCCTTTGTATTCAAAGGGAGGATTTAATGTTTTATTCCACCAAAATCTATTAAGCACTATTAAAGAGCATGCAAAGGCATCTTTCAACATCCTGTACAAATATTTTGAAAGAGTAATTTGAAGTCTGAAACAGAATTTGTCCTCACATAATTTCTAATATATTTCTAGTTTTTTATGCACCAAACCTCACTGTAAACAACATGATATGCTAAGTAACATTCTCCCCAAAGTGAATCAGGTGAAAACTTCAGCGTAAGAACAGGTGCAGGACAGCTTGTGGTAACATTAAAAAGTGCCCTTTTGCCTTTGGAAAGATGTGCTGTTCAGTTCTGGTCTTTACATTGACAGAGTAAGTCATATGATCATTCAGGAGTTAGAAATTAAGTCCTTCCAGTGACGTGCTTGCAAAAAGGTTAACTTGTACTAAGTGCACCTCATTTCCTCCACAAAATAGCATGAGGTAAATACTTTATGACTCATGCATTATATGCTCATTTGGGGCAAAATTAGTTTTCTGTCATTACATGAGTTTCTTCCAGTTCTTCTCTCACCTCTCATTTTCAGGTTGCAAAATCCCCCAAAATTCCCAAACACAAACCCAATAGGACAGTTTTCTTACACAAACCTTCAATGAAAATGAAGTAGCATTATTAAGATACCTGTGTACATCTAGGTTAACTGAAATTCAAGTCAGCATCAATTGTCTCACCATTAACTGTCATGTTAGACTACTTCTCAGTAAAACAAAGTCGTCTTAGAGCTCCTTGGTTTTTCTGTTTTGTCTCAATAGGCTTAAAAGAGCCTTTATTCATTTACATCAGGTTTACTTTAACTGGTTAGTGTGATCTCTTGCTCTCAGTCAGAAACAAAAAATAAACTGACTCTTAGAAATGCTGAAAGACTGCATGGACAGAAAGAAAAAACACTTGTCTGCTAAAATCTGTAAACCTGCCATCAGTGTAGAACTGAGAAGCCTGAGTGGATGTAGAAAAGCCAAGATTCTGCTATCCATATGTCCACAAAATAAATCAATTTAAGGTCGTGGTTCTAGATTAATAATAAGGAGGTAGTAATTCAAGTTCTATGGCTGCAACAGGTTTTCCGTGAGAGTGTTATAAAGCCACTTATTTTGTAGATCTGGGAATGTGTTCCTAGTTTTAAGCACCAAATATTTCCTAAGAATAACGCTAACAAACAATGAAGAAAATTGCTTAAAGATAGGCCTAGAGTACTATCTTTTCTGCTGAATCAGGGCTTTTGAGTTGCACTTTCTCAAATGAAGACACCACCAGGTACCTACCATATTCCCAGTTTTACTTCTATGAACCATCTCCATTGGCAGAGCAAGTAATTAAGCACAGTAAATCCTGAGCTTATTTGGGTTGTCCTGATCTTTTAGTACAAATAATAGTGGTGCATTTTTTCCATTCTCGATGATGTGATGAACTTGAGCTCAAAAAAAATTGTAGATAATACTAAAATTTGTTAGAAGACACTCTACCAAAGTCTCATGAATCCTGTGAGATAGGAGGGAACCAATGAGATACAGGTTAGAGGATAAAGACATAAAAAAGATAATTGTCCCTGACAGTGAAGAGCCTGAATTCAATGTGGGAACAGACACAAGGTTAAAATCTGTTTTATAGTATCCTTTGCAGTAATAAAAGTTGCTGTTGGATGCCACTTTCAGAGATATTGCTAAAATACTTTTCCTGTGATTTTTGAAGCTTGTTTCTGTACAGATATATATATATATATATATATATATATATATATATATGTACACAAAACAGTCTGGTTTTGGAGGACAAAATGATAAAATGACAAAAACCCCACAACTTTGAAGTTTAAATCCTGTAACTAGAATTCAAAAATACTGTTCACTTTTCCAGCAAGGAGCTGTCCTAAAAAAATACATACCAAACACTCATCTTCCTCAAGAAATATAAAAGCAATGATGAATTTCACAGCTATTTTATACTCAGTAAGTAGATTAATAAGAAATTACATAAACCTTAAAACCTGTTTGATTAAGCCATTAAGACGGAAATCATGACACTGAAATGTCTCATCCATGAAACTGTAGGCATAAAACTTGTTTTGCAATTATTCTAAAAGGAAAAGAATTTGTATTCTTTTTCTAGTGATTTGTGGTTAAATTACCATATGTTTTGTTGTAGCACTTAAGGTAACATGAAGGCAAGACTACAAGAGGAATTCAAGGAGTGTTAAATATGTTAAAATAGCCACAGGAGTTTTCTGCCTGGGAAGGTCAAAAAGAGCAGCCTGTGCCTGCCCACAACAACAAATTTTCCTTCTGTTCTGTCAGCAGTCTCCAGCCCAGCCAGACCATCCCATGCATAGGAGAGATTTCAGGTCTCATGGCTGCTATTCTTTTGCTGCACAAATCTGGGCATGCTGCCTGAAGATAGGTTGTGCAGATGGTAATTGGAGACAAAGTATTGGTTGCCAGTGTTCATGGCTATATTTACTATATATACTATATTTGAGGAGGCAGCAGTAGTAAAAATGCAGAAAAACCACATCTCCAAGCATTGAGAGAGGTGCTGTAGTAGACTGGATAGTGTCATGACGGAAACATGGTGAGAAATAGACTCTGCACTGCATAATTACTATTGCTGTAAGCCCCAACAGGATTTAGGAGAGGTTTTAGTGTGATCTCCGAACAGGTCCCTAAAGTATGAAATCAACTCAACATCTCTGGCGTCTTTGGCATCATGTGTAACGGAACTGTCACCATATCTGTGAGGCTAAGCAAATCACTGCTTAGCTTGATGTAATTCCTACAGCCAAGTTTAGTGCATGCACCTTGCTACAGGCACTTTTAACAAAAACATCCTAGCTGTGTCCCCCTTTCCTTCATTTTCCAGGAAGCAGAAGGAATGTGACTGCCACACAATGGAGGAGGAGCCAAGGGCTAAAGGTGACTGAGAACAGGCAGTACTCTCTCCAACAGGTGTTGCCCCACAGTACCTGATCATGGCAGGGAGAATCAGGTGTTAGCATTGGAGGACATCAACAGTACAGCAAACAGCAAAACAGTGCCAGGTTCCATCCAGAGAACCCAGTCAGAGGCAAGATATTATGAGGTGAAAGAGAAGACTGGAGCTATAGCACAGATTTGAGAGGTCCAACCAGAAAACAGGGCTGAAGTGAGGTTATTTACAGCATAGGTCCAAGAACCCTCCAAGAAGCACAGCCATAGACAGCTTAGTAGACAGATGCACCTACAGCTCAGGTCAGGAAAGAGTGGAAGGCCCAGACCTGCACTGAAATAGGAACCCTGGTCCCAGGGGCAGCAGGTGAGGATAGAGGCCCCAGGTGAGGCTGGGCTGTGTTGTTAAGGCCTCCTAGTGTCCTCAGGCTCCTGGCAATAGTATCAGATTGATGAGAAAAAATGTCCCAAATGATGAAAAGCTTTTCAACAACTGGGGTAATACATTAAGCATCATTACATATTTTTTCAGTGGTGAATCAACTTTGGCTTTGTTATTCCTGTTTAAAGCTGTGTTCTTTTAAAAAATAGAAAGCAAGCCTCACTAACAAAGACCTTTGCTAGGGTTGGAGGGACATTAGTTCTTCTTCCTAAGCCCTGTTACTATGTCAATCAATTAGGGTAAAACTCAGATGTTTCAATCTGAACCAAGAAATTGCCTGGACTGCACTTAGGCTGAGCTCAATCTATTCAATCTTAATCATACACCCTCTGAATTCATGCTCCAGTTGAGGACATTTTGTGTCAAGTGATCCTTCCATCTGAACAAGATCACGTGTCAAGTGATCCTTCCATCTGAACAAGATCACATTTATCTGCCTGAACTCTTTAGTGCATGCAGACCAAGCTTCAGAGCTGAAGTACCCCCATGCTCCACTCCCAGTATTGGGACCAGTGCCTTGGAACTGGGGCTCTTTGTAATGGTCCATGTGGCGTAACCTGCCCCACTGTACAACTTACACTGAGAGAGAGTGGGTAAGAAGGAGAGGAACTTCCTTTGTGTTGCATTTTACTACCCTATGAGTACTCAGTATTCTTTAAAATTAAGGGAAATATATTGAGGGAAATTTATCAAAATACTAAATTCTATAATAGACTGCAAAACTCCCAAGGATTTATTTTATTACAATGATTATGTTTTAAAGTACATTCCTATGTTATTAAATGCTGTTAATTTCAATTTACTTAATATTTTACATACATCTTAATGTCTTACAAAATAATGTAGAAACTGTTAATCCGTCCTCTTGGCTGTTTTTAAGCTGCAGTTTTTTGCATTTGGACATCAGCCTGTGGTAAATTTGTATACACCTAGTAACATGAGAGTAGCTAGGGTCTGGGTTGGTTCCTTGACTTCATGATCCAGACTGCCTAAGCAGTAGTGAAATGTTTATAGTTTTCTCTCCATTTCACACTTAATATACCATTGCTATAAAGAGGATACGTTGCACCTTCCAGACCTGTTGTTTCAGGCCCTTTGCAGAATAGACTATTGCATCTGTTTATATGCTGCTGGCATTTGAAAATATTTGCCATAGAACAGTATATCTCTTGCTGTCTGCATCTGTATTGCCTAAGAGAAAAAAGATTACTAATGTAGATGAAATCTCTAAGTAACTAAGTATTCAAATGTAATAAACATCACAATTTTTTATTTTAATGAAATACTATATTTGGGTAAACATTCCCATGGAAACAGGAGGTTTCCATGACAAAACTTCCATCATAAACCTATACCTAACATTGAATACTGAGTAGCATTTTAACAAAATAAGAAAAAGCAGTATACGATTTTTTTATCCAAAATTCAAACTTCTGTGTCTGTGCACAACGTGCAGGATTAACAGTTTGTTTTTATTTCAGATGGTAGTCTGCCTTGGCTTAATATTCTGTGTGACTGATCGTTGAGTCATATCAAGAATATCTTTTGGAACCTTGACTGGATTACTTGAGCTTTTGAAACTGGAAAGCAATGAGGTATGACTTCTGAATACCAGTAAAGGCATTTACAAAATAAATATTCATATTAATAATTATTTTTTACAACATACAGGCAAATTTAGATTTAGAGACATCTTGACAGTAAATATAGTGTTGCTTGAAAATTTGTTAGCTATGAAAACTTTGTGGTTTAAAGAAACATGAGCGTAGCTACTTCATGATAGATAGCCAGCCAGACAGGTATAGAGAGATAGATTAGGGACCAGCACGGGCCATGGACCTTGGGCCAATGAGTGCCTGCAGGCCAGCAGATCCACATCATCCCCTCTTTGACCCAGTGGGCACAGTCCCACCATGCCCCAGAGAGCTGAATGGGGCCAAGGTCTAGGGAAAGCATATCAGACGACATCCAGGTGATGCAGGTGACAAGGTTGTGGGTCAGGTCACGTCATGGCTGAAGCAGGCCTGGGGCCAAAGGCTGGGGCTCTGAGTTGCTCCTGAGTGAGGGGGAAGCTCCCTGCCAAGGCCTTTCCTAACTCCCACTCACCCAGCACCTGTCTTGTTCCTGGATGGGAAGAGGTTTCTGAGCCCTGATATCCTGGTTGTCTTGTTCCTTTCCTTCAGCAACCCTCAGAGAAGGTTCTTTAGGGAGTTTTGTTTACAGCTTCTGAACCACTGTGATTCATCCAGGACCCATTGTGGTTCTTTTATGAGGTACCTGGTCCTTTTTAGTTTCTCTCCTTGGGACTTTGTGGTCCCTAGTGTTTCTAGAACATGTTCTATATGTCAGAGGAATCTCATGTCTCACCAGCATGTCTAACTGTCCTGGTTTGAGCCAGGATTAAGCCAATTTTTCTTTTCACTGATTTTTTTTTCCTTCAGTAAGCTTTCTTTTAACTAGCAACTGTGTGTTCTGCTAGGCTGATAAGACAGTGGAATGTTTTTCTAACTACTAAGGCTTCAAGGTTACACCTTCACTCCGCCGGCTCAGACACTATGGGGAGATCTCTGACCCCCCCCGTGGGAGGCTGAGTAAGACAGACAGCAAAATTGGCCAAAGATATTCCATTCCATATATCTACGTAAGCTCAAAGGAAGGTCAGAGATTATAGAAGACAGCGTCCTGCTTTTTCTCGCCTTCTCTTCCGTCCATGGCCGGCGTCCGGGGAGGACTCTGTCATCCATCACCGTCGACCCTTAGGCTCGAGCTCTCCTGACTCTCATAACTCTCTGCTTTCTCCAGCAGCGGCTCCAGGATTCCTCGGGACTCTTCCCAGTTCAGGGGAGTGCTGTGGGAGTTGCTGGGGGTGGGGGGAGGCGAGAGGCTTTTGCCCATATCTGAATATATCTGTATATAATTGTATATATTTTCTGGTATGATTCATTAGTGTTTTAATTAAAGCTGTGTAGTTTAGTTTTCAATCCAGCCAAGTCTCTCTCTTTTTCTCTCTCTCCTTCCCTACCTGGGTGGGGGGGGGAGGGGATCGAGAGCATTGTTGTCGGACCTGAGTCAAACGGTGACACTAACCATTGCCAATACTCACCAGAGTAGAATGATGTTATTGTTCAGTGTGCATCACTCTCACATTTGGGATTTTTTTAAGAGTATCCTTTTCTTTTATGTGAGGGTGCTCTCAAATTAGAAATATAAAAATATTCCTGCAAAGAAATGCTAATCAGGAGCTCCAGATTCCACGCTATACTTATTCTTTTGTATGTTTATGTGTGTACATGTATGTGTGGGTGATAGATGTGGATAAACAATAAAACTTTGGTTACTCTAAATAGTTTTTTATGAAGCTGACATGCAACTTTGAATCCTTATGAGAAAATTTTTGTCTGCATACCAAATTAGAGTAATGTCCTAATTTTCTTTGTCATATAGCTTGTTTTCAACTTTTCCACCTCTCTCATAAAATATACATATAAGCTTTCACATTTTGCATTAGTTATTTTCCTCAATCACTTCAGCAAAAGAAAATGACTTAATTACATTTTCTAGAAAACAAGATGGCAACTTTAAAAAAAAAAAAAATTAATAACTCTGTTTTGCAAATGCAACACAATGGAATTTTTAACAGTGGACAAATACAAAGTTGCAGGCATATATTATGAAATTATGCTGCATTACACTAAACTATATTCAGCATACAGGAAACTGGGAAAAAAAGTGAAAAACCTCTGTAAGACCCTCTTCTGTGTTTAAACAGTGCCAATTCTTATTGTCATCCTGATTAATGAGTTCTTTTTTTAATGTTGTTTTGTCATTTGATAGAAAAACAATATATTTAATTGTATATTAAATAGAATTTTATTCTCTTTTTTTCTGACTGAAGCTGATATTTTAAAATGGATGTATAGAAAAAGAAAAATATAGAGCTGTCAGGTATTATTAATAGAGTTTTTCTTAGATTTTAAGCTTAGATCAAAATGGGTTTGAAAACATTGGTTTTTATGTCAGTTAAATAAGTAACCTACTTTTTCTAAAAGACAAGATGACATTTAGATCCAATTTCTGGATTTTACAAAGTGTTCAGCTCCTAATGAGACCAGTAAAAAATATAACTGTGGTGGCTTTTTAACTGTTTCATATAATTTGTCTGCCAAATGACAGATTGTGAAGGCTCAAAATCCCTTTCAGAAATGTTTTCATTGGGTGTCCTTGCACTGAATTTACCAGAATCGAGGGGTATGCAGTTAGTACGAGATGACAATCAGCTCCTTAAAAGATACAACTTGAGCTTTGTTGCAAGAACCCAGTTTTGTACATGTTTTTCTCAGGACAGATCTGTGTTACATCTGAAGACAAAATTGGGATAAAATTTTCCTCATTATAGAAATCTGTTGCGTATAGTGAACACATTTCATGCTTGACATTTCCACCGCCATCAATAAGAGGCTTGCACACAGTGCAAGTACAGAATTAGCAACACAGATTTGTGCTGGTGAGAGCAGGGATAAGCAACAGTAGCCAAAGCAATGACTGCTGTAGCAGATGTGAAGAGTAAGATTCTAACAAGAATCTTTTATCTTCTTTTTTTTTTTGCAGAACTTAAGTTTACTGAATTTTATCTAACCTGTGTAGATTTGCTGCTTGTATAACTTTTCTCTCTTAATTATATTTTTATAATCTTCTTATAGTTTTAAACATTATGTATATTCTTTCCCTTTTTGGTTTCTTACCTACCAGTTAGACATATTTCTGCTGCAACATTAGTCCTCACCTGTCACATTTGGATTAAAAGCCCATTGATGCATAGAGGACCATTTTTTTTTTCTTGTTTAAACATTGCATATTATTATTGTACTCCTGATTCTTTAGTTCTTTATGTTGTTGTGTCATTTGATATCACAGAATCATAGAATCATCCTGGTTGGAAGTGACCTTGAAGATAATATATTTCATTGTAGATTAGATAGAATATTATTCTACTTTTCCTCAGTAAAACAGAAAGATTTCTAGTAATTTGCAAGTTTATTTTTCTGAAATAATACACTCACACAGCATGTGCGTGTATAACGTACTTGCTTTGCAAAAGTCAGTACAAAATTTCTTGTTTGGCTAAAGTAACGATGAAACATATTTTCTAGATGACAAAAGGTTGTGCACAACTCTTATATTCTGAGAAAGTTTATTTGCAGGTACAGTATAAATACTTACATTTATACGGTAAGCATATTTGTTCAGTAAATCATAAAAATTCACAATCTATTAAATGCAAAAAGCCTGTGGAAACTTGTGCCTTCGATCCATTTTACATTATTTTTTTCAGACTTTCATGTTTCTTCAGTCATAAATCTGCTCAAGCTATTAAAAACCTATTAAAACCATAATCAAATAAATACCATGAATCTGCTTGCAGGCAACTTAGAACAAGAGTGGCAAAAAGACATACAGTAATAAGTTTCTTCCAGCATAATACCTGTTTACAGTTCAAATCAATGTCTTCTACGGGCTAATCAATACCACCTTACTCTATTTATCACTACTTGTATGCCTTTTCAATAACTCTAATTTTAAGGAGTCATTACTGAAATTGTGTAGCCATTGATTAAAAGTTACAGACAGTATTAACAAATTTAGTTTTCAATTCAATACACCTGTTGAAAAATTGCAAATCACATTTTCATAGTAAAGTTTCATACCAGTCTTTCAGATGAAAGCAGCCAGCATTGATCCACTGCAACCACAATATAATTGATAATTTAGATCAATGGAGGATTTCATCTGGGGTTGTACCTTCACCCAGGGTTGAAATGGTTCTCCCTTTTCATCCTCTCTTGACCCGAGCAGAGAATTTAAAAGGCAAACCTGGGCGCCATTATATATTATCTGTTTCTTATATTGGATATCTTAGCCAGTAGAACCATACGCATATGGTATAACTCCTCCAGTCTGTACAGAAATTGTATTATCAAAGACATCAGAAAGCTTACTTTTTAGAGAACAATTTGGTTGAACCGAGACTTGCAGACACTGACACCTTCTTTAAAAAGAGCCTCAATATTCAAAGATTTAAAATCTCATACTAGGCTTTTAATAAGAAAACGTACGTGTCTGTATAATCACAGCCTTAGTAGAAAAGAGACCAATATCTGAGCATCCCCAAATTTGTGCTTTCCAGCACCTGAATTTTCTATATGTGCAGCTCTTGTGTAAAATGTACCAGAGCTTTGGTACAGGAATATCTCAAACTACTGCAGGTCTGAAATTCAAATGAAACTAAGCTACTATGTCATCTATGTATTCCTTAGCCTATGCTAAGCTTCATCTTAAGTTCAATATGTTTATTGACCTTTTATAAATTTATATAAGAATTTATACAGATGAACTCACTTGAAGTGAACTTGGATATAATAGGAAGAGCAACTTTATTTGAGGAAAAATACTAAAAAAATAACTCAAATGGCTTTAAATGTCTATGTAGCAATTCTATTTATGTTAAATTAAAAAGTATACAATCTTCCATGCATAGAGCAGCAGTTTTTTACTGCATAACATTTGCTAGAAGAAATACAAGTGCCACCCTTCATTATATTCAACAAGGTCAGAATATGTCTTATTTCTGTACCTTGATAATACTTTCTTGTGTGTCAATTCAACAAGCCTGACTTAAGCTGAGTAATACTTGGTTGCATATCATTCTCTGTTGTCCTTAAGGTTTCTGATACAAGCATAGAATGATAGAGCAGTAAGGGTTGGAAGGGACCTATGGAGATCATTGAGTCCAGCCTCCCTGCCAGAGCAGGATCACCTAGGGCAGATGAAACACAGAAACATGTCCAGATGGATCTTAAAAGTCTCTAGAGGAGGAGACTCCACAACCTCTCTGGGTATCTTATTCCAGTGCTCCGTCACCCTTACAGTAAAGAAGATTTTCCTCATGTTGAGGTGGAACTTCCTGTGTTCCAGTTTGTGACCGTTATCCCTCGTTCTCTTAAAGGGCATCACTGAAAAGAGACTGGCCCACTTGACACCCACTCTTTAGATATTTGTAAACATTAATAAGATCCCCTCTCAGTCTTCTCTTCTCCAGACTAAACAGCCCTAGGTCTTTCAGTCCTTCATCTTAAGACAGGTGTTCCAGTCCCTTATTCATCCTTGTAGCCCTTCATTGGACTTTCCCAAGTACATCCCTGTCCCTCCTGAACTGGTGAGCCCAGAACTGGGCACAACACTCCAGGTGTGGTCTCACTAGGGCAGAGTAGAGAGGGAGGATGACCTTCCTTGACCTGCTGGACACACTCTTCTTAATGCACTGCAGGATACCATTTGCCTTCTTGGCTACATGAGCACATTGATGTTCCATTGATAATTTGTTGTCCACCAGGACTCCAAGGTCCTCCATGGAATGTCTCTCTCTGCTTACTATTGTATGACCTTTCATATATATTTAGTCACTGAAAAAGAAGGGGGGGGAGGGGGGGGGGGGCGGGAAGAGAAGGCATATCTGTCATTCTAAAGAAGCATGGCTTTCTTTACCTGTTCTGTATGATATTCTTCATAGATGCTGAAATATTACTAGCTTTCTCTGTTACCCACCTCCATATATGCATTCAGATATTTTATTGGCATATTTGTCTTGCATAGCACAATAACTTAATGTCAAATGAAACCTAATTTCAGAATGTAACCCTGGCGTGGAAGAAATATTTTCTAAGTACATTCGACTCTGTACGTTGCCTACCAGACATACTTACAAGTAGTATTATCTAGTCCACAGTATTTTCACACTACTGAATTTCTGTATATAAGGCTTATAGCTTTAAATATTTTTTTAGATAATTAGGAAATTAATTATTTAGTACATAACAATCAGAGATCAATGAGTAGAATATGAGGTTATAAAGCTCTGCTGTCAAGTTCCACGTGCACATTTAGATGCCATCCCTAGAGAGAAATGTATAAGCAAATACATATTTCATCAAGTAAACTGTCTGAAGTTGAATTTGAAGATAGACATTTACTCTCTTTTCTTTCATGTGTGTAGCAAAAAAAAATCAAATTGAAGGAATTAGGATGATTTAGAAAGCGTTCTTTTCAGAAGGGACTGAAATTTTTCATCAAGTGCAAGCAGTGCTTAATTGTTCTAATTGGTATAACTTTGGCCAGGGTCGGGGGAAGAGCATTTGGGTCATAAGAAAGGAGTGGTGAGACCACAGGCTCAGGGAGACTTTTTTTTTTTTTTCCCCCAAGGAAGAGATTTGCTTCCAAAGTATGTATGTACACATTTAATTCCAGGTATCTAAAGTACTCAAACTAATTTTTAGTAAAACCACTTCCCAGGGCAACAATTTACACTAGATTCTTAGGCTTAATATGAAAGAACCTTGATATATGTTAACTGAAATCGAGTGGAAATTTTTTTTTTTTTAATAATTGCCTGACTTCTGCTACTAATAGACCAGCAGGAGACACTGTTGCTCCATAGAGTTGAAGGATGAGCTTATGGCATTAAGTTCTTCGGGTAATACATACAATAGCCACTCTTATCTTCAAGGTCATTCTCCACTGTTCGTAAAATATATTGACCAGATGAAGTTTGGATGTTTTTCTAGATGTGCAGCAAATGCATGATTGAATACTTTTCATTGTCTGAACTTTTTGGAAAAAAAACCTACAAAGCAAAACACCAAAACAAAACCAAACAAACCCACAAAACACCAAAACCCTGGAATCTGGAATACGTGGTGAAAGAGTAAAAAGGAAATGTTACTGTTTTCTAGTACTTAAGGAGACTGAATAAAAAATGTAGAACAAAAATTCGGCATTTCGAAAAACAGTTGCATTTACATTTTTTGTTTAAACTTTAAATTACATGTAATTTGAAAAGTTGTTTCAATTTTTTTATGGTTATTAGCACAGTACTAGATTTTCCCAGAAAATGTAACAGCTATTTTTCATAAATAACTTCATCTTTTAATTAGTAAAACCAAATTTTGATTGCTATTTATATATTGAATGAAACATTAACATATACCAAAACATTAAAAGGTTTTTAAATCTTTGTCAAAATGTAACATATGCATAATATATAATATAACATAAATTATAACAACAAATAACATGTTACGCTATACTGTAGTAAAAAATTGAACACTATAATATAGAAATACAGAGTATTTTATATATTTCATGCTGTGTACTGTCATATACTACACTTCAGTGAAATGCAGTAACATTTCATCTATAATATGCAACAACATATGTAACATATGCACATATATACATAAGTATACAGACACATAAAGACATATAGACTTATATGTAATACATATATGTCCATGTATTTTACTATGAAATAGGCAATAATAGTCAATCATACTAATAAGAACCAATGATGTAGTCAATCATAATATATAACTCTCTATAAAGAAATCTAAGACCTTAAGGCTGAAATGAAATGTATTAGCATTAGCAAAATAATCCATTTAAATATAAAGAAAACTGGATTTTCAGCCATATTGCGGAACTGCAGAACCATAGAATGCTAGGGGTTGGAAGGGACCTCTGGAGAGCATCGAGTCCAGCCCCCCTGCCAGAGCAGGACAACCACAGAATCTACAGCAGGTCACACAAGAAGAGTCCAGGTGGGTCTTGAAAGTTTCCAGAGAAGGAGACTCCACAACCTGGCTCTGGGGAGCCAGTTCCAGTGCTCCGTAACCCTTAAGTAAAGAAGCTTTTCTTCATGTTGAAGTGGAACTTACAGTCTTTTAGGAAAAAAGCAGTCATTTCAGTATCTTTATTTTTTAAATTCTGGTCAAATTAATGTTATGCATTTTAATCTAATTGGCATTTTTAGGTATTTTCTGTTCATATTCTGTAAAAAAAAGGTTTTTTTATCTGACTACTGTATATTATCCTGGATTGTAAAGTCTCCATAATAACTACATAAATTCTGTTTATACGCATATGAAGACTCTGCTGTAATGCTCCAGAGCTATGAAAGGTCCTAGGCTCATATGAACAGAAAGATTTTTGAGTTTAAATTTTCTCAGAACAAGCCTCAAAACTCACACCAAGCTCTTAGATAATACTTAAAACCTCAACTGAGAAACTTTCTCAGGCTACACTTTTCTGCTTTTCTGCATGTCTTGAATTGCCTTAGTTTGATTATCCTTGGTCAACTTCATATAACTTTCATGTTTTACCCTAGTTCAAGGTAGAGATCTTCAGGATGAAACTGAAGAGATAGCAGAGATTATCAGGTTTGTTTACAGTAATCTCCTCATTCAAGAATCCACCTCACACTGAGGATTTGAGAGTTCAACACTTTCTTTTTCTTTGAGAAGTTTCTGTATATGTTTACATGTACATTAAATATGTACATCTATGTTATATGTGCACATGCATACTTTATATTAAACATTTAATATTTGTTAGAGATTATTTGTAGTAAAAAAAGGGGAAATTCTGAGACGTTTTTCACAGCTGTCTGTGTCCTCTTTCTTGCAAGCATTTCTGCATACAGGCATCTGTAAGCCATTCTGCAGTGCTGAAAACCTTTCTGAGAAAAAGAAAAAGCCTTGAACAGAACATAACAAAGAGAATGATCTTCTCACTTCATCAGCTAACGAAAGACAGGTTCTTTATAAGTTTGTAGCACAGATGTGTTTTATAATAATATATGTATATGTATATAAATGCAATATTCAGCTCTTTTCCTGATGGAGTTTATTATGAGTGTTCAGAGTTACTTTTGGTTATATTTTACTCTTTGCTGTTTTAGAATGGATTGCATAGCTATATCATCAGATGATATGCATTTAATTATCTGTGATACAGTGAGTGATTTTAGTTTCAAAACTGAGAACAGGAAAAGTATTCCATAATTTTGAGATCTATAAAATGGATCAGCTCTTATTTTAAAATAAAATTTTATTTTAAATGGTAAAATTTCTATTTCTTAGTAAATGCAGGAGAATTCAGCAACTGTAAAATAGTGAGTTTGAACATATCTACTTAATCATGGAGAAGAAAAGCTCTAGTTCTTGTCATGGGGTGATATAAATCAATGTAGTTTGACAGAATTCCATAAAGTTATGCTTCTTTGTAGTGAATAAATACCTATACCTTTTGACTTTGGTAATTAGACTCTGTTTATTGAAAAGTTATTGTCTTTTATATTGCTTAAGGCAGATTTAAATTAAATTAACTATTACTGGTATTTTCAACAATACAAATTAAAAGTATAACATCTTTACTGCCACTTTGAAATCTTATTGTGGCAGCTACCAACAAAAAATAAGTAGTCATATCTGTTCTTTTTAGTCAAACAAAAAAGTGTCACAAGTATTTTTTTGAGACATTTATGTATGACCAAATTGTGAAGAAATTTCCAGCCATCTTTGGGAACTGATTTACTGCCAGTGACTGCAATGATATTCAAAATAAGGCTGTTTTCTAGAATACTGTAGCAAAAAATCCCCAAAATTAGAATCGGTCATCTAGAAAACAGGCCTCACACAAAAAAGATCTAAAGCTATCAATTTTATTAAAAAAAAAAAAAAAATTAAGGATAACATTCCCATCACGTATGAGAACCTTTTAGTTGATGATAAGAAAATATTTGAAACTTTATCAAAGAAAAGCCAAAAAATATCAGAAATTACTCTAGAGAAGTTCAGATTAGAAATATGTGTGAGTGACTAGCAGCTGCAGTAATTTACCACGACTGTGAGGGCTGTTCCATCACTTGAAGGGTTTGAACCAAGACTGAGTGTCTGCCTGAATGGCACCTACTCTTGCTTAGGTAGGAATTACAGGTTTGATGCAAGAATTCATTAATGAAATTTTGTGGACTATTAGATGAGATGATCACAACAGTCCTCAGTTTCAAAATTATGTGAAAAGAAAGGAAATAACACAAATATATTACAAAACGGAGAGAAAAATATTTATCAACTCTCTACTGTTTTGTTATTTTCAACCATGGACTTGAATTGAATGTTCATGGAATTGAGCTATTTCCTAACAATCTAGAGCTGCCATTTCTAAAGATATTTTTATATAAGTCATGTAGAGAAGAAAACCAAATTATTTGTGATTCAGTCCTCCTGACCTGATTTAGAAGTGTGCTTTCTGAGAAATTACCATTCTGAAGGCATAATGTCTTGTCCTTAAAGTCTTGGTCTTAAATGAAATTGATCCAGTAATAAATAAGATGAATAATGGTTATAAAGGTCCAAATGAAATGTCGTCTTAAGGTTTGGAAACTGAAGTGCTGATGCCTATTGATCTTTGCTAGTGATTGCAGAGGATATTCTTACATACATTGTCATAGGCAAATTAAACAATTTTAGATGACAGAATAACCTTCTGCAATCTTTGGCTTGGGCACAGAAATTGAAAAAACAATTGTCATTAAGGCTGGAGCACATCATTCAAACATTTTACTCACTTCCATGGTGCCTGATTTTGTGCAGTACGAAAAATTTAGAAGACAGGAAAAGCAAGAGTTTGATGGGTGTTGTAATAATTTCTCTGTGCTTGAATATGTAGGAGGACCTTTTTGATTATTTGCCATTTGTAAAAGTTTGGATCCAAAAGGTCTGAGCTCCTGAATGAAAGCAGGAAGTCCCCACAGGTTTTTACATACTATACAGCCCCTTCAAACTTATCTCTTACCTTCCTTAGCTCCTGTAGCTAGAGACCTAGACAATAGAGACCTCAAGGATATTCAGTATTCAAAAGACTTCCTGGATTCTGTCATTTTGGGATAAAATCAATCTCCACTTAATTGAGAATGGGTTTAGAAATGCGTGGAAACAGATTTTGAAACACCTATTACATTTTCCTTTATCCCCATTGTTAGATAGTGGCCTATTGACTTCTATTAGGAATGTAATGCTGACATAAACTACTCTCAATCTTGTCATCTTGGAATGACTACATCTATTACCTTAATACAGGTGCTTTTTTACATACTGTTTGCTTGTTGTTTGTTTGTTGTGTTTTGGTTTTTTTTTCATTTAAAAATATCTGGAAAAATGGAAATATTTTGTAAAAGATATATGTTTACTTGAAAAGTGCACTTGTTACTGAGAAAGTATTTTTAACAGAATACTTTCACCAAAATGTTATACACAAGCATTCTTGCATGCATGCATGTGTACTATATGTAACACAAAATTATCAGTTCATGCACCAGCTGTCTCAGGTTTCTATGTCCATTAATCATCTAACTGTACAATGCTGTGGAGCAATAAAATAGCTCGATTGTGTTCCTAGTTTCACTGCAGGGCTCTTGTCCCAGCAAAGGTTTTCTTGAGAATTGTAATTTTCATTACTTTCTTCACTGTTGTGGCACACATTTGTAACTAAGTTTGGGGAACACCAGGATTTACCATACTAATAAGACTTAATAAGAAGGAGGAAGAACTACTCACACAAAAAAGCACTAGATCAAACTAGAATATTATTATTCTTGGGTTAGTGTTTCTTAGTTGCTTCACTGGAACAGCTATGAGAAGCTCATTTTAAAAACACAATTACATGTTCTCCATAAAAATAAAACATTACATTTATTTGAAATTCTCACAATAATCAACATTATCTTTAAATGTCAGTATTGCACTATCTTGTTTTGTGTCAGTCACGTTTTAAATTACTTTGATTGTATCTGAAAGGCTAATCAGGGATACTAATTTCCTGTGTTCGTCCCAAAGCATATATCTAATTTCTATACATTGAATATGAAGACAATAAAATAATTTCAATGCTAAATTACCCTTTTTTAGAGAAGGCTGATTCTTCAAGTAAACTGTTGTAATTTTTCCGTTTCCTTCCTTATATTTTTTCCAGGATCATTTCCCATCCAAAACAAAATAAATGTATCATACTCTCACCAGCTTAGAAGACGATGCCAGATTCTAGAAATGGTACTATTTTATTTCTTACTTATCAAGTTGTTGAAGAATGGCTTGAGCAGCAGGGCCATGGGCCCTTGCTATCTCCTTGAGAGGCCTTGAGAGTGTAACACAAATAGCAGCTGTACAAGCAATCTCTTTTTTTTAGCCTAACACAAGTATAAACAATCTCTCTGTTAGCTTAAACTAACTCAAGGACAAGGTAGAGAAGTAGAATAATAGAAAACAAGGAAGAACCCTGGAACTCAGATGTGTGTTACTATCCAATAAAATCACTGCAAGTAGTTACCATCCAGTGAAATCACTACAAGTAGTTACCGTCCAGTGAAATCACTACAAGTAGTTACTATCCAATGAATTCACTACAAGTAGTTACTATCCAATGAATTCACTACATGTAGGTTCGGAAAAGGGTATAAAAGTAACACTGTGTATTCAATAAATCAAAGCTTGCTTTATCAATCACATTGATTCTGGACTGCTTGCTTCCCTCGCCGCCAGCAAGTGGCGCCCGAACAGGGACCCCCATCCCTTGTTGTCACCAAAGTCGGCAGGAGCTCCAGAGAAGCACCGGTAGCAGCGACCAGGGAGCAGAAGATCAGCCACGGAATGCAGGCATTTGACAGGCTAATCCGCGCTTGAACTGACCTGATAGCAGAGGTTCACCATCTGGATTATTGGGCTACTCATGACGATTGATGAAGAGAGCACTCTAAGATAAGGTAAAAGGCTGCACTAAATTATTAAGGGTCAGGGATATATAGATATACTGGCCGAAAATGGAAAGTGGGGTAGCCCTTGATTTATTATTACGCTTTTTAGAAAAGCGGGCAGTAAAGGATATTGACCTTAAAAAGGAGTTAACGGGCTTTTGGGAAAGATCACGGTTGTTTTAAGGATCCAGGTGCGTTGTTTCAGGTTGAGGCGTGGCTGTATGAGAGTATGGTGATTTGTTATGGAATAAGGTAATAGATGGTGATAAGCATGCAAAAAAATTACTGAAGCCGTGGCAGGCAGTGATAAGTTGTCTTAAACAGTATCAGGCAGTAGAAAAAATAGCAGCAGTTGCTTCCAGTCACTTGAGAGGAGTAGGTACGGAAAAAGAGGCAGGCAAGCTTCAGTTAGAGGTTGATTACGTGCCCACCCCCCCCACAGGGTGTCCGGTGTCAGTGAAGCCTTTGATTGCTAGTGCTTCTGGGGGAGGGGGGCCATCGGCTCCGCAGTTAGAAGAACATAATGGAGAAGGCAGACTGCCAGAGAATGCCGAGGAGGAGTTGAAATGAGAGACAGCAGAAAATCATAAGAACGAGCTGGTAGTGAAAAGTGATAGTAATCGGGAAGAGAAGTTCAGAAAAAGTTCCGCGGGAGTGTTGCATTTAAACTGGCAGGAGATCTCGCGAACAGCTATTGAGAAGGGTGATCATGACTTGTTAAGTGTTATGCAGAAATCTTGTGCCTTTCCGGTGTTCTTTGAAGTTACAGATCAAGGGGCAAGAGGAGAGTATAGTCCTATTGATTGGAAGCTGTTGTCACAGTTATGTGCTACCGTAAATGAATCTGGGTTACACAGTGAACCTACCAGACAAATGTTGAATTATATTTGGGGCAGTGGAATTCTTTGCCCAGATGTTAAGACAATTGTGAGAATGATTATGACGCAGTCTCAATTAATGTTGTGGCAGGCACATTGGAATAGACTTTGTGACAGGGTAGTTAACATCCCCCGCGATCAGCAGGACCCATTGCATGGTGTTACGGTGGAACATTTGATGGGTGTAGGTCCTTTTGCTACTGTGGATATGCAGGTACAACTAGGTCCGGCAGTATTAAGTGAATCAATGTGGTTAGCCCGCATAGCTATATCAATGGTTAAGACAGCACCACCCACCCCGTCCTATGTGTCTATTAAACAGGGCAGGGAAGAGTCATTTGCTAGTTTTGTGGATAGAGTTACCGATGCAATTGATCGTTCAGATGTGCAGGAGTGGATGAAGGGAGCATTATTACGGCAGTGTATTATGGAGAACAGTAATGCCACTACCCGAGAAGGTGAATGCCTTGATTGGTCAGGATGTTTTGAATCAGCTTGGGATTGTTTTGACCACTGATAGGCCTTTTTGATGGCGGTCACTGTGAGGACTTTCCCGATTCCATTACAGTGGTTGACTAGTGAACCTGTCTGGATCGAGCAGTGGCCGCTGAAGAAGGAAAATCTACAGCAAATGCATGAGCTAGTGAATGAGCAGCTACAGCAAGGACATCTAATACCCTCTACTAGTCCCTGGAATACACCTATATTTATACATAAAAAGAAATCTGGCAGATATCGTCTATTACATGATTTACGTGCTGTTAATCAACAGATGCAATCCATGGGGGCTTTACAACCTGGCCTACCCAATCCAGAAATGCTGCCCGAACATTGGAACCTATTGATTATAGACTTAAAGGACTGTTTTTTCACAATCAGACTTCATCCTAAGGATACACAATGTTTTGCCTTTACAGTACCTGCTATAAACCGGGAGGCCCCGGCCAACCGGTATGTAGGTGAAAGGGATCTGGGGGTCCTGGTAGACAGGAGGATGACCATGAGCCAGCAATGTGCCACAAAGATGATTAAGGGAGTGGAACATCTCCCTTATGAGGAAAGGCTGAGGGAGCTGGGTCTCTTTAGTTTGGAGAAAAGGAGACTGAGGGGTGACCTCATCAATGTTTACAAATACGTAAAGGGTCAGTGTCAAGAAGATGGAGTTAAGCTTTTTTCAGTGATGACCAGTGATAGGACAAGGAGTAATGGATACAAATTGGAGCATAGGAGGTTTAAGGTGAATATCAGAAAAAGTTTTTTTACTGTGAGAGTGACAGAGCACTGGAACAGGCTGCCCAGAGAGGTTGTGGAGTCTCCTTCTCTGGAGATATTCAAAACCCGCCTGGATGCCTTCCTGTGTGATGTACTCTAGGTGACCCTGCTCTGGCAGGGGGGTTGGACTAGATGATCTTTCGAGGTCCCTTCCAACCCCTATGATTCTATGATTCTATGATTCTATGAATGGGTAGTGTTGCCTCAAGGAATGAAGAACAGTCCCACATTGTGCGAACTATTTGTTGATGCAGCATTACAACCCGTTCGAGCAGCTTGGCCAGAGGCCTTGATTTTTCACTATATGGATGACATTCTGATCGCTCGAGAACCTCCATTTTCTCGAGACCATGATATGTTCTTGACTCAACAGCTTGAACAGCAGGGATTAATTATAGCTACTGACAAGATTCAACGGGAGGCTCCATGGAAATACCTGGGGTGGACTATTACAGAATCACACATTCAGCCACAAAAACTGTCCATTCAGATAGACATCAAAACCTTACATGATGCCCAGAGATTCATGGGAGATTTGCAGTGGCTACATCCTGTGGTTGGAATTACCAACAATGAGCTAGAAATCTTACGGCCATTGTTGAAAGGAACTGATCCTGTGCAGCCAGTGACACTCACAGCTGCACAGCGCAGCAAGATCAACCAGATTGCTACAACTATAGTGGATCGTACAGTTGACCGCCTTGACCCGCTATTGGATATAGACTTGACTATTCTGTTAGGAGCATCACACTTTGTTGGTGCACTGACACAGTGCAAAAAGAAAAAGCGGGAGAAGGAGCCTAAGGTCCTGGAATGGTTATTCACCGGTGTACGGCCTAAGACAACAATCCAACAACAGGTGGATGATCTTGCTGAATTGATCAAAAAAGGCCGTACCCGAGTGTTACAGATATCGGGGAAAGAACCAGGAACAATATATCTTCCTATAAAAAGAGCCAATTTGGAATGGTATTTGCAACACTCACAAGCATTACAACGTAGCATCTTAGGTGTTGCCCAAGAGATATCAGCTCTCTAAAAACACCAGTGTTAAAGTGGATGAGCCAACATAAATGGCTTCCGCTACCAAAGCGAAGTGAGCAGCCCCTGAATGAAGCCATTACAGTCTTTACGGATGCTGGGAAACGATCACGACGAGCAGCGGCAACGTGGTTCAAGGAAGACCAGTGGCGTCACATTACTCTGGAAGCAGGACCTGGTGATACACTGCAAACGCTGGAATTAACTGCCGTGGTCTGGGCATTCAAGCATTGGCCACAAGATCCATTGAACGTGATAACTGACTCACTATATGTGGCTGGAATTGCCCAACAGATAGAGAGTGCTAGGATCAAAGGTATCCAGAACCTTCGTCTGTTTGATCTTATGAGACAGTTACAAGCTGCTATACTCCATAGGACGGAGCCATATGCAGTTCTGCATATTAGGAGTCATCAGTGGAGTGAAGGACTAGGCGAAGGCAATGCATGGGCGGATCAGTTAGTGTCAGTGACGGTGCCCATTAATGAATTCACCAAGGCTCGAGAGGCCCATGCAACGTTTCATCAAAATGCTTGAGGTCTACACAAGCAGTTCAACATCACGATGGAAGAAGCAAGAGGTATCGTGAAGGCATGTCCTACCTGCAGCCACCATGGTCCAGGTCTTGGGGTTGGGGTGAACCCTTGGGGTCTAGGCCCGGATGAGGTATGGCAGGTGGATGTCACGCATGTTCCTGAGTTTGGGTGACTGAAATATGTCCGTGTTACCATCGACACCTTTAGCAGATTTGTGTGGGCTTCAGCCCAGATGGGCGAAAAAGCCTCTCATGTCATCCGTCACTTGACTAACTGTTTTGCTGTGATGGGAGTTACAAGGCAGCTTAAGACAGATAATGGCCCGGCATATTCTAGTGAGCGAATGCGAAAGTTTTGCCAGCAATGGGGGGTACAACATGTTACAGGGGTGCCTCACTCTCCTATAGGACAGGCCATAGTGGAGAGAGCTAATCAAACTCTGAAAATGTATATAGCGAAATTTAGTGATATTTTAGATGTTCAGGAAGAGCTTTTTAAGGTGTTATTTGTCATGAACTATCTTTGTATTTTTGCTGATCAGGAGGCCTCACCTGCATATACTCACAGTGGGCTCGAGAAAAACCGACAACACAGGGGACAACCATTGTATGTGATGTACAGAGATCCTGCTACAGGTATCTGGAAGGGCCCTGCTGAGGTTCGGTATCTGGGTAGAGGTTATATGTGTGTTAGTACTCTTACAGGACCGTTGTGGGTACCCAGCAAGTGGACACGTCCAGCGAAAAGAGAAGATACAGTGACTGTTGATTCGCACGGTGCCAACCACGACCCATAGAAGAGAAGCTGCCTAAAGGCCCTGAGATCATGGGACTGAGCGGTTGGACTGTTCTAAATTGTCTAGTGTTGGTAACTTGGGTAGCTAATGGAGGAAAGGCCATCCTCCTTGACTTTAGTCCTCGACAGAATCTGTGGGTTACCTAGGCGAATCAAACTGGTCAATCAGCTTTTTGTTTATCTCTTGCATCAGCTGCAGACCCATTTCGTACATGCTTAATAGGGGTGCCCTCCTATGACCGGAGTCATTTTAAGAAACACAGTAATGGGAGCTGTGAGAATGAAACAATGGTTAGTGGCTGTAGTGCTAAATTAATAAATGGGTTGAATGTTAGCCTACCTTGGGATCCTCAGAAGGTAGACTTATTGGGGTCCATGACAATAGGTAACACCTCAGAAAATTGGACTCAGACTTGTATAATGTTGGCAGGATCCCAAAGGGGGACAAACGTGACCACACCTACTGCTGGGTATGACTATCAGTCACAGGGAAGTTACTGTGGAACTAACTCTTAAGTGAGTCAAGGGTTGGGAGCTCTGGTTGCAGAAACTGGGGAACCAGTCAATTTGGGTAAATAGTACTGCCAAGGCCTTACCTCCGGGAATATTCTTAATTTGTGGTGATCGTGCCTGGCAGGGGATCCCCAAGAACACCTTTGGTGGACCCTGTTATTTGGGAAAGTTAACACTGCTACACCTAGACCATACACAAATACGCAACATACTGACCAATGGTGGTAGGCGCACAAGAAGGTCCCTAAATACCTTGACTCCACACTGTAATGACAAAGTGGCACTATGGTCAACCACGGCACGAGTGTTTGCCTCAATGATACCTAGTATAGGTACTGCACATGCATTGGCATCCCTTGGAAAATTGGCATGTTGGGCCGTTAAACAAGCTAACGTAACTTCGGCTATCTTAAGTGCCATGGCCCAAGACACGAACAACCTACGGCATGCTGTCCTACAAAATAGAGTGGCCATTGACTTTTTACTCTTGGGCCAAGGACGTGGATGTGCAGAGTTTGAAGGGATGTGTTGCTTCAATCTATCAGATCATAGTGCCTCCATTCATAAGCAGCTCCAATGGTTAAGGGAACACACTCAGCAAATCACAATTAACAACAATCCATTTGACTCCTGGTTGACATCCATATTTGGAGGACTTTCTCCCTGGCTGGTATCAATCATTACATAGGGAATGCGTTGGGTTGCTATACTATTGCTTATTGTGATTGTAACCAAGATAGCTTACCATTGTATTACGAAAAATGTAACAAAATTGTCTGATAAGATATTGCTTGTACAAAAAGAAAAAGGGGGAATTGTTGCAGAATAGCTTGAGCAGCAGGGCCATGGGCCCTTGCTATCTCCTCGAGAGGCCTTGAGAGTGTAACACAAATCGCAGCTGTACAAGCAATCTCTTTTTTTTAGCCTAACACAAGTATAAACAATCTCTCTGTTAGCTTAAACTAACTCAAGGACAAGGTAGAGAAGTAGAATAATAGAAAACAAGGAAGAACCCTGGAACTCAGATGTGTGTTACTATCCAATAAAATCACTGCAAGTAGTTACCATCCAGTGAAATCACTACAAGTAGTTACTATCCAATGAATTCACTACATGTAGGTTTGGAAAAGGGTATAAAAGTAACACTGTGTATTCAATAAATTGAAGCTTGCTTTATCAATCACATTGATTCTGGACTGCTTGCTTCCTTCGCCGCCGGCATCAAGTTATTTGTTTTGGATCCCCTCAGAACTTCTAAATTCTTTTCTGTCCAATATCACACTGTTATCTCCACTTTATAGATGTGTTCTTCATTCAAAAGAGAGGTGAGTTTCAAAGCCACAGAGAATTCTGTTTTGCAGCTGGAACCTCGGTGACCTCAGTCCACAGCTTGTACCTTCAGAATTAGTCTTCATATAGGTTAAGCTTGAATTAAGACCTGTCGCTTCTGCAAATCCTGTAAATTCCTACATTTTTCTTTAGGTACCAGACATCCAAAGTCAGGCCCTGACAGAGAAAGTCTACAGCACAATAAGGAAACCTGGACTCCTGATTTCTAGATCAGTGCTCGAGTCCCTTTGTCTCAAATGATGTAGCTCTAAGACCAGGAAACGTATTTAATCAGTATTTTATCTATATAACATATATATATACTGAAGCAACTTCAGCAGATTTGGCTGTTACCAACCAGGTCAGAATAATCCTCAGAAGACGCACAAGAAAATATTTGGGTAGGTGTCCTTATTTCACCCCTTTGGCAAAGGATAAAGCCAGTACTTTCTACCCTCAATGTTGTGTTGTCACATTGAGGTCTTAACACAGGAAGTTAAAAATTTATCTAAAAAGTTATAATTTTAAAAATACTTTATTCACATGGCAGATATAAAAATATTATATTATTTTTGTATAATAATAAAAGCTGAGACAACTTACCTGTGTGACTGTTCTACGAGATATGAAGACAAAAAACTTTCCTGGCATATCTCTATATATCCACGTCTTGAAATACTTGTATGCAAGCACACAAAAGACAGCTTTATGGAAAGAAGTGCCTAATGCTACAGGCTCCTGGCTTTCTTCCCATGCAGTAGGGTGAATTCTATAATCTACCTATATATGGTTCCTACGATTTTTGGTGACAATTGAATTCACCTACTATCACTAATAAGATTTAGAAAAATGCCATTTTGTGAAAAATTGTTAATTCCTCAAAAAGTCAGATTATTCCCACTATAAATACAGGTAATTTCCAACAGCTTCCTCCCTACATCCCCCATCCTGACAGTATGTCTCACAAAGAAAAAAGTGCTCATTAAAAATATTCCAGTGATCTAAATAATCTGATACAACATCTATATGCTTGTGTGTAACTCTTCGCCTATGAGGTGAGATCTTCAATATGTGCTGGATATTTTTAATTACTAAATAGCTGATGGCAAACCAGTAGATTGTGTTATTCTGAATAGAATAGATTGACAACCTTCTGCATATTAATTCCCTCTTTGCCATTTTTTGGGTTTCTCAATACCACTGGAAGCCGTTAGGATGAGATTCTGTGCACTTTTCCCTGCTCCCCTAAAATCTGCAGCAAAAGCATGAAATAATGCTTTGCTAAATTGGCCATTCGTGATTTTAGAACCTCAGGTATATCTGAGCCAGCTATCTGCAATTCACAATAATTGTTTAATATGTCATAATTTTCAGCATTCAAGCATTCTTTTTCATTCAGAAATGCAGAGGGGGAGAAGCATAATCATTCCTGCTAAATTTTCCATCTGGTGATTCTGTCTCACTGGCACTACAAAATTCCAGATTTCTATTCATTTGCAGCTGTGTGTCTTGCCCCTGTAAGATCAGAGTTGCACCTGGCTAAGCAGCCTTTTAGAAAATGCTACAAATAGTGCAACATGTCATTTTAAATGGTGATTACTCCTTTTGGATTAGGAGGTAACAGCAGGCAGCCAGGAACTTGCTGGCAAACCTTACACAAGGCACTTCCCAAGTCAGAGTATTTCCATCCTGTTTAAGTAGATTTATTGATTTGCTAAAGGCCACAGAACAGATCCATTTGGAAGGGGACAAAGCGTATTTAATGGTATCCACAGTCCAATAACAAAACTTAAAGCAGCTGTTCTTAACTTCATTAAAGCCAGGACAAGCCTTCCTAATTAGGCAGCTCGTTCTCTGCCTAATGCCGGTGCTGTGCAGATAGGCACTGCAAGGATGAAAAGAGTTGCTGCTCTTCATGCTCAGTGTTTTGAGGGATGACTGCAAATCAGTGGCTCAACAATTGCTGGAAGCATCTTGCTTAGTGGTTTATGATAAAGGCATTTTCCTGGCCCTTCTTTTTGTCACTGTTACTTATAAAAAGCAGCCATGTAGGCTGCCGGAAAGAACAACAGGCATGGCCTGAAGAGACCATGTTCCTATTTCTTGTCCTGCCAGAAGCTTGCTGGGAAAGCCTGGAGAAGTCAATCCCTTCCCCTAGCAGAATTCCCCCTTCTCTGAAGCCTGATTCTTCTAAGAATACACTGTTGAAAATCTTTATCTCATTCAAATCACGTAATTATCCAAATCTATCCTTTTAAGAATTAAAACACTGAATAGTAATGAAAATAACAAAATATAATTAAATCACAGTTGAAGATACAACTTACAAAAGGAAGCTGTAACTCTGTTTACTGTTACTGAGGGTTGTTGTCTATTACCTTGGGACCATTTGCACTTTTCATGCCAGACAGAGCGAGATTAATTTTGTTGTGAATATTTCATTTAACATTTTACTTCTGAAGTCTCAGAACAAAAACTTGCTGGAGATTATTTCATCACTGGAGAAGACTCACAGGGAGTCTTTAGATATTTGAAGACAATATGCTTAGTAATTAATAACTGAACACAGCATGTCCAGATTTCTCAGGTCACAGAGGTAAAACCTGCTGAAACATGCTGCCATGCTGCAACATACCACTGATTGAATCAGGAAGGTAGTGGGTCTGCTAAAAGAATACGTACCATTTCAAGTGCTAGTACGTGAATGCAACTTAGATGATGACAGATTGTTGGTTAGATTGTTCTACTCTCTGCCAAAAATTCTGTCAAGGCAAATATAAACTTCTAGTCATCTTATTGCGGGGGGGTGTTCTTGTTGTTTTATCTTGTTATTGTTTTTTATGTTTATGTGGATTTTTTTTTGTTTCATTTTGGCTTTTTTGTTTTGTTTTTGTTTGTTTGATTGTTTTTGTTTTTGTTTGTTGGTTGGGTTTTTTTGTGTTGTTCAGTTTTTTCTTCTTCCTTGAAAGACTGATACAAATATTAGGAGATGTCACTCTATTTGATTTTCATCTTCCCAGACAATCTTTTTTGCTTCTGCTGTGTGACAACACAGCAAGACTGCCTGTATCTTCTTGCAAGACATGGAGGAGGGCTTAATAGTTGGCCACTTGGTCTACACTGCACTTTTCACAATTATTAAGATTCATGATGAAGGTAGTAAATCTGTAAGTCTAATAAGAATTGAAATTTTATTTTATAAGCTATATGTCTTTTTACTTAACATACTTTTTCCAAGGGCATGTAGCAATGAGACAATGGGTAATAGCTTTAAACTTGATGAGGGTAGACTTAGAATAGACATTAGGAAGAAAGTCTTCACAGCAGGTGAGAAACTGGAGCAAGTTGCCCATATGAGCTGTGGATGCTCCCCCCCAGAAATGTTCACGGCTTTGAGCAACCTGATCTAGTGGGAGGTGTCCCTGCTCATGCAGGGGGGTTGGGACTAGATGATCTTTAAGGTCCCTTCCAACCCAACCCATTCTATGATTCTATTCTAAGATAATAGGACCCTGTAGCTCCGTTATTGTCCCTTTAACTTACCAAAATTTAAGTGATGGAGGATTTGTGCAGGAGAAATCATAGTATTGTCAGCCAACACTGTACTTTTATCAGGCCTCTCATATTAGACACTAGCAGAAATCTACGGATTTTATGTAAATTTTAAAATGCAGAGGCAAGTATTTTGGAAAACAGAAAAACAAATAAGCTAATAAAAAACCTCTACAGGAGTAAAGCCAGAGTCCCCACTAAAACATAAAAATACAATAAAATAATGGGGGAAAGAGGCAGCTTTCTTCTTAAACATTTTAATTAATCTGAAATCAGAGATTTGCATAGTATTTAGCCTGTTTAACTAGCTGGTGTAATTTCCAGTAATTTTCACATCCATACAATGCTATGCATCACTCCTACACCCAGACAGATGCAGAGGCCTTGGCAGGGGTGAGAGGTAAGATTTTTGAGTCTGACAGGGCTGAAACTCTCCTGTGGATGGTGTGTAATGCAGCTTATTCCTGACTGAGGCCACTGGATCGACTATCATGTATGTACAATGCATTAAATGCCTGTTAAAGTGCAGATGTAAATCTCTTTTTTCAGCTAACACTGCTAAGTCAGCTAGTAGCTCTATATTTAAAGTGGTTATAGCTTCTGAACTTTCTTCTATGAATTGTAACACCAGAAGAGCAAAATCCACTGTAGAGACAATTGTAGGTAGTCTGTACCTATAAGACAAATTTACAAATGTCCAGAGCAGATAGAGCTGAAAGACAACCATTGGCATCTGTTGTTCCTGGAGTGCTTTGGGACTTTGAAACGTACCCAGACTGCAAACATCTTACAATATAGTCTCCACGAAAGTACACTTTATTTTCATTCCAAAGACTGTCTGTACATCTCACCTTTAATAAAATACCAGTACTTGGTTTTATGTCGGAAAACTGTTCAAACTTTTTTCTTTCTCAGCTGTTACTGACTAGATAGTTTGGATATTCTTTTGCTTCTTCTAAATGTAAATAATAATTAGTATTTTTCCTTACCCAGTTCTTGCTTATATGTTTTTATGCTCCAATGCAACTGTAACTTCCAGTGGATCAAGAGTATCTGATAAACAGGGTTGGCCATCTTCACGCTTGCTGTTGTCTAGTTTTTCTCGTTCCCTCATTCCTGTATTCCTCCGTTGTCTAGTTATTCTGGTTCCCTCGTTAATGCATTCGTGTATTCCTCCGTTGTCTAGTTTTTCTCATTCCCTCATTCCTGTATTCTTCCATTGTCTAGTTTTTCTCATTCCCTCGTTCCCTTGTTCCTGTCTTCCTCTGTTGTCTAGTTTTTATTGTTCCCTCGTTCCTGTATTCCTCCATTGTCTAGTTTTTCTTGTTCCCTCATTTCTGCATTCCTGTATTCCTCCGTTGTCTAGTTTTTCTCATTCCTCCATTCCTGTATTCCTCCGTTGTCAAGTTTTTCTCATTCCATCATTCCTGCATTCCTGTATTTCTTCGTTGTCTAGTTTTTCTCGTTCCCTCTTTCCTGAATTCATCAGTTGTCTATTTATTCTCATTCCCTCATTCCTGCATTCCTGTATTTCTTTGTTGTCTAGTTTTTTTTTCGCTCCCTCATTTCTCTATTCCTACTTTGTTAAGTTTATCTTGTTCCCTCCTTCCTGTATTCCTCTGTTGTCTAGTTTTTCTCATTCCCTTGTTCCTGCATCCCTGTATTCCTCCGTTGTCTAGTTTTTTCTCATTCCCTCGTTCCTGTATTCCTCCGCTGTCTAGTTTTCCTTGTTCCTTCATTCCTGTATTCCTCCATTGTCTAGTTTTTCTTGTTACCTCATTCCTGCATTACAGTATTCCTCCATTGTGTAGTTTTTCTCATTCCTGTTTTCCTCTGTTGTGTAGTTTTTCTTGTTCCTGTATTCCTCCGTTCTCTAGTTTTTCTTGTGCCCTCATTCCTCCATTCCTGTATTCCTCTGTTGTCTAGTTATTCTGGTCCCCTCGTTAATGCATTCGTTTATTCCTCCATTGTCTAGTTTTTCTCATTCCCTCATTCCTGTATTCTTCCGTTGTCTAGTTTTTCTCGTTCCCTCGTTCCTGTCTTCCTCTCTTGTCTAGTTTTTATTGTTCCCTCGTTCCTGTATTCCTCCATTGTCTAGTTTTTCTCATTCCCTCGTTTCTGCATTCCTGTATTCCTCCGTTGTCTAGTTTTTCTTGTTCCATCATTCCTGCATTCCTGTGTGGGTAGTTAGGGTCCAGCGGCCGGAAGATTTCGCTCTGTACGGAAAGATAAGGCCCCTCTCCTAATAGCCAATAGCACTTAGTTCACGATGTAAGCAGACGGAAGTGACACCACAGACCTAACTCATATAAACACCGCGGTAAACACTAATAAACGCCATTTGCCATCCACCACATTGGTGTCTGTGAGCTGATGGACCGAGCGTCCTGGGGTTGGCCGCCGTGCCATTCTTGAACCAGGTCATCACGCCTTTCCCCGAAAGGCAACAAGTGGTGCCGAAACCTGGGAATACGCCTGGAATCGGGAAATTCGCCTGGAGTCAGGAAAGCGGCAGCCGGAGAGGCAGGACCGTCCCGGCGGGGAGGAGCGGACCGACAAGGAGGATGGAAGCCCATGTTAAGGTCGTATTGCAATTACATAAGCAGTGGGGTATAGATTGTAAGGCTAAAGATTTTACTCTCGCCGTTGTGAGGCTTTTGGAAATCGGGGTCATTGACCAGCCGGTAGATATTCTCCACCCTGAGGTGTGGGACAAATGCTCTAAAGCGTTGGCTAAGGAGACGATGCTCTTGGGTCGTGGGAAGCACCTTAAGTCGTGGGGGAAAGTCGTGCAGGCATTGCAGAAGGCTATACAGGAGCAGGAGACCTGGAGGGCGGCAAAGAACTGTTTGCTGGCCACCCCGAAGTTGGGAGTCGGGGCAGCCACACAGACTTTGCACCCCCCGGGTGATGATGGCTTTGCTGAGTCTGGGGAGGGTTTAAGGGTGGCGGAGCTGAGGGAAGGTGATGCGTCCCCTCGGTCTCCGGACCCCGACCCGCTTACGGAGGGACAGAAACGAGCTCAATCCTTCTGGGGCGGGTTGGTGGAGGAGGCTCGGGGCGCCGCCAAGAAAGCAGAGTCTGAGGAGGTTCGGGCTGAACCGCCGCCCTATGCGCTCCAAAATGGCGCTGAACAAAAAAAGGGGGGGCGAGGTAAAGATGCCCGTGATGGTAAAAGGGAGGAAAAGTTGGTATCAGCAAGTGCACACAGAAGGAGGGGGGAGGTGAAAGAATGTGAGGGGAGTGTGAGCGAGGCGGAGGAGGATGGGACCGTGAGCGAGGCGGAGGAGGACGGGAGCAGGAACGAAGGGCAGAAAGCCAACCAGAGTCGCTATCTGAAAAAATGCCTTCGTAGGGCAAATCCCCCACCAAGCTGGGTGCGGAGCAAGCCGGGAGGGGGGGACGAGCCAAGGGGGAGGCAATGGCCCGCCCGTAAGGGGAGTGGGCGGGGCCGGAGCTCAACAAAAAGGTACTGGGAACCGGAAGTAGCCGGTCAGTCGAGCTCTGACTTCGGATCGGACACCAGCCGGGATGAGTGGCCGGTTACCGATTCAAACTCAGAGGAGGAGGAAATGAGAATATATAGAGTCAAAAGCAAAAACATTCTCATCCCAAATAAAAAGGGACCGCGAGGGAAAAACACTGTCACCGACTGGAGGAGAGTAGAGGTTGCGTGTGCCGAAGGGGTCCCACCGGCCATGCGAGCATTCCCAGTCCGGGTGACGGACAGGGGACAGAGGGTCCACTCACCAATAAACCCTAAGGAAATACAAGCAATTGTTAAGGCAGTTGCGGAAAAAGGGCTTAATTCTGCCATGGTCTCTACACTTTTAGATGGTGTTTTTGGGGGAGATGATATGCTTCCATTCGATATAAGACAAGCTTGTAGATTGATCTTTGGTGGAGCAGGGATGTTTGTTTTCAAACAGGAATGGGAGGACAACTGTGCGAGGCAACTAGCCCAAGTCACTGGGGCGGATCACCCACTATATGGCTCCAGCCTGCAACGGCTGATGGGCACAGATCCAACAATGATCACCCCCCAAGCGCAGGCCGTGGGCCTGCGGGTTTATGAAATTATGACAACTACTCGTGCGGCCAGAGAAGCCATTCGCACAGCCTCCAGGGTTATTGCTAACCCATCACCATGGTCCACAATTAGGCAAAATGAAAGTGAGAGCTTTACACAATTTGTGGATTGCCTCCAGGCAGCGGTCGACTCCTCGACCCTACCTGCTGAAGCGAAAGGCCCAGTTGTCACAGATTGCTTACGTCAGCAGTGCAATTCAGCAACCAAGGAGATCCTACGATCGCTGCCAGTGGGGTCAACTATTGCAGACATGATTAAGCATGTTGCAAAGGAAGAGCATCTAGCCCCGATTCAGACAGCTATGTGTACTGCTATGGCTAATGTGATGGCATGTTTTAAATGTGGTCGGGCAGGCCATGTGGTAGCAAACTGTCCTCAGCTGGGGGACCCATCAACACCGCTCTCCCCCCGCTTAAATCGGCCCGGAGGACCGTGTTGGGTCTGTGGAAAGAAAGGCCATTTTGCCAGGGAATGCAGATCTAAAAATCAGGGAAACGGAAGGGGGAGAGGGTACCAGGGCCGCACACAGCCCTCTCCCACTTGGAACTCAAGGCGGCCCAACTATGCCAACCCTGGGTGGGGCGAAATGCCTCTGAACCCGCCGCCCCCTCAAGAAGCAACCAGCTTTGTAGCCCAACCAGCAACCCAGCTGAACCAGCCTCAACCCCAGGGACAGCAAGGACCACCTCCTGGGGGGGAGACCCCTGGGTGGCCCTGGCAGTAAAGTGTGATAACCCACCGGTGGTGTGGGGGACCTGTTCCCTCTATAATATCTCAAATGGCACCACCATTAGTGTTCCCTTTTTGATTGATACAGGAGCAGATGTTACAGTTATTCCTGAGACACTTTGGCCCCAGCACTGGAAATTGGAAAATGCCCCCATGGTGGGTGGAGTTGGGGGATTAAGCCTGGCTCGAAAGAGCGTTCAATTGGTAGCAATCACACTCCACACTGAAAAAGGACCAGAGAAAACCATCACCCTTTTCCCATATGTCATGTCAGGAGTCCCACCTCTGTTGGGAAGGGATGCTCTAACCCTTTTGAAAGCCAGGGTGACAAATTTACTCTGAGGGCCACTGCCGCACACCCACTCCCACCAATTAGACTAATGTGGAAATCATCCGACCCAGTGTGGGTCGAGCAGTGGCCCCTGTCAAAGCCTCGAATGGATGCCCTTCTTCAGCTAGTTGACCGCGAGCTACAACGAGGTCACATAGAGCCTTCCACCAGCCCGTGGAACACCCCAGTTTTTGTAATACCCAAACGGTCTGGTGAAGGGTTTCGCCTCCTCCATGACCTGCGTGAGGTAAACAAGAGAATTCAACCAATGGGTCCCATTCAAACGTTGTTGCCCATGAACTCCATGATACCAGAGGGACAGCCTGGTGCCGTCCTTGATATTAAAGACTATTTCTTTTCTATACCCCTTCATGAGGAAGACAGGGAGTGGTTTGCTTTTTCTGTTGTGTTTCCAAACAGCCAACGTCCCAACCTGCGCTTCCAGTGGAAGGTGCTGCCTCAAGGAATGATCAATTCGCCTACCATCTGCCAGATCACAGTGGATCGAGCGCTGGCACCGGTTTGACGCAGCAATCCGACCGCAACCATCATTCAATACATGGATGACATCTTGATCGCCGCGCCTTCAGGAAGTCAGGTAGACCAACTGGTATCAGCAGTTTCGGAAACTTTGGAAACAAACGGCTTTGAAATTGCGAGCGCAAAAATTAAAAAGGGACCATGTGTAACCTTTTTGGGAGTGGGGATCACAAGTTCCTACATAACACCCCCTCAAATGAAATCCACCGGGACATCAAAACACTCCATGATATGCAACAATTAGTGGGATCCCTGCAGTGGCTTCACAATATTGTCCTGATACCCCCTGAAATCATGGCTCCCCTGCACGATCTTCTGAAAGGGAAGAACCCATGGGAACAAAAAACACTGACAACAGAAACAATGAACTCTCTTGACTTCATCGAGCAACAGGTATCATCAAACACGCTCGCCAGATGGAACCCAGGTACACCAGTTGATCTCTATGTACATTTCACACAGGGAGGGGGAGTAGGGGCACTTGCCCAGGGGCCCCCTGAAAAAGCCCAACCAATACAATGGATAGTCCAGGGAAAACCATCACGTGCATTCTCTCCAGGAGTTGAGTGCCTTGGTAATCTCATCATGAAAGGCAGAAAACTCCCCCTAAGACACCTGGGCATCGAACCAGCCAGAATATATTTACCCTTCCGCAAACAGCTCCCAATGCAATCAGTGTCAATGTCAGAGTATCTAGCTATAGCCCTTGCTGGATTTGGTGGAGAAGTCCGGTACGCTGCAAAACCCCCATGGACTCAAATGCTGGCACTTGTCGACATCGACCTCCCACGGAAGATCTTAGATCGACCCCAACAGGGACCAACAGTTTTTACAGATGCATCCTCAACTACCTCAACCACGGCAGCAGTATGGCAGTCAGGAGAAGAATGGCACTGCATCAAAATGACTGACTGTGCACTTTCAGTCCAGCAGCTGGAAGCAATGGCCATGGTACTGGCATGTGGACTGTTCCCAATGGAACACCTCAACATTGTGACTGATTCCATGTTTGTGGCCAAGCTTTGCTTAGCCATGTCAGGACCCAGCGTGTCAACATCCACAGCAGCTCTAATGCTGGAAGAGGCACTCTTTTCTCAAAAGGGCACCATATCGGTCATCCACGTCAACAGCCATGACCCAATCAAAGGGTTCTTTCAAACCGGCAAGGATAAAACAGACGCCGCAGCAAAAGGATTGTGGACGCTGAGAGATGTCCGTCAGCTACATGAGTCCCTTCACATCGGAGCAAAAGCATTAGCAAAGAAATGTGGGATCTCAGTCACTGACGCAAAACACATAGTAGCCACATGTCCTCACTGTCAGAAAACACCCCTATGGTCCAGTGGAGTCAACCCCAGAGGTCTTAAAGCCTGTGTGATATGGCAGACAGATTTTATGCTCTGCCAGTTGCTGAAACCTCGGGCGTGGCTAGCGGTAACTGTAGACACCTATAGCGGAGTGATCGTAGCCACGCAACACCTTAAAACTGACTCTAAAGCAACCATCCAACATTGGTTAACGGTCATGGCGTGGCTTGGCATCCCTAATCAGATCAAAACAGATAATGGCCCAAATTTTGTCTCCAAATCAGTCCAGGCATTTGCTTTGAAATGGTATATCACCCTAACACAAGGCATTCCTTATAATAGCACAGGACAGGCCATAGTTGAACAAGCCAATCAAACTCTGAAATCTAAATTAGAGCTGCTGGCAAAAACAGAAGGGTTTGTCAACACCATTCCCTCAGGAGACCAAGCACGCCTGCTAGCGACCGCTCTTTTGGCACTCAATCAGTTTCCCAGGGGGGAGGAGATGAATAGCCCAACCCAAAAACACTGGGCCACTCGGGCGTTAGAAGAAGATCCGTTGGTCATAATCAGAAATGAGCTGGGAGAATGGGAACAAGGGTGGAGACTAGTCCTTACGGGGCGAGGGTATGCTGCTGTTAAAAAAGATGGAAAAGTCAAATGGTGCCCACTTAAGTCCATTAAACCTGACCTTCAGAATAAAACTAATGAAAACTGTGAGTTTTTCTCCACAGGTCCAGATCATCGGACGCCCTCGTAACCCGTACGCCCCGGTGCCAACAGAAGACGACAAGTCAACAAGTGACCTGTCCACACCAGAGAGCTCCACACCGGCAGAACCCAAACAACGGCGACATAGCCTCTGTGGCGGGGGGCTAAGACGTCTTTGTGTGATCTTGATTTTAGAACTTGTCACTGCAGGACAGGTAACATTAGCACACCCTCACCAGCCATTTAAATGGTCACTCCTTCGAGTCAAGGATCAGCAGGTTATCGCAACTCAAATAACATCAGGTGTGCCAAGTTTTAGTGCCAGTCTCTGTCAGCTTGTCCCAAAAAACAGATGTACGGTAGACCTAGCATTTTACATGTGTCCCAGCTCAAACCCTGGGAAAGGGTATTGTAACTCCCCTAGCCAGTACTTCTGTAATTATTGGGGATGTGAGACCATAGCCCCTTTTTGGATATCGGGTAGTGGCAAAGACAGATACCTAAAAGTTCAGTGGGGTCCATATGGGTGTGCTTTACCGAGAGGATGGTGGCGTGGAACTTGTCAGTTCCTCTTCTTAAATGTTACCAAGCCCGAAGAGGACAGTTGGTTACTTGGAAAAGTTTGGGGAGTAAGGTACTCAGAGCCAGGGACCGACCGAGGTGGCTTAATCCTCATAAAAAAGGAGGTCGTCTCGAATGATCCGCTGCCAGTAGGCCCCAACCAAGCAGTTATCAGCAAAGCCCTGACTATCCCTAATCAGAACTATGTGACTAAAAAGATGGACAATCAGGAAAAAACTGACAAAAGCTCCCATGACAACACACACCACCAAAATTCCTGATAGAGAGTCGCTCTGGAAAATGATGCAAGCTAGCTACCAAATACTGAACAAAACTAATCCAAATCTCACGGAGCATTGTTGGCTGTGCTATGGAATAAAACCACCCTTTTATGAGGCTGTAGCAATAAGTAACACACCCCTACAAATGAATGGTTCAAATCTGGCCCAGTGTATATGGGAGACAGAAAAGCAAGGGATCACACTAGCACGGGTGGTGGGAAGCGGCGTGTGTGTAGGTAAAGTCCCCGAGAACAAAGAACAGCTGTGTGATAGTAAGGTACAAGGTAAAATCCCTGCAAAGTGGTTAGTACCGGCCGACAATACCAAGTGGGTTTGCTCTGTCACGGGAGTTACACCTTGTCTGTCGTTGGACAAATTTGATGAATCCTCAGAATATTGTGTCCAGGTAGCTATAGTCCCTAAAGTCTTTTACCATCCCCAAGACGTTGTCTATGACTCTCTGATTAACCCAGAACATCATCTGTCAAAGCGAGAACCCTTTACAGAACTAACAATAGCTACCCTAATGATCTTAGGAGGGGCGGGAGTAGGCACAGGAGTGGCATCCATGGTCCAACAGAATAAAGAATTCAGTGCCTTGAGGATAGCAGTGGATGAAGACCTGGCTAGAATTGAACAATCAATAAGTGCGCTAGAACAATCACTTAGATCATTATCTGAAGTAGTGCTGCAGAATTGGAGAGGACTAGATCTAATGTTTTTACAGCAAGGGGGAGTGTGCGCTGCACTAGGGGAAGAGTGTTGTGTATACGCGGACCACACCGGGATAGTGAGGGACATGATGGCCAAACTGCGAGAGGGGTTGGAAAAACGGAAAAGGGAACGAGAGGCGCAGGAAAGCTGGTTTACATCCTGGTTTAACTATTCACCTTGGCTGACCACCCTGATATCCACCTTGATAGGGCCAGTCGCAATGATTCTGATAACCTTGATCTTTGGACCCTGTATACTGAATAGGCTCGTGGCGTTTGTCAAGAGCCGGCTGGAGAAGGTTGACATCATGCTGATAGAACGCCAACAACTGCTTTAAGAATGTTTTTCTTCAGAATTTCCTGTAGCTATCTCTAGAGATACCTCATTACTTTCAACTACCTCTTGTCTAACGTGCACTATGTTTTCTATTCAGGTTTGTAACACATTTTTTAAGATTGTTAACATATCCTTTTTTAAGACTGTCACATTTTAACCAATTTTAACTGTGCATAAGGAAGGGGGAAATGTGGGTAGTTAGGGTCCGGTGGCTGGAAGATTTCACGCTGTACGGAAAGATAAGGCCCCTCTCCTAATAGCCAATAGCACTTAGTTCACGATGTAAGCAGATGGAAGTGACACCACAGACCTAACTCATATAAACACCACGGTAAACACTATATAAATGTCATTTGCCATCCACCACATTGCTGTCTGTGAGCTGAAGGACCGAGCAGCCTGGGGTTGGCCGCCGTGCCGTTCTGGAACCAGGTCATCACGCCTTTCCCCGAAAGGCAACATTCCTGTATTCGTCCGTTGTCTAGTTTTTCTCATTCCCTCTTTCCTGAATTCGTCAGTTGTCTATTTATTCTCATTCCCTCATTCCTGCATTCCTGTATTTCTTCATTGTCTAGTTTTTCTCGCTCCCTCATTTCTGTATTCCTACTTTGTTAAGTTTATCTTGTTCCCTCCTTCCTGTATTCCTCCGTTGTCTAGTTTTTCTCATTCCATCGTTCCTCCATTCCTGTATTCCTCCATTGTCTAGTTTTTCTCATTCCTTCGTTCCTGTATTCCTCTGCTGTCTAGTTTTTCATGTTCCTTCGTTCCTGTATTCCTCCATTGTCTAGTTTTTCTTGTCACCTCATTTTCACATTCCTGTATTCCTCCGTTGTCTAGTTTTTCTCATTCCCTCATTCCTGCATTACAGTATTCCTCCATTGTCTAGTTTTTCTCATTTCTGTTTTCCTCTGTTGTGTAGGTTTTCTCTTTCCTGTATTCCTCCGTTGTCTAGATTTCTCTTTCCCTCTTTCCACCATTCCTGTATTCCTCCGCTGTTTAGTTTTTCTCATTCCCTCTTTCCTGTATTCCTCCGTTGTCTAGTTTTGGCCTTCCTTCAATCCTGTATTCCTCCGATGTCTATTTATTCTCATTCCCTCATTCCTGCATTCCTGTATTCCTCCATTGTCTAGTTTTTCTCGTTCCCTCGTTCCTGTATTCCTCCGTCGTCTAATTTTTATCATTCCCTCTTTCTGGCATTAATGTATTCCTCCGTCGTCTAGGTTTTTTCATTCCTTCGTTCCTGCATTCCTGTATTCCTCTGTTTTCTAGTTTTTCTCATTCACTTATTCCTGTATATCTCCATTGTCTAGTTTTTCTCTTTCCCTCATTCCTCCATTCCTGTATTCCTCCGTTGTCTAATTTTTCTCGTTCCTTCGTTCCTATATTCGCCCATTGTACAGTTTATCTCATTCCATCATTCCGGTATTCCTCTGTTGTCTAGTTTTTCTCGTTCCCTCGTTCCTCCATTACTGTATTCCTTCCTTGTCTAGTTTTTCTCATTCCCAATTTCCTGTACTCCTCCGTTGTCAGGTTTTTCTCATTCCCTCATTCGTCCATACCTGTATACCTCCATTGTCTATTTTTTCTTGTTCCCTCATTCCTGCATTCCTGTATTCCTCCGTTGTCAAGTTTTTCTCGTTCCCTCATTCCTCCATACCTGTATTTCTTCGTTGTCGAATTCTCCTCATTCCCTTGTTCCTGTATTCCTCCGTTGTCAGGTTTTTCTCATTCCCTCATTCGTCCATACCTGTATACCTCCATTGTCTATTTTTTCTCGTTCCCTCGTTCCTGTATTCCTTCGTTTTCTAGTTTTTCTCTTTCCCTCATTCCCTTGTTCCTGTATTCCTACATTGTCTAGTTTTTCTTGTTCCCTCGTTCTTGTATTCCTCTATTGTCTAGTTTCTCTCTTTCCCTCCTTCCTGTATTCCTCCGTTTTCCAGTTTTTCTCGTTCCCTCGTTCCCCTATTCCTCCGTTGTCTAGTTATTCTCATTCCCAAGATCCTCCATAACTGTATTCCTCCGTTGTCTAGTTTTTCTCTTTCCCTCGTTTCTGCCTTCCACTATTCCTTCGTTGTCTAGTTTTTCTCGTTCCCTCATTCTGCATTCCTCCATTGTCTATTTTTTATCGTTCCCTCATTCCTGCATTCCTGAATTCCTCCATTGTCTATTTTTTCTCGTTCCCTCGTTCCTCCATACCTGTATACCTCTATTGTCTATTTTTTCTCGCTCCCTCGTTCCTATATTCCTCCGTTGTCAGGTTTTTCTTGTTCTCTCATTCCCGAATTCCTGTATTCCTCCATTGTCTAGTTTTTCTCGTTCCCTCGTTCCTGTATTCCTCTGTTGTATATTTTTTATCGTTCCCTCATTCCTGCATTCCTGTATTCCTCCTTTGTCCAGTTTTTCTCGTTCCCTCGTTCCTGTATTCCTCCGTTGTCTAGTTTTTCTCGTTTCCTCGTTCCCGCATTCCTATATTCCTCCATTGTCTAGTTTTTATCGTTCCCTTGTTCCTGTATTCCTCCGTTGTCTAGTTTTTATCGTTCCCTTGTTCCTGTATTCCTCAGTTGTCTAGTTTTTGTCGTTCCCTCTATCTGGCGTTCATGTATTCCTCCGTCGTCTAGGTTTTTTCATTCCTTCGTTCCTGCATTCCTGTATTCCTCTGTTTTCTAGTTTTTCTCATTCACTTATTACTGTATTTCTCCATTGTCTAGTTTTTCTCTTTCCCTCATTCCTCCATTCCTGTATTCCTCCGTTGTCAAGTTTTTCTTGCTCCCATGTTCCTCCGTACCTGTATTCCTGAGTTCTCGATTTTTTCTCATTCTCTCGTTCCTATATTCCTCCGTTGTAGAGTTTTTCTCATTCCCTCGTTCCTGTATTCCTCCATTGTCTAGTTTTTCTCGTTCCCTCGTTCCCGCATTCCTGTATTCCTCCATTGTCTAGTTTTCCCTTTTCCCTTGTTCCTGTATTCCTCCGTTGTCAGTTTTTTCTCGTTCCCTCGTTCCTCCATACCTGTATTCCTCAGTTGTCGAATTTTCCTCGTTCCCTTGTTCCTGTATTCCTCCTTTGTCAGGTTTTACTCGTTCCCTCGTTCCTGCATACATGTATTCCTCCGTTGTCTAGTTTTTCTCGTTCCCTCGTTCCTGTATTCCTCCATTGTTGTGTTTTTCTCATTCCCTCGTTCCTGTACTCCTACATTGTCTAGTTTTTGTCTTTCCCTCATTCATCCATACCTGTATTCCTCCATTGTCAAGTTTTTCTCTTTCCATCATTCCTGCATTCTTGTATCCCTCCGTTGTCGAGTTTTTCTCGTTCGCTTGTTCCTGTATTCCTCCGTTGTCAAGTTTATCTTGTTCCCTCATTCCTCCATATCTGTATACCTCCATTGTCTAGTTTTTATCGTTCCCTCGCTCCTGTATGCCTCCGTTGTCTAGTTTTTCTCGTTCCCTCCTTCCTGTATTCCTCTGTTGTCTATTATTTTTCGTTCTCTCATTCCAGCATTCCTGTATTCCTCCGCTGTCTAGTTTTTCTCGTTCCCTAGTTCCTGTATTCCTCTGTTGCTGAGTTTTTCTCGTTCCCTCGTTCCTTTATTCCTCCATTGTCAAGTTTTTCTCGTTCCCTCATTCCTCCATAGCTGTATTCCTCCGTTGTCGAGTTTTTCTCATTCCCTCGTTCCTGCATTCCTCCGTTGTCTAGTTTTTCTCGTTCCCTCGTTCCAGTATTCCTTCGTTGTCGAGTTTCTCTCGTTCCCTTGTGCCTGTATTCCTCCGTTGTCAGGTTTTTCACATTCCCTCGTTCCTCCATACCTGTATTCCTCCGTTGTCGAGTTTTTCTAGTTCCCTCGTTCCTGTATTCCTCCATTGTCTAGTTTTTATCGTTCCCTTGTTCCTGTATTCCTCCATTGTCTGGTTTTTCTCGTTCCCTCGTTCCTGTATTCCTCTGTTGTCTATTTTTTCTCATTCCCTCGTTCCTGTATTCCTGTATTCCTCCATTGTCAGGTTTTTCTCTTTCCCTCGTTCCTCCATACCTGTATTCCTCCGTTGTTTATTTTATCTCGTTCCCTCGTTCCTCCATACCTGTATTCCTCAGTTGTCGAGTTTTTCTAGTTCCCTCGTTCCTGTATTCCTCCCTTGTCGAGTTTTTCTCATTCCCTCGTTCCTGTATTCCTCTGTTGTCTAGTTTTTCTCGTTCCCTCATTCCTGCATTCCTGTATTCCTCCGTTGTCAAGTTTTTCTTGTTCCCTCATTCCTCCATACCTGTATTTCATCGTTGTCGAATTCTCCTCATTCCCTTGTTCCTGTATTCCTCCGTTGTCAGGTTTTTCTCATTCCCTCATTCGTCCATACCTGTATACCTCCATTGTCTATTTTTTCTCGTTCCCTCGTTCCTGTATTCCTTCGTTTTCTAGTTTTTCTCGTTCCCTCGTTCCCTCATTCCTGTATTCCTCCATTGTCTAGTTTTTATCGTTCCCTCGTTCCTGTATTCCTCTGTTGTCGAGTTTTTCTCATTCCCTCGATCCTGTATTACTCCGTTGTCAATTTTTTCTCGTTCCCTCATTCCTGCATTCCTGTATTCCTCCATTGTCAAGTTTTTCTCATTCCCTCCTTTCTCCATACCTGTATTCCTCCGTTGTCGAGTTTCCTTCATTCCCTTGTTCCTGTATTCCTCCATTGTGAAGTTTTTCTCGTTCCCTCATTCCTGTATTCCTCCATTGTCTAGTTTTTCTCATTCACTCGTTCCTGTATTCCTCCGTTGTTGAGTTTTTCTCATTCCCTCATTCCTGCATTCCTGTATTCCTCCGTTGTCAAGTTTTTCTCGTTCCCTCGTTCCTCCATACCTGTATTCCTCCGTTGTCGTTTTTTTCTCGTTCCCACGTTCCCGCATTCCTGTATTCCTCCATTGTCAAGTTTTTCTCATTCCCTCGTTCCTGTATTCCTCCATTGTCTAGTTTTTCTCGTTCCCTCGTTCCTCCATACCTGTATTCCTCCGTTTTCAAGTTTTTCTCGTTCCCTCGTTCCTCCATACCTGTATTCCTCTGTTGTCGAGTTTTATTCATTCCCTTGTTCCTGTATTCCTCCGTTGTGAAGTTTTTCTCGTTCCCTCGTTCCTCCATACCTGTATTCCTCCGTTGTCGAGTTTTTCTCCTTCCCTCGTTCCTGTATTCCTCCGTTGTCAGGTTTTTCTCGTTCCCTCGTTCCTCCATACCTGTATTCCTCAGTTGTCGAGTTTTTCTCGTTCCCTCGTTCCTGTATTCCTCCGTTGTCAGGTTTTTCTCGTTCCCTCGTTCCTGTATTCCTCCGTTGTCTATTTTTTCTCATTCCCTCGTTTCTCCATACCAGTATTCCTCCGTTGTCGACTTTTCTTCATTCCCTTCTTCCTGTATTCCTCCATTGTCTAGTTTTTCTCGTTCCCTCGTTCCTCCATACCTGTATTCCTCCGTTGTTGAGTTTTCTTCATTCCCTTGTTCCTGTATTCCTGCGTTGTCAGGTTTTTCTCGTTCGCTCGTTCCTCCATACCTGTATTCCTCCGTTGTCGAGTTTTTCTCGTTCCCTCGTTCCTGTATTCCTCCGTTGTCAAGTTTTTCTCGTTCCCTCATTCCTGTATTCCTCCGTTGTCTATTTTTTCTCATTCCCTCGTTTCTCCATACCAGTATTCCTCCGTTGTCGACTTTTCTTCATTCCCTTCTTCCTGTATTCCTCCATTGTCTAGTTTTTCTCGTTCCCTCGTTCCTCCATACCTGTATTCCTCCGTTGTTGAGTTTTCTTCATTCCCTTGTTCCTGTATTCCTCCGTTGTCAGGTTTTTCTCGTTCCCTCCTTGCTCCATACCTGTATTCCTCCGTTGTCGAGTTTTTCTCGTTCCCTCGTTCCTGTATTCCTCCGTTGTCAGGTTTTTCTCGTTCCCTCGTTCCTCCATACCTGTATTCCTTCGTTGTCTAGTTTTCCTCGTTCCCTCGTTCCTGTATTCCTCCGTTGTCATGTTTTTCTCGTTCCCCCATACCTGTATTCCTCCGTTGTCTAGTTTTTCTCGTTCCCGTCGTTCCTGCATTCCTGTATTCCTCCGTTGACAAGTTTTACTCGTTCCCTCATTCCTCCATACCTGTATTCCTACGTTGTCGAGTTTTATTCCTTCCCTTGTTCCTGTATTCCTCCGTTGTGGAGTTTTTCTCGTTCCCTCGTTCCTCCATACCTGTATTCCTTCGTTGTCGACTTTTCTTCATTCCCTTGTTCCTGTATTCCTCCATTGTCTAGTTTTTCTCGTTCCCTCGTTCCTCCATACCTGTATTCCTCCGTTGTTGAGTTTTCTTCATTCCCTCGTTCCTGTATTCCTCCGTTGTCAGGTTTTTCTCGTTCCCTCGTTCCTCCATACCTATATTCCTCCGTTGTTGAGTTTTCCCTGTTCCCTTGTTCCTGTAATCCTCCGTTGTCAGGTTTTTCTCGTTCCCTCCTTCCTCCATACCTGTATTCCTCCGTTGTCGAGTTTTCCTCGTTCCCTCGTTCCTGTTTTCCTACGTTGTCAGGTTTTTCTCGTTCCCTCGTTCCTCCATACCTGTATTCCTCCGTTGTCGAGTTTTATTCCTTCCCTTGTTCCTGTATTCCTCCGTTGTGGAGTTTTTCTCGTTCCCTCGTTCCTCCATACCTGTATTCCTTCGTTGTCTAGTTTTTCTCGTTATCGCATTCCTTTATTCCTCCATTGTCGAGTTTTTCTCGTTCCCTTGTTCCTGTATTCCTCCATTGTCTAGTTTTTCTCGTTCCCTCGTTCCTCCATACCTGTATTCCTTTGTTGACGAGTTTTTCTCATTCCCTCGTTCCTGTATTCCTCCGTTGTCAGGTTTTTCTCGTTCCCTCGTTCCTCCATACCTGTATTCCTCCGTTGTCGAGTTTTTCTCGTTCCCTCGTTCCTGTATTCCTCCGTTGTCTATTTTTTCTCATTCCCTCGTTTTTCCATACCAGTATTCCTCCGTTGTCGACTTTTCTTCATTCCCTTCTTCCTGTATTCCTCCATTGTCTAGTTTTTCTCGTTCCCTCGTTCCTCCATACCTGTATTCCTCTGTTGTCGAGTTTTTCTCGTTCCCTCGTTCCTGCATTCCTGTATTCCTCCGTTGTCGAGTTTTCCTCATTCCCTTGTTCCTGTATTCCTCCATTGTCAGGTTTTTCTCGTTCCCTCCTTCCTCCATACCTGTATTCCTTCGTTGTCGACTTTTCTTCATTCCCTTGTTCCTGTATTCCTCCATTGTCTACTTTTTCTCGTTCCCTCATTCCTCCATACCTGTATTCCTCTGTTGTCGAGTTTTTCTCCTTCCCTCGTTCCTGTATTCCTCCGTTGTCAGGTTTTTCTCGTTCCCTCGTTCCTCCATACCTATATTCCTCCGTTGTTGAGTTTTCCTCGTTCCCTTGTTCCTGTATTCCTCCGTTGTCGAGTTTTTCTCGTTCCCTCGTTCCTGTATTCCTCCGTTGTCAGGTTTTTCTCGTTCCCTCGTTCCTCCATACCTGTATTCCTCCGTTGTCGAGTTTTCCTTGTTCCCGCATTCCTGTATTCCTCCGTTGTCTAGTTTTTCTCGTTCACTCTTTCCTGTATTCCTCCGTTGTTGAGTTTTTCTCGTTCCCTCGTTCCTGTATTCCTCCGTTGTCAAGTTTTTCTCGTTCCCTCGTTCCTGTATTCCTCCGTTGTCTATTTTTTCTCATTCCCTCGTTTCTCCATACCAGTATTCCTCCGTTGTCGACTTTTCTTCATTCCCTTCTTCCTGTATTCCTCCATTGTCTAGTTTTTCTCGTTCCCTCGTTCCTCCATACCTGTATTCCTCCGTTGTTGAGTTTTCTTCATTCCCTTGTTCCTGTATTCCTCCGTTGTCAGGTTTTTCTCGTTCCCTCGTTCCTCCATACCTGTATTCCTCCGTTGTCGAGTTTTTCTCGTTCCCTCGTTCCTGTATTCCTCCGTTGTCAAGTTTTTCTCGTTCCCTCGTTCCTGTATTCCTCCGTTGTCTATTTTTTCTCATTCCCTCGTTTCTCCATACCAGTATTCCTCCGTTGTCGACTTTTCTTCATTCCCTTCTTCCTGTATTCCTCCATTGTCTAGTTTTTCTCGTTCCCTCGTTCCTCCATACCTGTATTCCTCCGTTGTTGAGTTTTCTTCATTCCCTTGTTCCTGTATTCCTCCGTTGTCAGGTTTTTCTCGTTCCCTCGTTCCTCCATACCTGTATTCCTCCGTTGTCGAGTTTTTCTCGTTCCCTCGTTCCTGTATTCCTCCGTTGTCAGGTTTTTCTCGTTCCCTCGTTCCTCCATACCTGTATTCCTTCGTTGTCTAGTTTTCCTCGTTCCCTCGTTCCTGTATTCCCCCGTTGTCATGTTTTTCTCGTTCCCCCATACCTGTATTCCTCCGTTGTCTAGTTTTTCTCGTTCCCGTCGTTCCTGCATTCCTGTATTCCTCCGTTGACAAGTTTTACTCGTTCCCTCATTCCTCCATACCTGTATTCCTACGTTGTCGAGTTTTATTCCTTCCCTTGTTCCTGTATTCCTCCGTTGTGGAGTTTTTCTCGTTCCCTCGTTCCTCCATACCTGTATTCCTTCGTTGTCGACTTTTCTTCATTCCCTTGTTCCTGTATTCCTCCATTGTCTAGTTTTTCTCGTTCCCTCGTTCCTCCATACCTGTATTCCTCCGTTGTTGAGTTTTCTTCATTCCCTCGTTCCTGTATTCCTCCGTTGTCAGGTTTTTCTCGTTCCCTCGTTCCTCCATACCTATATTCCTCCGTTGTTGAGTTTTCCCTGTTCCCTTGTTCCTGTAATCCTCCGTTGTCAGGTTTTTCTCGTTCCCTCCTTCCTCCATACCTGTATTCCTCCGTTGTTGAGTTTTCCTCGTTCCCTCGTTCCTGTTTTCCTACGTTGTCAGGTTTTTCTCGTTCCCTCGTTCCTCCATACCTGTATTCCTCCGTTGTCGAGTTTTATTCCTTCCCTTGTTCCTGTATTCCTCCGTTGTGGAGTTTTTCTCGTTCCCTCGTTCCTCCATACCTGTATTCCTTCGTTGTCTAGTTTTTCTCGTTATCGCATTCCTTTATTCCTCCATTGTCGAGTTTTTCTCGTTCCCTTGTTCCTGTATTCCTCCATTGTCTAGTTTTTCTCGTTCCCTCGTTCCTCCATACCTGTATTCCTTTGTTGACGAGTTTTTCTCATTCCCTCGTTCCTGTATTCCTCCGTTGTCAGGTTTTTCTCGTTCCCTCGTTCCTCCATACCTGTATTCCTCCGTTGTCGAGTTTTTCTCGTTCCCTCGTTCCTGTATTCCTCCGTTGTCTATTTTTTCTCATTCCCTCGTTTTTCCATACCAGTATTCCTCCGTTGTCGACTTTTCTTCATTCCCTTCTTCCTGTATTCCTCCATTGTCTAGTTTTTCTCGTTCCCTCGTTCCTCCATACCTGTATTCCTCTGTTGTCGAGTTTTTCTCGTTCCCTCGTTCCTGCATTCCTGTATTCCTCCGTTGTCGAGTTTTCTTCATTCCCTTGTTCCTGTATTCCTCCATTGTCAGGTTTTTCTCGTTCCCTCCTTCCTCCATACCTGTATTCCTTCGTTGTCGACTTTTCTTCATTCCCTTGTTCCTGTATTCCTCCATTGTCTAGTTTTTCTCGTTCCCTCATTCCTCCATACCTGTATTCCTCTGTTGTCGAGTTTTTCTCCTTCCCTCGTTCCTGTATTCCTCCGTTGTCAGGTTTTTCTCGTTCCCTCGTTCCTCCATAGCTATATTCCTCCGTTGTTGAGTTTTCCTCGTTCCCTTGTTCCTGTATTCCTCCGTTGTCGAGTTTTTCTCGTTCCCTCGTTCCTGTATTCCTCCGTTGTCATGTTTTTCTCGTTCCCTCGTTCCTCCATACCTGTATTCCTCCGTTGTCGAGTTTTCCTTGTTCCCGCATTCCTGTATTCCTCCGTTGTCTAGTTTTTCTCGTTCACTCTTTCCTGTATTCCTCCGTTGTTGAGTTTTTCTCGTTCCCTCGTTCCTGTATTCCTCCGTTGTCAAGTTTTTCTCGTTCCCTCATTCCTGTATTCCTCCGTTGTCTATTTTTTCTCATTCCCTCGTTTCTCCATACCAGTATTCCTCCGTTGTCGACTTTTCTTCATTCCCTTCTTCCTGTATTCCTCCATTGTCTAGTTTTTCTCGTTCCCTCGTTCCTCCATACCTGTATTCCTCCGTTGTTGAGTTTTCTTCATTCCCTTGTTCCTGTATTCCTCCGTTGTCAGGTTTTTCTCGTTCCCTCGTTCCTCCATACCTGTATTCCTCCGTTGTCGAGTTTTTCTCGTTCCCTCGTTCCTGTATTCCTCCGTTGTCAAGTTTTTCTCGTTCCCTCGTTCCTGTATTCCTCCGTTGTCTATTTTTTCTCATTCCCTCGTTTCTCCATACCAGTATTCCTCCGTTGTCGACTTTTCTTCATTCCCTTGTTCCTGTATTCCTCCATTGTCTAGTTTTTCTCGTTCCCTCGTTCCTCCATACCTGTATTCCTCCGTTGTTGAGTTTTCTTCATTCCCTTGTTCCTGTATTCCTCCGTTGTCAGGTTTTTCTCGTTCCCTCGTTCCTCCATACCTGTATTCCTCCGTTGTCGAGTTTTTCTCGTTCCCTCGTTCCTGTATTCCTCCGTTGTCAGGTTTTTCTCGTTCCCTCGTTCCTCCATACCTGTATTCCTTCGTTGTCTAGTTTTCCTCGTTCCCTCGTTCCTGTATTCCTCCGTTGTCATGTTTTTCTCGTTCCCCCATACCTGTATTCCTCCGTTGTCTAGTTTTTCTCGTTCCCGTCGTTCCTGCATTCCTGTATTCCTCCGTTGACAAGTTTTACTCGTTCCCTCATTCCTCCATACCTGTATTCCTACGTTGTCGAGTTTTATTCCTTCCCTTGTTCCTGTATTCCTCCGTTGTGGAGTTTTTCTCGTTCCCTCGTTCCTCCATACCTGTATTCCTTCGTTGTCGACTTTTCTTCATTCCCTTGTTCCTGTATTCCTCCATTGTCTAGTTTTTCTCGTTCCCTCGTTCCTCCATACCTGTATTCCTCCGTTGTTGAGTTTTCTTCATTCCCTCGTTCCTGTATTCCTCCGTTGTCAGGTTTTTCTCGTTCCCTCGTTCCTCCATACCTATATTCCTCCGTTGTTGAGTTTTCCCTGTTCCCTTGTTCCTGTAATCCTCCGTTGTCAGGTTTTTCTCGTTCCCTCCTTCCTCCATACCTGTATTCCTCCGTTGTCGAGTTTTCCTCGTTCCCTCGTTCCTGTTTTCCTACGTTGTCAGGTTTTTCTCGTTCCCTCGTTCCTCCATACCTGTATTCCTCCGTTGTCGAGTTTTATTCCTTCCCTTGTTCCTGTATTCCTCCGTTGTGGAGTTTTTCTCGTTCCCTCGTTCCTCCATACCTGTATTCCTTCGTTGTCTAGTTTTTCTCGTTATCGCATTCCTTTATTCCTCCATTGTCGAGATTTTCTCGTTCCCTTGTTCCTGTATTCCTCCATTGTCTAGTTTTTCTCGTTCCCTCGTTCCTCCATACCTGTATTCCTTTGTTGACGAGTTTTTCTCATTCCCTAGTTCCTGTATTCCTCCGTTGTCAGGTTTTTCTCGTTCCCTCGTTCCTCCATACCTGTATTCCTCCGTTGTCGAGTTTTTCTCGTTCCCTCGTTCCTGTATTCCTCCGTTGTCTATTTTTTCTCATTCCCTCGTTTTTCCATACCAGTATTCCTCCGTTGTCGACTTTTCTTCATTCCCTTCTTCCTGTATTCCTCCATTGTCTAGTTTTTCTCGTTCCCTCGTTCCTCCATACCTGTATTCCTCCGTTGTCGAGTTTTTCTCGTTCCCTCGTTCCTGCATTCCTGTATTCCTCCGTTGTCGAGTTTTTCTCGTTCCCTTGTTCCTGTATTCCTCCATTGTCAGGTTTTTCTCGTTCCCTCCTTCCTCCATACCTGTATTCCTTCGTTGTCGACTTTTCTTCATTCCCTTGTTCCTGTATTCCTCCATTGTCTACTTTTTCTCGTTCCCTCATTCCTCCATAGCTGTATTCCTCTGTTGTCGAGTTTTTCTCCTTCCCTCGTTCCTGTATTCCTCCGTTGTCAGGTTTTTCTCGTTCCCTCGTTCCTCCATACCTATATTCCTCCGTTGTTGAGTTTTCCTCGTTCCCTTGTTCCTGTATTCCTCCGTTGTCGAGTTTTTCTCGTTCCCTCGTTCCTGTATTCCTCCGTTGTCATGTTTTTCTCGTTCCCTCGTTCCTTCATACCTGTATTCCTCCGTTGTCGAGTTTTCCTTGTTCCCGCATTCCTGTATTCCTCCGTTGTCTAGTTTTTCTCGTTCACTCTTTCCTGTATTCCTCCGTTGTTGAGTTTTTCTGGTTCCCTCATTCCTGTATTCCTCCGTTGTCAGGTTTTTCTCGTTCCCTCGTTTCTGCATTCCTGTATTCCTCCGTTGTCAAGTTTTTCTCGTTCCCTCGTTCCTCCATACCTGTATTCCTCCGTTGTCGAGTTTTCCTTCTTCCCGCATTCCTGTATTCCTCCATTGTCTAGTTTTTCTCATTCACTCGTTCCTGTATTCCTTCCTTGTGGAGTTTTTCTCGTTCCTTCGTTCCTCCATACCTGTATTCCTCTGTTGTCAGGTTTTACTCGTTCCCTCGTTCCTCCATACCTGTATTCCTCCGTTGTCGAGTTTTTCTCGTTCCCTCATTCCCGCATTACTGTATTCCTCCATTGTCTATTTTTTATCGTTCCCTTTTTCCTGTATTCCTCCATTGTCTGGTTTTTCTCGTTCACTCGTTCCTGTATTCCTTCGTTGTGGAGTTTTTCTCGTTCCCTAGTTCCTCCATACCTGAATTCCTTCGTTGTCGACTTTTCCTTGTTCCCGCATTCCTGTATTCCTTCTTTGTCTAGTTTTTCTCTTTCCCTCTTTTCTGTATTCCTAGGTTGTCGAGGTTTTCTCGTTCCCTCATTCCCACATTCCTGTATTCCTTCGTTGTCGAGTTTTTCTCGTTCCCTCATTCCTCCATATCTGTATTCCTCCGTTGTTGTTTTTTTTTCGTTCCCTTGTTCATGTATTCCTCCGTTGTCTAGTTTTTCTTGTTCCCTCTTTACTGTATTTCTCCGTTGTCTATTTTTTCTCGTTCCCGTTGTTCCTGCATTCCTGTATTCCTCCGTTGTCAAGTTTTTCTTGTTCCCTCGTTCCTCCATAGCTGTATTCCTCCGTTGTTGAGTTTTCTTCATTAACTTGTTCCTGTATTCCTCCGTTGTGCAGTTTTTCTCGTTCCCTCATTCCTCCATACCTGTATTCCTTCGTTGTCGAATTTTCCTTGTTCCTGCATTCCTCTATTCCTCCGTTGTCAGGTTTTTCTCGTTGCCTCGTTCCTCCATACCTGTATTCCTCCGTTGTCGATTTTTTCTCGTTCCCTCGTTCATGAATTCCTGTATTCCTCCATTGTCAAGTTTTTCTTGTTCCCTCTTTCCTGTA